>NC_138351.1:32915762-33532012 GCF_046562875.1 Panthera onca
AGGACGATGATTTGTCTACTACTGTGTTGCTCTTGGTGGCTTTTTGGACAATAAAGAATCTAAAATGGTTGGGGGGAGGGGGCGGGGAGGGTGGAAGCGCTATGGTGGACCATATCTCTCACGTTCTGAAGCAGCTAATCCTCTTTCCTACATAGCCATTATCTTGTGTGTGTAGTGAGAGGCCCATTTCTCAACTGTCTTTTAAATATCAAAAGGTAGTTCCTGTCAGTAACAACTAGTTTTAAATCAGTAAAAAGTCAAAGCCTCAGCTCTAGTTGATATCCAAGTTATGATTTATTTTGCAACTACCTCAGGACAGAAAAGACATATGGGGATTTTTTAAATCATTGAGTAATTAAATGAAGTTTTAGCTACGCACTGCCTCCCAAATATTAGTTGTGCCTGGTTCATGTAATTTGATTTTACAGAAAAGGAAATGACACTCGAGATCTTTGGAACGCAGCTTCTGTATTGTGCATAATACATTTTTAATGTCTTCTTCCATTACAATGTGTTTTGCAAGGACAAGTTCATTTTTTAGCCCATTTTGTGAGCTCCATTGTGCTTTTTTTCTGGTGTTTTATGCAAGTTGACTACTAATGACTAATGAGAACAATATGAATGCATTGTTGCTGCATTAGTGTAATGTGGTGTGGTTTTGCACTTAAAAGAGGTATTCAGATGCTCTAGTTGTAAATGTTCATGAAAAGCCTCTTCTGTACTAGTCAAACTGCTTTTAGTGAGTCTCACCAGTGGTTTTACATCTGCAGAGCATTGAGGGCTGGGCTTGACTTTTGAGAGGACTGAAATTGCTTCATATTGTGATCCTAAATTTTATATTCACTATATTCCCTAAAGTATACATTAATAAATATTTTATGACCAGAAAAATAGCTCATCTTACTTCACTTTTCTACATTTGTCTGGCTTGTAAGTATGTATTTTTAAGAAGTAATCACTTCCAGAAGTAATCACTTCCAGAGTATTTCATTGTGCATTTTAAAATAGACATTTTGTACAATTCTCTATTCTTGATTTTTGGTAATAAGAACTAGTATGAACTAAGGACAGGTTTCACCTTATGTTTGATTTTTCTTTTTTAATTTTACTAAATTAGAAAAATTTTCTATAATAACTTGTCTTATGTTCAATTTTAGCATCAGTGCTACTTCTTATTTCACAGACATGAGAATATGCCAAAACATTGTTCTGGTCTCTGAAAGTATATTGTTTTCATCAGAGTAAAGTTTTAATATGATTGAATCAGTTTTTCTATTCCTGAATTCAGAGCCATATATAATGCCAATATTTATTGAGTATATGTGTGTTTATTTAATCCTTCTGACAACCTTAGAGGCAGTCCTGTTATCCCCATCTTATGGATGAACCTCAGAGGTACAGAAAGGTTAAGAAACTTGCCAAAGTTCAGGGGCTTCTGGGTGGCTCAGTCAGTTAAACGTCTGACTTCAGCTCAGGTCATGATCTCACAGTTGGTGGGTTCAAGCCCCACGTTGGGCTCTGTGCTGACAGCTCGGAGCCCAAAGCCTACTTCTGATCCTGTGTCTCCCTTTCTCTCTGCCATTCCCCTGTTCACTCTCTGTCTCTCTCTCTCTCTCTGTCTCTTTCTCTCTCTCTCTCAAAAATAAATAAACATTTAAAAAAAAAAAAAAAAAAGGAACTTGCCAAAGTTCATACCTCAGGGAAGTGGCACAGCTGTGCTAAAAACAGGCAATGTAAGCCCAGGTGCTGGCAGTCTTTACTGTTGGGCTATAAAGGATCTCACATCAAAATCAAGTTCTGGGGAACACTTACAGCATAGTGATTGGAATGGTTGTCACTTTGGGCTTGTTTTTAACAGACATTGGAATCATTTTTATTTTGAAGGATCTAATTTAAATAGAACCTTTTTAGATTGAAATGAATCATTAAATTGCATCATCTAGTGTATTCCCTTTGGCACTGGCCATCTCTTGCATGAAGGGTGGGGAACATCTCCCAGTTTCAGCTACGTGAACTGGATTGTTCTGCTTTTATTGGCAAAATAAATGATTTCAATAGTTAGGCTATATTTTGTCTTTTTTTTAATTTTCATTTTTAACGTTTATTTACTTCTGAGAGACAGAGCATGAGTGGGGAAGGGGCAGAAAGAGAGAGAGACACAGAGTCTGAAGCAGGCCCCAGGCTCTGAGCTGTCAGCACAGAGCCCGACGCGGGGCTTGAACTCATGAACTGCGAGATCATGACCTGAGCCTAAGTCAGACACTCAACTGACTGAGCCACCCAGGCACCCCTATGCTATGTTTTGTCTTAACTTTGCTATAACATTATAGACTAGGAAAGAAAGCTGATTCCAGCTTAACATGTTCAGGAGTCCAGGACGGCCCCAAACTAAGCAATTTTATTTTGCTTTTAAACTTTTTTAAAAGACTTCGTTTGTTTTTACATAAATATTTCAGTTTACTCTAAAAGATACAGGAAATAACCACAATACCATTGTCATACATGTAAAGAAAAAAAACGTTATTATCAAATATCTAGTAAATATTCAAAATTCCATTGTCTCAAATGTCATATATAGATATTTTAGGTTAGTTTGTTTGCATCAGGATCCAAATGAGGACCTTACATTGTTGTTAATTGCTATCACTTAAGTATCTTTTAGTCTGTATATATCCCCTCTATCAATTTTCCTTTACTTTTTGTGATTTGTATGTTTAAATTATTCTAGAGTCTGACAGAGTAAGATATTGCTGACAATAACCATGTGGTATGGTTTAACCTGTTTCTCTTTTATGTAAATTGGTAGTTAGAATTCAAGCATGACCAGATTTAGGTGTGAGGGGTTTTTTTGGCAAGATTTCTTCATAGGTGATATGGTTATCCCTTCAGATACTACATAGTATCTGGTTGTCTCAGGCTTAAATTTGAAAGAGGAGCTTTTCACTGGATTCTGGTACATGTAGTAGGTTACAGTGATTACTATTAAGTACTCAGCCACTTTCATATGGGTAGAGTTTTTTTTCTTAAATTTTCTTAGATTAAGAAGGGCCTCTAGTTATAGACTCATTTCTAAATAATATGGCTCACTCAACAAATACGTGCATCCAGGTATGTTTAAGAATGTTAGGTAAGGGCATCTGGGTGGCTTAGTTAAGTGCTGATCAGACTCTTAATTGCAGCTCAGGTCATGATCTCAGTTTGTGAGATTGAGCGCCATGTTGGGCTCTATGCAGACAACTCAGAGCCATCATGGGATTCTCTCTCTCTCTCTCCCTCTCTTTCTCTGCCCTTCCCCTTCGCAAGCCCTCTCTCAAAATAAACAAACATTAAAAAAAAAAAAAAAAAAGGCACCTGGGTGGCTCAGTTAAGCATCCGACTCTTGACTTTGGCTCAGGTCACGATCTCGGTTTGCAAGTTGGAGCCCCACTTCAGGTTCTGTGCCAACAGCACAGATCCTGCTTGGGATTCTTTCTGTCCCTCCCCCAGTCACATGCTCTTTTTCTCTCAAATAAACATTGAAAAACAAAATGAAACAAAATAATATTAAGTAAGCTTTGGGGAGGTAGCAATCTAAAACACCGTAAGCTCTCTCACAAACTTGTTAGGACAGTTTGGCTAACAGAAAAGGGCCCTGCCTGTAACTTAAAAGCTTTGGATTTTAGTGTAGAGTCTACATACAAATTGGATAGAGATCTGTTCTGACTTGTCCACTGTGTGGCATTTCTATTTTTGCTTATTAGGGATCAAACCTTTCCCTATTCTTCAGAGCACCCTGAAAAGATAGAGCTCATGACTACCTGATTTGAGGGAACTGAGCTTGATGGTCTACTCATCACCAGCTTACGCTGGGAAGAGTGTTTTGTGCTTAACTGTTGTATGCTGGCTGATCCCCATATCAGACCTTTAAATCCTTGAAGGAACTAATTATTTAGTAACCTGGATTAATCAGACGCTACACACACACAAAAAAAGAAACCAACACTAGACACAAGATATCAAGAACTAGCTAGAGGGACCAGACAGGCAGACCAAATGACTACTATTGAAAGAATGAATGAAAGAATGTCACACTATATCCTCAAGTATAAAATTGCATTGCATTGATAGAATAACAACAAGCTGCTGTGTGAAGAGTAGTTTGAGATTAAAATTCTTGTAAATAAATGAAAACAATATAGACAAAACAGAATAGACAAAATCTGAACATATTACTGGGTATTCCATTATATATGGATATTCCAAAATTTGTTAATGTATCTGCTAATGGATATATGAGTTTCCAGGATATTGCTGTATAAAGCTGCTTCATGGGTATTTGGAAAATAGTTGAAAGTTTCCTATAAATTAAATATGTTCTTACTATGCAACCCACCAATTTCATTAGTATTTACTCAAGATAAATTAAGAGATATTCGAAAGTGGTTTATACCATTTTACATTCCTGCCAGTCATGTATGGGAATCTAGTTGCCCCACATTCTCACTAACACTCATTTTTGCCCTTTCATTATAATCATTCTAGGGGACGTGTA
Source organism: Panthera onca (assembly GCF_046562875.1). Classification (NCBI taxonomy): domain Eukaryota; kingdom Metazoa; phylum Chordata; class Mammalia; order Carnivora; family Felidae; genus Panthera; species Panthera onca. The sequence continues at coordinate 32,920,294 of NC_138351.1, forward strand.
ATTTCTGTAGGACACAAGAGTGGATTGAATATTTACTGACCAGAATGAGGGTAGTCATTGGTACTGTACTCCTGGTATTTCTGACTCTCAAGGGCATGTTAGAATTGTACATCTTAGCCTCCTTGTGGCTGGCTATAGTCATGTGACCAGTTAATCATTGAACTGTAACAAATGCTGTGTGTCACTTCTAGGCAGAGCATTTCATTGCCCCTCCAGAGTTTTCTTTGCCCTTTCATGGGGATCAGTAGCACCAAGACAGCTTTTCTCATAACCTGGGTCCCAGAATGAGAATAATACAGAGGCCCACCCCACCCCCAGCCAAGCCATGATTAACATGTAACCATAAGTGAAAAGTAAATCTTCAGACCCTAAGATTTTTGAGTTAACACAATATGACCAAGACAACATGACCTGTTAGAAGCCAGAGGTGCCAGCTAAGCTACTTCTGGATTCCAGACCCACAGAAACTATGATAAGGAATGTTGTTTTAATTACTAAACTTTGGGGTAATTTGTTATGCAGCAAAAGATGACTAATACAGATAGGGTAACCCTAAGTGTCAGTTCGTCAGGACAAACCAAGTTTTATTGTTTGTTCCAGAGTGATTATGAATACCATTCACTTTTCCTCTTTTAAAGTGGTCAAGTTTAGGAAAGATTACCTTATTCATAGACTCAATTAAGATCTCTAATGACCTAACCCTGACACTTTGTTTCTGAAAATATTCTTTCCCTACCATACCCAAGAATTTAACTCAATACCATTTTTTTTCCTTGAGAAAATACAGGGGTTTTTTTTTTGTTTTGTTCTGTTTTGTTTTTTAAATCTCTGGTGAATTGCCATAGATGAGAAACGATACCGGTAGAAAGCATAGCAATCCCATGAACATTTTGCCTGGAAATGGTCTCCAAAAAACTTGTAACTAGAACTCTACTAGACACTAGGAAAAATTTTTGAGGTGCCCTTCCCTTCTCACATATATCTGTTCTTCATTCTGTTTGTGTGAAGATCGTGAACTATATTATATTGCTCAAATGCTTTAGTTAGAATTTGCCTGATTGGTTATTAAGAAATCACAGTAAAAGTTGCATGAGTTTTTGAGCTTGGTTATCTATTAAGAAATCACAGTAAAAGTTGCATGAGTTTTTGAGCTTGTTTGCAACCACCACTAAACTATATAGACTACACATTTTAATTTTGGTCCCAGATATTTATTTACCAAAAATTCACACAAACACATCTTAACAAATCTATAAGTCCTTATAAAATACTTATAAAATATAATACTTATAAAAGTACTTCAGTTTTCTAGAGAATACCCCCGACTCACTTTTTTTCACTTTTTATTTTAAATTTATTGTACACTGACAAGTTCTAGAGTTCTTGTGTACTCTTCACTTACTTTTACCTTAAAGATACATCTTCTATAGCCACAATAAGTTATCAAAACCAGGAAATTGATACTGGTGCAATAATATAAATTTATAGATCTTACTCAGATCTCATCAGTTTTTACATGAAGTCATTTTAGACAAATCTAGTTCTGACATTTTATACATGTATAGATGGGTGTAACTGTATATTTAAAGGTTCCATCACAGGGCACCTGGGTGGCTCGGTTGAGCATCCAACTTCCACTTAGGTCATGATCTTGCAGTTGGTGGGTTTGAGCCCCACAACGTGCTCGGTGCTGACAGCTCAGAGCCTAGAGCCTGCTTCAGATTCTGTGTCTCCCTCTCTCTCTGCCCCTCCCCCACTCACTCTGTCTCTCTCTCTCTCAAAAATAAACATTAAAAAAAGATATTTCAATGTTCTATCACAAAAAAATTGCTTCATGCTATCCACTTCATAGTCACACCCTTTCACTAACCCTAACTCCTGACAATCGCTAATAAGTTCTCCATGAATATAATTTTGTCATTTCAAGAAAGTTATATCAGTGGAAACATACAGTATGTAACTTTTTGAGATTTATGTGTTTTTTTCCCCATAGCATGATAACCTTGAGATCCACCTAAGTCATTGCATATATTGATAGTTTCATTCTTTCTATTACTGAGGAGTAGTCAGTTTTATCTTCTATTAACCCATCAATGGGCTTTGAGGTTGTTTCTAGTTTTTGCCTATAAGGCAAAAAAAAAAAAAAAAAAAAAAAAAATCATACAGGTTATTGTGTGAACACAAGTCTTCATTTCTCTAGGATACATACACAGCACAATTCTGGGTTATATTGTGTGTGTGTGTTTTACTTTATAAGAAACTGCTAAACAGGTTTCCAGAGTGGCTGTACCATTTTGCATTCCTGAGAGACCCAATTGTTCAGTGTTCTTGCCAGTACTTGTTATTGTCAGTATTTTTTTCTTTTAGTAATTCTAATAGATGTGTAGGAGTATCATCATGGCTTTCTTTTGCATTTCCCTAATAGCTGATGATTTAATCTTTCATGTGCTTATTTACCATCCGGTATATTCATGAAGTGTCTGTTTAAATTTTTTGTCTGTTTTCTAGTTGGATTGTTTCTAATGTTGAGTTTAGAATTTTTTTTTTTTTAATGTTTATTTTTGAGAGAAAAAGATCGAGCATGAGCAGGGAGGGGCAAAGAGAGAGGGAAACACAGAATCCAAAGCAGGCCCCAGGCTCCGAGCTGTCAACACAGAGCCTGATGCAGGGCTTGAACCTACGAACTGTGAGATCATGACCTGAGCCAAAGTCGGATGCTTAACCGACTGAGCCACCCAGGCACCCCTAGAATTCTTAATATGAGCACTAGTCCTTTGTCAGATATGTGAATTTCAGAATATTTTTATCCCAGTCTGTGACTCATATTTTCGTTAAGAGAGTGTTTCTCGGAGAAAAAGTCTTTAATTTTGATGAAGTCTATCTGATTTATCAGTTTTTTATTTTATGGGTCATGTTTCTAGGGTTAAACAACTCTAGAGGAACATAATTTATTACTTTTACTCAGATACTTTCCATTATTCTTTACAAGCCTGATTTTCCGCTTTTCTGTTATTTCCTTTCTGTATGAAGAATTTACTATAAGAATTCTTATAGATCAGATCTATAAGTGACAACTTCTCTTTGTTTTCCTTCATCCAAGAAAGTCTATTTCACTTTTACTCTGGGAGATCTTTTCACAGGATATCGAATTCTGGTTGGCAGTTCTTCTAGCACTTGAAAATATCTTGCCACTTCGTTCTGGCCTCTATGGTTTCTGATAACAAGTCTGCTGTTGAGGCATGGAAACCCCAATCATAAAACACATATCTTGTCCAGCCTCCTTCATGTCCACATGGTTTCAGGTCCTGTGGGTTCCCTTTTCATTTCTGCCATCTGGAGGTCTCCTTTTCTTCCTTAATAACCAGTTTTTGTTTTCCTGTTTGTTTTTAATGGGGGGGACAAAAAGCATTTTACCAGCCTTTCCATTTGGAACAGGGATGGCAACAGTTCCCACATCTCTTGAGTCTGTGTCCAAAAAGAAAAGTGCTGTTAGCATTTTTCATACATTATTATTTCACTTCTCATACACACTTTGTGAGGTAAATGGTATCGTCTACATTTTATAGATAAGTTACTGATTTCAAGAGAGTTACCGTAAGTTAGATAGCAGCCTTAAACTCAAGGCTCTGTGTTACTTTCTACTACTTTTTCTGCTTCACTATGTGTTTATTTACTGCAGTATTTACTTTCAATTTATACTATATCCTTTTGCTCTTTGAAAACCAAGTCTGGACACTATTTTAAAGAGAACAAATGTGCAACCTAACTGAATTTCATCTAAAAATTCTGAATGATTATTGTTGCGTGGTGCATATTTCTTTTAGAGCTTCTTTTCATTTTCATAAGAACTGTATGTTAACTAAAATTTAAATTAAACAAAATAAAACATGGTGGCCCCATGGGGGTTCAGTCACTTAAGTGTCTGACTTCGGCTCAGGTCATGATCTCACCGCTTGTGGGTTCCAGCCCTGTGTGGGGCTCTGTGCTGGCAGCTCAGAGCCTGGAACAGCCTGCTTTGAGTTCTGTGTTTCCTTCTCTCTCTGCCCCTACCCCACTTGCACTCTGTCTGTCTCTGTCTCTCTCTCACATACACAAAAATAAACATTAAAAAAAATTTTTTTTTTTCAAAACATGGATATCATTCTTTTAATTTTTTTTTTTTTTTTTTTTTTTAATTTACTTTTGAGACAGAGAGAGACAGAGCATGAGCAGGGGAGGGGCAGAGAGAGAGGGAGATGCACAATCCTAACCCGGCTCCAGGCTCTGAGCTGTCAGCACAGAGCCCAACGAGGAGTTCAAACTCACGGACTGTGAGATCATGACCTGAGCTGAAGTCAGACACTTAAAGACTGAGCCACCCCGGCGCCCCAACATGGATTTCATTCTTAAAGGCAACTAGGAGCACCTGGGCGGCTCAGTTGGAAGCATCCGACTTGGGCTCAGGTTTTGATCTCATCGTTCATGGGTTAAGCCCCACATAGGACTCCATGCTGATGGTGTAGAGCCTGCTTGGGATTCTCTTTCTCCCTCTTTCTATCCCTCACTGCTCATACTTTCTGTCTCTCCAAAATAAATAAGGTTTAAAAAAAAAAAACTAAAGGCAACTAATTTCTGGGAAATAATGAATTATGTACTGAGCCTGTTTAACTGTAGCACCTTTTAGACTCTCCTCCCAGAACTTCCTCATGCTTAGGAGCATTAGACTTCAAATTAACAACAATTTTCTGAATGGCAGATACCATTCCAGGCTAAAGGCGGACTTTTTGACAAAATACAGAAATAGTGCTAATCCTCCACAGTCCATCCGCTCCCTCCCAACATGGCTGGCACCACATACTATACTCATTCCTTTGCTATTTGCAAGTTTATTTAACAGCCTACCCAACTGTCGCCTTCTGTGGAAAGTATTTTCCTCATTGTATTGTGGAATGCATTTGAAGCAACTTCTTTTAACCAATAAAAACATTTAGCTCTATTTTGGGGAACTTTAATATTCCTCTGTAGTTCATGTAGGATAGAATGTCTTGAACATAAGCAAGTTATTTTTTTCTTTCTGTTCTTTATGCCAGACTTTAAAGAAAGGATCTGTTAGCATCTAATTCTTTGGCTGCTCCTACTGCAGTGAGTAGCAGTTTGAGATCAAATTCCCAGTGACAGCACTGTTGGGAAAGTCTGCATATTTTTAGGATGACTGACATCACTCCTGGTGCTGTTGGATGACACCCTGTTTTCTGGAAAGTTATGACTTTGGCTGTTACTTAAAACACTTAAATCTTCACAGTCTCACCAAAGTTTGTGTTTTGTTTTTTCAAATGAACTTCAGAATTGTTATTGTACAAAATCAAAAATGCCACATCCTGAACTCTACAAACACTGGTAAGGTTGAAGTACAGCGCAACAAACAGATCAAAAGCACACAAAAATTTCTCTTGCATTGGTTCTGAAAACCCTAGGCCTCTGTAAGAGGTCCAAATACCCAGAGAATCATACAGATTAATTTAAAAGAGTTTGTAGTTGATTTTTTCAACCCCCCATCAATTTTTTTGACTTTTGAAGAAATTACAGATTTTATCTAACTTAATTTTAGAAGTTAATTTTTAAGATGATGATAATGATTTCTGACTTCATGTAGGTTGAAAATGCAATTATGTCATTTGTATGAATTTGTGCAAACATTTAGTATAGGAGCAGTGATACAGAGAAAAGGTGTAGGTTCCCAGGTTAGCATACAAAAGACTATTAAACCATAATTTAGTAACACTGCTTTTATGGAAAAGCTATCCAACAACCCTTGCCAGTTCCAGGCAGCAGAGACAGGCACTACCCCAAATTTACTACATTTTTCCCAACTTTGGGGGGGGTGATCCGAGGGTACAGATTGTTATCTTCTTTAATATCAAAGGCTCATCTCTATTCCTAGTGAGTTGCATGTATGAAAGGTAGCAGGGAGACATGGGAAAAGCTCCAGATGAAAGTAACAATGTATGCAAAACTGGGTGGTTAAAGCACCACTGGGAGGCACCCCTGAACTGGGAGGAATGGGGGGCATCAAAAGGGAGGAGTGGGTGGGACCCAGTACTCAGTGAAGTAAGCAGTGAGAAGGACTTGCTAATAGGAGAAGGAAGAAAAGGGCAGCAGTACGAGAACATCATACACATTACATGAATCCTGCGTATCAGGGGACTTGTCTGTGTACATAGTTATAGTTGGTAATCAACAAGTGGGTCCTCCAGCATCTGGGTTACTGCAGTGATTCTGGGAAGTGTCCACCAGTCCTATCCTCAGGGTTTTGCTGCACACTGGGCTGTTTTCAACTTTGCAGACACTCTAACCAGGGCATTCACTTCCCTGCCACAGGCCTCAGGTTTAGGTTCCTGTATGGTCCCATTAGCTCAACAGTCTTCCTGCCTAGTTGGTTTCCAAAAAAACTTCCCTTGTTCTTCCTCTTCTGAGGGTCCTCCCTTCTCACACACCTTTCCCTTCTAACCATGGACCCTCTAGCCCTCTACCCCTTTACTGAGAGGCCACCCTAAAATTCGCCCACACGCTGCCCAGACTTTTGCACTCTGTATACTTTTTAACCATGCCTCTTCTCCATTTTCTTCTTGCTCCTTGTCCTCTTCCTAATTTGAGGGAGTCTTCTTGCACCTCCTGACCCTGTGCCTTATTACTTATAACTCTTGACTCCCTTCTCTTCCCACCCTGGACAGCCTTCTCCCATGTCTCCTACCCCACCATTTCCTGACTTTCATCTGTCTGGTCAGTGAGCTGATAATGTTCTTTCTCCTTCCACTTCTTAATCCTTTCCTTCTCCCCATCCCCACTGGAAGCCTCTATCTACCTCCTCCCCCCATTTCCTTCCTGTCTGTAACCTGCATCTTTCTCCCACTTTCAATCCTACTCTCTGCTTTACAGTCCCCATTACAGATCCTTCCCTCTTCCTGACCCAAGGACCTCCACCCACCCCATTCCTTTTCTTTTTTCTCAAAGCCCTTCACCTGAGACAGAGTCCCCTTCTTCTCCTCTGTACCCTATTTTCGTTTTCTGTGATCTTGACTCTAGGCTAAAACCCCTCCTCACCATTCTTAACTCTTAGGAGTCCCACACCTCTTCCCAACCCTGACTTTCATTCCTCATCTTCTTTCTCCCATCCATATTTACCAGGGACTCTTTTTTTTTTTTTTTTTAATGTTTATTCAGTTTTTAAAGAGGTGGGGGTGGGGGGCAGGATCCGAAGTGGTCTCCATGCTGTAGCACAGAGCCCCACACGGGACTCGAACTCATGAACAACAAGATCATGACCTAAGCCAAAGTCAGACATTCAACCAACTGAGCCACCCAGGCCCCTTCCTAGGGATTCTTAAAACCGTTTACATATGAAAATAACCAAATGCTGTGATAGAGATCCTAAGGCCTTCAAGCATGCTTCTCTCTATTCCTGAACACTCCTTCTGCCCTTTCCCCACATCTAGTCATGCCTGGCTTCTTTCTGTTCAGATTTTAGGCTAAACGTCACCTCAGAGAATACCTCCCTGCCCACCCAATGTAAAAGTTTCCCAAATCCCCCCCCCCCCAACCTACCATTTTTGTTTTCTAAATAATATTTAACACTGAAGTCTTGATTGATGTGTTTTCTGTTCATCTAGCATTGGTGCTGCATGAAAGAGGTTGTCATTTAGAATGGTGTCTAATACAAAAGAGCTCAGTCAAAATTTGCAGAATAAGTCAGTGATTTCTGGGTGCCACTATGCTAAGTGATCACTTTGTGTTATTTCATTTAATCCTTACAATAGGCCTGATTTAGGTAAGTACTTTATTATTGCTATTTGACCTTAACTGAAGTGCAGAAAGGATAAGTGAATTTGCCTAATGTCTCAAAACAGTTGGCATATCTAGGAATTTACCCTACATCTTATCAAGTCACAGCCCATGTTCCTCGTATATTCTCTGGGAGCCATTTATAGGAAAGGGGCACTTAGGAATGTAGAGAAAAAGAAAGGATATGGATCTGAATGCAAGGTGGGTGCAGTTGGGGTTGGGGCTCCACTCCTAGAGCAGGGAGTGCAGGGATGTGCAGTACAGGACACAAGACCCTAAGTGAAGATGAAAATAAGAGCTAACACTTACAAGTACTTACTTGGTGTCAGGCAATGTTTCAATATATTGAAACCTCACCCAAGAGTGATAGATAATGTTTTCTACGTAAGGAGACTGGGCTGAGAGATGCCAGTTATCTTTTCCAGAGTCATACAGTCATACAGGAGAGCTGGGATATGATTCCAGGCCATATGACTCCAGAGCAAGTACTCTAATTGCCAGCAAGAAATTCAACAGATTTACAAGAGTAGTGTACTCTGTTGGGCACTAACTCCTGCTTCCTGGACTTTGTTTTCTTCATGGAATGACCTCAGGTAATGTTACACTTCTCCCTCCTGGCCTACTCCTCACTACTCTCCATGGAGAAGGTGATGGATGACATTCATTCATGCATGTCACTGCACTACCACTGGGGAAACCACCCTTTTTATCTTTTGTTCCCCTGTGATCCTCATGAGGCAACAATTCTGCACTGGTGCATCTGCTCTACAGACTCAAACTTCTTCCTTGAGTGGATGTCCCAGGCTTAGATTGGTGAAGCATGAGAGGGGCAGAAATGGAGAGGAAGCCCTCCTAATCTCAAGTAAAACACTATTTTTTCCAATCAGCTTTATTAGCAATAAAACTGACATTTTGATCTAAAAAAAATTTCCTTCATGCACTGCTGGTAGGAGGAAGCCTACCAGATCAGAAAGCATGGCCAAAGTGCTGATTGCTTCCACTCCTGGACAGCCTTCTCCAACCATAGGATTCTCAGTGAAAGCAAGGCAAAGAGGGATTTTTCTCAAAATGATAAGATTTGCATAAAAAATACAAAGCTAAGTCCAACCTCTCACCCACCTTCAGCCTCCCAAAACCCATCCTTTAAAGGCTGAAATGTGAACAAAGGAAGCTGAGAAGTAATACCTGAAACTCATTAGAAATGCAGATTCTCGGGGCTCCTGGGTGGCTCAGTGGGTTAAGCGGCCGACTTCAGCTCAGGTCATGATCTCGCGGTCCATGAGTTCGAGCCCCGCATCGGGCTCTGTGCTGACAGCTCAGAGCCTGGAGCCTGTTTCGGATTCTGTGTCTCCCTCTCTCTCTCTCTGACCCTCCCCTGTTCATGCTCTGTCTCTGTCTCAAAAATAAATAAACGTTAAGAAAAAAAAAAATTTTAAAAAGAAATGCAAATTCTCTGGCCCTGCCTAACACCTGTATCAAACTCTGAGGCCAGGGCCCAACAACCCCTCCTAGTGATCTATACACACAGTTTGAAAACCACTGCCCTAGCACACATCCCTGACCTTGGCCAATTAAGGACCCAAAACATTCTGTCCCATAGCCTTGTAAACCTCTAAAAGCACTAACATCTCAGCTTCCAAACTACTTGTCTCAGATGGCTTCTTGCACCCACAAGTAGTGCCTACGTCCTTTATTTGGATGATAGGCACCAGTTTGGTCATTGAAAAATTTGGCCCTGTATTTATCTAAAGATTTCATAGGGTTTCCAGACTGGGCCAGGGCCCTTGCTCTTTATCATACACAGCTTCAAGGCCACAGACTAAGGGCTGGGAGAAGGCAGAGGGAGTACCCCATTTATATGAAGTATGTGCATGTCTGCCTCAGATCCTGTCTTCAAAACTGCTCAAAAGGCACATTTTGCACATTAACTGTGTACTTAATGCTACTGAATTGAATAAATTTTATGTATACCATAGAAAAAAAGAGGCAGACATCCTATATATACAAAGCCTGTCCAAAGGCCTTGTCTTTAAGGCCTGGCATTTTGTACTTTACCATCTCCTAACAGCAGGCATTGGAAATACTGGTTTCCATGACAGTGTATCTCTTTAAGATAAAGGATCATTCCTTTCATCAGTTCATATTTCTTTCTGTTGAACATATACTATGTGGAAGACCCTGGGTCAGCAATGGAAATTCAATGATGAATGAGATATGGTCCCTGTTCTCAGGGAACTTAGTCTGGTGAGGCAGAAGAAAACCAAGTAAACAGAATAATTACTAATTGTGCTAAGGCTAAAGGAAAACAAGCTAGGTGCAGATACAAAATAGCACAGGGGCACCTGAGTGGCTCAGTCGGTTAAGCAACAGACTTGATTGCATCTCAGGTCTTAATCTCCTGGTTCATGAGTTCGAGCCCTGCGTCCAGCTCAGTATGGAGCCTGCTTGGGATTCTCTTTCCCTCTCTTTCTGCCCTACCCACCACTCACGTTCTCTTCCTCCCTCAGAAAAAAAAAAAAATTTTTTTTTTCAGAAAAAATACCAATAGCACATTTCACAGACATGAGTGGAAGACCTTCTTGAGGAGACGCTAAAACAAAATCCAGTAAAGCAAAGTTAGTAGGGAAGAGTGCTCCAGGTGGGTACCACCTGGGCAAAGACCCAGAGGTGGGAAAGATGGGCACAAGCATCAGGTAAACATGAGTGACTTAATAGTGAAGGACAATTTCAACTTTTTTTTTAGTTTGATTTATTTCCTTAGCACGGGCAGAGGAGGGGCAGAGCCAGAGGGAGAGAATCCTAAGCAGGCTCCAAGATCCCTAGCTGGCTTCATGCTGAGCCTGATGCAGGGCTCTCAGAGCAGTGAGATCATGACCCGGGTTGGGTGCTTAACCGACTGAGCCACCCAGGCACCTCAGAGCAGTTTCAACTTTTAATCACCTGTATTTGCTTCTGATATACTTTACAGTCTGATGAAGAGCTGCTGTTCACCTGTATGATTTGTTTTTATGTGCTTGTCTTTTCTTCAAAGAAGCTACTCCATAACCTGATGGATAGGCTGTGTTGAGACCCTGGTTTCCAACTCAGGAAGGGCAAAATCTCCAGGTATAAAGTGACCATGGTGGTGTGGTAGCCTGTTTTAACCAGCTGCCACTGGAGTCGTGCAGTCTGGGTTCAAATTCTGGCTTATCCCTCTCATTAACTATATGACTTTGGGCATCTCTCCATACCCACCCACTCACCCCACCCCCACCCCCCCACCCCACCCCCACCCCCGTGTGTAAAAGCGGACTGTTTTGAGGTTCCAATGAGATAATACATCTTAAAGACTTAGAATAGTACCTGACTCCAGAGAAGAACTCAGTATTAACCATTTAATTATAATGTAAAAAAGAAACAATGGATCCCATCACTTCTCTATTGCTTAGTTAGGCTAAAATAAATTGTTCTATAAACGTTTTAAGTGTGAGAATAAGTGGACCACCTCAGAGCATTGAAAAGAGCACTAAGACCTTTCTACAGATGACTATCATAATAGTTTGAATAATAGTTGTGTGATCAAGCTGCCATGCAAAGAACCAAGTGGTCAGGAATTGAACAGTGCTCACTAATAGGGAAGAACATCTGAAGCATTTGCTATTTCTAGGGAAAAGTTATTTTGTGCCAAGCATGCTAGTTGCCTATCTGAAACCCACTTGCCCCCTTTTATTTAGCTAATAAACTGATTTTCTTTGGGGCACTAACATACCCAGGGAAAAGACCTCCCCATACTCCTTTGCAGGTAGAAGTAGCAATATGAACCATTTCTGGCCAGTTAAATGCAAGCAAAAATTACTGGGTGAAATCTGCCTCTTGTTTTTGGTTTTTCTCCCCTTTTCCTATCAAAATGGGTATGTGATGTCAATATGCAGCAGCCATCTTCAAGACCATGAGGATGAAGACTACCTACAAAGGAAGGCTGAACAAAAGACTGAAGGGACACTACACCTGGACTTACTCTGTCTGGACTTATTGTTAAATGAGAAAAGTTGCTAGACAAAACTGCTAATGTAAAAAAAAAAAAAAAAAATGGCTATTGGGTTGGATCTTCTTGCCATTCAAATCCCTCTGAACTTAGTATAAATGGGAATAACATTGAAAAATGGACCAAGAAGACATTCTTCAAATTGAAATGCTTTTATTAGAATACTAATAATGGAAGATAGAAGAAAACCATACACATGGAAAAAGGAAAATACTCAAATGCTATTACAGATTAGGCAAATTAGAGAAAATTTCTTCAGTGTATGCAAAATGTAAACATTTGCCCTGGGATTCCTCACAGATGGCACAGTCCACAGAGACTTATTTGGAATAAGAATCTATCAAGTAGTCTACAGTATAGCCTCTAAAATGTTTCCAACATTAAACTTAAAGCTCCTAGCACACCCAAAATTTTCTATGCAAAAAACTAAATGGCTCCCAATCAAAGCAACTTGAACTATCAACTGCTACATGTGAAAGCAGGCACTGAAGCAAACCAGTCTTTCAACACTGAGCTTCCATACACTACTATGCTAATTGTATTTACATTTACCTTGACAGAGATTACAAAAATATACAGTGTATAACCCCATGGTGAGTCCAGTGTGGAAAATTATAGAGTTCTTGTTCATCAAATGCTTCAGAGAAAGACATCAAGTCAGTCACATGAACTTAGGGAAATAGGACTAAGAAGAGGCCCTTTTCTCCTCAGAAAATGGGGACTCATAAACTTCCATGGGTGGACAGGTACAAACCAGGTGCTGATCTCCATAGATGTCATCAATCCGGGCAATGGTTGGCCAGAATTTGCTCTCTGGTTTCACAAAGGGCTGCAAGGGACAAAAGATGGAAATGTTCTGGGTATTCTGAAACATTTCTCTTGCAGAAAGAGATTGCAATGATATCCCTACAGGCTAAGATGCCACTAAACCACAAATGCTCAAAAGCATAAGAAGGTAAAACCCACACTCCTATTTTTACTGCATCATTAGTTACAGTAGCCAAAATATGGAAGCAATCCAAGTGTCCATCAGTAGATGAAAGAAGATATGTATGTATGTGCGTGTGTGTGTGTATACACACATGTGTGCACATAGATACTCACATAGGAATATTGCCCAGCTATGAAAAAGAGTGAGATCTTGCCATTTACAACAACATAGATGGACCTAGAGGATATTGTGCTAAGTAGAAAGACAAATGCCATATGATTTCACTTACGTGTGGTATCAGAAAACAAAACAAAAGCAGAAACAGACCCATAAATACAGAAAACTGATGGTTGCCAGAGGGGGACAGGCAGAATGGGCAAAATGGGTGAAGAGGAGTGGGGGGGAACAGGCTTCCAGATATGGAATGAGTAAGTCAAGGGTATAAAAGGTACAGCATAGGGAATATAGTCAATACTATTGTAATAGCATTTTTCCAGTGACAGATGGTGGCTATGCTTGTGGTGAGCATAGCATAATGTATAGACTTTTCAGATCACTATGTGGTACACCTGAAACTAATACTACATTGTGTGCCAACTATACACCAGTCCAACAAAAAAGCTAAGTCACCCCTTCATTACTGTCCCCCCAAATCCAACTTTTGACCCTTGTCCCCACACTGCCAGAGAGACTGCAGAGCACCTTTCCGTGTAAGAATCAGAAAGGAAGAAAAATTGCATTTGGGGATATCTCCCTTTGGATGATAGTAGAAAATACCTTAACTCATTTGACAGCGACTCCTATTTGGTCTTTCTCCACTGTACTCCCTGTGGATTCTCAGGCCTGTGGCTGACACTCTAACCTCAGAGCTCTGAAAGCCAATTCCTGTGCTCTGCGTCACTTGTCATGACCCATTTAAGAAAGTGTCCCACATATGGTAACTGTAATGACACTGCAAAGGTAGGAGTCCCATCAGATAGGTGATGGCCCCTCATACGCACGTGGACGCTGTACCAGCTGGCACACTCGGCTTCAGAGGACAACTTACAAGTGGGAATGCCGCCACCTCTCTGGAATATGGCCGATCCCAGTGGGAGGATGTGACGCAGGTCAGGGAATGTGGAGACATCTGAGACACACAGATGGGAAAGGGATCAGAGCAGAACACTGCCTTCTGCTGTGCTTTGCTTCAACCAGTGAGCTGACAGAAGCCCAGGTATGGGGCTGCTGGTTGGTTTTATTTCAATTTGAGGGGGAAAAAAATTGATGGGAAATTTATTCTGAAATATTTCAAATGTCAGAAAGTCATGGTAATATATTAAGCACATCTACCACCCAATATAAGCCAACATTTTATCATATTTGCTTAACCCTTTAAAATAAACATCGGGGGCACCTGTGTGGCTCATTCACACAGGGGACACAAAAGTGTCCAACTCTTGATTTCGGCTCAGATCTCACAGTTCATGAGATTGAGCTCTGTGCTGACGGCACGGAACCTGCTTGGAATTCTCTCTGCCTCTCCCCCACTTGCATGTGTATGCATGCCCTCTCAAATATTTTTTTTTTAAATAAATAAAATAAACATTGAAGAGACAATTGAAACTGCCTTTATAACTCCTCCAGCTCATCTCTTACCCTATTCCCAGTGATAACCACTGTCCTGAATTTTGTATTCACCATGCTCATTGTGATTTTATACTATTACGGCATATATGTATAAACAGCATATTAGCATAGTTGGGCACATTTTAAAATCTTATCATTTTACGAGTATTATTCTCCACTTGCTTTTATAGCTCTGTATTATGTCCTTTAAATGTCTATTGCCATTTTTAAAATTAGCCTAAATCCTTATAATCTCTTTTCAGTATCCACAGAAAAGAGAAATAACAATGAGCAAGATGCCTTCTCCTGCCAGCCATTGGCCCCTGTGGTGCACCTTCAGGTGCGCACTTTTGGAACTTGCCTGAGCTTCCCCAGGCATCTCAGACTTGTTCTCTGGCTCAAGGCCATAGTAGCACAGCCACAGCCTTCACAATATTCCCAATTCATGATCTCCCCCTGGTCCCCCAACCCAGATTAATGTCTGGAGCTAACAAAAGACTTACAGCTCAGAAGCAAATATACAATAAACATGTTTCAGATTTTCTCCAAAATAGGCCACAAGCATTAAAAAACATTCAGGCCAAGTACCAATCAGTTGTTCTAAGCAATAATTGCTCTAGTAGAAGAACTTGTCTTTATCCAGAGTTTGTGAGGTAAATAATCTCACTAGAGTGCATTAAATAGAGACACAAGAATAAAACTACCCCAACTAGATAAGAGCTCTTCAGCCCCTGCTCCCTCCCTTGGTAACCAGTTGGACGCATGTGGGAGGTATACCTCTCACAGTGACAAAACAATTACACAAACAAAACATATCTCAAAACATCCACATTATACTTAACTGCTACTGTGTTGTTCAAGATTCAAACCTGCAAGTAATGAATTTATCATCCTTTCAGAAGAATGGTCTTATTCTAGGCAAGAATAAATATCTTCTGGTGGGAGTTCAGGAGTTGCTGGTACACTGTACATACGCACTCTTATACTCTATGGAACATTTTGGATCAAGTACCAATGCCTACGCACCTTCAGTGGATTGACCCTGGGGTCAATGCGGCCCTCCTCAATGTCAGCAATCTCCTGCCGAATGCTGATCATGGCATCACAGAATCTATCCAGCTCTTTCTTGTCTTCTGACTCAGTGGGCTCAACCATGAGAGTTCCTGCCACCGGCCAGGACATGGTAGGGGCATGAAATCCTGCAAAGGAGATAGGGGAACTTGTGTCACTAACTTTGACCTCCCTGATTTGTAATTTTTTAAAATGTCTATTATTGAGAGAGAGACACAGGGTGCGAGCAGGGAAGGGGCAGCGGAAGAGGGAGATACAGAATCTGAAGCAGGTTCGAGGCTCCAAGCTGTCAGCACAGAGCCCAATGCAGGGCTTGAACTCACAGACCATGAGATCA
This sequence comes from Panthera onca, assembly GCF_046562875.1. Lineage (NCBI taxonomy): Eukaryota > Metazoa > Chordata > Mammalia > Carnivora > Felidae > Panthera > Panthera onca. The sequence continues at coordinate 32,936,083 of NC_138351.1, forward strand.
TGACCTGAGCCAAAGTCAGACGTTTAACCTACTGAGCAACCCAGGCACCCCTGACCTCCCGGATTTGGAAGAAATTATATATATATATATATATATATATATATATATATTCATCTCAGCAAGAAGAACTTAGGAAATAAACTAACACCCAAGAAGAAACAATCAGTTAAGCAAGTTTTAGAGAGTATCCATAATAAATATGCAACCATACAAATGTATGTAAATTTTTATTTGTTAAATTGGGTAAGCAATAAAAAAATAAAAGGGCAAGTTACATAATGACATCCCATTTTTATGAAAATGATAGTGTTTACATATTTTTTAATATTTTACTTTTTTATTTAATGTTTATTTTTGAGATATAAAGCATGAGCAGGGGAGGGGGAGGGGACAGAGGATCCAAAGCAGGTTCCACACTGATAGTCCTAACACTAGTGAGCTCGATTCAGGGCTCAAACTCACAAACCATGAAATCATAACCTGAGCTGAATTCAGACGCTTAACCAACTCAGCCACCCAGGCACCGAAAGTGTTTATATTTTGAGGGAAGACACCTTGAAAAATAAGTACTAAAATATTAACAGGGCTTATTGCTAATATGAAGTTGAGATTCTTTGATTTTTTATTAGAATCATCCTATAATGCTTATTTATTACTTACAATAAGAGAAATTAAAATATTATAGCCTATCAAAAGTTAAAGTGATAGCAACCATAAAGAAGCCTACTAACCCCATTTTACAGATGAGGAAACTGAGGTTTGGCAGTACATGGAAACCCTTTGCCTTTATTCAGAACATAGGCTGAAGGTGTTTCTGTTTACAAAAGTTTTCATATGTAAGATGAATCACCAAGACATACTCAAGAGAGATTTCCTGGACAAAAGCCAAAAACCTTTTCCCATTTCTGGCTCTTTTTCTGTGAAACTGTAAAAGATGAAGACATTTAAATGGTTCCCCAATTCTGATTTGCATAATTACATGGAGTGCTTTAGGGTCATGCCTGCATGCTTTAAGGGATTATCTCCTCAACATGTTACAAACATTTTCAAATGGTAAGTTGAAAGGACTATAAAGTGAACACCCCTATATCTTTCACCTACATTCAACAATGATGTTCTCTTTGCTTAATCACATCTGTTCATTCATTCATCCATCTTATTTTTGATGCAATTCTAAGAATGCTTCAGTCATCAGTATACTTCTCCCTTAAATACTTCAGGATGCATATCATTAACTAGAATTCAGGATCTGTTTACATGTATTTGTGATAAAATTTACATACAGTAAAATGCACAAATCTTAAGTTTATCACTAAGTTTTGACAAATACATAGAATAGTGTCACTCAAATCAGAAAGGGATTTTAAAAGCTAATCTCTACCTACCAACCTCAATTTCATGGGTGAGCAAATTCAGCCCAACATACACTGTTGTAGTGGTTCTCATAACCAGAACCATCAGAGTTATCTTGGGAACACAGATTCTTTGGTCCTGACCCTGATTCAGGAAGCCCAAGGTAAGTCTCAAAAACATGAGTCTTAAAACTCTCCCAGGTGACTCATTACTCGCTAAGTCTGGATGCCTCTGCCCAAAGGCATTATGCCCCACATTTGGCTGTTTAAAGATACTGATTACTAGGCCCCTCCCCTGGAGATTTTAATTAAGTACATGTGATTAAGACCCAGAATCTGTTATTCTCGATTGCTGTTTTTTTGCTTAGCCATTCATTCATTCATCCATTCATTCTCTCACTTATTAGACACATACGTTTTGAGGTACTAAGTGCTAGCCACCTGTACAATTCTAGGCTTAGGGCAAGTGTGGCATTCACTCTATCAAACATCAAAATAACCTCCTAGCCAGTGCTCTCCCTCCCTGCAAATGCTGCTACTGCAGTCAGATATGTGATACAACACATCCCAGAAGTGAAGGTATATCCTGCCTGAATCTGCCATCAGCCAGGAGGCCTAGTTAGGTTACAGGAGCAACCAAGAGATTTTGGAGAGGTGATTGCTAATTTCATTAATGAAAACTTTCTCTGGCTTTCCCATTTATAATCAGTATAACTCTCCATAATAAGATCATGCATTCAAGAGAGGAATGAATCACACATGTGGGATTCCCAATATGATGCAGTAGTAAAACTATTAAATTACTGAAGCTTTCACTTTCCTTACTAAAAGAAGTTATTCCAGTTATTAAAATTCAGATAGGACTCCACATCCATTGAAAGGCAAACTTCTCACCATCTCTGCCTTTCTAAGAATTGAGGGGTCATTGATATTATTAATGTCACTAAAAATAGGTATTTCAATAAGGTCTGTGCTTAGTGAACATCCACTAATTCATTAAAGGCCTGTCTTTCAAGTCTTCCAAGAAAATACAGTCTTTATGGAACTAGCATGTGCCTATTCCTTCATCTATGGAAGCAGCTATAGAAGCTGTAGAAGCTGAAACAGCTATAAAGCTCAAATGCCATTCATCTCTAACACTTCAGCAGTTTACCTGCTGAACTTCCCTTCATCATCACACCAACTCACCTCTTCATGGACTCCTTTCTTTACCAGAAATGAGATAGGAATAAGAATTTAATAGAAACATAGGCAATACAACTCAACACCAAAAATCCCCAAATCCAATTAAAAATGAGCCGAAGACATGAAGAGACATTTCTCCAAAGAAGACATGCAAATGGCCAACAGACACATGAAAGGATGCTTAACATAACTCAGAGAAATACAAATCAAAACTACAAGAGGGGTGCCTGGGTGGCTCAGTTGTTTAAGTGTCCAGACTCTTGGTTTCAGCTCAGGTCATGATCCCACAGGTTCATGGAATTGATCCCCACTTCAGGCTCTGCACTGACAGCACAGAACTTGCTTGAGATTCTCTCCCTCTCTCTCTCTTTCCCTCTGCAGCTAATGCTCATGCACACACTCTCTCTCTCTCTCAAAATAGATATACTTAAAAAACAAAACAAAACTGCACAATATTAACAAACACCTGTCAGAATGACATAAATCAATGGCACAAGAAACAAGTGTTCGAGAGGATGTGGATAAAAAGGAATCCTCTTGCACTGATGGTAGCTGATGGTGGTAATGCAAAATAGGGCAGTCACTCTGATAACAGTATGGAGGTTCTTCAAAAAGTTAAAAATAGAGGGGCGCCTGGGTGGCTCAGTCGGTTAAGCGTCCGACTTCAGCTCAGGTCATGATCTCACGGTCCGTGAGTTCGAGCCCCGTGTCGAGCTCTGTGCTGACAGCTCAGAGCCTGGAGCCTGTTTCGGATTCTGTGTCTCCCTCTCTCTCTGACCCTCCCCCATTCATTCTCTCTGTCTCAAAAATAAACATTAAAAAATTTTTTTTTAAAAAAAAGTTAAAAATAGAACTACTCTATCCCTATGATCCAGCAATTGCACTACTAGGTATTTACCCAAAGAATACAAAAATACTGACGCAAAGAGATACATGCACCCCGATGTTTATAGCAGCAATATCAACAATGGCCAAATTATGGCAAGAGCCCAAAGGTCTACCAACTGATAAATGGATGAAGAAGATGGCATATATATTATATACACATATACATGCACAGTGGAATATCAGCCATAAAAATAGTGAAATCTTGCCATTTGCAATAACATGGATGAAACTAAAGAGTATAATGCTAAGCAAAATAAATTAGAGAAAGACAAATACCATATGATTTCACTCATAGGTGGAACTTGAGAAATGAACACAAATGAACAAAGGGGGGAAAAAAGAGAAAGGCAAAGAAACAGACTCTTAACTAGAGAGAACAAAGTAATGGATACCAGAAGGGAGATGGGTGGGGGGGATGAGTGAAATGGGTCATGGGGATTAAAGAGTACATTTATCATGATGGACATTGAGTATGTATGTAAGTGTTGAATCACTATATTGTACACCTGAAACAAATATAAATTAAAATTTAAAACTTAAAATGAAAAAAAAAGAAAGAAACTAGGGAACAAAAACCATTTTCTTTGGGATTTTAAATTCTTTTAACTATAAAGACTTTTCTTGAATGCCAGTGGATTCAAGATGCTGATTTAATATCTTTTGAAGGGTAGTACCAATGCAGTCATAGGGCATGTTTTTTCTCTATCACTTTGAAGTTTACCCAGAATCCTGTGCTCACCATTTATCCTACGGATCAGTTTATTGTGGTGCCTGCATGTTTGTTTTGTGCCTTGAGGAAGTCGCCCATAGCTAGCATGAATGTCAAAAACCTTAGATGCCCTATGAGGGTTTTTTCCCAGAGGATCACTCACCATAATCCTGAAGCCTCTTGGCCACATCCACAGCCTCAATATTTGCAGACTTTTTGAAAGGTCTTGTGTCCAAAATAAATTCATGAGCCACATAACCTGTGGGAAATTGTTTCAGTTCAAGATTACCATCAGCTTGTTTTGCCCAAGCAAATGTACAAATCAGCTTTGTAATGCGTATCAACAAGGCCCAAGATGCCATGGTAACTTGGAAGTTTATAGGTGGCAACAAAGACCTCATTTACTTTTATTAATAACTATAATTATAGGGGCACCAGGGTGGCTTAGTCTGTTCAGCGTCCAACCTCAGCTCAGGTCATGATCTCACCATTTGTGAGTTTGAGCCCCACATTGGGCACTGTGCTGCCTACTTGGGATTCTGTCTCCCTTTCTCTGCCCCTCCCCTGCACACACACACTCTCTCTCTCAACCTCTCTCTCAAAATAAATAAACTTAAAAAATTATTTAAAAAATAATTATAAAATATAAAAGTGATTATAAAAATAAAATTTTAACATGTCAAGCCAATGTGTTCAGTCCTTAGTGCACAACACACACAAGGCAAGAGGCTGATGGGAGGTGGAACTTTGGTGCCAGTGCATTGCTGGAACATTTGACTGAGATTCCTGGGGATGAGATTCTTTCAACTCTGATGATATAAAATCTATTTGCAATAGTTAAACATGTCATCACACAGGCCTGACCCTTTTATACAAAATATCTCTAGAGCCAAAGGTCCATTGATACCATTCTCCATAACTCTGCCCCAGCATCAAATAACTGTTTCATCTGTGTGAATGTAATTATATACGGAACATGTATCTCTAAGGCACATACATAATTGTATGAGATTCTTCAGAGGGGCTTTTGAGGGTTTGGTTTCAGGCTTCAGGCTGATTATTAGAAATCGGGGCTGTCAAACAGCACACCACAGGTGGCAAGAAGATGAAACCAAAGTCTGTGGGAGTCAGTTCACTTTGCTCTAGTTTGTAAGCTGGTTTCCTCTCTAGGCCCAGGTCACAATCTCCCCAGCACAACCTGTTTGACCCATCAGCAGGAATAAACCATCAATGAAGTCAGCATTTTCATTAATATAGAACAACAGTTCTGGGGGCTTCCCAAATTCTGTGGCCCCAAATCTGATGAATTTCCTTCTAGGAAAGTATCTGTAGATGAGACAATAATGTATTACTTCCTAACCTACTTTCCTCTCAGCAAACAAGGAATCTACTTACAGATACATGGAGCAGATAATTCCTCAAGCCTGAGAAGAGTTGCTCCAGTCACTAAACAGCTTCTGAAATCATCCATAACTGCTCTGCTTCTTATGTAATGAATAAATAAGAAAGGACTGATTTTGTGAGAAAATACAGTATGAGAGCCTCAAGCTTTAAATATACTGTCACTGAATATTATAAAATATTCTAACAATGATGGAAATTAAATTTGTGAGGAGTGTGATTCAAAAGTGGGAAGTTATATTCATAGCTAGGTAAAGTCAGGGGCAAAAAGTGCTTAAAAGGAATGCCCAGTTGGAATGTTCAGGGGTAAGGGTGGGGTGGGGGTGGGGAGGCAGTGGAGATCATTTAAGTGCAGGAATCCTAAATACCCAATTATCCCCACCCCATTTTGGGAGCCCAGCCTCAACCTTTGACCTTTCTTCTCTGAGCCTCTGGCACCCACCCGGCGCTGTGACAGTGACACAAGAAAGAAGGCTAATGAAGTTCACTGCTCTAAAGGGCACTCGGTGGGCAGGAGACGAAGAGGGGAGGGACACATCATGGAGGAAAAGGAAAGTCACTCTTGCTGGCAGGCAGAGGGCTGTCTTCCAAGAAGTTCAGTAACAGCTGAAAGGCCCCATCACGCGGAGCCCAGCCCAGCACTAACACAAAGACTACATCTGCAGTGTCCCCACCACAACCAGGCGGTTTGGGAAGAGCTCCATTTCTGAAATGAGGTTCAGATGTTATTTTCTAAGTCCATATTCTAATGTGTTCAAATGGAAACGGTAGAATTTTAGCATATCTCTCTGAGCTCTGAAAGGGATGAAATTGAAACCTGGTGGCTGTTGGAGGCTAAATCCCAAGATGTTCATCTGTGTTTGTAGTTTTTAAGGAGAAGAGGTACACAAACCTTCTGTGGTATGTGGTAAGGGCAATCTGAAGTAGAAATTGTATACACTGATCAGCACAAGGTTTAATTTTCACTGAGTAGGTATTTCTCCTGGGCCTAACCATGGCTATAGCTGAGAGTCTGAAAAGATACCAAGTCAAAGGAACAGGGAGAAGAGGGAGGGGGTGACAGAAAAACAAAATAAAAGTGGCGTGGCTCTAAATTTGGAACACCTTTCCTCCAACTCCTATCCTCAGAATGACTACCTATAGATATGTGGAACTCACTAGCTAATTACTCTTTAAGGCTTAGGTGAGCAATCAATGCTTAGTCAATCTTTTCAGTTGCAATCCAGAGACCATAACTAATAGAATCAAAACTGAATGTTTCCATGGGAATGAGGTCGGGTAGGCAGAGCCTCTGGCCTCAGGAGGGTCACTTCCTTGCCTGGGACATGAAAGACCATTCCATGAAGTCCATGTCTGCCCGTAAAGGCCACTGGGAAACCAACTCATAACAGAAATTTCCAGGCAGCATTAGGTTTGTCTGAGGTCATAAGGGGATAGGCACTGAAAAAATTAAAACATAAATGAAACATTGGGATAGTAACAAAGTTGCCGCCTCCACTAAAAGGAACTCCATTTTCATCAGTGAGTTTAGCCTCCCACATGAGTAGACAGCTGTGAATTTTTTAAATTCCTCCTTTAAAAATGTACTATCTTGGGGCGCCTGTGTGGCTCAGTCGTTTAAGCATCGGACTTTGGCTCAGGCCATGATCTCACAGTCTGTGAGTTCAAGCCCCACGTCAGGGTCTGTGCTAACAGCTCAGAGCCTGGAGGCTGCTTCGGGTTTTGTGTCTCCTCTCTCTCTGTCCCTCCCATGCTCATGCTCTTGTCTCTCAATAATAAATAAACATTAAAAAATGTTTTAAAAATAAACAAATAAATAAATAAATAAGTAAAAATATACTATCTTACCTGAGGTAATTCCTTTCTTTCCTCATCCTAAATACTACTGCTTTTCCCTTCCCAATTCTTGCCTGTCACTCCCTTGCTTCACAAAACCCTAAACCTCAACAGTTCAGCTGGGGTTTTCAAATCTCTCAAAGAAATGGTTCATAAAGGGAAGACTGGAGTTCATTAAAATTATTGCCTCATATTCATCTGTAATTACAATGTCTTATATAGAGCTAGTAAATATGATTAAGATGAATAATAGTCTTCTAATATTGCCATTAGACATTTTGGAATACAATGTGCTTATTAAGAACATTTCTATTTTGGGCCCTCAGGAGGTACAATGATAATTCTTCTTTAGGTCCAAGAATAAATGTGTTTACCAGACCAAATGTGAGACAATTTTTGATTTCATGAACTTTTGGATTAGGTGACAAGGTCTGTAATTACCAATACATCTCTGTGTGGGATGAGAAATACAATTCATTATTTGATTCTGGGATAAAATGTCAAAACAAACGGAAACTGGATATATCATTTTGTGCTGCAAATCCCCTAGGACTGAGACAGTCGCTGTTTTTAAAGCAGTCACTCAAACACTAAGCACGTGGTTAGGCACCTGAGAAACACTTGCTTTGTCCACTTTCCTCTCTCCTGGATTGCCACCAGTCCCCATGTAGTCCAGATCACATGGACTCTTTAAAAATGAAAGTTTGCATTTACACAAGTCTGTGAACATACTAAAAATCAGTGAGTTGTACATTTAAAGTGGGTGATTTGTGTGATATGTGAATTGTCTCAATGAAATTATCAAATTAAGTTAATCACAAGGAAGTTTCAACTACATTTAAAAAATAATAAACATGGGGCCCCTGGTGGCTCAGTCATTTAAGTGTCTGACTTCAGCTCAGGTCATGATCTCACAGTTCATGAGTCCAAGCCCCACATTGGGCTCTGTGCTGACAGCTCAGAGCCTGGAGCTGCTTCAGATTCTGTGTCTCCCTCTCTCTCTCTCTATGTCCCTCCTCCCCCCCTCAAAAATAAACATTAAAAATTTTTTCTTTAAAAAATAATAAACAAGGGGGGGGGAACCTATAAACCTTGTCAATTAAAACAAAAATACCGTTTTCCAGCCACCGGATTGGGAAAGATATTTTGGTTTCGGTTTGTGGGTTTTTTTCCAGCCTGGTACTTGGTGTTCACTGGTCCCCAGCATGATGGTCACTTCATATGCTATGAGAGTGAAATAAATTGGCACCTGTGGGGATAACCAGGTCACATGTACCAAGAGCTTAAATGCATTCACACTCTGAGATAATAATTTCTCTTCTGCAGCTCTAAGAAAATAATCAGAGATGTTTTTTTAAAAATCTAAGTAAAAGATATCCATTGCAGCATGTTACAGATGCAAATGACTAAGGGGAAAACATGACAGAATTCGTGGAATCCTGGTATATCCAAACAAATGAATCAATGTAGCCTCTTTCAAAGAACACTTAACAACATGGGGAAATGATCACAATATAAGATAAAATTAAAAAACAGGACACAAACTGTAATACTGTCTCAATGGTCTAAAAGTAAGATGAGAAGGAATACAGTGAAATATTAATAGTGGTTATGTCTGCTTACCAAAACCATGAATCATTTACATTTTCTTCCTCAGATTTTTAATTTTCCAAATTTTCCATGTTGAGCATATACATATTACTTATATAATCAGACAAAACAAATACTTAAACTTATCCTGAAGGCCAATACATAACAGAATGCATTTCACAGAGCAGGAGCTATATTTGAATTAATTAGTAGCTCTTGTAGGTTAATACCCACTTCAGAAGCATTTTATTGTGTTGCTTAGAGACATATTGCCCACAACTTTTTTTTTCCTAATCTCTAGGGAGCATTCTGGTTATTTAGAGCTTCTGGCTATTTAGTTCTTTCCTGTTTTCAAACTATAGAACCACGTCTTTGGATACATATTTTTAAGGCAAGACCAGCCTTTAAATTAAAGATGACAGATGTAGATGTATACTGTGCCTGAGCTGGAGAAATCAAGAGCCAAAGCGAGGTCTCATCCTGTGGCCCAGGTCTGGGCATGCTGCTGTCTGCTCCAAGCTCCAAGTCCCCATCTGTCCCTGATCTCCAATTCTGTGCTCACAGCCAATGTGCTGTGTGTCTTAGGGCCATCTCCTCCTATTACCTCCAGTATAACTTTGTTCCCCCATCTACTATTTCCTCTATTGTAGCTTCACTCTTCCCTCTTCAAAGCCATTTCTCTGGCAGTTTTAAATCCTCTACTGATTTCAAAACAAAACTGCATCTTACTGAAATAGCTTCCACATGTACCCCTGCTTTACCACCAAACTCCCCCAAACCATGACTGCTTCTCCTTTGTCCTCCCCACCCTCAATCCATTCTCAACTCATTGCGGTTTGGCATCTGCCTTACCATTTTTGTTCCAATTCTTTCAAAGGTGACCAAAGGGTTGCTAATTGTTACAGGCAAATATTCTGTTAAGACTCCTATCAGAACACCATTCTGTCTCTCCCTGTTGTGCAATACATTTGTACTGGGGCAGGCATGATGCCAGGGATTGGTGCTCGAGAATGGAAGCAGGCACAGTCTTTACCCTGAAGGAGTTCAAGGTCTGATGGACAGAGCCAGACAATAAACTGAGTGGGAGAAATCCTCAGTAGCAGAGAGAGCCAAGAGGAGGGAGAAGTTCTCTCCACCAGGAAAAAGAGGCTTCAGGGAGGAGGTGTGAGGCCAGAACAGAGGCAGGCAGGACAAGCAGGGGCTTCTCTAGGGAGAGGCATTGTGACAAATGCTGCAGGGTCCTACAGCTGCCTCAAGCAGGGAGTCTTTTCTCACTGGGGTCCCCTATGCTCATCTTGCCTTTTTTTTTTTTTTTTTAATTTATTTTGAGAGAGAGAGAGAGAGAGAGACTGCAGAAGGGGCAGAGAGAGAGGGAGAGAGAGAATCTCCAGCAGGATCCACACTGTCAGCATGGAGGCTGACACAGGGCTCAAACTCAGGAACTGTGAGATCATGACCTGAGCTGACATCAACAGTTGGCCGCTTAACCAATTGAGCCATCCAGGTGCCACATCCCTCTTAAGGTAGCCATCTGCTTGCAGGGCTTTGCTCTGGTTTCTCAAAACTCTTTCCTTGAGTTCCACCATTTCCAAGAGTCTGCTCTTAGATTCTGTGCCTAAGCCAAATTTCTGCAAAGCTATCTGGCTCCATCCTCTCCTATCACTTCCAGGATGACTTGGTTCCCCCACTATTATTCTCTCTGCTGTTCCTCTATTATAAGCATAAAAGGCTTACATAGAATTTCACTTCACATTTAATTAATCAGTAACTAAGCCCTATTGATCCTACTTCTAATAGGATCTTCTTCCCTTGCCATTTTTGAAATGAGTTTAACCTTCTCTTAGTCCTGTCACTCCGCTACTCAAAAAACCTTTCATGGCTGTCATCAAAGGTAAAGTCAAGAGACTTCCAAGACTTCAAGTTGGCCTCTCCAACTTCACCTTCATCTGCTCTCCTTCCTCCTATTCCATTCAACAACCCCCCAACAAGCTTCTCACCACGTACACAATTCTTTCTTGCTCCAGTATTTCTGTTTACTGGGGTCTGATACTCTCCTTTCCAGGCTCATCTCAAGTGTCTCCTCCCAGAAGGCTCTCCCAACTATTCTGCACTTCCTCTGCCCAGTCTGAATTACTCCACTCTTCTGGAGCCATTCCCATAGCACTTTGTGAGGTTAAGAGTGCATGGTATTTATATATACATCTCCCCATGCTGTGGGCTCCTTGTTGACCTGGGCTGTGTAGGCTACTGCATCACACAGCCTTGCAAATAGTGATACTCCTAACCTGTTCACTCAATTGAAGTTATTTCCAATAACTATGATTTATATATGCAAAGAAACGAAAATTTCCTACCCACCGCAGAAAACATTTACTAGGTCAAACCTGGTAAAGAAAAAAACCAAGGTGATAGTAGACTGTGGTTGATACTTGCCTCTTGCACCCCGGAAAAGGACCCTATAGTGTTTTTCTAATCGCTTGGCCATGTAGTTGGCATTTAATATAGCAATTTCTGTGGCCTGTTTAAGGCCTTTGCCTCCCATCATCTGCAACAGAGAGAAAGAGTCATCAGCCATGGAACAGGTTAAACCCAAGGGGCACTAATGAAAGACACACCCAAGTAAATCCCACCCTCAAAGGGAGTCAGCCCAGTGTCAATCCCAACAAAGATGTCTTCCAGTCTTCTCTGATGCTGAAATGATTTTTGGTTTTCTCCTTTGAACATAACTTTATATTTCTTATAAAAATAACAAAGTAATAACAAAGTAACAACACGGAACAAAGTAACAGAGGCAAAATTGATTGCTGACTATTAGGTTACCTAAAGAGGAAAAAGAAACTTAGACTACACGCATTTGGGAATGTTTTTGTTTGTTTATGCATTTGAGATTATCTTGATAATTGCCAGGAATCTAATGGGATATTGACCAAAATCCTCACTGAATCAATTTGGTATATGGTTTGTCTTCCAATTGACCATAGTCAGAGTTATTTATACATTTAACAACTGCCAGGCTTGATCTTACCCTGTTCTGGTGGTTCCTAGGTCCCTGTGATTATACCAGGTGAACATCATCACCAGCAAAGAGCTTAAAATCAAGACTGCATCAATTTTTATTGCCTACATTCTTCCCAGAATACCTCATATATGATGGGGATTAATATGTATTAAATACATAACTAATTAATATAAAGCAAATGAGAACGCATCAAATAAAAAATAGAGACACCAAAGTCCAAAGGAAGGAAAGGACACATCTTGCCTGGCTGGAAAAGAAGGGTTCCCAGAGTAAGAGTTAGTACTTAAGTGGAAATCTACTAATGGGTAGAATTTGGTGAAGCAAAAAGAATGGGGAAGACACTCCAGCTGAGAAGAATGGCCAAAACCAAGGTGTAGAGGTAAAGGCACATGGTTGCAGTCTGGAGGTTACTATAGAGGTTGGTGGGTTGTGACAACTTCTTGCAAGCCTGGAACCTTTGCCACAAAGAATTTGGATTTGGTTCAGCCAGCCATGTCTCTCCACTCATGCACCAGAATCACTTGGAAGCTTGATGGCCAAAGCCCTACCCAGTCATATGCTGAATTTGATTTTCTCTGGGATTGGGCCTAAGAATGTGTGTTTTGGGATAAATCCCCTAAGAATTCTGTGTAGGCTAGTAAGACCGAGAAGTAGAGGCAAAAGGAAACCATAAGATAATTCTGACTCTTCGGTAGAATCTTGCAGTCCTATAGGGAGTGTCCACAATGGGCTGCAGCAGGGAAAGAAGGTAGTTCTAATGCCCAGGTGGCAAGTAACAACAGCATGAAATAAAGAGAGGGGTCAAAGTCAGAGGGGTATTTTTAAATTTACTTTATTTACTTCATTGTTATCTGAGGTTCTGTCTGGTACTCCTGGCATATGGCCAAACCAGCCTGGGGGCATTTACTTTTTAAATGTGGGAAATCATCTCCAACCCAAACACATCCATAATAACCCAGGTTTACATGATCTAGGGACCAAAAGGAACCTGGGAATAAGATTCTGTTTGCAAAGAAGCAGAACTTTTTTATGATTGTTTTTGTTGTTACTGCCTGTAAAATAACTCAAGTATCATTTTTAAAAGCAGGTTTTAGTCTCCAGGGTACAGAATTGTTGTTTCTGCTTCCCAGAAAGTTTTCATTAAGAATCATAAATGCCACACTGTTAAAGAGTAACAGCCAGCCCCAGAGAGTCATCCAACATGATTTGCACAGCTGAGTTTTAGAGTCTTGTTTCACCCTCCTTTAAGGAGGGAAGACAGTTTGGGAAGGCTGTTCTAATTAGCCACTGAACAAGTGTTCCTGTCCAATGTACAGTCTTAGCCCAGGAGGTAGGCAGGCCAGTTTGAACAAGAGCTGTATAAATAAACTCTGGCCCTAGTGTTTTTTTTTGGAGAAACACAAAGGAAGGAAAGCTGTTCTCTAACAAAGTTTAATTACCCCAGAGAATTACAGTTCCACAGACTCTAAAGGGCAAAGAGCTTAGGGAAACCACCAGATAAGCAAATTTCTGCTACTTTTTCATCTTACCCTCCAGACTCATAAGAAATCTAAGCCAAAATGAGATTTCTAAAATTTATCCTAGGATTTCAACCTTCTGTAATAATTAGTATGTGCACTGTTTTTTACTTGCAAGGGGCTATACAAATCCTACAGGAAATCAAATGATGTAACCAGAATATCCATATGACTCATGGAACTTTGTCTGGAAAACATATCTGGCATGTCAGTTTCTCTGATGGTAAACTCACTATGAGAGCTCCAAGGAAGTAGCATAATGAAGAGATGAAATAAATTTTAGCTGATCTTTTTAAGAAGGTTTCTTCCACCCAAGTCAGCAATGTTCACTGAACTCCATCTCAGATCACGGACTTCATTTTTAAGTCAAGAAGAAAGTCTATAGACTTAGTTTCCCACCCACATATCACATCCCCCACCGGCCTAACACAGTCACAGGCCTCACCTTAATGTAAGCCCATGAAATGGGCAGGATGGAACTGGAGCCCCATGGGGCTGCGCTGACAGTACCCACAGGCTGGTTATCCTCACATGGCTTTACTGAAATGATCGGATGATTGGGCAGAAAAGGAGCAAGATGCTTCTTCCTGTATTTTTTCAAGCACAGATTCAGAAGATATCAAAAAGATCCAGACCAACCAAACACACAAGTGCTGGGCCCTCTTGGGAAGCTCTATTCCTAGTAGAGAAACTCAGAGCAGAAGGGATCTGACGCCTGCTAAGAGACAGATGTTCAGGAAGTGTTCCATTCTTCTTCCTCCTCACCAGCCATCAGTGTCCCAGCAGCTCACCGGAGAACTGTGGCAGAGGATTTGGCAGATTTCATGTAGGCAGCCATGAAACAGCTTGTGGATTCATGGACTCGCCAGGATGTGGAGACCTCCCTGCCCCACACTCTTTCCCAAGGCATCTAAGGGATAGAGGGTGCTTCTGAGGAGCCCCAGGGCCTACACATCAGAGGCCAGCCTATGAATGCTACTCAGCCACCTCCCGCATATCTAAGGCACTGAAGTGCCCCCACTTACTATAAATAATAATAATAATAGTAATAATAAAAGCAAGAGGGCCAGACTCCCAGCAATCTGAAGACTGGGACCTTTGGTCCATGTTTAGAAAACTTAAGAAACTCAGGAAATGGCTGATCAGCATCATCTTCACAAGATGATTCAATTTCAGTGTAAAAAGTTATCAACAGCTGCAAGATACTCCTTTAGTGCTATTATGATCTTATCCAATTATTCCAGTAACAAGGTTTGTTTCCTGCTTATCTCAGATGTAATCAGAGTTCAGGCTGCAAAGGGTTCAACACCTTATATCCAATTCACTGCTTCCTTTCCCTTCCTTTCTCCCTCTCTCCTTCCCTCTCTTTTCTTCCTTTCTTTCTTTCTTTCTTTTTTTCTTTCCTGAGAACACTTAAGTTCTACTCTCTTACAAATTTCAATTATACAATATAGTGTTACCAACTAAATCACCCGGTCAAACATCTATGGCTGAAAGTTTGTACCCTTTACCAACCTCTCCCTACCCATCCCCTGCTCCCCAGCCCCAGGCAAGCACTTTTCTACTATAAGTTCCTTTGGTTGTTGATAATTCACTTTCAATGTAACCAACAGCTGATTTCTTTTTTTAAAAGACAGAAAAAAAAAAAAAAAAAAAAAAAGAGAAAACATCTTGGAAGTCTAAGTTATCACCCCTCTCACTGCTTCTCTCCAGCCCCTAAAGGAGGACTAGATATGACAGTGTCTATGACACTTGAAGACCTCGATGAGAAGAACAGCAAACTTGGGGCCATTCTTTCATTCTCAGTCTCCAAAACCATCCTGAAATGAGCAGCCCGGAACTCACACGCCAATGGGCCCCATGCCAGGGCCACCTCCTCCGTGGGGAATGCAGAAGGTCTTGTGAAGATTTAGGTGTGAGACATCAGACCCAAAATCTCCAGGACGACAGATTCCCACCTACCACAAAGGGAAAAGAGCCAAAAGCAAAAGTCAAGAGCTTGCAAGGATATTCTGGAAAGGCAGCCATGCTATTTGCTGCAGCTTCTCCTCTCAGAGGAAAGGCAGGCAGAACTGTTCACAGAAATGTTCTTAGTACCGGAAGAGTTCCACATTCAAAACCTGACATCCCATAAGCAGCCTGGCTTATGGTTTCTGTGGAAACAGCAATTGACCATTTAGCCTAATTTAGATTTCAAAATACAGATTTGAGGAGAGGAAACACCATGAGCAAAAGGGAAGTACCTCCTTGCTGCAGAAACAGATGACATTCAGACCAGCAATGCTACTTCCCCCGCATGGTTGGCTTTGAGTATCATGCATTTTGGGTACCCCAGTGAAAGAGACTGGAAGGCTACCTGATAGGATAATGAACCAAGGGGAAGAAAGGAAGGAAGTTTTCCTGAGACCACCCTAATACCAGTCACAACAGGCCTTCCTGCCACTTAGGCATTAGGGCTAATTTTGAACATAAATTAAGTGCCAAACATAAAGAGTGCATTCCTGAACTCTTAGCAATAGATAATCTGTCAACTACACTTACAAAGGGAATCAGAAAGAAGCAAAGAAAAGCAGAAAGACTTTGAAATGGTAAAGCAAAACAAAACAACAACAAACAACAAACAAACAACAAACAACCCACAATCACAAAATAATGACAAAGAAGTTAAGAAAACTCTGAAAAATAACACCTTCTGCTCCAATGAACCCCTACAGCATTTGCAGAGAGGTGCACATTACACCCCACCCCCAACAAACACAGTTAGGATTGGCCCTTCAGGGACAGAACCATTCAGCTATTTTACACTGATGAAATTGAAGCCAGATTAAGGACTTGTCCATTGCCATGGGAGATCAATATCCACCAGTGGCTAGAACATGGGTGTGAATTTCCATAGGGAGTCAGGAGACCTTCATAGCTGTAGCACCCGAGAGAGATCAAACGCTCTGACATTCAGTTTATTCCATGCTTCCTGTCAACCTTTTTATCTCCCCCAACCTCCCCTATTGCCCCCTTCAAATCTGATCTCAGTGAAATTGTGTTACTTTCCTTGAAGTTGGCAATACAGAAAGTCAACCTCATTTCTGAATTCAGTATCATGTTTTAAGACAATTGTCAAGAAATCAGAGGAAAATAATATTTTTCTGTCTTAACCACTTTCTCAGGGAGTCCCTCTTCTGTTGCTCACCTGTGCATTCATATTTGCCCCATCTAGATAGACCTGTCCTCCATGTTGGTGGATCAGGTCACACACATCACCAATGTTTTCTTCAAACACCCCATTGGTGGATGGGTATGTAATCATGATTGCTGCCAGGTTCTCCTTGTGTTTATCCACCTATGGGATAGAAAAGGGCAGAGGGAGACAGAAGAGGAACTGTTTATTTGTTGCCCAAACCATTGCTTTTACCTTACAGGATTAGGAAAGGTGATTTTTTTGGTCTTTTCATTTCTAGAATTGTCTCAAACTATGATGACAATAAAATCCATTACTCCTTTCCTAAGTCATTCCAAAGAAACAACAAAATCCCTTCAAACTAAGTCTCCATGATCAAGACCAAAAAACTGTTTGGAAGTTGGGTATTTTGGGCTCAACTCTCCTAGGTTTTCCTTTGGTTTTAGTCATCTCAATAATTACTTCAGATCTTTTTCGTTATGGACATGTCTATTCTCACAGTTAATCTCTCTCTGCTCATCTTGCCATATCCACCCTTATTCCCTTTCCTTCTCATTCTGTTGAAATTAGAATTCCCACAAGGAGTGTTCTGCTCTGATTTAAAAAAAAAAAAAATCTCCCTCATGTTTCCTTTTCACAGAAAGCAAACATATAAAAGGCATATTCCTGGGGTTTTTTTTTTGGCCAGTGACTCAGAGCAAGCTCGTATGGAAATTAAAAAAAAAAAATTTAAAGGTCATATCCTATATTGGGGAAACTTAGTAATTACAAGCACTGCCCCAGAATATCTGCGGGTAAAAACTTTGTGGGGTGCTGAATAGGTGGGGATGGTTGGGAGAGACTAACAGTGCTATTTTCAGCTTCCTTTGAAGGCAGTTACATGAAGTTCTCTGTCTCCATGCCTAATAACCTTGACAAAATCACATTGCTATTCAACTGATTTCATTCCCTCTTAAGATGCAGCCTCCAGTCCACCAGTGGAAAGCAGATACAGTTGCTAGGCAACCTCTTCCTGGAGGTTGGGAGGTTGGGAG
The DNA here is from genome assembly GCF_046562875.1 of Panthera onca. NCBI lineage: Eukaryota > Metazoa > Chordata > Mammalia > Carnivora > Felidae > Panthera > Panthera onca. The sequence goes on from NC_138351.1 coordinate 32,953,789, forward strand.
TGGGGGGTTGGTGTTGCAGAAAGGAGTGGAATGCCGCCCCAAATTCAGCAGGTAATGGCTGGGACAGTCACACACATTTATAAAATCTACATGTATGTTTTAATTCCCAACACAAAGATTGAGAACAACTGTGACTGCCTGTTTGGTTATTAATAGGGGAAGAAGGGGGAAGGTGGGCAGAAGGAGACAGGCAGGCCCTACAAGGAGTAGCCTTACTATGACCATGAATAATTCATTCAGTTTCTTACATATGCACGAATTAAGAGAATAGGATTTCAGTTTAAAGGACCTTGTCCCTGATTGGTGAAGGAAGAGGTAAAGTAGACTATGTTCGGTTTTATTCTGGACCAAAAATGTGACTGTTGCTTTTTATTTTTCTTACAGAGACAGGTTTTCTGATTTTATGCCATTTTCCCCAGACCCATTCAGGAGAAACTGCAGTCTTTTAATTAGAATGCAAAGAAAGACAATGTTGCTACAAACTATCCAGTCCCTTCTTCCCACCACCTCGTCTCAACCCAGACCTCTTCCATCTGTTTAGCGGAAGACTAGTACCATGGCCTTGAGGTGAGCTGTGTCGATATTCCCATATTTATCCACCTCCACAGGCTGAATCTTCATGCCTGCCATGTGGGCACTTGCAGGATTGGTCCCATGTGCTGATTTTGGAATGAGGCAAACCTTAGGAATGGAATGAAAGGAAGGAAGCAGAAAAAATCATCACCAGGCTATTCATGAGAGAAAAGTCCTACAACATGCTTGGAGCACAGATTAAATAGGTGCCACATGCTTTATTTAAACTGACCATAACATCTGAAATCTGCTATAATTTCATTATTACTATATTGTAAAACAATGTCCAAAAGGGCAGGTTCCGTTTGAATCCACAAATATCGCTCTTTAAATATTCCTGTAGGGACACCTGGGTGGCTGAGTCAGTTAAGCATCTTACTTCGGCTCAGGTCATGATCTCACAGTTTGTAGGCTGAAGCCCCACTTCAGGCTCTGTGCTGATAGCTCAGAGCCTGAAGCCTGCTTCAGATTGTGTTCCCCTCTCTCTCTGCCTCTCCACCATTTGCACTCTGTCTCTCAAAAATGAATAAACGTTGAATAAACAATTTTTAAAGATTCCTATAATATTAATCAGTATTGTCCTCCCTTATCTCAGCACACCAAAACACAGGTCAGTGCTTATTCTGACCTTGTCTCAGTTATATGTAGAAAGTATCTTATAAGAACATGAGATTAGAAGTTAAACTCTAGGACCCAACTGCCCACATCACAGCTTCAGTTCTCTGCTTCACTTTGCTGAGATCCAGGAGAGATGATAACAGTAGACATAATTCCAAGGTCTTCCTATGCTGACACACCAATTATGGCACCATTTACTGGATGCTTATTCTGTGCAATGAATTATTAGTTGCCATGAGAATCATACAGCAAGCATGAAAACCAATCAATACCTGTCCTGGGCACATTGACAATGCTGGTAAATGTATAAACAGGTGCCATAGAAACTCAGAATAAGGGGGGTATTGTTTCAAGTGGAAGAGGTCAAGGGAGGGTGATTCAAGAGCTAGAGCCTAAGCTAACATTTAGAGATAAGTTGAATTCTTACAGAAGGCGGAGGGTGGGTACAATTTTAGAATTCCCAGATTTAAATCATTTTCATTTCCTCCTACAAATCATGTGAACACAAGTGAACACACGTGCTCTGATAGATCTGATGATGCTGCACTGCAGGAAACTGCATCACAAGAGGTTTTACCAAAAGAAAGCAATAAGGAGAAATAATGATCACCCTGAAAATAATCCTCCTTTTTTTTTTTTTTTTTAAGTCCCAGAACTAATATTGCAACCCCTTGAAGAGAAATGGATGGGCATTACAGAAATGGCCTTATGGAGAGAAAACTTTGCTCTGCAGGTATTTCCTCAAAAACAGCAAAGGTGTCTACTTCAGAAAAGCACAGGAGCACACAAAGACAACTGTTTGCCAGAGGCAAAGTGTTACTCTTCTGTTGACAGAAGGTTTGTGCCTCTTTTGAACAGTTATTTGTCTCATGCTGGTTATACAGTGTTGTATTCAAATCCTTTTTCTTATTGAGTTTAATTTCTCAGAACCAAAGCTGGAGACACTTGTCCTTTCCCATAAGGTATTTTTATTTTACCAAAGGATCTTTGGATAAAAGGATCCCTTCTGGGCAGAACATTGATCACAAAGGAAAAGGCAAACATTAAAAGTGAATACGGTCAACCATACTTAAGCATAAAAGAAAGTTTTAAATTTTTTAAATGTTTACTTATTGTTGAGAGAGACAAAGTGCAAGCAGGGAAGAGCAGAAATAGAAGGAAACACAGAATCTGAAACAGGCTCCAGGCTCTGAGCTAGCTGTCAGCACAGAGCCTGATGTGGGGCTTGAATCCACAGACCACAAGATCATGACCTGAGCTGAAGTTGGACACTTAACCGACTGAGCCACCAGGCACCCCTCAAATAAAAAAATAAAAAAATAAAAAAATTAATGAATATAAAACATTGGCTAAAGGCCTAAATTAAGAATTCATACCAGGGAAGTTCTGCTGAAATAAATATATTCAAGGTAAAAACCATCCTATGGTACGCTGAGTACCCCTTCAAATGCCCATGTTCTAATTCTCAGAATCAATGGATGTATCCTTATGGCAAAAGGGACTTTGAAAATGCGATTAACTTCAGGCTCATGAGATGAGAAATTAAGGATTTTGAAATCTGTCTGGATTATCAGTGGACCCTAAACACATTCCCCAGTACTCTCAGCAGAGGGAGGCAGGTGGAGGTTTGACAACAAAGTAAGTAGAAAATATGATGAATGGGGGTGCCTGGGTGGCCAGTCAGTTAAGCATCAGACTTTAGCTCAGGTCATGATCTCGTGGTTCATGGATTTGAGCCCCACATCAGGCTTTCTGCTGGATCCTCTGTCTCCACCCTGCCTGCCCCTTCCCAACTTGAATGCACGTGCACACACACTCTCTTTCTCTCTCTCTCTCTCTCAAAAATAAACATTTAAAAAATAATTTTAAAAACGACAGGAAATTTGAAGGACGAACAAGAGGATGGAGTGATGGCAAGAAGGGGTCCCAAGCTAAGGAATGCAGGAGGCATCCAGAGAGGCAAAGAAACATTTTCTCTCATGGATCCTCCCAAAGGAGCCTGCCTTACCAATACCTTGACTTTAGCCAAGGGAAACCAATCTCAGACTTCTGGACTCCATAACCGAGAAGATAAATTTTTGTTTTTTCAAGCCATTAAGTTTGTAAGAATTTGTTACAGCAGCCACAGAAAACTAATACATATCCTGATATAAGGAGCAGCAGAAAAAGTCTCAGCGGTTTTGTCAGTGACTCATTTATATGTTGCTATTATACAGTTCTGTTTTTCTATGTAAAATTAGGAAACTTTAGTATTTTTTTTCTGTAATTTTATTTAATGTTGGTTTTGCCTCACTTTAAAATTGTGCGGTCACAAGGGAATGGATGTGATGCTTTAGTTTATATAAAACAAATCCTCTTTGGAGCATTTATGCCCATTTAGATGGATGCTGTTTTTCTAACTCCCCAATGTACCTGGCATAAACCCAACCCATAACTCATTCTCCAACACTTGCTGAATGAGTGAAGGATTAAGAAGGAGTGCTCATTTGTGAGGGAAAATCAAATTCTTACCACTAAGAAAATCTAAAAACCAAATGCCACTACTTTGTCTCAGGCAGTTAGGAAGAGAAAAATACTCCCATATACATTTTGGGGGATGTTTTTTGGTATTTTCTGTGGGGTCAATGTTTTCTGTTGTATAAAAACCACATCTCTGCTCGCAAATCTAAGTTAATATTGGACTAACAAATTGAGTTGTTAATTACAAAGGGTTTAAGACAATCCCTGGTGTTTGTTAAACAAATTTATAGTCCCCCAAATTAAACTGGTAAATCAAGAACTTGGTTGTTGCATTTTAGGAACCTCTGAAATTTAACCCAAGAGCAAATGTGAAAAATAATTGCCAAAAAACAGCTTGAAATAAGAGAACCATCAGGGACTCGGGTGGTTCTGTAGCATACAATTTCCCCACACTCCTTTTCAAAAAAGAAGGATGTATTTTACTGGATTCCATTAGGGTCTATTGTGCAGGAACAGCTGTCTGAGACTCTTCTGATATGGAAAAATCCTCCCTGATTATTTGAGTAATAAGTCATTTTCTTCTCTAACTGAAAATGTCAGCTTTAATTAAAATCTTTAATCTAGAAAGGATGCCAACATTTCCAAACTTAAGAGTTCTGTATTTCTACAAGCTCAGGGACTGGGTGGCCTTCCCTGTCTCTCCCACCCTCGGCCCTTCCCCAGCTTCAGTGGCTAGCTCCCTGCAGTCCTTCAGAATGAAAAAAATGACACTGTGGTTATAGCAGTGTGGACAATGGTCAGAGAAGAAACATCACATGCAGGGGGACAGACAGAGAAGAGAGGACTGGAAAACACAAAGAGAATGAAAAGGAACCATAAAGGATCTGTCAGTCACAGAAGAACTCTGCCCAGGCCCAATCAAAAGTTCTTTCATCCTTTCTGCTTGACCTTTCTGGTTTGGTCCCCCACTCCTGGACATTCACAGATACTTCCTGATGTCAGAGTGGAGACCTGGAAACAATAAGGGGTGGGGAGCATCACAGATTTGATGGAACCTGGATTTTAGCATGACCACTACAACGCAGATCTCAAAAATCTCTTTATAAAGCAGGGGCAGGAGGAGGATGAGGAAAAGGAGGCAACATGGAGGTGGTCACACAGAATGAATGGATCCCTTCCCGGGATCCCCAGACACCCAGTGGTTAGAAAGTATAACAAGGAGTTCCAGTGGCTACCTTAATACATGGAAGCCACAGAGGAAGAACAGAAGGGGGAACTTTTAATGTCAGTCACCTGCCATTCTTTCCCTGGACAACATGAGCTTCAATGTTTCCTTTCTGATGCTATGATAGTGCTGAGACTCTGAGGTCCAAAGAATGATTCTAGTTCTAAACTAACATTTCCTTAGAAACTTAAAGAATTCAAAACCACTAGGAAACCCAACTTGGAGTATCAGGGACTGTGTCTATCTGATTTATCACTTAATCTAACTCAGGACTGGCACACACCGTGCCTTGTATGTAACCAGGATTGAATAATTATTCAACTAATGATGTCCTCTTTTTCAAAGATTTTTGAAAATTAGTTCTACTCCCCAACTAGGACAAAGGCCTGAGAAAACATACCTGTGAAATCAGGATGGATAAACAGGAAGAGAAAGAAAATTCTTTTTTCCCTCCGTTTTTGAAAGTGAAGTATAACAGTTTTCAGATTCTCCATTGCAAAATACAGGCAACTAGCCACAAATAATCTTCTAGTTTTAATATACCCAGAAATGGACTGAGATAGGGCCACCAGCTTCTGCACTCCCACTAACTTGGGCAACCAGAACTAGCCTGGCACCCTTTTCTAAGTTTCCTGGGATGGGCAGTCACTTTTATCCTGCTCCCGACCCCTACCCACTGCTCCCTCTAAGAACTCCACCTCCACAACTCAGTGGAAGTTCTCGCTCAGTGTTGGTCAACACCAAAATGAAGACCTCAGAAACAGGCTCCTTCGCCACACTCTGAAGCCTATGTCAGATCAACTGCTAGAGGCACTGCTACCTGGAGATTAGTGGAGTCCAGTCAAGCCCATTAGCACCTGTGGGTCCCTAAACAGGCTCCACAAGCAGTTTGGACCCTGGAGACTAGACTCCCATACTGAGAGCAAAAACTGAAGCAGAACCATGAACTCTGCTCCACCATCTTCTTTTGCTGCTTAGAGATGACAATCCTCAATAGGGAATTTATTTATTCAATAAATATTTTATTAAAAAAAATTTTTTTTAAGTAATCTCTACAGCCAACGTGGGGCTCAAACTCATGATCCTGGGATAAAGAGTTGTGTGCTCTACTGACTGAGCCAGCCAGGTGCCCCTCAATAAACATTTTTTGAGCACACATATGATCAGAACTGTGTCTAGTCACAGTGGGGTTACAGGAGAATTAAAGGCAAGTCCCTACCCTTTGTCCAGGTGTAGGGCCAGGACTACACAAGGGAGAAGAGACCTGGAAGGGTAACATTCCTGCCCCTTCCATCCTTTGCAACCTGTGGAAAGCAGTTCCACGGCCAACTGGCTGACTTTTACAGACTGGGCTTGAGCAAAAACCTTTATTTTCAAATGTTTTCCCTCAAAATGGTCCGTGGAAGTGTCTCCGGGGCAAGGATCATAATGACCAGTTCAGGGAAATCTGTTTCTTGATTATATGTTCCCTAGCTGCTTCCAAGAAGGCTTAGAAGGAGTGCACCACAAAAGAAAAGGGACTCTGAGAGCTGGACCCACTGCCCCCTGATGGTGGGCAAGCACCACCTGCCCATACTTACTGTCCTGTGTCCCTCTCCTTTCCCCTCGAGGTAAGCTCGGATAGTGGCCAACCCAGCATATTCCCCCTGGGCTCCGCTGCAAAGACAAGAAGAGAAGGGTCAGGGCTTTGGGCCTCTTTGTTTTCATTGACTCATTCACTATTCACTGGGCAGGGACTGCATGTTCTCCATTTGACAAAAAGGCACTACCAGACACCATGGAAAGTTCACCTAGGATCTCTGCACAACCTAAAAGCTCTTGAATGACCACAGAATGGCACTCAGTCCATATACTAAAGCTCATCTACTCCTACTCAGAAATGGGCCTTTCAAACCTCGCTCAGTACCATGTATCTACGAATTCTATTACAGAAAATTTCAAAAATCACACATAAATAGTAGAATATAAGGAGCTGCCATATACGTATTATCCAGCTTTAACAATTCTTGGGTATGGTCAATCTTTTTCCAACCATATCCCACACTAACCCCCTCACTCTGAACTAGATTATTTTTATTAGGTGGGCTCCACACCCAACAGGGGGCTTAAACTCACAGCCCAGAGATCAAGAGTTGCATGCTCTACCTACTGAGCCAACTAGACACCTCCTGAACTAGATTGTTTTGAAGCAAAACTCAAGTATCATATCATTTTATCAATTAAAATGTCAGTGTGCATCTTTCAAGAGGAACAATTTTTAATAACATTAATTACAATTATTACACCTAAAACCAGAATTTGTCCATACTACATATATAATCAGTGATGATATTACCCCAAAGGAACTATGCCCTTTGAGTGTGGCAATAGTCCTTTATTCTTAGGTGAACTTTGCCATGCCCCCATGCATGTGGCAGCTAGAAGCTGCCCATACCCAACTAGGCAATCCTTGAAGACACCAATTTAAGAGCACACTTAATAACAGTCCAATGAGCAATACTGAGTCAATCATAAACTGTTACTTAATGTTCTCAGTAGTCTTTGCAGAAGGAAAGGGAAGTGAGTAATAGGTTTTTAAATCCCATTCAAAGTGGTTATTTCCTCTATTTTGCACAATTATACCATCCCTTAATCCTGTAGAAGACCCAGTGGTTTGGGTGTTCATCCATCCTAATCATCCCATAATACTGAGATAACACTCTAAAAGTACAAGTTGTAAGAATAAGATAAATTTCTAAATTTAAAAACTTCTAAAAGCTAGGGGTGATGGGTGGCTCATTGGGTTAAGCGTCCAACTTTGACTCAGGTCATGATCTTGCAGTTTGTGAGTTCGAGCCCCACGATGTGCTCTGTGCTGACAGCTCAGAGCCTGGAGCCTGCTTCATATTCTGTATCTCCCTCTCTCTCTGCCACTACCCCGCTCATGCTCTGTCTCTCAAAAATGAATGAACATTAAAAAAAAAATTTTTAACCAAAAGATAAAATTTGGAGCACTATTTTTGTTTTGTTTTGTTTTGTTTTGTTTCCTTGTTTGTTTTATTTTGAGAGAACACCAGGACAAAACCAGTTGGATTTGAAATGTTTTCAAACTACTGTGGGGACACTGATGGTCTGGTGTTAGGAAACAGCAGAATTGAGGACTTAGGTCAGGAGAGATAACAGGGAAGCATCTGGGGCTTATAGGCTGGCTGGAGAAAGAGAAAGTGGTGACTTGCAAAGCAATAGGATAGGGTAGATTAGCTAAGTAATAGTAATAATAAGTATAAATTGCTCCATTAATTAAACACTTCCTACTTAACAGGCACTCTGCACAGAGTACAGAGAAATGGTAGCCCTTGTTGTGGGGGTTGCCACTAAAGCATTTTACATCATCTTATTTGGTCCTTATTTAATCCTCCCAATACCCCCATATGATAGGTCCATCACCCCCATTATGTACATGAAGAAACTGAGGTTAAAGTGTTACATGCCCACATGGCCAACAGTGACAGAATTAGACTTCAGTACAAGTTGGCCTCTCAAGGAGCCTCATGTTTCCCCTGAGAGCAGTACTGTTTCTCCGAGCACATTGTGCTTCCCAAAGGATTCAGAGCTGTGATTTTCTTTCACATAACCCTTGTCGAACTAGGGAGGGTTGGCTAACACATATAATAAGTTTCTTGTCACTTACACTGAGTGAGGTCTGCCTCTTCCCTCTTCCAAAGAGGTAGGCAGACATGAGTCTTCCATTTTCCTGTCTTTGGAAAAACAAGTTGTTGCTCACTTGTTGTTTTTATTTTGGAAACAGAAAAATGAATATGCTTCAGCAAACCACCAATACCAAGTTACCTAGCCTCTGTTTCCTCATCTCTAAAATAGGGATAATTATTGTACCCATATGCACTCAGTATTTTGTTACTGTTATAACACAATCCTATAAGTGCACTGTACATTGAAAATTATTTTAGAACTCAAAGTACTTTGTGTGCCTGTCTTATCTCAATTAGAGTGTAAGCCTTGAGGGTAGGATATAGTTCTCAGCATATAGAGAACAGTACTCTGCATGGACTTTGTTCAAAATTTAGTTCCCATGGCCATATCATGGAAAGAGCCTAAATGTCCATCAACTGACGAATGGATTAAGAAGATGTGGTTTAAATATACAATGGGATACTACTTGGCAACGAGAAAAAATGAAATCTGGCCATTTGTAGCAACATGGATGGAACTGGAGAGTGTTATGCTAGGTGAAATAAGTCAGGCAGAGAAAGACAGATACCATATGTTTTCCCTCAAATGTGGATCCTGAGAAACTCAACAGAAGACCAGAGAGGAGGAGAAGGAGGGGAAAAAAGTTATAGAGAAGGAGGGAGGCAAACCATAAGAGACTCTTAAATACTGAGAACAAACTGAGGGTTGGTGTTGGGGGAGGGGGGAGGGGAAAGTGGGTGATAGGCATTGAGGAGGGCACCTGTTGTGATGAGCACTGGGTGTTGTATGGAAACCAATTTGACAATAAATTTCATATTAAAAAAATTAGAAAATAAAATAAAATAGCCAAAAAAGTTGGTAGAAAAAAACCAAAACAAACAAAAACAAAAAAAACCCAAAATTTAGTTCCCATCTCCAGCCGAAGCAGTCAACATTGATATCCTTTCTTCCATGGGAAGGGGACTCAACAAATGGATTCTATACTTACCTCTATTTTTTTCTCATGACTTCTACTCATCTTATTTTGTTGGAAACCAATCAAGGTGTTCAGAACAGGAATGAAAGAGAATGGAACTGTGAGCCAGTAATCCAAGAGAGAGGCATTATCCTACGGATGATCATAAGTGCTAGATGTGGCAACTTAAAACTAAATGCCACATAAGGAGCGCCTGAGTGGCTCACTCGGTTGTGTTGACTCTTGATTTTGGCTCAGGTCATGATCGCACCATTCATGAGATAGAGCCCTTAGATGGGCTGGCATTGACAGCACGGAACTTGCTTGGGATTCTTTCTCCCTCTCTCTGCCCTTATCCCACTTATGCTCTCTGTCAAAATTAATAATTTTTTTTTTTAAATCTTAATAAATAAATAAATAAATGCCACAAAAGCTTATTATTGGGATTCTATTAAAATAAGAGGAATTAGTGCCACATGTTGATGGAAATTATGAAAAATAACTGCTTATCTCCATAACCCAGATTGAGAGTCCATCAGAAAACCACTACATGTGGAGAAAAAACACAGCAAAAACAGTGGTTTTCTGACATCCATTTAAATTGAAGTGGTTGGTGGCTTGGATCTGCAGAGTTGGCCACAGAAAGGAGGACACTAGTGGGTGGGGAGCCTCAGACCCACAGAAGTGTCAAGTAAGCATAAGCTTAAATTGTCTTAGAAAAACAACATCCTCCAGTCATGGCATATATTCAGGCTGGTGAAAGAACTGCTACATATTGTACTGCTAAACACAAAATGAGCAAAGTCTAGCAGACAACATCCTCCAAAACACAGACTCACTGCACAAAAAAATCTATAAGAAGTCTTAGACTATAAGAAGCTAGAACAAGGACAATGTCCCACAAGGTGAAAATAAAATGCAGTTGATGGGATTCAACAGTTTTGTAATGATTAAACTAGACTATTAGTATCAGTGTAGAATTCTAAGTGCAATGCTAGTCAGTGTGAACTTAGCAAAAGGTTTGGGGGGGAGAAGAAGAGGGTAGAATTTGAAGATGGCATGACAGAAACAGGGTGACACTACAGCTCTTTTGCTAGAAAGAACTAGAACTAGAATTCAAGGACACAAATGTCAATGATTTTTATCACTTTACCTTCATCTTTGCTAAGAACCCTGGGATTTAGAAATACTGCAACTTAGTTCTACCTGGAAAGGTTTAGTTTTTAGACCTGTGGAACAAATTTTTATTGGACCTTCACACAAGATGAATCCCAAGGGAGACTTAAAGACTTCTGCTAGATGTTAGAAATATGACTGCAGATGATCTAACAATCAATGATGAAGAAGGAATAAGGCCTGCTCATACGGATGATTGTGGAGAACATTCATGGTGAGTAGACACAGGTAGAAAGCTTAGCACTCCTTAAGCATAAAACTAAAGATGGGTTAAGATAATGAATGAATTTTGGGGGCACCTGGGGGGCTCAGTTGGTTACTAGTCCAACTTCAGCTCAGGTCATGATCTCACTGTGAGTTCAAGCCCTGCATCAGACTCTGAGCCTGGAGCCTGCTATGGATTCTGGATCTCCCACTCTCTCTTACCCTTCCCTGCTCATGTTCTCTCTCTCTCAAAAATAAATGTAAAAAAAATTTTTTAAAGAAGGTTTTTATCTTAAAAATTGGGGGGGGTAGGCAGGGGCGCCTGGGTGGCTCAGTCAGTTAAGCATTTGACTTCAGTTCAGGTCATGGTCTCACAATTTGTGAGTTCGGGCCCCATGTCAGGCTTTGTGCTGACAGCTCAGAGCCTGGAGTCTGCTTCGGATTCTGTGTCTCCCCCTCTCCCAACCCCTCCCCCGTTCATGCTCTCTCTCAAAAAATAAATTAAAAAAAAAAAAAGAAGAAGAAGTAGGAAGGGAGCAAACATTCCCAATCACTATCCATTAACAAGTTATTGAACATGTGACCCAATCACAGCATAGAGGAAACTCCCACAGCCTGGGACTTCATAATCTGGAGGGAATGACCCAAGAAGTGGGACAGTCACAGATTTTCCAGTGATAGTGGTGACCCTTCACCTGGAGTAACCCTGATTTGTTCTCTGCTGCAAGCCTCCCTTGGGTATTGTCACCTAATTCATAGGTGGATTTGAAAGTTTTTTATTATAAAATAAAACATTCATGTGTTTAAAAAACTTGCATCTATATAAAAAAAAGCAACCTTCTCCCATTCTTCCCCATCTAATTCTCCAAAAGGAAACACTATTAATGATATGGTTTTTAAAATTTTATAATTTTTTTTTAATTAACGTTTATTTATTTGTTTTCAGAGAGAGAGAGAAAAGCACAAGCTGGGTAGAGTCAGAGAGGAGAGACAGAATCCCAACAGGCTCCGCACCATCAGTGCAAGAGCCCGATGCAGGGCTTGACCCCAGGAACCGTGAGATCATGACCTGAGATGAGATCAAGAGTCAGATGTTTAAACAATTGTGTCATCCAGGTGCCCCTGTGATATATGTTTTGATGTCAAACTCCCCTCAACCAAACACTTTAATAATACCACTATCAAGTGCTTGGGAAGTGACCAAGTGAAACATTAGCTAAGAAACTGACATGGTGGGATGCCTGGTGGGAAGAATCTGACTTTGGTTCAGGTCAAGATCTCACGGTTCATGTGCTGGAGCTCCACTTTGAGCTAGCTCAATTTCTCTCTCTCTCTCTCTCTCTCTCTCTGTCCCCTTGCTCACTTGCGATCTCAAAAGAAAAGAAAAGAGAAGAAAAAAAGAAACTGACATGGTAAAACTGATCCCAGTAAGAGGATCAAAACAGCCACTGCTTCAAAATGACCCACTTTAGTCCATGGCAACATCCTAAGACACCTCCAAGAAAATAAAGTAAAAAATGGCACTGATTCCTATCTTATGAATGGAATAAATAGGGTGACTGACAATTTTTCCAATAAACATACCTTGGAAGCAATAGGATATTAATCAGTCTAATTCTGTTGCTTACCTCAAGTACCCAAACACTGCCTGGGTCTCCATTCCAATGAGCTTATAATAAAAATCTCAATGTATCATTCTGGAATGTTCTTACCAATCTGTATCTGATTTAAAAAATTTTTAATGTTTATTATTTGAGGGAGAGAGAGAGAGAGACAGGGAACAAGCAGGGGAGGGGCAGAGAGAGAGGGAGATGCAGAATCGGAAGCAGGCTTCAGGCTGTGGACTGCCAGCAAAGAGCCCTACGTGGGGCTCGAACCAACAGACCATGAGATCATGACCTGAGATGAAGTCGGCCGCTTAGCCAACTGAGCCACCCAGGCACCCCAGTCTATATCTGATTTGACTTAAGCTGAATTCTATACTTAACCTTTAGATTCTGTCAAGAAACATCTGAATAGATCCAGCTGTTCTAACCATTCTGATATCCGAAGAGTATGTTAAAGCAATGGTTCTCAAACTTAAATCTCCAAAGCATCAGCATCACCTGGGAACTTGATAGAAATTCAAGTTCTGAAGTACTGAGTCAGAAATTCTGAGGGTGTGACCAAGTGCAAAAACCACTGCTCCAAGCCTTACAAACTGCAAAAATCAAAATATGCTTTTGAGACTTAAGGAAACTGGGGGAGGGGAGGTCCTTCTCACTATTTTCTGTGTCCCCAAAGATGGTTCTCTTCATCCTTCACCCTTCTTTCTCTTCCTCCTGGTGTTCTGAGTACTTCTTTAGGAAATCAGTCTCTGACCAGAGGTCTCTGATATCTGGCTTCCTGGAGTTCTCTGATAGGAGGGTTCTGAAGCTGCATCAGGCTCAGTAGGAAAGCATTATCAGAGATTATCAATGGTATCAGTCATGTTAGGGCTAATTAATCAATTATGAGCTCAAGAATGGGGGTGTGGGGGGTAACAACCATCAAGTGTTTTGATTCTCCTTACTGTAAACTGTCCTGATACACACATGGTGGTCATGACTTAGTCTTCAAAGGGCAGTTTCAAAGTTCAGTCCACTGGAAGATATTAATCATCTAACTAAACCTTCCTCTTTGGTGTTCTTTCAGGGCAACACACTTTCCACACCTCAGTGATGCACATTAGAATCACCCAGGAAGAGTTTTAAAAACCTTGATTCCTGAACTCCACCGTAAGGGGAAATTCTGATGCAACTAGTTTGTGGAGTGAGAAGAGCATCAGTATTCTTCAGAGTCTCCCCAAGTAATTCTAACATACAGCCAGGACTATGAATCTCTGTAACCCCAGTGGTTTTCCCAGGATGGTAGTTAAAACAGCACATTAGCATCATCCAGATACTTGTTAGAAATGCAAAATTCTCAGGCTCCAAACTAGACTTACTGAATCAAACTCTGGCTGTGAAGCTAGCAAGTTAATGAGCTCCCCCAGGTGATTCTCATGTGCAATAAAGTTTGAGATCCATAGATTATGCCCTGTTTATACACCTTTATTTAAGAACCTCCAGGGAAGGGGAGCCTGGGTGGCTCAGTTGGTTAAGTATTTCTGACACTTGGTTTCAGCTCAGATCATAATCTCAAGGCTCTTGAATTCAAGCCCCGAGTCAGGCTCCATACTGACAGTGTGAAGCCTGCTTGGAATTCTCTCTCTCCCTTTCTCTGCCCTCCGCTACTTGTGCTTGCTCTCTCTCAAAATAAATGAATAAACTTAAAAAAAGAAGAAGAACCTTCCTGGAGATTCTGGAAAAGCAACTGCCAGCCTCAATCTACATTCAAGATCATAGTTTGCTGCTTTTAAAGACAAAAGCAACTTATTCACTCTTATAAGCCAAAGGAGCTAATAGTAATTCCAGATTGTATTTCACATTAGATATCTGTGGAAGGTGTTAATTACTGTTGCTGTGTGCCTCAAACATTACATTACTCAGCATTACATTACCCAGCAATTTCTGGAGTGTATTTGTGAGCTGCTGAATGATTTTAAGAGTGTCACAGTGTAATGGGGAACAAGTCAAAGCAAGCCACACTGGGCACAATGGAAAATGGAAAGGTAATTAAATATTTTATGGCGATTTTCTTCACCAAACTGGAAATGCTCTCCAGGTTTGTAGATTGAGCAAATAAATAGGAGAAAGGGGGACAAGTTTCTTGACATTTTTGTTTCAAGTCTTTTAAACACCTTGGGGATCTTAGGAATCCCAGAAAATAGACCTAATAAAGGTTTAGTCACATGGACAAAAGATTTTATGCCACAATTTATCATAATAAAATCCTTTATCAACTATAATCACTGGCCATTCCTCAATTAAACCTCACTCAGGGGGCGCCTGGGTGGCGCAGTCGGTTAAGCGTCCGACTTCAGCCAGGTCACGATCTCGCGGTCCGTGAGTTCGAGCCCCGCGTCAGGCTCTGGGCTGATGGCTCGGAGCCTGGAGCCTGTTTCCGATTCTGTGTCTCCCTCTCTCTCTGCCCCTCCCCCGTTCATGCTCTGTCTCTCTCTGTCCCAAAAATAAATACAAAAAAAAACGTTGAAAAAAAAAAAATTTAAAAAAAAAAAAAAAAACCTCACTCAGATCAATAACATAGCATTTGCTTTCTTGCTGTATAGGACAGATGCCTACATCATCACTAAGGAGGAAGCCATATAACAGAGGTTTGGAGGCCTCCACACATTGTGGGTGCTATCCTTACAACTTTGAACTGCTGAATTTCCTTTCAGAGAAAAATCCTCTGACAAGAAAGCAAGTCTATATCCAGGCATAAACTATTAGAGAAGGAACAAAAGCCTCCTGTAAGCATAATGTAGATAGAAGTGTACTGGATCTGGACACTATTGAAGGGCCTAGCAGCAAAGATGAGGTATAGAAGTCAGGGCCATATATGCAGAAACACTCAGGTTTGTCCCTGAAAATATAGTTCTCTTACACAGGCCTATTAGAACCAGAGTTGTATTTCAAGTTCAATATTATTCTCTTCTGCAGAGCTTGGTTCCTTTCCCTTTGTTATGAGCCTTTCACACTTTGAGTACTGAGTTGCTCCTAAAACTGAGGTAGTATATGATTTGGCTCCAACCCGAGGGCAAGCTTCGAAGCTGGCTTCATCATGCCATCAGCTGACGGAGAAATCCTCTGAGATCAGGAGACCCAGGCTAGAAATGAATCTGCAAGCGTCTTACATTGCATTTAATTATTTCATAATACACATGTCCCCCAAATAAAATTAACTTCTTTTCATTTTTTTGAATTAACTTCTTTTTAGATTATATATTAAACATATATCATGGTTTAAAAAGGTTTTTCGTAATCTAAAAAAGGATAAGGACAAAAAGTATTGAAATTCTACCACCTTGAGATACCTATTCTTTTCTTTACCTCTTTTGAACTATAACTCTGCATAGATATATAAAACAGTATGGCCATTCCTCAAAAAATTAAACCGAGTCACCATATATCCAATGTCACACTTGAGCATATACCCCAAGAATTAAAACCAGGGACTCAGGGATGTATGTACCAATTTTCATAGTAACAATATTCACAATAGCCAAAGGGTGGGAATAACACAAATGTCCATCAATAAATGAAAAGATAAACAAGATGTGATATATACATACAGTGGAATATTGATCAGCCTTAAAAAGGATATGTTGAGGGGTGCCTGAGTGGCTCAGTTAGTTGAGCATCCAGCTTGGGCTCAGGTCAAGATCTCGCAGTTAGTGAGGTCAAGGCCCGCGTTGGGCTCTATGCTGACAGCTCAGAGCCTGGAGCCTGCTTCAGATTCTGCGTCTCCCTCTCTCTCTGCCCCTCACCCATTCATGCTCTGTCTCTCTCTCTCTCTCTCTCTCTCTCTCTCTCTCTCTCTCAAAAATAAACAAACATTTAAAAATATTTAAAAAAAAAAGGATATGCTGACACATGCTACAAGATAAAGACATGGATATAAAGACATTATGCTAAGTAAAATAAGCCAGATATAGAAGGACAAACATGATGTGTTTCCTCCTACATGACAAACTTAGAGTAGTAAAGTTAAAAGCGGCAGAAAATAAAAGCACCAGCCAGTGGCTGGTGTAACACAGAAATGGGGAGTTGTTGTTTAATGGGTAAAGAACTTTAAGAAGACAAAGTCCTGGAGTTGGATGGTGTTGATGGTTGCAAAACAATATAAATGTACTTCATGACATTGAATTGTACTCTTAAAAATGTAATTTTTAATTGGTAAATTTTCATGTTATGTTTATTTTACCACAAAAAAAACTTTTAGAGTTGCAAAACATTACTAATGCTACTTCCTAAAATTCTTGCCATATTTAACTTTTAAGTATACAATAGCAGCGCCTGGGTGGTTCAGTTGGATAAGTGTCCAAATGCGGCTCAGGTCATGATCTCATGGTTTGTGAGTTCAAGCCATGCATTAGGATCCCTGCTGTCAGCACAGAGCCTGCTTTGAATCCTCTGCCCCCTCTCTCTCCGCCCCTCCCCCGCTTGCGCTCTCACAAAATAAATAAACTTGAAATAAATAAATAAATATTATACAGTAACAAAAAAGGAAAGGAACCATTCACTCTTTATTTATTTATTTATTTATTTATTTTTTGTCTTTATTTATTTTTGAGAGAGACAGAGACAGAGTGTGAGCAGGGAAGGGGCAGAGAGAGGGGGAGACACAGAAAGCAGGCTCCAGGCTCTGAGCTGTCAGCACAGAGCCCAATGAGGGAATCAAACTCCCCAACTGTGAGATCATGACCTGAGCGGAAGCCAGACGCTTAACCTTAACCGACTGAACCACACAGGTGCCAGGGAAAGGAAACATTTAGATATATTTTGGTGTCCAGACTCTAGTCTACAGACATACTGACCAACTCCAATTAGGTATAAGTGAAAACACCAAGAAGTGGTCTTGAGAAGGAAAACAAGATAAAAGGGGCCAGCCAGATAACCCCAGATGAGGCTGGATACTCCCCTTGCATACTTTTGGCTTCTGTAATCTTGTTTGCCTCCTGCCTCCACCAACTACCTGTGTAGCACCACTGATAAAGGACCCCTCCCCTTTTTCTTTTGTCTCTCAACCCCCTACCATCCCCAGCCATAAAAGGAGACTGACCCAAAGTTGGGGCTCAGCCTTTGGAGGTGACTCTGCTAGGCCAGCACTGGTGTGCAATAAACAGTTTTTTGTGATTCCCTGAGTGCATGTGGCTTGTCTCTTCCTAGGTGCCGAGGAGTTGCTGTAACAGCCTCTTGATAATTGCTACCGCACCCTTTATTTTATGAGCATAATTTCAGTGGCTGACACGATACATCAAATTCTTCCTCTGTACAGAACACTCAAGAAAACTTCTTACAATAAATATGAAGCCTACATCAGCATCTTGGATTGGTCACTAGCCAGCAATAAATCATGATAAATAACAGTTAACCCTATGGTAGACTAATTATAATACTTCAAACATAGGTTATAAGACCTGAAAATATAATTCACTTGTGGAGAGAAGCTTAGCACAAGTAAACCAAGATAGTGTCATAGCAAGATAAAAATAAAATCTCTTGCATATAGAATATATGGTGCATCCCTTCCTCTTTTCCTCAAATTAAGACATCAAATCACTTTCATCTCTGGAAGCATGGCCCTTGATAGAAGGGCCAACAAAAGAGCAGGGCATTTCCTCACCTGTCAGAGCAGCCTCTGCTAAGAACCAGAAATATCCCTCATCTTAAGCCTCAACTTTGGGTACAGCTACTGTCACTTTCAAATCAGCTCCTAGAAATAAGTGTTACACCTGGGAATCTCTGTAGTGTAAGAAGGCATCACTGACAGGAAAGGCATCTTGATAATGATCTCTTTATTTTCTGCACAACTTAAATGGGGTAATGAAACTCACTGCCAATCATATGAGGAGAGCAGGACAGAGAAACTTCTAAGAGAGTAGTTCTTAACCTTGCCTGGTCTTTCTCTCTTTCTCAAAATAAATAACTTAAAAAAAAAAAAAAAAAAAACTACTCATGCCTGTGTCCCTTCCCTTACCCCTCTTTTGCTATTAAGATTATGATTCAATTTGTGATTGTGATCTGATCATCAGGATCTTTTTATAAACGCACCACATGAGTAATTTTTATGCAGGGTTGGGAACCATTTTATTAAGGGAAGGCAAACTTCCTCATTTGTAGGTCAGACTTCTGGGAATCCTGTTTTGGCCCTCAATTAGCTGCAAAAGCTAATGATTTAAGAGTTAAAATAATCCTGAAAAATTACTAATCCACAGAAGATGTAATCATATTCCATCACTAGAGGGCAAAATTTCTTCACTTTCAATATTTATTTAACGTATTATTTCTTCAGGCTAATCATTCAGTTTCCTTTCCTCCTTTGAAAAGGAAGAGGGGCCGGATGATGATGTTTTAAAAAAGGCATGAAGCCTGACTTTCATGAATATCATTCCTTCCTATTTATAAAATCAGGGTTCCAGAGGCTATTATTAAAAGATCTCTGTGTCCTTTCATTTGCATATGCCCCCTTCCTAAAAGGTTTGTATTTTATAGGATATACTGTTTTTACAGAGTGCATGGCTTTGCTGTATACCCTATCTTACCAAACAGGAGGTGGGGCTTGGCTGTATCTAAGATCTGATTATTTTCTGTTGCACAGAGTCAGAAAATAAATGTCTCAGTTTTAAAATCATTTGATTTTTGTATCTTGAAATACAAAGTCTGCATTTCTAACAAGCTCCTAGGTGTTGCCAGTGTTGAGGCTGCTGGTGGAAAATTAACACTTGAGTAGTGGAAGGTGGAAAAGCCAGCGGCAGAAACACAACTCTTCTGAAGATACTTAAAATGTGGACTCCTGCTGGTAGTGTTTGTCTGCCTATCCATCTATGATGTATCTATTCCCATGAAGACAGTTCACAAACCTAGTGGATTCCAAATTGGAAATCAGAAGGGATCAGAATCACTTGTTTGCTTCTTAAAAATAAAGATCCTTAGTCCCAACTGCTGGAGATTATGATTAGTAGGTCTGGAGAGGGACACAGACATTTGTATCTTTAACAAGTACCCAGGAGATTTTGCTAGAGCCCTCTGCTTTTAAAAATCACTGTTATTCTTTATCCACGGGATACAAGTATGCTGTTTCAAAGGGACACATGCACCCCCATGTTTATAGCAGCATTATCAACAATAGCCAATGTATGGAAAGAGCCCAATGTCCATCGATGGATGAATGGATAAAGAAAATATGGTGTATATATACATACACACACAATGGAGGATTACTAGGCAATCAAAAAAGAACAAAATCTTGCCATTTACAACTACATGGATGGAACTGGAGGGTATTAAGCTAAGTGAAACTAGAGAAAGACAAAAATCATATGACTTCACTCATATGAGGACTTTAAGAGACAAAAGAGATGAACATAAGGGAAGGGAAACAAAAATAATATAAAAACAGGGAGGCGGACAAAACAGAAGAGACTCATAAATATGGAGAACAAACTGAGGGTTACGGGAGGGGTTGTGAGAGGGGGGATGGGCTAAATGGGTAAGGGGCACTAAGGAATCTACTCCTGAAATCATTGTTGCACTATATGCTAACTAGTTTGGATGTAAATTTAAAAAAAATAATAAAAAATAAAATTAGAGGGGCGCCTGGGTGGCGCAGTCGGTTAAGCGTCCGACTTCAGCCAGGTCACGATCTCGCGGTCCGTGAGTTCAAGCCCCGCGTCAGGCTCTGGGCTGATGGCTCGGAGCCTGGAGCCTGTTTCCGATTCTGTGTCTCCCTCTCTCTCTGCCCCTCCCCCGTTCATGCTCTGTCTCTCTCTGTCCCAAAAATAAATAAAAAATGTTGAAAAAAAAATTAAAAAAAAAAAAAATAAAATAAAATTAGAGTGCTAAAAATAAATAAATAAATAAATACATAAATATCACTCTTCAAAAACATATCCTTTACATATAAGGAGACAGAGGCCAGAGGCGGGCAGGGGACTTTCTTTTTTTTTTTTTTTTTTTTTAATGTTTTATTCATTTTTGAGACAGAGAGAGACAGAGCATGAACAGGGGAGGGGCAGAGAAAGAGAGGGAGACACAGAATCCTAAATAGGCTCCAGGCTCTGAGCTGTCAGCACAGAGCCTGATGCGGGGCTTGAGCTCACAGACCACAAGATCATGACCTGAGCCGAAGTCAGATGCTCAACTGACTGAGGCACCCAGGCACCCCTGGCAGGGAACTTTCAAAGTTAGTGACAGAAGGAACCAGGATCTAGGGTCTCCTGACCCTACTGGATTGAGACGTGGCTTCCAGTTAGGAGTTAATGTATACTTGATTCTAATTATTATGCTATGTCATTGATGGATGTAGTAACTAGTTTCCAAAGACGGCCCACAATGAACCTCAATTCTGGACATTCACACCCATGTATCATCCACTCTTGCATTCAAACTGAGCTGACTCTGTCACTTGCTGAATAAATAGCATAGCATCTGGAAATGACGCTGTGAAACTTCAGAGGCTAAGCCTTAAGGAGTTTGCAGCTTCCACATTCTTCCATTATGGAACACTCCATTTTGAACCCAGACAACATTCCAGGAGGAATGACACTCGAGCAACCACATGGAGAAGTCTACATGGGCAAGAACCAAGACCCAGGTCAGCATACTCAGCTGCGTTCCCAGCCAGCTGCCTATCACTAATTTTCTGGCTATGTGAATGTGACTACAATGGACCTTCTAGCCATCCGCCCCAGTGGATTTCAACTGTCTACTCAACTCTCAGAGTAAGAAATAATAAATTGTTTTTTCAAGCTTCCAAGTTTTGGAGTGGGTGTTATACCACATGAGATAGATGAAATGACAGAAGAAATCTCTTACCTGTTAGGCTGGAAAGAGATTCGGTCATAGCCCGTGAGTTCACACAAGTCCTTCTCAAGCTCTCGGAAAAGTTGCTGATATCCTTGAGCTTGGTCCAGAGGCACAAACGGGTGGATATTTGCAAACTCCTTCCATGTAATAGGCTGAAGAGCAATGGGGTAGAAGACACATGCATATGTACATATTGTAATAGTAATTACCAATACTAACTTTAATGATGATGATGAGTATAGTAATAGCTAACACAAAGAGTGCTTACTATGTGCTAGGCACTGTTTTAAGCACTTTAAATATATTCATTTAAACCTCACCACAATCTTAACAGATAAATACTGTTACTGCCATCATTTTACAAGTGGGTCACAAAAGCCCAGAAAGGGAACTTACACAAAAATATAAACTTTTTCTATCTTTTCAGGAACAAAATATATTTATATCCATGAAATCCAATGAGTTGTTGCAGGTAAGGTTTACTCAAACTCTTATACAGCACCTATATTATTCTGTCTTCATTGAGCAGAACAAGATATAAACCAAAGTAAATGGGGAAAACCTTTCTAATAACAATATAACATGATTTCCTTTGCCTGATGTCATTTGTCGTATGGAAAAAAAGGAAGATAGTTTTGCTAAAATGGATCCTAGCCTAGTAGAGATACTTACCAACTACATGATCAGGTTACACAAATCTTCTGTTGATATAAGAAATAAATGAAAACCTCCAGTCCATACCCTTCTGGTATTTCTAGAAAGAAGGCTTAAGGTTCTGAATTCTACTGAGCATAATAAACTCCAAGTTGATAAAAGCTTTTTACAATGCAGATTTAAAAGGGGGAATAGGAGGGGCACCTGGCTGGCTCACTCAGTAGACATATGACTCTTAGTCTCGGAGTTGTGATTTGATTTCCACATTGGATGAGGAGATAACTTAAAATAAAATCTTAAAAAAGTACACAAATAAATAAATAACAGGGGTAGGAAAGCATAAATACTTTAATATTAGTTAATTATTAATTACATATATTAATTTAATTAATAATGTTTATTTTAATTAAAAAAATAATTTTACTCATAAATTTAAATGACCAAGTCGCAATAAAACTAGGGTTTGTCCTGAGATTGTTGAATACCAGGTAAAGAATTATTTAGACAGTTACTAAATCACAGTCCCAGTAGCTTTCTCTAGTTATCCACTTATGTACAAGCTAGAACACTGCTCCTATTAAATTCCTTCCTAAGAAAAGTTTTTAAGAAAACCTCCTACTTACTGCGAGTTCAG
This sequence comes from Panthera onca, assembly GCF_046562875.1. Classification (NCBI taxonomy): domain Eukaryota; kingdom Metazoa; phylum Chordata; class Mammalia; order Carnivora; family Felidae; genus Panthera; species Panthera onca. Next base: position 32,976,408 of record NC_138351.1, read on the forward strand.
ATGAGCTGTTGAGCTTCATGGTGCAGGACCCCTTTAAGAAGCACATCCAAAATATATCACATTAATGATTTCCTCTTATCCCTCTGATCTCCCAACATGGCCACCCCTTCATTCCTCTTGCAGCATATCAGCTGCAACCCAAAGAGGTGGAACCAGGCGTGAGATAGAAGCAGGAATAAAAGGCAACAATTACCAGTGGAATCATGCTGTGAACAAGGGAAATATCTTTGTTTTCCAATTTCTTCATATATCGGACAATGTTTGTTTCTGAGTGATAGCTATGAACACAAAACACATGATTTGGGCCATTATAATGAGCTAAGAGTCCATGCACATCCTCCTGAAAGATAAGACACACTGAGATCTACCTTCAAACTACAGATCAAATTGAGCCATAGCCAACATGCTAACAAAGTGCCAGAAGGAAGGACATAGAACCCCCACAAACCTCAGGGATGCACCAGGACAAGAAGCTTCCTGTGGTCAGGTTAGGAAGAAGAGGATGTTGAGTTCCTGGGTATGAACATCAGCCTGGCAACTATGCATCCAAACTCCCCTCTTCCTGACAAGTAAGTGGGTTAGGGGTTACAGTTCCAATGGAGCAGAGCCAGCAACAGGTGGCTTTGCCACAATCAGGAATGGAATCCTTATGGCAATGGTTTCTTAGTGAGCCATGGCTGAGCTACAAAAACCAGATCCATCTCACAGGTGGATTCAGAAGCCACTCTCTATTGTACTCCTGAGCCACAGTACACAATGCAGAAGTCTCACACCCAAGCAAACCTGTTAAACACTTGATGTGTGAGGAATGAGCTAGTTCTCTTGAAGGCAGTCCCTGGAATACCTCTCCGCTCCTCACCCATGCTTTCGGCAACCAGCTCCTGCATGGAGAGACCACAGAGTAAAGGAAGGGAAGCAAGCCTTGAATTGCTCAGCATGCATTCTGACAAAGCACTGCAGATCTACTACCACTGCCCACCTCCCTGGCATCTGTCATGGTTAGGTAAAAGGTATCAGGAGTCATGAATTGTGGCCATTGTCCAGAGCACTATTTTCAAAGTCTGTTGACCTCTGCCTCAGATAAAAAAGAAATATGACAATTTTTATGCCCCCCACTGCACCAAAAAACTTCTCCTGCATGTTCCTTGAGTAATGAAGCAAGTTCCAGGAAGTTATTTTAAAGTGCTATCCAAAAAAGTTATGATGATACCACTCAAGTAAGGATTCTCACTTGACACTGCTTTTATATTTGACAACAAGTTTAATAAAATACACGCACTAAAATGGGCGAAAGGGCAATCTCTTCAAATAAGGCTGAGAAAACTGGTATCCACATGCAAAAGAATCAAGTTGGATCCTTATCTTACAACATATAGGAAAACTCAAACTGAACTAAGAACCTAAATTTAAAAGCTAAAATTATAAAACTTTAAGAGAAAAACATAGGCACAAATCTGCATTACCTTGGATTTAGATTTTGGTTTCTTAAATACGACACCAAAAGCATGAGTAACATGCTTTTGAGTAACAAAAGAAAAAATAGAGTGGACTTTAATTAAAATAAACTTCTGCATATCAAAGGCACTATCAAGAGAGTTAAGAACTCACAGAATGGGAGGAAATGTTTCCATATCATATCTGATAAGGGTTAATATCCAGAATATATAAATACATGTCTTGTTCTTCATTCTGCCTCAGGCTGATAGTATAGCCATCTAGAGCCCTCAGTGGATACTTCATAAATATTCCTTAAATGCATGGAACAAATACCTGTGGTTAAATTTAATGCAGAATTCTAGACAGAATATGGGTTATTCAGTCTTATTTATTACTTAAGGCTTAAAAAAGAACAGTGTGATATCTCTTTGATGATTTATATTTGTTACCTAATACTCTAGATAAGTCCCTTGTTAAAGAGTGCATAGGCAACCAGGACAGAACCTATTACTACTGACCACTTTCTTTTTTATCCCTGCAAGTGTAACCTTTCTCCTCACATGGCCCTGCAATTTCATTGTTTCAGAAATCAACTCAGTCACACTGTACTGTGTCTAGTTCTCACTATAATCCTTGGCCTCTAAGCCTTTATAGTTTCCAAGTGTCTGGAACCTCTCCAGCCTCAGCCTCCTGGTCATTAACGGTGCCATCTTAGATTCACAGATCCTCAGAGCCTAACATACTACCTGCCATATATTAGGTGTTCAATAAATATGTTACATGAATGAGTATTTTCCCAGAATTGACATAACCAGGACACCAATGTCATGATTCCCCATTTGGGACAGTTTGAATTAAACACCATTAACCATCCTTCAAATTAGCTTGACTTCCAGTTCCTAGCTAGGGCCCACAGCAGTGACCACTAGCTATAGGGGATGGTCAGTGGCATAATTTTTAACAGCAGTCCACCCAGTTTCACACTTGGAATCACAAGAGGCACAGCTATCTTGGACAACACCTCAAATACTCATTGAGAGAAATGTATCTTCTTATTTTACTTACAGCAGATGACTCACAGCCAAAGATCCACAATAAGTCATCCAGATCTTTTTCACTGACTGTTTCATCAAGAGAAATACCAAGCTGCAGAAATGAAAATTAAAGGGAAAACATCAGTCCTAAACTCCAAGACCAGTGGAGAAACCCCAAGAGAGGTCAAAGGGAAGAAGGTGCTAGATAAAACTCTCAGTTGTTTCAAACTATCAGGGTGCCATTATACCCAAGTTGGCCCGTAGGTGAAGTTGACTAGACGAGTTTAGTTTAGTTTAGTTTAGTTTAGGTTTTATGAACCATTTCTGGACCCCAGCAGTCTCATGCCTGCAGGTCACCCCTACTGATGCTAGATAGACTTATCCTTTTCTTCCTTTAACTTACTTCATTAAGGTGCTTATCACACCATACTGGGTATGACACCATACTTCAACAGTCATACTAGGAAGAGTATTATGAGCAAAATATGTGCCTAGGAGTATCATACATGAAAACATAAAGTCTTAAGGAAAGCTAAGAATGAATTATCCTTTGAAGGTCACAATGTTCAAAGTTGGAAAACAAAATTGTTTGTAAGACGTAGATTGTGCCTAAAATTTAAATATTGGGTTTTTAAATAAAGAAGAAAATTTTTAGTGAGTAAAGTTATGAAATCTTAGAGAATATATAAAGAAATGGAAAAGTTTTACTTACCATGCCATCCTCAAAGAGCCGAAAATTGATTTGCCGCTGAGTGGCCCTGTCCAAAACCTCCTTCACTGAGCAGCCACACTGAATCTTCAAAGTGTCAAAGAACAATTCATGCTGGAGTTGATGTCCAGCTCGCTTGAGACCTAAATAAGATAGGAGAGCCACCAGTCCCCAACAAAGAGATCTGCTCCTCTGCTCTTGGCATTCCACAGAGAAATAAAGAGGTAAATTCTAACCATTGTCTATTTCTGGTCTTAGCCAGTGTTTTGGTAACTGCTTTTTTTTTTTTGTAAATAAATTAAATGCTTATTACTATAGTAGAGAGTATTATGAAATAAATACATATAAAAAGAAAAATCACCATAATCACCATCTAGGAATAACCGTGGGTTACATTTTGGTGTGTATTCCTCTAGAACTGTAATGTATGTGTGTATGTGTGCGTGTGTGATATATCATACATCTCTTTATACTTTAAAAAAATTTAATATATCATGAATATTTTTATTTTCTACAGATCAATAACTATATCATTATTTTTAATGGCAGTGTAATATTCAAATGTATGCATGTGCCAGAGTGAATCAATTATTTTTGGACATTTAGGCTGTTTTCAAGATTGTGGTATTATAAATAATGTTTCAATGGACACCTGATTATTTCCTTTAGATACATTTCTAAGAGTAGAATTTTTGGTCCCAAATGTAGGCATATTTTAAAAGGCCTCATAAAAGTTATACCAACATCAGCATTCTTCTTAATCTTTGCCAAAGTAATGGGAGAAACACTATTGTTTCAATTTACATTTCCTTAATAGTGAGGCTGAAATGTCATATGTTTATTGGCCATTGATTTGTACATGTATTTCTTCTAAAATTTGGGGCATCTGTGTGGCTCAGATGGCTCAGGTCATGATCTCACAGTTAACAAATTCGAGCCCTGTGTCAGGCTCTGTGCTGACAGCTCGGAGCCTGGAGCCTGCTTCAGACTCTTTGTCTCCCTCTCTCTCTCTCTGCCCCTCCTCTGATCACTCACTGTGTATCTCTCTCTCTCAAAAAATAAAAATATTAAAATAAATAAATAAATAAAATAATTTATGCTTCATGATCTTTGGTCATTTTTCTCTGAGTGATCATCCCTCTCGTTTATGGGGTTGAGGGATAAGAAAAATCCATATTAAAATTTTTAACACTCAGTATATCATAGATGTTGAAGTAATTTCTTATTTGACTTTTAATTTTGAATACAGTATTGGACATACAGTGAGTTTTCTATTTTACTTACTCAGGTTTATCAGTCTTGTTATGTTCGAAAGTTTTTAAACAGATAAATGACTCACCTTCAGACAGAATCAAAGTGGCATTATGTACCCTCCTAGCAATATGCTTCAGCCCATGAGAACCATGGTAGATTGCAAACATGGCAGCCATATTCGCCAAAAGAGCCTAAAACAACAAACAGCATTTAAGGAACCATGTTCAATAACATGATGGAAGACAATTAGTGGGAAGGAGTATTCTCTTGACTTGAAATGCCAAAATTAAAAACAGGGACAAAACAAAATGATCTGCATTAATTATGAGAGGGGGAGACTATTCTTAACCTACCTGACTGAGGGGCAAACACAACATCCAATATACCCAGATCAAATTTGACGACTATAAAGGAGAAGGTTCATTGATGCAATATAAACATGTCACTCATAAGGGGAAGATCAAGCTGTCATTAAATATTGATGGGCAATATTTAATGTTGCAAGATATGGAGCACTAAAGTCATCCGGGAAAAAAAGTGATATCCAAGGATTTTATACTCAATCAGTTATTCAAGGATAAAACCAACAAGGAATTTTCAAATATATAAGAACTCAAGGGGGCCCCTGGGGAGTGTCCGACTTCAACCCAGGTCATGATCCTGTGCTTTGTGGGTTCAAGCCCCGTGTTGGGCTCTGTGCTGACAGCTTGGAGCCTGGAGCCTGCTTCAGATTCTGTGTCTCCCTCTCTCTCTGCCTCTCCCCTGCTTGCACTCTGCCTGTGTCCCCAAAATAAATAAATATTAAATAAATAAAAAAAAAAGGGAACATATCTTCTGAGAACTTAAAGCACTAGACACTGAATTTCAGCAAACCAAGAGATGAATAGGGATTATGTGGCAAGGTTCTACCAAATATGAAAATGAAGGATGCAGTGGAATAAAACCAAAATAAATTTGCAGGACATGTATTAGGAAGAGAAAATCAGAATCTACTGGCTATTTCCTCTCTGCTCATAGCAAGGTCACTTTCTAAAGTAAAGATATCTCCCCTTGACCATTGGCCTGAAGTTTCACAAAAATATTTACAGGGAAGTATATGTTTTTGTGTGACAGAAAATAGGAAAGAATGGCATTGAAATTTCTCAGAAATAAGGGACACAGACAACTCCAATGACGCTTCAGTGAGGAAGTCCTGCATGGGGAGCAAGGAAAGGCCCCACTGTGATGGCATGTAGGTCAGGAAGGAGGATAAAAAGAGAATGGTTAGGATGAGAGACCAAAATAAGTGACAACGAGGGGGAAAATGATGGAGGCCCACCTCCTGCTTCTCTTCCTCTTGGTCTTATCCTTATTGGCTTTATCATCCTAGATCCTGCCAATAAGCAATCTTCTAACCATGCAATATCATCCTTGCCCCCCAGGTAATTGGTCCAAAACCAAGTCTCAGACTCCTTCCCTACCCAGTCCACTCCATTCTCCCACAGCCCCTCCTATTTTACTGGTCTAGCACCTAGACTCTGATATTTCCAGTCCCACTAGTGACTTTTCTACTAATGTACAAGGTTAGCAGTTCAAGGTCAACTTCACAGTCAATCATCCTAGAGTGGGAAGAACACCTGAAAAACACAGTGCTTTAAAGTTGGAAGGTGTTCATTATTGGATCTAGTGTCAGGTGCATATTTTCTTTGCTAGGCTACTAGAAGGAAACCATGGGACCACTGGAAAACAAGAAACAGTTCACAAAAAATACTAGAAACTGAAACCAACAGTCAATAAAGAAAATGGGAAGGAAAAGAAAACATCTGAAAACAGAGAAATGGACTTCATTGGGCCAAAATTCCCCAAGAGAGTTTAGACTATTGTGTGGGACTCTATACAACAACTAGTTGTTGGGGCACCAGGGTAGCTCAGTTGGTTTAGTGTCTGACTTTGGCTCAGGTCATGATCTCATGATCTCACAGTGAGTTCGAGCCCCACTTTGGGCTCTGTGCTGACAACTCAGAGCCTGGAGCCTGCTTCAGATTCTGTGTCTCCCTGTTTCTGTCCATCCTCTGCTTGCACTCTGTCTCTGTCTCTCTCTCTCAAAAATAAACATTAAAAAAAATTAAGATAAAAAAAAGAAAGAAATGTAGAAGTACTACAATACATTCCAGCTATGAAGAGGGCAAGTCAAACAATCCATGACTCTGTGTATCTAAATGCTTATGACTACTACAGGAGAATTAAAACTCAGGCCTCATAATCACAAAATCCTCTGGAAGCCTCTCATTGTAACAGCTTTGTAGATGGTGGTTCATGTCCCTTTTTAATCCAGAGGTGATTCTTGAGTAGCCAACAAATTGATGACTAGTAAAATCATTTTTAGGGGCTCCTGGGTGGCTCAGCTAGTTGGGTGACTGACTCTTGATTTTAGCTCAGATCATGTCTCATGTTTTATGAGCTAGAGCCCCACATCAGGCTCTGCACTGACAGTACAAAGCCTGCTTGAGATTCGTCCTCTCTCTCTGCTCTTCCCCCACTTGCACTCTAGTGGTCTCTCTAAAAATAAACTTAAAATTTTTAAATCATTTTTAGAAATCTTAGAAAGGCATTAGAACTCCAAAGGAAGTTCAGACAAATAAAGACCGAGAAAATTTGAATTTTCTGGATAATCTGGATAAAGTTAATTAGTATACTTAAAGAAAGTAATTTTTTAAAAAAGGAGTAAACAAAAGCTCGTGATTAAAATTTGCTCAAGACTTTGGGAGGGAGGGGCCAAGATGGCGGGGCAGCGGGCTTCTCTCATCTCTGAAATGCAGCTAACCCTTTTGCACACCTAGAAAATTGATCTGAGGAATAAAACAACAATCTGCATAACTTAAGCTAAAGGTAAGTGGCAGGGAGAGATGAACTGGGGGAGAGAGAAGGCATGGAGGGTAGGGAGCTGTTTATGAGAAGAGAGAAGAGACAAAGGGGGGAGAGTACAGGAAAAGCACTCCCCCCAGAAGTAACTGGAGAGAAAAGAGAGAGTGGAAGAACCCTCAAGTGACTGAACAAGAAGAGGAGAAAAGACAGGGTTGATACCATAAGGACTCTATAAACAGAGGAGAGCAGACTGGAAAATTCCTCAGCTCAATACCTGGTGGTGCTCAGCAGGAGGGGCAAATCCCCAGGAGCAGGCAGTGAGGTCCAAAGAGGCAAAAGGCCACACAGGGAGAAGCGGTTCCCCTGCTAGGAGAGCATTTGGTAGAGGCCTTATGGTCTCCCCACAGGCAAAGATCCCAATGGACCCCGAAGAATAGTCACGTTTGCTGGCATTGGAGGAAAGATGCCAGGGGGTGGTGAAATCTGGTGCTGGCTAGATGTTCCGATTTACCATAATCCTTGAACCTTTACTGCCATGAAATTGCACGGACTTTTTCTGGGGCAAGACAGCACCCAGCCAGAATTTTTCAACCTCTGCAATACTGCAATTGTACAAACATTCCCGGGAGCAAACTGGCACACAGGCATTGCTTGTTGAGACCCTCCCCCAAAGGGTTGGAGTGGGCTCAAGCCACAGGGCCCTCAGAAATGAGGGGTATGGAAAGACAGTCCCAGCTGAGATAAAATTTGGGAGGGAGGTGCCACCTGGCAGGCTGATGGCTTGGACATCAATATGTATTACAAACCTGTAATCATTAAGACCATATGGTACTGGCACTTGAACAGACACACAGATCAATGGAACAGAATAGAGAACTCAGAAATGGCCCCACACATGCATAGCCACCTAATCTTTGACAAAGCAGGAAAGAATATCCAATGGAATAATGACAGTCTCTTCAGCAAATGGTTTGGGGAAAACTTGACAGCAACATGCAGAAGAATGAACCTGGACCACAATCTTACACCATACACAAAAATAAACTCAAAATGTGGTGCCTGAGTGGCTCAGTCAGTTAAACATCCGTCATGGTCTCAGGTCATTATCTCGCAATTCATATGTTGGAACCCCGCATCAGGCTCTGTGCTAACAACTAAGAGCCTGGAGCCTGCTTCAGATTCTGTGTTGCCCTCTCTCTCTGCCCCTCCCCCACTCAAGCTGTCTCTTTCTCACTGTCTCTCTCTCTCTCCCTCTAAGAAAATAAATATTAAAAAAAAATTGTTAAATAAATAAAATAAACTCAAACTTCTTTATCCAAAGAAGACATCCAGATGGCAAACAGACACATGAAAAATTATTCAATATCACTCAGCATCAGGGAAATACAAATCAAAACCACAATGAGATACCACCTTACACCAGTCAGAGTGGCTAAAATGAACAACTCAGGCAACAACAGATGTTGGTGAGGGTGCAGAGAAAGAAGAACCCTTTTGCACTGCTGATGGAAATGCAAACTGGTACAGCCACTCTGGAAAACAGATGGAGGTTCCTCAAAAAATTAAAAATAGAACTACCCTATGACCCAGAAATTACACTACTAGGTATTCATCCAAAGGATACAGGTGTGCTGTTATGAAGGGGCACATGCACACCAATGTTTATAACAGTACTATCGACAAAAGCCAAAGTGTGGAAAGAGCCCAAATGTCCATCAAAGATGTGGTGTGTGTGTGTGTGTGTGTGTGTGTGTGTGTGTGTGTGTGTATTATTACTTGGCAATCAGAAAGAATGAAATCTTGCCATTTGGAACTACATGGATGGAATTAGAGTGTATTATGCTAAGTGAAATTAGTCAGAGAAAGACAAATATCATATGCTTTCACTCATATGTGTAATTTAAGGTGCAAAACAGTTGAACATAAGAGAAGGGAAGCAAAACTATTAAAACAGTGGGACAAAACGTAAGAGACTCTTAAATATAGAAAACAGAGGGTTGCTGGAGGGGTTATAGGTGGGGGAATTGGCTGAATGGGCAAGGGGCATAAAGATGACACTTGTTGGGATGAGCACTGGCTATTATACATAGGGGATTAATCACTGGAAACTATTCCTGAAATCATTATTGCACTATATGCTAACTTACTTGGATGCAAATTTAATAAATAAATAAATAAATAATAGAGATGCTCAAAATCATTAGTTATAAGGGAAATTCATATGAAATCCACGTGAGATATCACTTCACAGTCACTAAGATGGCTATAACCAGAAAGGCAGTAACAAGCATTGGTGAAAACACGAAGAAATTAGAACCCGTATACACTAGTGAAAGTGATGTAAAATGATGCAGCCACTTTGGAAAAGTTCAGTGTATATTTATAATATGACCCAGTAATTCTACTCCTCAGTATGTGCCTAAGAGAACTGAAAACATGACCCCACAAAATCTTGTACATCAATGTGCATAACCACTTTAGTCAAAATAGAAAAAAGTGAAAACAACCCAAATATCCATCAGTTGATGAATGGATAAACAAAATGTGGTATGTCCATACAATGAGATATTATTCAGCCATAAAAAAATGAAGTACTGATTCATACTAGAATATATATGAAACTTGAAATCATTATGCTAAGTGAAAGAAGCTAGGCACAAATGGCCACTTATTGTATAATCCCACTTATATGAAATGTCCAGGATGCAAAGACAGAAAGTAGATTAGTGGTTCTCAAGGGCTGCAGGGAAGATAAAAGGATGGGGAACAATCACTTCATGGGAACATGTTTCATTTTGGGATGATGAAATGTTTAGAAATGAATGCCAGTGATGGTTGCACAACTTTATAAAAATACTAAAAATCATTGAACTGTATACTTTATTTTTTGAAAAAATTTTAATGTTTATTTATTTCAAGAGAGAGAAAGACAGAGCATGAGCAAGGGAGGGGCAGAGAGAAAGGGAGACACAGAATCTGAAGGAGGCTCCAGGCTCTGAGCTGTCAGACCAGAGCCTGACACGGGGCTCAAACCCATGGACTGTGTGATTATGACTCGAGCTGAAGTCAGACGCTTAACCCATTGAGTCACCCAGGTGCCCCAGAACTGTATACTTTAAAAGAGAAAATTTTGGGGCACCTGGATGGCTCAGTCGATTGAGTATCTGACTTCGGCTCAGGTCATGATCTCACGGTCTGTACTGGCAGCTCAGAGCCTGGAGCCTGCTTCTGATTCTATGTAGCCCTTTCACTCAGTTCCTCCCCGCTTGCACTCTGTCTCTCTCTCAAAACTAAATAAACATTAAAAAAAATTTTTTTAAGGGCAAATTTTATGGAAAGGTATACCTCAGTGAAAGAGCTGATGAAATGTAAATTATATCTGAACACACCTGACTAGATAAAAGTTAATGAAAAAATGGCTTGTGGTGGTAAAACCTAAGATGTAAGAAAACACAAAGAACATGATGCAAATTCAGAGATCTGTGAAATATCACAAGTATACAGAAGAATTTTTAAAAACAATTTAGTAACACACTTTCAGAGATTAAAGGAAAAAAAAAATCTCTGTACCACCAACATTGCAAAGCAAGGACAAGTACAGTGTGGAGCCTGTCATACTCAAGAGGAAAAGGGGCAGCCTGAGAACACGATGCAGTTGCTTTAAGAAGCAGAGGCTGGGGCACCTAGATGACTCAGTTAAGTGTCTGTCTCATGATTTCGGCTCAGGTCATGACATGATCTCACGGTTTGTGGAATCAAGTCCTGCATGGGGTTCCATACTGTCAGTTTGGAACTTGCTTGGGATTCTCTCTCTCCCTTTTTCTCTGCCCCTCCCCTGTTCTCTCTCTCTCTCTCTCTCTCTCTCTCTCTCTCAAAATAAATAAGTAAACATTAAAAAAAAATCAGAAGGCTGGAGAAAATCAGAAGACAGAGAGCTCAAGGAGCATTTCCAAAGATACATCATCTCCTAACAAAATAGAATAATTGCATCTTTATAGAGAATGACACTGGAGTTATGGGCAACTGCTTCATACAACCAATTATGAAAAGAAACTCATGAAATGGAATAGACAATGCATAGCTGGAAGTTCTCCAGAATGAGAAAATTAAAATCAGAGAAGACAGAGTTGGGCTATCTCCAGGGCAAATATGACTTTAATAATTGCTAAAAAAGATAGAGACCTTTGTTCAGCCCAAGTTCACCTGTAAAATTAATTCCAAACATTGAAGCAGAAAACCCCTTGGGGTGCCTGGGTGGCTCAGTCGGTTGAGCATCCGACTTTGGCTCAAGTCATGATCTCACAGTATGTGGGTTCGAGCCCCTCATAAGGCTGTGATGACAGCTTGTTCAGAGCATACAGCCTGCTTCAGATTCTGTGTCTCCTTCTCTCTGTCTCCCCCTCCCCTGCTCATGCTCTGTCTCTCTCTGTCCCTCAAAAATAAATAAATGTAAAAAAAAATTTTTTTTCCTAAAGAAAACCCCTTAATTCACTTATAATCAGACCGGCATTTTTTTGGAAGAACATGGGCAGAAAGGGCAAGACAGGAGCAGTCAGCTGCAGAGGACAGAGAAATATTTAAGCAGATAATTCAACAAATGACGGGTAAGCTACAGAAAGTAACAGCATCGTATAAAGTTCAACTTGCTATCAACAGAGGAAAAGTTTGTGACAGCTAGCTCCATCCTAAGATAATAGAAGAGCTCTTACCTGAAAAGAAATAGCCACCTTTTTTTTTTTTTTTTTTTATGTATTTAGTTAGAGAGACAGAGAGAGAAAGAGACAGAGAGCAAGCAAGGGAGGGGAAGGAGGTGCATGGAGAATCCTAAGCTGGCTCTATATTGTCAATGCAGAGCTTGATGCAGAGCTCAAACTCATGAACAGTGAGATCATGACCTAAGCTGAAATCAAGAGTCAGATGCTTAACCAACTGAACCACCCAGGTGCCCTGAAGCAGCCACCTTCTTGAGGCAACAAATACAGGAAAACCTACTGAGTTTGGAAAGTATTCCAAAGACCAATAGCTATAGAACCAACTTTAATAATACCTTATCATCTACTGACCCTGGAAAGGGTTTCTAAAACCTGGTGGTGGTGTTTTGAGCCAATGCCCTGAGAGAAAAAACTACTTTACTGCCCAATGAGGTATGGGTGAGATCTCTTTCTCTGACCCTGAATGGAGAAGATGGACCTAGAATGGATTGGATGCTCAGGAACCATCTTCTACCTAAGTCTAGAAATTGGCTGGGTCTCAAACACTGCTCCCTCTGACCTGAGTCCTGGGCAATTTCCAGGCTCATCAGGAACTTGCGAAGCTCCTCCTCTTTTATTCCATCCATTTCAAGAATGATTTTCATGAGCCCACAGTAAGAATACCCCAAGACCACCACCAACTGGTCAGTCTGTACCATCCCCTCAAGCACAGTCACCTCAAACACTCTCACTTTGCTTCCTCACCACATTCCTGGAGGGCTTCCATTTTAGCCCTAAGAGAAGGTGCCCAATAGCCACCCATAATGGACCTGCCTATGGCCAAGATTACTAGAGACACTGAAGTATAAAGTATTACATGGACAGAGCTCCAGGTAAATACATCGTATTTTGGTTCTGACAAGATCACAAGGCTTCTCTACCAATAAGATCTCTCCATTTCTGGTGTGCACACTGGTCAGTAGGTGGTGAAGGGAAATTAAGTGAATGAATGAGCAGCTCATGTCTACAGATTATAAGGCATTCAGTGGGAAGGACAGTCATGTGATCTACCTGAGCTGTACAAATGTTGCTAGTAGCTTTGTCTCTTCGGATGTGTTGTTCCCTGGTTTGAAGAGCAAGACGATACACTTCTTTCCCAGTGGCATCTCTGGGCAGAGAATAAAACATCTAGTTAGCAAAGATAATCACTACACCAAGGGTAGTCACAAATAGACCTGCTTCTTTCCTTCCCAGCTTGAAGGGAACCCAGCGAATTTATTCGGCTGCAAGGCCATAAGGAAATAATTACCAAGCCATCCACTTATAAATAGGGCTACTAATTTTAGTATGTACTTTGAGGGAGGGACCAAGGTATACACAATAAAGCTAGGAACCTTGAATGGAAACTTCCCAGGAATTACCCAGGCTAATATAATGATGGTGAATGTGGACTGAATTTAAAATTAAATTTAATGAAAAAAAATTAAATTTAATGAGAATTAAAGTTGACTATGAGCTTCTTGGCACACACAGGAAAAAGGGAAATATCTCACAAAGGAATTAATTTCTTCACTGAAAATCTAAAGTAACTATACAGCTATTAAGAAAAAGAATGTGCTGAATCACTAAATTGTACACCTGAAATTAATATTACACTGTATGTTAACTAAATGGAATTTAAATAAAAACTTAAAAAAAAAGAATGTTAATAATCTTACCACCTATCTCTAAGAAAAATTTTCCTTCTTTCTGAATACAGTTAATAATTTGGATAACATGGAGCACCTGGGTGGCTTAGTCGGTTAAGGGACCTACTCATGATTTCGGCTTGGGTTGTGACCTCTTAGTCGGGAGATGAAGCCCCACAAGTAGGATTCCATGCTGAGTGAAGAGTCTGCTTGGGATTGTCTGTCCCTCCCCTGCTCTCTCTCTCTCTCTCTCTCTCTCTCTCTCTCTCTCAAAATAAATACACATTAAAAGAAAAGTATTTGGATAAACACAAAGATTCAGCAGTCTTATCCTATATTTCATCAAGCTCTGGGGTCCATTTTTCAGAAAGGTTAAGTTCAATATAAAAATCAGCAAACAGGGGCGCCTGGGTGGCTCAGTCGGTTAAGCGTCCGACTTCAGCTCAGGTCACGATCTCGCGGTCTGTGGGTTCGAGCCCCGCATCAGGCTCTGGGCTGATGGCTCAGAGCCTGGAGCCTGCTTCCGATTCTGTGTCTCCCTCTCTCTCTGCCCCTCCCCCGTTCATTCTCTGTCTCTCTCTGTCTCAAAAATAAATAAACGTTAAAAAAAAAATTAAAAAAAAAAATCAGCAGACAATAATTAATATATTAAACTTTTATTAATTAGAATAGTCTCTACCTCATCTCATCTGGTCAAGACACATCATTGAAAGAAACTAATGTAAGAATATTTGAAGACATTTATTTTTACACTGAAAAGCAAGGTGCCTCTTGCTATTATGTGATAATCCATGAGTATTTCAAAAATTCACATCATTCACTAATATAGACTATTCACTTAGGTTAGTAAGTCCAACCTCTATGAAAGGTCTAGTCTAAAAGATCATGCTAAATTTCCCCAGTAATGATCATGTCATTCATCTAAATTCTTAATCTGAGCTTTATCAATGAATAGCACTTGGGAAGATACATTTGGAAATTACTAGCCGGGTGCCTGGGTGGCTCACTCAGTTGAGCGTCCAACTTCAGCTCAGGTCATGCATGATCTCACAGTTTGTGGGTTCAAGTCCCCAAGTCAGGCTCTGTGCTGACAGCTTGGAGCCTGGAGCCTGCTTCGGGATTCTGTGTCTCCCCCTCTCTCTCTGTCCCCCTCACCCCACCCCTGCTGGTGCTCTCTCTCTCTCTCTCAAAAATGAACAAATAAACATTTTTTAAAAATTACTGGAATAAACAAGTGGCAGGCCTCTAGGATCACATTATGTTCATGATAATCTCTCACTATACTTGTATTTTACATAACTGTGTAGCATGATAATGCTTTTGAGAATGAAACTGGTCAGATAAAAAACACACCTAGAATATCAAGTCTTTCAATGCTTTCAACAACCTAATTTAATTCACTTATATGCCTTCAATACAAATATGTTATAAATTATTATATACATGGCCCAGGTATATTTAGAGAGAAATCAACAACTTTTGTGATAATAAGGAACAAAGAAACTAATAGTAACAATAAAAGGGTAGAAACATGAGCTGCTTTACCTTGTTACCCCCACCATTCTCCCAGGCATCATCCTCACCAAACTTTCTCTGACAGCGAAAAAGGCTGCATGTGGTCCGCCATAGCCCAGTGGCACTCCAAATCTCTGTGAGCTACCTAGGGCAATGTCTACACCAAATTCTCCAGGTGGCCTCAAGATACATAGAGCTAAAAGGTCAGTAGCACAGCAGGCCAGACTCTAAAGAGGAAACAAGAGAAAATGGACATGGTTGTTCCCTTCCCCTGAAAGAAGTGGGAGAGTAGCAAATTATCCCCAATATAAGCAGACAGACAGAGGGTTGTTTCATGCCATTTACTCATTGATTCACTAAAAAATATTTACGGAGTTTTTACTATGTACCAGGAATTAGTTGGTGAACAAAACAAATTTTAAGGCAGGCAGGAAGGAGACAGTTTTACCATTCCAGGTGATACAAATATGGAAATTAAGACACATCCAAAAATCATAATACAAGGTTGGGACAGATCTACGTGGACCCCCGCAAGGAGACAGCTGCCTACCCCCGTCTGATGGGCCCTCTCCACGAGCTCTGTGAAATCTTCCACCTTCCCCTCAGTGTCTGGGTACTGGAACAGCACTCCACTAACATCTTTTCCACTGAAGTCCATTTCATGGGGTAATTTCAGCTCAATGAGAACTCCATTGTATCTGGAAAGACAGAAGACAAAGAACAATCATGCTTTTGGTTTTCAAAAGGAAATGAAACTCCGTAAAATTTGTTTTCAGTGATAGAGAATTCATATTCTGTGTCCTTCCTCGTTGCCACCACCCCCCCCTCCAACTTCATCCAATACACACACACCCCCATCTCACACCTGACTGGTAACAATGCTTCACACCATCTCACATGCTGCCAACAGTCTGACTTCTGTTTCTCTCTTGTACCTTCCCTTACCATTCCCATTACCCCTTTCCTGCCAGAACCTTCTGAGAGGATCAGGAACATGGCTTCCTAGGACTAAAGAATCAATTCCTGCAATTACAGAGCTGTCTCACCAGGTCACCACCTTCACCCAGGATCAGTTTTAGATGAATGGAAAACCATCAATTAAACAAAGAGAAAGACCTTCCCTAACCATCCAGTTCCAATCATATGTGAGAATACACCTTCTAAAGGGATGGTGGTATGGGGTTGGGGGAGATTGCCCAGCTCTTACAAGAAGAAAACAGGCGGCTCAGTAGTTTAAGTGTTCAGCTTCGGCTCAGGTCATGATCTCACAGTTTGTGAGTTCAATCCCCACATCAGGCTCTTGCTGACAGCTCAGATTCTAAAGCCTGCTTTGGATTCTGTGTCTCCCTCTCTGTCTGCCCCACCCCACTCACACTGTCTCTCTCTCTCTCAAAAATAAACAAGCATTTAAAAAACACAAAAGGGGCACCTGGGTGGCTCAGTCGGTTAAGCGTCTGACTTCGGCTCAGATCATGACCTCATGGTTTGTGAGTTTGAGCCCCACATTGGGGTCTGTGCTGACAGCTCAGAGCCTGGAGCCTGCTTCAGATTCTTTGTCTCCCTCTCTCTCTGCCCCTCCCATGTTAATGCTCTGTCTCTCTCTCTCAATAATAAATGTTAAAAAAAAATTTTTTTAGACCCAAAAAGCAAGAAGAAAGCAAATAAACACACTGGCAAGTGATAGTTGTGCTGTTTATCTGATTGCAGCACTAAACAAATACAGTACACTTGCTTTAATCTATATCATACCACATCTAGGTTTAAGTGGATTCTGTATAAACTATGTTTGCAAGAATACACACAAAACCCTAATTGTGGGAGAGTTCCATTTTCTCCCTCTGCTTTGCAAACTCTGAAACATTGCTGAAATTATTTTAATATTTTAATTTTATTTTTACAAAAAGGAAACAAATAACATGGTTACTCAATATAGAGCAGAGGTGGGGCACCTGGGTGGCTCAGTTGGTAAGCGTCCAACTTCAGCTCAGGTCATGATCTCACAGTTCATGAGTTCGAGCCCCGCTCAGGCTTTGTGCTGACAGCTCAGAGCCTGGAGCCTTCTTTGGATTCTGTGTCTCCCTCTATCTCTCTGCCCCTCCCTTACTTGTACTCTGCCTCTCTCTCAAAAATAAATAAAACATTAAAAATTTTTAAAAATAAATAAATAAAGCAGAGCCAACTAAAGTCACTCGTGTTCTCTCAGTTCTGACACATTTTTCTTACCAGCAAGATCTCAGGAAGAAAGTGGGAAAGAAAGTAAAATTCAACAACCGCAATTTAAACCAGGTTCACTTCCAATCAGTTTGGAAGTAAGAAAAGAAACAACAGAGATGAGCATGATACTATCCCTGAGTTCAAAAAAATGAGTGAAATTAATTACTTAGCTCGAGTCTGAACCACAGCTATTGTCTGTGGGTGGCAACGGGGGTCAACCAAAAATTTCTTCCTCTTATTGTGTCTGTTGGAAAGAAAAATCACATTAAAAAATGCACATTAAAGAAATCAAAGTATCTTCTAAGAATGCAAAGCAAAATTGGTACTTAGGGAATCTCTGAGCATGGTATAAAATATGAGGCATTAATTACAGTGGTTAGAATTCTACTGAAATCCAATTTGTGTTGTTAAAAAAAAAAAAACAAAAAAAAAACAGTTACCAAATGGGAGTCACTTGTGCTAGGCCCATGTCACCAAACTGAGGCTTAATACATACCTGATTACAACCTTCCCGAGTAATATAATCTTAACTAGTCAGTCTAGAATTTCCTGGTAAGCACCAAAGAGGTAATTCACCTAATAAAACACTTCTTGTCTCCCAAAGGAAAGTGACCTTGCTCTAAATAATCCCTTTTTTGTTTCTTTAGGACTTCCTTCACCTACCTTTAAAAACCTTTCCCTTTCAAACTGGACAGAAACATGTAAAAGAATGAAACTGGACCACTTTCTTATACCATACATAAAAATCTATTCGAAATGGAGGAAAGGCCTAAATGTGAGACAGGAAACCATCAAAATCCTAGACGAGAGTACGGGCAGTAACCTCTTTGACATCAGCCATAGCAACTTCTTACTAGATGGATTTCCTGAGGTAAGGAAAACAAAAACAAAAATGAACTATTGGGACCTCATCAAGATAGAAAGCTCTACACAGCAAAGGACAAAATCAACAAAACTAAAAGGCAACCGATGGAATGGGAGAAGATATTTGCAAATGACGTATCTGATAAAGCGTTAGTATTCAAAATCTATAAAGAACTTACCAAACTCAACACCCACAAGACAAATAATCCAGTGAAGAAATGGGCAGAAGATATGAACAGACAATTTTCCAAAGAAGACATCCAGATGGCTAACAGACACATGAAAAGATGCTCAACATCACTCATCGTCAGACAAATACAAAATAAAACCACAATGAGATACCACCTCCCACCTATCAGAATGGCTAAAATTAACAACACAGGAAAGAACAGGTGTTGGTGTGGACACAGAGAAAGGGGGACCCTCTTACACCATTGGTGGGAATGCAAATTGATGCAGCCACTCTGGAAAACACTATGAGTTTCCTCAAAATGTTAAAAATAGAACTACCCTATGATCCAGCAACTGCACTGCTAGGTATTTACCCAAAGGATACAAAAATACAGATTCAAGAGGATACATGCACCCCAATGTTTATAGCAGCATTATCAACAATAGCCAAATTGTGGAAAAGAGACCAAATGTCCATTGACTGATGAATGGATAGTGATACACACATGCACACATGGGCAGGCACACACACACACACACACACACACACACACACACACGAGCATGCACAATGGAATATTACTTGGCCATCAAAAAGAATGAAATGTTGTCATTTGCAACAATGTGGATAGAGCTAGAGAGTATTATGCTAAGTGAAATAAGTCACTAGGAGAAAGATAAATACCATATAATATTACTCATATGTGGAATTTAAGAAACAAAATAGATGAACATAGAGGGGGGAAAAGGAGGAAAATCAGGAAACAGACTCCTAACTATAGAAAACAAACTGAGGGCTGCTGGAAGGGAGGTGGGCAGGGGGATGGGTTAAATAGGTGATTGATACTTAAGAGGGCACTTGTTGTGATGGGCCCTGGGTGTTGTATAACTGTTGAATCACTAAATCCTACACCTTAAACAAATATTACACTGTACATAAACTAACTAGAATTTAAATAAAAACCTGAAAAAAGAAAATTAAATCATTGAGGTGGGGGGTGGGGGAGAAACCTTTCCCTTTCTGTAGGCCTTTGGTGCTCCGTTCTACTTTATTTATCTTTATTGAATAAAAATCTTTAAATTTACTCAGTTGAATTGGGTTTTTTTTAACACCAATCTGATCCATTTAGCAAAATCAATCTTAAGTTGGTTTAAATTTTGAAAAATATGCTAGGAGTTAAGAGAAATACAAACAGGGTAGCAATTGGGTACAAGTTGAAATAAAAAACTGTTTTCTTTTTTCTTTTTTTTCTTAATTTTTTTTTTTAATTTTCACTTATGTTTGAGAGAGAGACGCACACAAAGCATGAGAAGGGAGGAGTAAAGAGAGGGAGACACAGAATCTGAAGCAAGCTCCAGTCTCTATGATATGGGGCTCGAACCCATGAGGCATGAAATCATGACCTGAGCCAAAGTTGGGACGCTTAACCAACTCAGCCACCCAGGTGCCCCAAAACTAACTCTTGAAATAAAAACATCTGAGCATTTTACTGCCAAAGAAGCATTTAGAGATTATCTAAACCAAATGTCCTCATTTAGCAGAGATGAAAAGGACTGAGTTAAGTTGTGACATGTACAGCACCACACAGCTCCTAAAGGACCCAAATCCTGGGAGTTTTCTAACAATTCATGATTTCAGGAAAGCAGACTGATAGGGATTGTTAAAAAGAAAACCATAGGCCCAAAATGGTATTTCTTGGGCCAAGCCTAGTCACCAAACCAAGGCTTAATTACTAACCTAATTGCAGTTTCAACCTCCTCCAGAAATTTAGTCTTAACCTGTGAATCAGGAATTTTCAGATAAGTGCAACGGTGATCTGTCATAGGGGTGTTCTCCATCCACCAGAGGCTAGATGAGGTCATCTGGATAATAAGACCCCCTTAGCTCCTCCCTAAAGGGAAGCTGATCTTGCCTGGATTCTTTACTTTTACTTATCATTTTCTTGCCCTACCCTGCTTTCCATAAAAAACAAAAACCTTCTTGTACAACTCCTCAGGGAGCCTTTCTATCCTTTAGATGGAACATTGCCCCATTTATGAATTGTTTAATAAAGGCAATTAGATCTTCAAATATGCCCAGTTGAATTTGGTTTTTAAAACAGGATACATAACAGTTCATGTATCATGAGCACATCTGGGTGAAAAAGGTGGGAAGCGCATGTATATTGTGCTTTTCATTTAATTTCCCAGAAAGGTACACAATGACCAGTTAACAACAGTTTCCTCAATGGAACAGGACTGCAGGTTTCACTTCATTATATTTTCTACTGTTTGCATATTATTTCCACTCTTAACAGGTATTTTTATAATAAGCATAAGTTAATAGAAGAATAAGTAGAGTTGGGGAAATACAAAAGTGATTAATTACCCAAAGCACAATGCTCTTCACAGTGTGAATCTAAGTAAATAGAGAGAAGAGCCATCTGAGCCTAAATGACCTAAGATGGAAACAAAAAAAAACTGCTATTTTAAAGAACATTTTCCTGAAGACAAAAAGCACAAGGCTGCTTTTCAAGGATATAATTAAATGCAGGCCTGAAGGTATGAGACTGAAGAGAGAGGAAGCAAACCAAGCATTTACAGAGTAGTAGGTCATTAACTCAAATCAGTTCAGGACAGAACCCCTGAACCAACAAGAAAGACCTCAGCTTCTCCAAGTGTGAAATCGAAGCCCTTACCTAGAAAGAGAGTCAGGGAGGAAAATGAAAAGGCAGCACAAAGGTGGATGAGGAAGACAAAAATATGAAAAGCTGAGAATAGAGAGATATTCCTTTTTGGCTGTCCACCCAGGATAAGGAGGAAGAGCCTGAGCCCACCCCTAGGGCTGCTTGGGAAGCAGAACAGCCTGCGGCGGGATATTTAGACATTTCCATACCTGGTAAGCGAGTTTGGAGTTCACTACTGCAATGTTATGATGTATAAGAAATACATATTTGGTCATTCAGAATTGAGTTGAATTCTTGGACACCTGCCTCTGTCCAAGAATCGTTTGTTGGTATGGGGGAAACTTCCATGCACACAGAACCAATTTAACCATCCCTTAAGTCTGTGGAAGCCAAGAAAGAGACTTACATGAGCATTCAGGGCCAGAGGGACAAAACCTCACAGACACACCAGTGAATGTGGGCAGATTTCCCCACCAGATGACATCTACATGAGAATTCTACTAGTAAGGTAAGCTCAAATGTACTCACAAGGCAAGAAGCAAAGGAAGGTGGAAACTGGAGAGCAATTGTTAAGTATATACCATGACCCGGCAATTCTACTTCTAGAAATGTGTCCTCAGGAAATAATCGGAATCTTTGACAAAATTGATTCTAAAGATGTAAAAAATAACAAGAACATTAGTAACTGTAAAAGATAGGATTAAAGTACGTGTGAAAAAATAGAGGTGAGGTTACATAAATGATGGTATTTCCATGCAAGTGAGTACTATCATGTAGTCAATAAAAGCCATATCCTAAAAAGCTGACTAAAGAAATGGGGGGAACGTTCACCATATATTGTTAAATAGAAAAAGAAAGCAGGCTATAAAAATTATATACAACCTAAAACAATATGCTTCATGAAAGAAGGTAATATTTAGTATTACAATACAGACTGCCAGTTCCTTCGTAATATCCATTCTGTCCTGAACCAATAACAGTAACAGAATCCCAATATGTAAGGGGGCAGCAATGTGCCCATCTAGTGAAAACCACATTTCTCCAGGCCACTTGTAGATAGATGTGCTCAATGAAGAGTAAAGTTGCTGAGTTGGGGCTTCCAAAAGTTGGGGCTTCTTTAAAGTGCAGCGTTGGTGGTATAGTGGTGAGCAGAGCTGCCTTCCAAGACTCTTTAAAGAGGGCTTATTTAGCTAGCAGCACCCTTTACACTGCCCCTTTTCTTCTTTCTGGGTACAGAGGTCATGATGAAAGCCCCAGCAGTCATTTTGTGACCATGAGGACCAAGACTTCACGCTGAAGATGGTACAGAGCAAGGAGCTTGATACTATATCAGAATTGCTGTAACATCCCTGAACTTAACACTATGTAAGAGGACAAATGTTTTTCTTCTGTAATGTAAAACAGTGAACAATAGTGGCTTTAAAAAGTTGCTTTTTTAGGGGCACCTGGTTGGCTCAGTTGGTTAAGCAGCCTACTCTTGGTTTCGGCTCAAGTCATGATCGCACAAGTCATGAGTTTGAGCCCCACATTAGGCTCTGAACTGAGAACACGGAGCCTTCTTGGGATTCTCTCTCCCACTCTCTGCCCTCTTCCTGCTCATGCTCTTTCTCAAAATACAAACTTTAATAAGGTAACAAGTGGCTTAAAAAGCTTTAAAAAGCCACAGTTTTATTTCAGATTTTGTTATGTCAGGTGACTAGTATAATGCTATGTGTGTCTGTGTGAGAGGGATGAGTCACTGGACACTGACAGGGCCAGCTTCACCAGCACAGCAGGTGAGACTGGAGGATGTCCCTTGCCCTGTGGGCCTCTCACCTGTGGCACAGCTGCATCGCCTCAGCAGCTGCTGTAGCCTCATCCAGCAGGGATGCGTTGGCCGTGTCCATGCCTGTGATGTCACACACCATGGTCTGGTAGTTTAGTAAACTCTCCAGTCTCCCCTGAGACACCTCTGGCTGGTATGGAGTATATTGGCTGATCCTGTGAGAGACATAAGAGGCCATGTCCAAACTCTGACTCCACTATTGGGAAAAGCTCACAGAATGTCTTCATTTTGGAATTTAGTAACTGAAAATTAATTTTGCCCTCTTGAGAATTGTGTATCAGTAAGCTTCCCTTTGACCTTTGTTGTGTTTTTTTCTTTTTCTTTTTTCAATTTTTTTTATTTTTTAAAATTTATATCCAAATTAGTTAGCATATAGTGAAACGATTTCAGGAGTAGATTCCTTAATGCCCCTTACCCATTTAGCCCATCCCACCTCCCACAGCCCCTGCAGTCACCTTCAGTTTGCTCTCCATATTTATGAGTCTCTTCTGTTTTGTCCCACTCCCTGTTTTTATATTACTTTTGTTTCCCTTCCCTTATGTTCCTCTGTTTTGTCTCTTAAAGTTGTCATGAGTGAAGTCATGATTTTTGTCTTTCTCTAATTTCACTTAGCATAATACCCTCCAGTTCCATCCATGTAGTTGCAAATGACAAGACTTCATTCTTTTTGATTTCTGAGTAATACTCCACTGTATACCACAAGATGTATACCACATCTTCTTTATCCATTCATCCATCGATGGACATTTGGGCTCTTTCCATACTTTGGCTATTGTTGATAGTGCTGCTATAAACATGGGGGTGCATGTGTCCCTTGGAAACAGCACACTTGTATCCCATGGATAAATGCCTAGTAGTGCAAGTGCTGGGTCGTAGGGTAGTTCTATTTTTAGTTTTTTGAGGAACCTCCCTACGGTTTTCCAGAGTGGCTGCACCAGCTTTCATTCCCATTCCCTTTGACCTTTGTAAGGAAGCTCAGAGATAAGTCATAGTAACAATATTATCTTTTGCTTGGGTACATTCAGTATTTACATTTCTATCTCTTTAAGTTATTTTTTAATCTTACATTTCTTTTTTTATTAATCTTACCTTTCTATTTTAATAACCTTTTCATATCTATGTCCAGTAAAACCTTGAATTGAGAGTAACTTGAGCAAACATTTCTAATAAATTTTAACTTGACAAACGAGCTATGTCATGATCACAACTGAGACAATGGTTCTTGAAATTCACTGATATGCAAGTGCTTTGGATTACAACCATGTTTCTGGAACCAAGGTTTTACTGTATTTTATTATAAGCTGGCTCTTAAAATCTACTTGAAGCTACCTATAGTAACATAAACAAGTTTTACTCCCTGTTATCTTTCTTCTAGCTAAAAGACTACCTCAATCACAGTTCACAATAGGAAAGCATCCAAGAATCTACTATTTAATACTCAAAACTTTTTGTTTAGGGGCACTTGCGTGGCTCAGTTGGTTAAGCACCTGGGTCTTGGTTTTGGCTTAGTTCTTGATCTCACAGTTTGTGAGTTTTAGCCCAGTGTCAGGCGGGCTTCTCATGAGGATTTTCTCTCCTCACTGTCTGCCTTTACCCCCCACCTTAAGTGCACGTACACACACATGCATGGACTTTCTAAAATAAATGCTAAAAAAAAAAAAAAAAAAATTCAAGGATATAAATGGTTAGAAAGCAGCATAGATGTGAGTTCCACCCTTATATCCTCCAGTTATTAGCCAAAAATGGTTTATTAGGTATTTGAGTTAACCCACTTAGTGCCTTCATCCTTTTTTTTCTTCATTCCTTCATTCACTCATTCATCCATGTTATTACATGCCTAAGCGTCAAGAACTATATAATAAGTTCTGGTAATAAGCAAATAGATCCCTGATATCAAGGAGAACATATTGTAATGGGGAAAAAGTGATAATAAATGAAATTATTTCACCATGATAATATTTTAAAAACTAAAATAAGCTGATAAGATAGAGGGTAACTGAGAACGTGTGGTAGAGCTATCTTTTCACCAAGAATCTGTTCACTCTGACAACCACCAAAGTGGGATAGATCGGGGCCCACGCTCCCACATATGGTTGACATAACTCTATTTTTGTTCTTCCCAGCCAGGAAAGCATTAGGAAAAAAATTTAGGCTTTTTGTTTTGTTTTCACTTTTTCAAGCCTTATGCCTTTCTCTCCTCCTCTGGTAATCATGTACAGGATATTTCCATCCTTTTTCTTTTTTCTTTTTTGAAGGCTTTGAAAACAATACTTCTTATGTTAAGCAGAAGTGGGTGGGGGAACTTGCTTTACCAAGCAGTACAATGTCAAGACTTTGAAATAATTTTCCCAAAACTTTTATTGGTATAGCTGTGTATGTGTGTGTGTGTGTGTACACGCACATGTGTGCGTGCGTGTGCGCACAGCAGAGTACATTTTTGTTTCAGTTAACTCCTTGAACAGGCTGCCTTAGCAACTCGGTTTGCCAAATTCTAACTGGGTGGTGAACTGGAATGAATGAGGCACACAATACATTTTGTAGACAAGTAGAAAAGGAATTTGAGTAGAAATGGGGTCACACAAAAGGCATAGACAAGGAGCAATTGTGACCTCACATCAGATAAGACTTTCACACACAGCATTGCCTGCCACCACAAAGACACGCTTAGTATGCCTGGCTAACATGAAACTTTATTCAGAGTCATTATTTTACATATAGACAGACACACAAACTTGCATACACGCACACACGAGCGTACACACAGATTAGCTAGTCCATCTAATGAATGGGAGAGACCCGGTATATCCAATGACATATAATATACAATAGGAATACAGAGAGCAATGCTCCAAAGAACTCATCAGAGCACTGAAAGTTGAAAAATGAGGAACAAAATGAAGTGTCCACCGAAAAAGAATGATTGGACACTATACACACATAATACTATGCATTTACTAAAAATGATGGATAAAAGAATATTTCCTGACATGGAGATGTTCCCAATATATTAATTTTAAAAGTGCAATGTAAAATTCCTTGATCCCATTTTTATAAATTCATAAAAACAAGTAAACCAAAGTGTAAACTATAGTTTTCTCTGGGTGGTTTTTACTTCCTTTTTATTTTGTATTCTGAATATTAAAGACCTCTGCTACCATTTATTAATCACTTTATATATCAAGAATTTACAACCTTACACCTTTTCATTGTACAAAGTGAAAAACTCAGTCAACTGTCAAAAAAATAAAATCACTCATTATCCCAAAACTCCATTGTTATAATAGTTAAGATTTACATACATTTCTTTTCTGTGTTTTTTCTTTTTCTCTTTTGTGACAAGCACACTCAACTATTATGCTGTCCATTTTTCTGTTGTGTTGTCTGTCCCTTGTTGATTTGTGACTTTTCTTTATAATTCTTTTTTCTCCAGCTTTATTGAGGTAATCAAAGCTGTATATATTTAAAGTATGCAATGTAATCATTTGATATATATGTATACATTGTGAGATTACCAGTCAGTTAATTTACTCTTTTCTACATCATATATATGAGAGTAAATTAACTCATATATATATATGATATATATATATATATCATATATATATATGTTTATTTTCAGGGGCACCTGGGTGGCTCAGTTGGTTAAGTGACCAACTTTGGCTCAGGTCATGATCTCACAGTTTGTGAGTTTGAGCCCCGCATCATCACACTCTGTGCTGACAGCCCAGACCCTAGAGCCTGCCTTGGACTCTGTGTCTCCCTCTCTCTCTCTCTGCTCCTCCACTCACGCTGCCTCTCTCTCTCTCTCTCTCTCTCTCTCTCAGAAATGAATAAACATTTAAAAAAATAATAGCAAATTTTTATTTTCAAAGAGAGAGAGTACAAGCAACCAGGGAGGGACAGAGTCCCAAGCAGACTCTACACTGTCAGGGCAGAGCCTGACATGGGGCTCAACCCCACAAAACCGTGAGATCATGACCTGAGCTAAAATAAAGAGTTGGATGCTTAACCTATTGAGCCACGCCAAGTGCCCCCATATTTATATTTAAAGTAAGACTATGCCCTATGTACATTTTTCTTTTTATTTTTTTTTAATTTTACTTTTTTGTTTTTATTATGTACTACATTGATACACTGCATTACCTTCTAGAAAGGGCAGATGAGCATAACTGAATTATTCTTCATCAGTCAGGAAAAGGCTTCTTCAATCAATATTCTCCAAACACTTTGACACATAGTAACGATTAACTCCAGAGATGTGCCTATCTCTTTGCATCAGACTCCACTGATACGGATAATAGGCAACCCTTTTTTCCTTGCCCTCGTTACAGAACCTGTGGATGTACGCAGTGGCTCATGCCAGGGATGACCAAGCACACTACCATGATGCCGATCCCGGGAAGAATCTCGAACCACCTCGTGCCGCGGCTGCCAGGACCAAGCCCTTCCTTCCTGACCCCTAAAGGTGACCCTATCTCGGACCCTTCCCGGTAGGCTCCTGTAAATTTTTCTATACTGATTTGAGAAAATACTGATTTTCTATACTGATTTTTTCTATACTGATTTTCATTAACATTATTCCATGGACAATTTCTAATAACTTCATTATTCTACAACATAATTTTAATTGTTATGTGGTATTAAATCATTTTATTTACCATAAATTCCCTTCAAATTAAATATTGCTTTGTGTTTTAAATATTAGAAATAGCATAACAGTGGGGCACCTGGGTGGCTCAGTCGGTTAAGTGTCCGACTTCGGCTCAGGTCACGATCTCGCGGTCCGTGAGTTCGAGCCCCGCATCAGGCTCTGGGCTGATGGCTCAGAACCTGGAGCCTGCTTCCGATTCTGTGTCTCCCTCTCTCTCTGCCCCTCCCCCGTTCATGCTCTGTCTCTCTCTGTCTCAAAAATAAATAAACTTAAAAAAAAAAATTAAAAAAAAAAAAAAAGAAATAGCATAACAGTGAACAGCCTTCTCTTTGTCTTATTTCCTTTGGATAATTTCTTAAAAGTGGAATTTTGAATTGTATATGAAAACTAGTTTTAAGGTTCTCAGTATATATTGCCATGTCCCTCTCCAGAAAGAACATATCTGTATGTCTCTTAAGTAGTATAATGATTCACAGATTTCTCTGCATTATCATGACACTAAATATTAATATGCCCTGGGTTTCAACCTTAATTCTTTAACTTACTACCTGTGAACTGGGACAAGTAACTAAATCTCTCTGCCAATTTCTCTTGGTGATAACATCATCTATATCATGTTTTCTTTGCACTCAAAGGAGATTAATATATATATAAAGCATTTGGAAATGGTAAAATCCTACCTAAATTTTAGTTGTTTTGAAAAGTTGTGTTTTTCCCCTATTTTGATCTTTAAGAGGATTTACATATAGTTCTACTCAGATATTATTAGATATTTCTACTTGGAAAGTTTTTTTTTTCCCCCCCTGGAAATTTATCACATCTTGTGTCAGCCTCACATTGCCTATTCTTCCTCCAACTAGATCCCCCAAACAAACTAGTTTCTCTTCCGGAATATTCTTATTCCTTCAAAGGCACTCTGCCAATTCTCAAGGTAGAAAATACAGTTTTTTTGAGAGCAAATAATGATTAATTCCCATAGTCTTCCTTCCAATGCCTTCTATCCACCGCTTGTTTTTTATCGCCTTACTGCCCTGATGCTGTCCTTAGAACAGGAAACTATTGAATATCTGTGGTGCAGACGTGTGCTGTATTTGACTTCCTTGCTTAAATGGGGATGTCTCCCCATTACCTGCAGGAAAAAACCCCATACCTCCCAAGCACAGTCCTTCATACCAGAGACTGTGCTGTTCCTTTCATAATAGACTTTGAGATTTAATATTCTCTTCCCTTGCTCATCCTTTCTCACTGTGCTCATCACTTCATAAGCCCAAACTTGGGCTGATGCTAATTAGCACTGCTAAAGGTAGAGAGATATAATTTTTTCTTGCAAAAAAATAACATATGATCCCACTTCTTTTACTGGTGAACTTCCTTTATAGTCTACACATTTTCTACAGTACTGAAATAACTGGCATTAAAGGTCTTAACAAGCATCTATTTTAAAAATTCAGTTCAGTGAGTCTGAGGCCCAAGGATACTAGAAAACCCTCATTTCAGGGGAGAAATGTTAACACGGGGCCTGCTGTAATACATGCTTCAATTAGACAAAATACACTGATTAAGAAAGTGTGTCTGTAATCTACATTTTTCTTTATTTCTTTTCTTTTTTAAAGGTTTTATTTTTAAGTAATCTTTACACCCAATGTGGGGCTCAAACTCACAACTCCAAGATCAAGAGTTGCATGCTCCACCAACTGAGCCAACCGGGTGCTTCTACATTTTCTATATTTCAACTGACTATTTAACTGAATTCACTTCTGTTTCTTGTTGTATTTTAATTTTTTTTTTTTTAAAGCATCTGCACATCCAAGAAGGCATTTTGTCTGGCTCAAACAGGATGTTTGATATATTCAACTTGGCATTAACATTTATTCAAAATAATCAGTATTTTCATGATTTGGGGCTGTGACTTCCTCGTAGAATTGAGAAAGAAGATGATGGTGGGTTTTGAGGTAGGACAAACATTCATTAGATTCTGTCATTTTAATCCCAGTGCCAAAGTTACACAAAACAGAAATAGGTACAAAAAATATATAAGTTTTTTTATATTAGTTACTGATGTTATCAGCAGTAAAAGATTTGTAGCAGTGGACCCCAGAAAATAAAATTCTGGACCTGATGTAAATTTTCTTGTAAGAGCCCCAATGTTTGTATTCTTTTGAAGCTATGTTGTCCATTTATTTTCACCTCACGTTACCGGAATTTGTTGGCTCCGTCTCTATGGAAACCATTCAGAAGGATGATAATGTGAAATCTCATGTGCACAGCCCTCTCTATCAGTGCTGGTGAGGTACAATATTACTCTGTGATTCAAATCCGCTTTCATTAAATGGAAAAGAATAATATGTAAAATGCGCCCAAAAACCAGGACTGAAAAGCAAAAACAACATTGGCTCCCTCTCAAAATCCTGGCTGCTCCTAAAGTAAATTAACACATCCACTCACAGCCAGGAAGCAATATGGTGAATATTCTCTATGGCCACCAAGAGTGAAGGACCCTGGCCACTATTCAGAAATGCTGAAGCTCATTCATGTACTTTTGAGGCTTATTTTGTAAGGGGAAAGAGAGACAGACCATTTGCATTTGGAGTTTATCATTCAAACTTTTATCAAAACCATAGTGGAAAACATGCCTCAGCAATGCAAATACATTCTCTCACACATACCAAAAGCAAAGCAACAACAACAAAACACAAACAACTCTACCTCTTTGATAGTTCTTTCCTGTTCTCTTACTAATGAAGGAATGGAGCATGTTCAAACTAAAAGCTGTGGCCAGGGATCTGGCGCCTATAATGATGGGACACAAGTAACAGCATCTAGGACAAAGCACTCTGAGCAACCAGGTCTGCTTTGCATTCATGCAAAAGCAGAAAATGATGCAAAGGTGCTGTGCTCCCATACATCCAGGATAACTTCTGTGCTGGCCCGCACAAATGCCTTTTTCCTCAGAACTACAGGTCTGGACTTGAGGCAGCAGATAACTGTCATCTGTACTGATAGCGAAACACACGTCCAGCCCCTCACAGACTCCAGAAACCAGTTATGCTTGTGGGTGGTATGCAGGCAAGTATAAGTTCCCATGTCATAAACAGTAGCCACACCAGGTTTATTCCTGGTGCTAAGAACACTTTGTGCAAAGTTTAAGTAGGACATTTTCAAAATGCCAAAATTGTCAAAAAATGTGTATTCTTAGATGGGTCTGCATCTTTGTATGTGTGTGTGCATATGTGCGTGTATATGGTGTGGTATGTGTACAAGAGGTAGCTTGATGTTTTAAGGAGAGAATGAGGGGGTAGGGAGGGAGTGAGCAGGATCTCAGTGGAATCAGGGAAATGAAAAATTACAAAAATCAGAAAGGAGTGTGAACTCATCTGGTTTTGCTAACTGGTGCTCAGAAGTTAGCTCTTTCCCTCCCACAGAGGGCCCTATCTTCATGTGCTGACTACAACAAAACAGTACATTTTTTGGCAGCTCCTGAGTTTTTTTGGGGTATGAGGGTTACATATTTGTTTTTAAGGTAAAAAAAATGGATTAATCAATGTCTCAATAGTCTGTCCTAGGGTGGCGGGTAAAGAGCCACTTATATAAAGCCATTATATAGAAATGAGAATTCTGATCACTGAGAATTCAAATTAAATTTAAAATTTATTGCTGTGGAGCATGTCCTTTGGTATTGCAAAAGCTCACATTGGGGCAACTTATGATTTCCCACAGAGAAGCCTACCTTCCCTTTACTAAAGTTGATTTTTTTACATATGCTAACCTAAAAGACAATCTTTACATCTTGCTATAATTACCTTTGAATTGCAGAGGCAATTGCTTAATCTATCCTCACATGATAATTGGTAGTACTAGAAATTAAACTTACCTCTTATATCATCAGGTGCCAAGCATTGAAACTTGTTTTTAAAAATTTTTTTACTGTTTTTTTTTTTTTTTTGAGAGAGAGAGAGTGTGTGAGCTAGGGAGGGGCAGAGAGAGAGGGAGACACAGAATCTGAAGCAGGCTCCAGGCTCTGAGCTGTCAGCACAGAGCCTGACATGGGACTTGAACTCAGAACTGTGAAATCATGACCTGAGCTGAAGTCAGAGGCTTAAAGGACTGAGCCACCTAGGCGCCCTAGGAAATTGAATTTTATCTGCCATTTCCTCTTTTTCTTTGTTCTCCATATCACTATGGAGGGGAGGGTGAAATTGGGGCTCCAGGAAACTGAGTAAATAAGTTTCTAGAGATTAGGCTTTGATAAGATTGCCTTTTTCTTATAATTTACTAAGATATTGAGCAGTGTAGTAGCAGAAAGAGGGAGACAGAGGATCCAAAACAGTCTTCATGCTGTGAGTGCAAAGCCCAATACAGAGCTTGAACTCACAACCCTGAGATCGTGACTGAACTGAAATCAAGAGTCGACCCTTAACCAACTGAGCCACCCAGGTGCCCCTTGAAACTTATTTTTAAATATTAACTGGCACTATATATATTAATGTAAAACCATGTTAATTTACTCAATTTTTCAGCTTGTACTTCCTGTATGTCTGTGTAAGAAGCCAATTGTGTATTATTACAGTTTCAGGTTATTTATATTTGATGTTTTATAAAACTCAAGTACAGCTATACTTATGGACCAAAGAAATGGCATCTGCATACTTGTTATACGTGCCTACATAATTAAAAAAAAAAAAAAGTTATTTCTTACAGCAACAACTCAAAAAAAAAGTCATCTGGGAATTATCATTGCCTCCACACTTCTGTTTCTACACCAGAAATAAGTGCATACATTCCTTTTGAGACATCAATTGAAATACAATTTCATATTCAAACATTCACACTTCAAATAAAGTGTATGTAATGATAGTGATCCAAAACCAAGAGAAAGAAAGGCCCAGGCATCCCCATCTTTCCTCCTCTATAGTCAGATAATATTTCCCACTGGGCAGAAGCAGCAGATGGCCTGGTCTGCTCTCAGGCTCCTTTGGAGCCATGACCTCTGCCTATCAAGAAATATCCAAGTTGTTTTCTTATTTAGTATTGAGATGTGAACCTCTGTTTTGTTCTTCCTATCATACAGCCAACTGCAACGGAAAATAGCAAAATAGCATGGATGTGGACTTGGGTGTTTTCCTTAAGTGTTGGGGAAACACTTTCAGAGTTGTGCAAACAGTAGCAGCAAGAGTGGGCAGAACAAGGGAGAACACACACACACACACACACACACTAGCAGGCACACCCCTAGAATAGGAATGAGTTTCCTAATTGGTGAGATAAGAACAGAGCAAGCAACTGAGTATGTGCAGCTCCATCCCTTCTTTTACTGTTTCTAGAAGAGCCTGTTCACAGAATACATGTGTTCTCTTTCGCTACAAAGTGTTAAATAATGAAGCTGATATTTTAATCTCCATTTACCTAATACTATGTCTGCTTTTGCCATTGATTATGAACACAGAATATTGGGGGAAGGAGGTAAAGGACACTCCTAAAATCCTGAGAAGGCAATGGACTAAGATTCAGACTCACAGAGTAAGCTCAGACATAGGCTTAAAAAAAAAAAAAAAAAAAAGACATAACCTTAAAATCCCAGTGTCTCTGAAGAATAAAGCCCTGAATCTGTCCACCTACAAGTTGACATCTTGCTCAATGTGCTTACAAAGACAGAATGAACATTATATTGGAACAGATTAACACCATCGACATTTTAGAGCTCTAGAATGTTTTAAGGGAATAAAAGTGGGAAGAACCTCAACATTTTCTTTACATTTAAGTAAGGAAATTTCCCAAACCAGAGAAAGCCAGGTAGGTTCCTGGAGGTTAGAGAAAACACAGGAGTGTAGGTGTTAGTGTATAAGTTCTGATGCTCCAAGGGGGAGGAGGGCATGGGAAAATGGAGGGAAATAATGCAAATCAAAACACAGTATTCCTGTATTCAATCAACTAATACATTACCATCCTGCATTCTCCAGTAAGTTCCGCAAAATCGTCTGTGGCACAGAGCAGTTATAATAGCCCATGCCCATATACGATCTCCAGATCTGGTTTTTGCTGGAAATGGCATGCAGAGTTGTAAGGATTTCATTTTCACCTGATTGTAAGAAAGAGAGAAATATTATAGGCAAAAAATATCGCAAAAGAGAGCTTTAATTATAGTTGAAGACCTTTATTTCATTTGAATATACCCTATATATGAAAACAGCTATCTGGAAAATATAAGAATCAACCCCTTAACAGCACTAAGGACTAAATGTAGAAATTTCAAAAATCCACAAAATAGTACTCAATTACTCCTCAAAGTTGGTTCCTCACAATTTTTTTTTTTGGCTCCCTTTTTTGGCTTTGTTAGAATTACCCAATTTTAATACTTGCCTCATTCCAACTTTCCTCTGGTTCCTTTACATTTCTGTGGTATTTACACCAAATAAAAATTCAGTTTTCTCTTAGTAAAGTACTGTTTTCCCTTTTAAATTGCCTTATACCAATATTGGCATAAGTCTTAAAAATACATGACCTATATATATTTTTCTCTAAAACTCCTCTACTAACTCGGATGCTTTTCCCTTTGTATCACTGACAGGGCTACTTATTTATTTTTTTAAGGTTATTTATTTATTTTGAGAGAGAGAGAGACAGCATGTGCGAGCAGGGTAGAGGCAGAGGGTGGGGGGGAGGGAGAATCCCAAGCAGGCTCTGGGCTGTCAGCGCAGAGTCTGACATGGCGCACGAACTCACGAACCATGAGATCATGACCTGAGCCAAAACCAAGAGTCAGACACTTAACCGACTGAGCCATCCAGGCACCCTTGAAAGGGCTACTTATAAAAAGCTCTTCACCCAACAGTGTAAAATATTAGTTGTCATAAAAGATGCAGTTAAAAAAATGTTTTTAGTGTTTATGCATTTTTGAGAGACAGAGCGCGAGCAGGGGAGGGACAGAGAGAGAGAGAGAGAGACCTAGTCCGAAGTAGGCTCCAGGCTCCCAGCTGTCAGCACAGAGCCCCATATGGGGCTTGAACTCAGGAACTGTGAGATCATGAACTGAGTGATAGTAGAATGTTTAACCAACTGAGCTGCCCAGGCACCCCATAAAAGATGCAGTTTTAACCAGAATTCCCATTAGAGCATTTAGATAATTGAAAAGGAAGTACAAAGTTTTTGGTACAGGTGCGACCCTATTTGGGGTCATTCATATCATAATAACAAAATAATAATAGCATCTGACATTTGAGCATTACTCTTTGCCAAGAATTGCACCAAATGCTTTTCATGCAGCTAAGGAATCTAAGGAATGAACAAGATCACTGACCCAAGGCTACATGGCTTTTAAATTGAATGGTTACAACCCAGTTTATCTAACTACAGATTCTACACTTTCCCTACTGGACCAGGTACAGACCTGCTACAGGTACAGCACTTATACTAATAGTTTCCAGATACAAATGACCTTACATGGTTCTTTCTCTGCCCTTCTGCATATAGATGCATCATGCTGCTAAAAATTTAACTACTTGGGCAAATGTCTGGCTCTTTTAAGATCTTCTCAGGGACTCAGTCACTTACATCTTAGAATTATCTGATTTTATTGTTACTATATCAGAGAAAAATATAAGCCGTCTCTAAAATGGCCAACTGGCTAGAAGGATGCTTCACTTTCTTTTAACCTTTCTGAACTCTATGTGAATATTACTCTCATTACTCCTTTATCCTCAAAGAAAGCACTTTTACCCTCCAATCTACCTTCCCACTCCACATGCTTTCACAAGAAATATATTTACAAGAAATGTATCATTTTGCCAGACTAAGTTAAAGAAAGAGAAGACAGGGTTTTTTTCTTAATTTGTTTATTTTTGAGAGAGAGAGAGAGAAAGAGCACGAGCAGGGGAGGGGCAGAGAAAAAGGAAGACACAAAATCTGAAACAGGCTCCAGGCTCCAAGCTGTCAGCAGAGTCTGACGCGGGGTTTGAACCCACAAACCATGAGATCATGACCTGAGCTGAAGTCGGGCGCTTAACTAACTGAGCCACCCAGGTGCACCAAGAGAAGACAGTTTTGTTACATGAGTAAATATCATTCAACTGACTTATGATAGACAACCTTGCCTTATTCCATTGAAAGTCTAGGAATATGTGAAGTTCAATAAACCAATATCTGAGGAGATATAGCATCCTTAGCAATTATGCAAGAAATCCAATCACTTACCAAAGTCTTAGGATAGAGTGATTGAGAAGTCCATTAGGAGATGGGATAGACTAGCAGTGCCTGGCGGGCACACTATTCAGCAAGGCCAACTTCAATTAAGATCCTATAAAAGAGGGACGGGTCCCTTTTCCATATTATGTCATGAGGACAAAAGGTCTAGCATCCAAATGAGAACAGTCTGTGAAGGACTTTATCTGTCAAATCAAGAGTTTAACGTTTAGGAGTGACAGAGTACTAAATAATATGATCTTTTCTACATTATAGAAAGAAAATTGTAATGATACTGTGCCTAGGTCAGAGAGGAGACCCTGGAAACAGGGAGGTATGGTAAGAAGCCTGTACATTAGTCCAGGAGGGAGATGGGCAAAGAAGTCCTGTGAACTGTGTCCTAAGATGTTGAAGTCCTAACCCCCGATTCCTGTAAATGTGATCTTATTTGGAAATAGGGTTTCAATAATGTAATCAAGTTAAGATGAACTCAGGATATATTAGGGTCAGCCCTAATTCAATGACTGGTGTCCTTGTAAGAAAAGGGAAATGTGGACATAGAGCAACACATCACCATGTAATGACAGAAGCACTATAGGATCAACAAGCCTTGTTTCTCAAGCTTGACTTTTTTTCTTATTTTAGTGATTAAAGTTTTTCCCCCCCTTAAAAAATTGGACTGAGGATCAAGTGAATTAATGGGAATTGCAGGAAGAGGAACCCCAGAGACATAATAACATGGCTGCAGTCAACTGAGTACTACCCCTCTCTGCTCCCGTAATTTTTCATCTGGAGCTCTCTTGGCTAGTAACCTCTATGCTTCTGGGTCTTCTCTATAATTAATTATTTTGCTCTTCACTTATGCCAGTGGGCCTTTAAATTTCTTCAAGTGTTTCATTCAAGTGTGTAAGGCATAATGGCAGCTATAAGGGATATAGATATCTATCTGAAGACCTTGAACTGATGTAGAATGTGGCAGTGGGTACCTGGCTAGTCTGGGTTCATGTCTTCTTTTCCTAACTGTTTAAGGCATATGGCCAGGACAGGACCAGGGCTTGGGTGGCAGAGGCTGCTGGAAAGAGGGGAGCTGGGCTCTAGTTGAGGCACCCACTGGGCTCTACCCTGGACAGTTCTGCTAAGAGGTATGAGAGAATGGGTTTTCCTGCAGAAGGAAAAATCAGATCCCTCCACCATTCTAGCTGAGATTTTGGGGTCTCCAGATACATTATCAGCATCCCTCATAACTGCCACTATCTCTTACACACTACACACACACACAAACACACACACACACACACAGACACACACACACACACACACTACCCAGAGCATGAAAATGATCAAACTTGAGACAATGAAGTTTCTAATCCTATAACAGATTTATTCTAGTCCTCACTGGACCAAACTGCCAAAGCACTCATGGGCTCTACCACTATTCAGCTTGGGGCTAACACAAATGTTCCCCATTTGGCTCTCATCATAGCTGGTCTTTACAACCAATTTTACCTTCTCTTGGGAAGAAAGTGAGTTAATAGAATGAGCAGTCCTCTGTACACCAAGCTAATTGACACTGCTGAGACATCAAGAGTAGGGTAGTTACTTGGCCACACTTTTCAAAGTGAGAATGGTGTGGAAGCCTTTTTCATTCTCTCATCCATTGTTCATCCTGAAGACACTTCCCACCTGGAGACCAAGGCAGTTTGTGACTTGAAGAACAAAGCTGCTCCTTTATTGTGATAAAATCAAGACCTCAGGCTGCATCAGTCACATATCATAAAAAACATTCCCAGACACACAGCTTAGTGGGTAAGTGCCTGAATTGTTTCAAATGTCTGTTCACTGCTCACCATTTCTCATACCCACTAATGAAATCTCACTTTGGCCCAATTAGCAAAAGAGCCAACCCCATGTATTTAGGAGTCCAGAGTTTGAATTACTATGTTAAATGATGCCAACCAATGGACATTGAGAAAAGGAGGAAAGAGGAAAGGTCCACAATTAGAGATCTACCTACTGAACCTATCTCAAATGGAACCTAGCAGAATCAGTCTCTAAGGGCAAGTTTTGGGGCATGATTGGTCTAAATAAAAGCCAAAATCCTAAGCATGCAAATCTACCACTGCACTTCACACTAGATTTAGATTCCTTTCTCTTGGAACAGAATTCCTTTCTAGGGAAAATAGTGTAGGATCTATAACTGTAAAGTGGCAGTCTTTTCCCCCTACCTAGTAAGAGAAGCATTATAAAGAGGCAGTTGTGCCATCCAAACCTTGGGCAGCATAGCCCAAGGAGAGCTCTGTGGACAAGACAGAGAAGAAAAAGATTCCATCTCCCCCAGAGCAAACCCCACAACAGTGCACATTCCTCACTCTTCCTTCCAATGTGACAAAAACAGCTTCCTTCTATAACCAGACCCAATTCCAGTAACTGTTTTCCTTAATGAGAATGGCAGTGAAACTAACTAGGGGGGAAATGAGACAGAAAGAGAAAGGGAGTGTCCATTAAGAAACACTTGGAGACAAGTGTCATTCTTCAAATGCTTGCCTATAGCCTCCCAGGGGAGCAGCTAGTCTCACTATTGTGCCCCTCCCCACCCCCAGCCATTAAAGTCCCCAGGCAATCCTTCAGGAATTCAAGCAGTAAGTTCTTTTCTTATGGAACAAACCCTGCTTCTGACCTTGTTTACTACTCTGCCTCTGAGCATTGCATAATGCCCTGGTCCTAATGTACCAAGAACAGAGTTCAGTGGCCTGAGCCCTGAGTCCCTAAGAATCTACAGGTGGGTCTCACACTGCTCCTCTTGCTGTTCCTCTTTGCAGAATTCAGAATGAACACTTTCTTGTTACATAATTCCATGTAAGAGACTTTCCAATAGTGACTCCCTTCTGTCACCAGCACATAAAATATCAAGGAGGGCTTTGTACTAACCACTACACTAAATAAATACTTTCTAACAGGAATAAACTAATTTAGCTATTAAATACTCAATGCACTCTAGGCCCAGATTATAATTTTTCATGTATGTGAATTTTGACAAAAATTGGAAAAATATCATTAGAATAGACAGGCAGGCTGTATGGGTTAATATTCTTGTGGCTTCAAAACACATGCATACACACAGTTCCCTCTTATGCTTTAACCTATCACCCCTAACACATAACCCCATGATTACTTTTTGTGTCAGTTATATGAAAAAAATGTATCCATGCTTTGCTTCTGGTTTTTGACAATCTAAAAATATTAGGCATAAGTTTCCATCGAGAGTATATATGATTCTGCCATTTATATTAAAAAGAGAATACATATGTATATGCAATCTATTAACAATATCTCTTGAATGATTCTCAAGAAACTAATAAGAGGAGACTGAAGGGGTCTTGCTTTTTCTTATTTATCTTTGTTTTAAAATTTTGGACAATATTTCTATAATACTCAAAAACTAAAAATTAAATTAAAATGTTATGTGCAGAACAAAATCCTTCTTGGTGAAATCTATGAGCGCAGACACCTATCAGTTCCCATAGTGGCCAAAAGTCCACAGAGCATTTTCCGAGAAATTCAGCAGCACCCAACGCAGAACAGTCACTCAACCAGTGTCAGAGCCTCCCTCCCACTCCCTGCCCTTCGTGTACTTGGCAAGATACTCAGAAAAGGTCTCCAAGGAAATCATCAGGACTGAAAACCAACACAGTCATATTTGAATTTGCCCAGAAAGACCTTTTTCTGCCAGAGACTGAAGGGGAAAGCTGGGGCCAGCATGTTAAGACACAGAATGCCTTAGCATATTTTTCTTGCCAACCTGCAGATCCTTGGCTTCAAAGCTGCTCAGAAAACAATTGGGTAGGGTCGAAGGTCTCAATCAAGATAAACAGACCATGAATATTCAGATAGCATTTGTCAGGACATTTTTGGATTTTCTGAATGGAAGCTGGAGTTTGTATACAAATTCCATGCTAATCTGTAGCCTTTCGGTAGCATCACCTAATCATTTGCAGCACCCCTCTCCCTCCCCCATAACACCCTGGCTTCAACCCACTTACCCAGCCCATAAACCCTACTCCCTCTTGTCAAGTTTCCTCCCCACCAATGAAAGATAGTTTCACAACCAGTCTGTGAATTACAGAATCTCTTTATTCCAGGAAGGTAAACCAATTCATAAGCTCTGTGTAGTGTAGAAAAATGCATGGAAACTCTTTGAATTGGAAACTCTTTGAGACTGGCAGAGGGACACCCACCCTACATGACAAGATGTGGTTGGGACAGCACCATGCAGGCCTGACTTGGGGCTCTGATCCACTTGGCCCTAATCCTGCCAGGTTCTTCCCCATCTTCTTTCTAAATTAACTAACACACCATCACACCCAGACCCTCATTACCCTCAGGGGTTAGAGCCATCCAGCAGGTACCTCCAAAGTCAAAAGGAGCTGAGGCAAGTTCAATCTTTGTTTGCAATGGCTCCTTGGTCCCTTGTCTCCACAGGAGACAGCTCTTCCCCTACAGCTCTTCTTATTCACTCAAAACATATATAAGATTCAAGATCTTACTACTAGCTGTAAGAAAACCAGAACAACATCCCACAGTGGGGAGGTGAAGAGAAGGGGCACCACGTCTCTTATTTTCTCCTCGGCCTTGGGTCACACTACATTCTGTGAGAGGCCTCCTCCACCACATCTTTTCGTTTAATCTATGAACATTTTTTAAAGAAATATACAGAGAAACATTACAATTCATATTTATCTGGAATACCAGTTTACCTATGTAATCAAGCCAAATGGTAAATTTGAAATCAGAATCAGAGTGCAAGTCCTGGATTATTTGTTTTTCCTCATTGCTGCCTTGCGGGGACATTGTTATAGCCAGCAGAACAAAACCAAGGGAAGAATATGTTCTAGGAGTCCAATTCAAACAATTTAACATGCTTGCAGGAAAGAGATCATTTTTTATAGATAGAAGGAATAGGCATAGGGAGAAATTTATAGTCCAACCCAGAACCTTACCCACTAAATTATAATCTCTTTATGAGCAGGGGCATAGCGGGTTGCTAGGCACATAGTAAGTGCTCAGAAAATATGGGTGGATCAAGGTGTTGCAATGAAAACTCACCTAAACTCCCACATATAGCTAGCTCAATATTCACAATAAATAATCACCCATCACAGAATCCCATGATGACAAATCAATGCACAAACTGTTCTCACATTTAGTTCAACTGCATCCTTAAAAGTTTGGGCCTCAGAGAAACGTTTATAAATGGAAATTCAGCTATTAAGCAAGTTCTGTGAAATAATGCACTACATTAACTCATTAATGCAATAATTTCAGAATCTCAGAAATTGTATTTCTTCATTGTTTAATCAGTATGTTGATGCTCTAGATATTGAGAATCCTTACTAAAATTGTTTACATTTTTGTAAAAATACTGTTTATGTGTGTGTAAAATTATGAGGTTTCTTCCTACACAGATGTTCACAATAGCTATTCTGGACCTTCCCACTTTTCTTTAATGTTCAGTCTCCCACTTCCTGTCTCTTACTCAGATCAGACAGGCAACCTCTCAACACTTACTTCAGAATGTCCTTACACCCTCAGGTGGACTTTACTCCCTTTTATGCCTAAGAAAGGTCCAGAATATGACAATAGGGCACAGAACACCCTACCTCCAGCCTTTGGAATTATTTCTCCTCAGACTGTTCTGCCTCCCTTTTACATGCTCTATTTCCCAACATCCTGGCTTCCACATTTCTTCCCATATTCCATCTCTAAGAAATCTCACTCCCATGAATTCATTTAGAAGACTCACGAAATCTGGAACTCCATCTCTCGACTCATGTTTCTGACTATTGCTTCAACGTTTCCAAATGCATGTTCCATGAACACCTCAAACACAATTCTGCTCAAACAAGAGCATAATCTCTACTTCCTCCAGTACCCTCTTCTTCTCCTGTTCCTTTTGTTAATAAGATTACATCACCTCAAGACATTCAGCCTAGAAATTGACTGACAGTCCGCCTGCTGTGTCTCTGGATCAACCACCATGTTTATACTGAAACCATAATCCCCATAGGCTACTCCCAGTCAATTACTAACAACAGCAAGAGAACTAATGCAGGCCCATTCTTGCAAGCTGTGGGACCCCCTCCCATGGGCAACTTTGACTCAAGGACTCTCATTTGGACTGACCAAAAGTTTCTTAGATCTGTACTGCAGT
This sequence comes from Panthera onca, assembly GCF_046562875.1. Taxonomy (NCBI): domain Eukaryota; kingdom Metazoa; phylum Chordata; class Mammalia; order Carnivora; family Felidae; genus Panthera; species Panthera onca. The sequence goes on from NC_138351.1 coordinate 33,018,354, forward strand.
CTAAGAGTTTCCTAGCCATTTCTCCTTCCATCCCTCTCCCTTTCCACCAGGGTCAGATCTGCATCACAGTCTAAAGGTTCCCCTGCCTTCTCTTGTTCCCACTCCCAGTAAATTTCTTGCATATCTAATATTGTCCTGGTGAGTATTTCTTGGTGGACCTGAATGAATGCACATTTAAAATCTCACCTCTAAACTCTCCAACAATCTCCCAGCTGGTCTCCTTGCCTCTGATATCAGAGGCACTCTGCAAAACACAGTCATGTCACTTCCCTCTGTAATAACTGTTATTATCTTCTCATTACAGAGAAAAAATAAATCCTTTATCATGGCTCTGAGCCCCCCCATACCTTGTTTTCTATGCCTTTTGGCAGCCTGATATTCTACATACATGGTCATTCACCATATCAAAATAACCATGTTATCTCTATACCTCCATGTCTCTGCTCATGTCTTAACTTCAGCCAAAGCATTCTTCCTAATTTACAGATCTCACTGCTACTCAATATCTATCTCCCTATTATTTATAACCTATAGTCAGGGTCATATCTTTATCATCCTTTACCCCTTGATTCTTACCCTCAGTGCCTAAAACGGTAACTTATCTTCAATAGAAGCTTCCCAGTAAATGAGAAAGGGAAGCAGACGGAGGAAGCTGTAAAATTAGCTTTGATGATAGCTTATAACCCATTGGTGACAAAAGTGAGTAGATGGGGACATTTAGTGTATGGGCAAATGGACCTGTGTACCATAATAGTCCTTAGGAGTAACACTATATTTACAATATAGTGATACAATATGACTGATTTCATTTTGATAACATTGAATAATTGTAACAGATAAAATTATTTATAATTTATGATAGAAATATGTGTTAATTTGGATGAATGTGGTAGTTTAAAAATGTCTGCAGGGAGGGGCGCCTGGGTGTCTCAGTCAGTTAAGCTTCTGACCTTGGCTCAGGTCATCAAGCCCCATGTCGGGCTCTGTTCTCTGACAGCTCAGAGCCTGGAGCCTGCTTCAGATTCTATGTCTCCCTCTCTCTCTGCCCCACCCCTGCTTGCATTCTGTCTCTCTGTCTCTCAAAATTGAATAAACATTTAAAAAAAATTTTTTTTTCAATGTCTGGAGGGGAAAAAAATGTCTTCAGGATATTTTTAGGGCAGTGAAACTATTCTGTATGATACTATAGAGGTAGACACATCATTATACATTTCTCCAAATCCATAGAATGTACAACACCAAGAGTGAACCTTAATGTAAACTATGAACCTTGGGTGTTGATGTGTCAATGGAGGTTCATCAGTTGTGACAACTGTATCACTTTGGGGGGCGGGGTATATTGATAATGGGGGAGGCTATCTCGAGGCAGGAGGTATGTGGGAACTCTGTGCCTTACACTTAATTTTGCTCTGAACCTAAAAGTGATCTAAAAATTAAGTCTAGGGGCGCCTGGGTGGCTCAGTCGGTTGGGCGGCCAAGTACGGCTCAGGTCATGATCTCGCGGTCTGTGAGTTCAAGCCCCACATCGGGCTCTGTGCTGACAGCTCAGAGCCTGGAACCTGCTTCCTATTCTGTGTCTCCCTCTCTCTCTGCCCCTTCCCTGCTTGGTCTCTGTCTCTGTCTCTCTCTCTCAAAAATAACATTAAAAAAATTTTTTTCAAGATAAATAATTAAGTCTAGTAAAAAAATACATCTGTACATTCTTTTTAAGTCCTCCTTTCAAAGGGTGGAGACATAGCATATCCCCTAGGTCCTCCTTTGTTGTAAATGGCACGATCCCATCCATTTTGTGTGTATGTGTGTGTATACACATATATACCATGTCTTCCCTGTTCATTTTTTTTATTCCACTGTGTGTATGTGTATGTATACACATATATACCACATCTTCCCTATTCATTTTATCAGTGGACACAGGTTACTTCCATATCTTAGCTATTGTAAATAATGCTGTGCTAAACATAGGGGTGCATGTCTTTTCAAATTAGTGTTTTCATTTCCTTTGAGTAAATACCCACTAGTGGAATTATTGAATCATATGACATTTCTATTTTGAAGTTTCTTTGGAAAGTTCATACTGTTTTCCAGAGTAGCTGCACCAATTTACATTCCTGCCAACAGTGTAAAAGTGTTCCTTTTTCTTTCTCCACATCTTTGCCAACACTTGTCATTTGTTGTCTTTTTTATTTTAGCCATTCTGACAGGTATAAGGTGATACCTCATTGTGGTTTTGATTTGCAGTTCCCTGATTATTAGTGATGTTGAACATCTTTTCATATGCCTGTTGGATATTTGTATTTCTTCTCTGGAAAAATGTCTACTCAGGTCCTCTTCCCCAGATTAATTTAATCTGATTGTTTTTTAGTATTGAGTTGTATAACTTCTTTATGTTTTGGATATATTATGCTAAGTAAAATAAATCAGACTGAGAAAGACAAATACCATATGACTCCACTCTTTAGCAGAATCTAAAAAAATAAAACGAATGAGTAAACAAAAAATAGAATCAGACCTATAAATACAGAGAACAAATTTGACTGATGGTTGTCAGAGGGGATGGAGGGGAAGGGAGTGGGCAAAATGGGTGAAGGGGAGCAGAAGATACAGGCTCTCAGTTATGGAATGAGTATGGCATGAGAATAAAAGTCACAGCATAAAGAATATAGTCAATGATATAAGGAATAGCACTGCATGGTGACAGATGGTAACTGCACTTGTGGCAAGCACAGCAGAATGTATAGAGTTGTCCAATCACTATGATGTACACCTGAAACTAATGTAACATTATGTGCCAACTATATTCAAATTAAAAAAAAAAAAAGCACACGTTTTTAAGTGAACATTAATTCCCCTTCCCTTGAATTCAGGCCAGACTTAATAACTCATTCTAATCAATAGAAAGTGGTGTTAAGTGATGCTATAGGAATTCCAAGATTATGTCATAAAAAGGATAGCTTCTGCCTGCCTTTCTTTCTCTCTTGAATCACTGGCTCCGGGGGAATTCACCTGTCATGTGAAGACACTTAAGCAGCCCTTGGGAGAGACTCATGTGGGGATGAACTAAGATCTCCCACACACAGACAGCACCAACTTGGCAGCAGTTGTGAGTGAGCCACCTTGCAAGTGGCTCCTCCAGGCCTAGATGAGCATCCACCAACATGTGGCAGCAATATCATAAAAGACTCTGAGCCAGGACCATCCAGCTTGGCTGCTCCTGGATTCTTGACCCACAGAAACAGTGAGGATAATAAATGTCCAATAAATATTTAAGCCATGGAGTTTTACAGTAACTTCTTATACAGCAAGAGATAAAGGATATAGTAGCTTCCTCCCCCGCCCCCCCAGCCCCCACCACCAAAAAGTCAGTTTTTAAAATATTTTAAAGAAGTAATTTCAGGGGCACCTGGGTGGCTCAGTCAGTTAAATATCCCATGCAGCAGCGGTTGTGAGATCAAGTCCCTGAGATAGAGCCCCAAGGCCAGCTCTGCACTGGGCATGGAGCCTCCTTAAGATTCTCTCCCTCCCTTTGCCCTTCCGGGGTGATGGTGGGGTGATGGTGGGGTTCGTGGGGTTTGGAGCTGAAGGCCAAGAATTCTTGAAGACATCTGGTGCAAAAAGGTGATTTTATTGAAGCACAGGGACAGGACCCGTGGGCAGGAAGAACTGCACTGGGGTTGTGGAGTGTAACTGGTTACAAACCATGGATTTGGGGAAGGTAAAGTCCACAGGCAAGTTTCCGCTGAGACTTCCACATGCTAAAGACTCACAGATTACTGGAGGCCTAGCTATTGTCAAGCTAAATTTGTTTCTCCCCCTAGCAAAGCATTAACATGAACACAGTAGGGAGTTCCTGGAGAAATGTTATACTCTTATATTTGCCACAAGTATTTGTCAATGGGCTGCAGGTTATAAGGAAATTTAGTTTTATCTGCCATTTCCTTCTCCTTTGTTCCCCATATCACGATGGAGGGGTGATGTTGGGGCTCCAGGAAACTCAGTCTACAGGTTACTGGAGATTAGGCTATTGATGGGATTGCCTTTTTCTGGTAAACTGGTGTACTCTATCAGTTTAACCATTTGTTTTGTCCTTTCCTTTGTCCTTGTGATGAGGGAGGATGGGGCAAGCTGAAGGCAAAGTGCAGGCTAACAGCACCCTCCCCACCCCAGGTGGGTTGTGTATGATAATCCTTGGACACTCTAGGCTCCCAAAACAGGAAAGGACAAAAAAACCCAAATGGTAAACTGATAAGAATCTCCACCAGTTTACCAGAAAGAGGCAATCCCATCATTTCCTAAAGTCCAGGAATCCCTACTGTCTTAATGTTAATGCTTTGCTAGAGGGAAAAACAACCTTAGCTGGACAAAGCTAGGCCTCCAGAAAGTCTTCAGCATGTTAAAGTCTCTTTGGAAACTGCCCCTGACCCCATAAAATGGTCACCCTCCACCCCCGCACTTATAGTGCAGCTCTTCCTCTTCAAGAATTCTTTCTTGGTCTTCAGCTCCAGAGCTCACGAACCCCCCATTACCCCAAAACTTTATCACTTGGGCAGCCAGAAGTGCCTGAGGAGTATCACCCATAATCCCACTTGGGGGAGGGGGGGTGCTAGCTTGTATTTTGCCCTCAACCTGCCCCACACTCCATCAATATCATTTAAACTTTACTGTTTTTAAGTTTATTTTTATTATTTATTTTGAAAGAGAGAGAGAGTAGGGGAGACAGAAAGGGAGAGAGAGATAATGCCAAGCAGGCTCCTCACTGTCAGTGCTGAGTTGGAGGCGGGCTTGATCCCACAAAGCATGACCTGAGCCTAAATCAAGAGACACTCAACCAACTGAGCCAACAGGCGCCCCAATAAGCAGTTTCATTTATATAAAATGTTTGATGATGCTGGATGAATTCCATTATCCATTAGCAAGATGAAAAGGAAAAGTTGTTTTTACATGTTATGTTCTTTGTCCCAGTCACAGGACCTATTTTATTTGGGCTCTCATCAGCATGTTTACATGTTTGTATCCTTTATATGTCAATAAATAAGTCCCAAACATTTTAATGCTAAAAATGGTCAATTTATAAAGACTGATATTTCAACTTTGTATTCTAATTTTAAAAAGGGAAAAAACTGGGGTGGCTGGGTGGCTCAGTCAGTTAAGTAAGTATATGACTTCAGCCTTAATTCCTGATCTCACAGTTCTTGAGTTTGAGCCCCACATTGGGTTATCTGCTGTCAGCACAGAGCCAGTTTCGGATCCTCTGTCCCCTTCTCTCTGCCCCTTCCTCACTAGTTCTATCTCAAAATAAATAAATAAACTTTAAAAAATAAATATAAAAAGTGAAAAAACTGATTATAATTTATTTCAGGACACATCCCTTTTAAAATATTTTCATTTCTCAACTTCTATTGGGATACACCTCCACATATTTAACTGAAATATCCCTGTGGTAATAATAAAAACTATATATGGTCTTTGTCTTTGGAATTTCTTGAGTAATGGGATTCCTTTGTTATTCATAAGAAGCCCTTGTAAAAAGTCATTTATGCTAATGAGTGTTTTAGGGTGGTGTCCCTAAAAAGCCTCAGGATGGGGCTGGTTAGAAAGACCTAAAAAGACCAAGTGATAAGAGGGTGGGAATTTTCTTAGCCTCACCCACATACCTCTGAGGAGAGGAAGGGGTGGGGGTGGGAGGCTACAGATTAATCTCGGACAAAATTTGATGAGCTTCTAGGATGGCTAATGCATCCACATGCTGAGAGGGTGGTGAACCCCAAGTTCCACAAGGGAAGAAGCTCCTGTGCTCAAAACCCTTATGGACCTCACCCTATGTACCTCTTCATCTGGTGACTCATCTGTATCTTTTATAATATCCTTTAAAATAAACCAGTAAACATATGAAATGTTTCTGAGTTCTGTGAGCTGCTCTAGCAAATTAATCAAACCCACGAAGGGGATTGTGGGAACCTCCAATTTATAGCTTGTTGGTCAGAAGCACAGGTGGACTTGGGATTGGCATCTGAAGAAGAGGCAGTTTTGTTATTGAGTCCTTAATCTGTAGCATATTATGCTACCTCCAGGTGGATAGTGTCAGAATTGAGTTAAATTTGTAGAACACCTAAAGAATTGCTTTTGTCATGTTGGAACATACACTAGAATCCCTGAGTGATTTACATAATTATTCTGATTAAGATTCCATGAACAGAACTACAACAACATTAAAATACTTCCCTAATTATGCTTTTCATGCTGCATTTGCCATTTTCTGTTCTCAGTGAAGATACTGCCTTTATTCCTTTGCATTTTTCCCTTCTTATATGAAGTATATTTACACACCAAAAGAACATAGTCAATGTAAAGGTATTGTCTTTGCTTCTAACTGGAGAAGATATATTTCAACTCTTTATGTTGTTCCAGAAATCCCATTTCTCCATCCAACTGCTGAATACTCGCAGCATTTTATCCAAACTTCTCAGGGCACCTGGGACTTTTTAACTGTGTTTAACTTTTTAACTGACATATTTATATTAAGAAGGTAAGATATAAGCTTGAGGAAAGTGATTATGTTTACTCATATATTTTTCCTCACAGTGCTTTGCACATACTAGATGGCCGATGAACATTTAGCAATTTAGGCAATAGACTGACTTTCCAAGGTATCAGATCCACAGCCATCTGCCTAATAAGAATTCATGACAAAAATAAAAGGACAAGATAGATTCTATTGTAAGAGACTGAATACACAAATAGACAATGGCAGACCATATATTACCACAGAACTTTCACCCACAACCTGCAGCAACCTGCTCAAGAAACCAACACCTTTTCTATAACAAACTCCAAAAGCCAGCCTGCTGTAAGTTAGACTTGCAGAAAGTCAACTTGTTATCTTCAGTGACTATGCAGCAAACTGCACAATAACTTACATAATAATTGACCAAAAATTATTGGCCAGGACTTGATTAATAACTGACAGCTACCTTAATTTTGGTGCTGGCTTCTGATGTACGACCAACCATAAAAGCCAAATACACACCCTTAACCAATCACAGAGGATCCCTGCTTCTACTTGCCTCCCCTACATCTTCCGCATGCCAATAGCCCCCAACACTGGCATACCTGAAGCCTTTCCTTTATTTCACTATAAGGTTTTCCCATTCCTCTGCCAAAACAAAAGGCTGACTCCCCCTATAACACGTACAGAATAAATAGTCTTTGCTTTTCTCATTTGACTGGTCTTCATTTATTTCCACAGCTGCATAATGAAAATCCACTAGTATTAAAAAGACAAATTAATTCATATAAACTGGGAACTTGGCCAGGTAAAGGCCAAGGGTGAGCCTTGTCACAAACTGAGGAGTCTACAGACAGAACCCAATGATGGATATCATCCAGCTGAAAGACACCTGACATCTATCACCTGGGGAACTGTTATCCTGTTTAGGTGTCCTTGAGGTCAGTGCAGGAAAATGCCCAACCCCACTTGGGTGACATAGTTACCACCTGCAGCTGCATTACACAACACTCCTTCCATTAACCATTTATTAAATAACACTCTAAAAGATGTGGCTTAGAACATTAAGCTCCCACAAGTCTGTCAAAAGTCTCATTGTGACAGCTCAGCTGCTTAGTTCTGCTTGAACACTTTGAACATTAGAGGGGTTAATGTCTCCTTTCTTCCTCAGCATGCTCACAATAAGCAATGTGCAATTTTGTGTAAACTTTAAACCCTGCAGCTTCTGTGCAGTTCTGGACTAGTTCAGTCTGGTTAGCTTGAGATTATTTTACTGAGAATACTACACAGAGAGGCATACCATAGCTAAAAGTGATTAGTTGGTTCATACACAAAGTACTTTGAAATTTGGTATTATAAAATAGTTACTGTAGAAAATGTAGAAAAAACAAGGTAATAAAAAGAAAGCTAAAATCATCCCTCATGGCCCATCCAGGGAAATGAATGCTGCCATTGATATATATCCTTCCTATTTTTTTCTCTTTATGTGTATGTGGGTGAGGGAGAGTGGATTCACTTGAACAGGATAATAGGATTTTGAATTGAGTAGCTTTGCTTCTTTGAAGCATGATTTACTGAGAATTCAACTGATAATCAAGGTATTCTTTCAAAGCACTTAAGTGTCCAAGGGGAGGGGAGCATCCCTCAGGACAGATGAATCATCTGATTCTGTCAGGCCACTCTATCCAGTACATGATGGTCCCTCTGTGGCAGCCTCCCCCAGCCTTGTCCAGCAAAGCCATCACGACTCATCCCTCAATACTCAACCTTGGTGCTGCACCCATCACCCCTCCCCTCTCCCTGGTAGTGGGCTGAGTGTTTCCACATCTGTGCTCTCAGTATGCCACTGCATTTCCACCAGAGCAGTTGGCAAATGGCAAAGGGATTCTGGCATGATTGGATTTGTGCATATCAATAAACTGGATACTTCAGAGTCAGGAGTTTTCTACTTTGCAGAAGGCACAGTGAAAACAGTGGTGTAGACTTTGGAGGGTGGACAGTGGATCTGGGCTGCCTGGGTCAACTTCTGCCTCCACTGTAAGTTACGACATATCCCCTGTAAAACAGATGATACTGGTACTTACCTGATAGGATTGTGCTAAGGACTAAATTAACACATGAAAAGCACTTTTAAAAGTACCTACTATATGGTAAGCACTAAACAAATGTTCGAGATTATTAAATTATGTGTAAGAACTAACTCAAGGATCTCCATGGTGCTTACAGCTCTCTTTTTACTCAGCAATGAGGGCATTTAAGACTCATGTAACCAACTAGCTCTTGTTAGTTTCCTGTGTATACAGTGAACAAATATTGGGTCCAGAATTCCTCTCTGAATACAACAGAAAACAAGCATTCAACATGAAACTGTTTGGGTAATGCTACTCTACTATTAAATGGAAATGCTACTACTGGAGGTTACCCGGACCAGTTTGTTCTCCTCATGTGAAGGACATTCATTAACCATGACATGTGCACACCTCAGAATAAAACATTGATGCCTTGCTGACACATTCTCTGCCTGCCCCAACCAGAGCTCATTCTTCCAAGAAGCAAGCTTTGTTGGAAAGCCAATTCACTTCAAGGTGAGGGAGAAGGGGGTGGAATCCTGACTGTGCAATATTTTCTCTGAGTCATCTCAGAATAACCAGATGGAACCAGCCCCAAATCTCACAGAAGCCACTGGGTTTAAAGTTTACAGTTAAGTTGCAAATTACTTATCAGGAGTTCACTTTCAATGAAAGAGGAGAAATGGAATCCCCCAGTGTTCACATTATTCAGCTGGGAAGAAACAGCTGAACTTTTTTTAGAGAGGCGGCTTTGACATGTTCCCTAGGCTCTAATGCTCTTAAAGAACATCTTGTTTTAGAGTATATTGTAAGAATGGGTGACCCAAACATTTTCTGACTTTGAAAATCTCAGAAATGCATTACCTAAGGCTTGCTTTAAAAATATACAGCTCTTGGGGCGCCTGGGTGGCGCAGTCGGTTAAGAGTCCGACTTCAGCCAGGTCACGATCTCGCGGTCCGTGAGTTCGAGCCCCGCGTCAGGCTCTGGGCTGATGGCTCGGAGCCTGGAGCCTGTTTCCGATTCTGTGTCTCCCTCTCTCTCTGCCCCTCCCCCATTCATGCTCTGTCTCTCTCTGTCCCAAAAATAAATAAAAAACATTGAAAAAAAAAATTAAAAAAAAAATATACAGCTCTTAGGGGCACCTGGGCGGCTTAGTCAGTTAAGCCTCTGACTTCGGCTCAGGTCCTGATTTCACTACCCGTGAGTTCCAGCCCCATGTCAGGCTCTGTGCTGATAGCTCAGAGCCTGGAGCCTGTTTCAGGCTCTAGATTCTCTATCTCCCTCTCTCTCTGCCCCTCCCCTGCTCATGCTTTATCTCTCTCTCTCAAAAATAAGTAAAGATTTTAAATTTTAAAATATACAACTCTTAAAAATATATACAACTCTTGGGGTGCCTGGGTGGCTCAACTGGTTAAGCATCCAACTCTTGATTTCGGCTCTGGTTATGATCTCACAGTTCGTGAGTTCGAACCCTGCTGTGGAGCTCTGCACTGACTGCACAAAGTCTGCTTAGGATTCTGTTTCCCTCTCTCTCTCTCTGTCCCTCACCTGCTCGCTCTCTCAAAAATGAATAAATAAATTTAAAAAAAAAATATATATATATATATACAACTCTTCACTCTTTAAACATCCAATAAATCAGGATTCTGGTTTCCTAAAACTGAAATAGATAAGACTATCCCAGGACTGAATCAGTTCAATTGAACAAAATGTGCAGATTTTCCTCTAAGGGCAAGGTCTTTGCCATCAAAAGAAATGGTTCAGATCTGAAACCAACAAGGGGAGCAATTCTTATCATAACCTGAGTTACATTAGCCAGCTGGAGCTGGACTGGCTTCATACTTCAAGTTGTCTACTTTAAAACAAAATAAATTTTATCACTTCTTGGCCTTTTGGCTAAGATCAAGTATAAAACAAAATAAAGTTTGCCATCCACATATCTTTTGTGTCCTAAAAAAAAAAAAAAAACAAAGTTCCTTTTCTTCTCCTGACTCCAAAAGTCTAAGAGACAGCATCTCTGTGATTCAAAAACCAGATAACCCAAGAAAATTCTTTCCTGTTTAAAAGAGAGAAAGAGATGGGCGCCTGGGTGGCTCAGTCAATTAATTAAGCGTTAAGCATCCCACTTCAGCTCAGGTCAATGATCTCATGGTTTGAGTTCAAGCCCCATGTCAGGCTCTGTGCTGACAGCTCAGAGCCTGGATCCTGCTTAGGATTCTGTGTCTCCTGCTCTCTCTGCCTCTCTCCCACTGGTGCTCTGTCTCTCTCTCAAAAATAAATAAACATTAAAATTTAAAAAAAAATTTTTAAAAAGAGAAAGAGAGAGCGAGAGCTCTTCAGCTCTGCCTGACCCTTTGACATGCGGATTCTTGTCTCACTCCATTAAGTCAAGTACTCATAAAAATACCTCTGAAAGTCAGTCTTCAGGACTATTAAAAATATTTAAGTATGAAACTAAATTCTAAGTAATCCTATGAGTAAACTAAACTTTTTTAACCAGGCACAAATCTTTTTTGCATATTTCTTCATAAAAATTATTTGAACTTGAAGAGTACTGCTGCCTTACAGTAGATATAAGTAAATGAAATTGGACATAAGAGAACAATTTGAAGCTGTTGTGATATAAAGAAGCTTGGGCTAGGAGGCCTTATGTCTGCATCTCCTCCCATTTTTGTCACTTCCTTAGTTGTATATGATTATAAGCATGTCCTTTCTCCTTTCAGTATCCTGACCTGCAGAGGTGATGACATCTCAACCCAAAGGATGTGAGAACCATGGCCTGGGACATGGGGAGTCTTCCACAGCCTTGTGCACTGCCTTCCTTCCACCGGCAGTTTGCTGGCGCCTAGATAAAGAGCTAGAAAGGCGAGGCATGGACTCCAACCTAGGGTACAGAACTGATTGCTCCAGGAACTAAATATTCCACCCTCTCCCGCCCTTTGAGGTACTCGCACTGTTTTGTTTTAATAAACATATTCCCAGTACTGGGCAATCCTAACCCAGAGCTGGATTTTCAGAAACTGTAGAAGACAAATAGGCCAAAGCAAGCAGAGTCAAAGGGAGCTCTCCCGGCAACTTACAAACAGGGTCTTCCATTTTCAAGGGTCTTTTCAAGCGGATGCTGGCAGGCACCGTCTTCTCAATCAGTTCATCAATACTCTAAAATGAAAAAACATAAATCCGTGAACACTAAAGGGAGAGGAAAGTGCTTCTGAGTTAAAGGAGTCACCTCTGTTTTGCATCTACAAAGGCTTGTGGGAACTTCATTTAAATCTCCTAATTAGTGTTTCTTTAAAAAAAAAACAAAAAACAACTTTGAGCAAATCAGAAATCACTTGGAGGAAAGCAAATGAACTGGGGTAGCGATTCGACCACTCTAGGCTGGATTTCAGTCAGCAACCAGAGATAATTGGATAAACCAGGAGGTCCTCCTTTTGCAAAGTTAGGGTTCATCAGGAGGGCGAGTTGGGTTGAAAAACATAAGGTTCTGAGGCGCGAAAAGCGGGTGGAGAAAGTAAACGGGTGAGAGAAGCCTGGGGCACAGGAACGGAACTCGCAGGCTCGCTTCCACGCCAGGGCCCAAGATCCGGGGTGCGGGTCCCACGCGGAGCCAAGCAGAGCTTCAGGCGGGGCCGGGAGGCCGAGCCGGCAGAACCTGGGTAAGGCGGGGTGAGGCCCTGGAGGGCCGGGTGGGGTCCTTACCGCTAGCCCCAGGGCCTGTAGCATCTCCCTCTGGTCTTTGTCCCCCGGGCCGATGTGCCTCCGAGCGAAGTCGTCGTGTCTGGGCAGGAGGCGCTCGAGGAGGCGCGAGTCCCCAGCTCTGCTGCTGTCCCCGCCGCTGCTGCTGTCACGGCCCCGCGGCACCCAAAGCGGTCCCTTGCCCCCAGCCAGGCGGCGGCTGCCCCCGATTCCGCAGCCCAGACGCAGCCCCCAGGCCCTGGCGCACGTCTGCATGGTCGCGACCACAGTCCCCTGTCCTGGCCCACGAGGGTCAGCCGCACTCTCGGCCCCTTTGGGTCACAGTTCTCCAGGTGGCGGTTGCCTTCGTCCTGGAGCCTCTTCTCTCTGGACGACCGGTAGGACAGACGGATGGGTGCTCGTGGGCAATGAATGGGCGCCGCGCTCAGCCTAAACACGCGCGCAAAGTTGTTGCTCCACGGGAGGCACCTGCTCTGCACACTTTAAGTGTCGCCCGGCGGGAGGGCCGTGGGATGGGGCCTGGAAACCCTCAGCCAATGGGAGTAGATGGAGGGGCGGGGGCGGGGCGTGTCCCGCCCCGCCCCCTCTCCCTACTCTCTTCTCGGCCCTCAACCGAGTCCTGCGCCTGGCCCAGAACGTGCTGTCCTCAGTCACTCGTACTCCATCTCTGGCTGATGGGGAGATCTGGGCGCTCCATGCGGTCGGGGCCAAGGTCTGGGACCGCACTGGCGCGGGATCCGGCTGCACAACGGCGGGCGGAGTGCCTGGGGAACTAAGCTGAGGTGACAGATGATTCTGACAGGGAGGCCAGACTAATAATTAGGCTTCATTCATTAATTTTAGGCTCATATTTCATGGAAACCACTATGGACAGATGAACTTTTTTTTTTTTTTTTTTTTTTTTTTTTTTTTTTTTTTTTAGCGGTTGTCGTCTTTGGGGGCGCCTGGGTGGCTCAGTCGGTTACGCATCCGACTCTTGGTTTCTGCTCAGGTCATGATCTCAGGGTTGGTGGGTTCCAGCTCCGTCTGTACTGACTGCCAGAACCTGCTTGGGATTCTGTCTCCCACTCTCTGTCCCTCCCCTGCTCGCGTGCGCTCTCTCTCTGAAAAATAAGTAAATAAACATTAAAAAAAGTTTTTTAAATAAAAAAATAGTTGTGGTCATTTATAGTTGTATTGTGGGCAAATTACGCAACCTCTCGGCTTCATTCAGTGTCCTCATCTCACATAGCTTGGTGGGATTTAAAAAGAGATTATAGTGTTGAAAGAATTGCCCTAATAGTAGACTTGAACTACTTCTCTCTCCCTCCCCCACACCTTTTCTCCATATGTGTGTGGGGAGGGGGTAAATACAAAAGATATTGAGGTATACATTATGCACTATCATCTTACTTGGAAAATTTTGTAACTCTAAGCTCTCCAGCTGTCTCTTAAGATTTTTATCAAAAATAAACTTTTGGGGCACCTGGCTGGATAGAACATGTGACGCTTGATCTCGGGGTTCTGAGTTCGAGCCCCACATTGGGTAAAAAGATGACTTAAAAATAAAACCTTTGGGGCACCTGGGTGGCTCAGTTAGTTGAGCCTCCGACTTTGGCTCAGGTCATGATCTCACAGTTTGTGAGTTCAGCCCTGCGACAGGCTCTGTGCTGACAACTCAGAGCTTGGAGCCTCCTTGGAGTTCTGTGCCTCCCTCTCTCTGCCCCTCCCGCCCCTGTTCACACTCTGCTTTCTCTGTCTCTCAAAAATAAATAAACAATTAAAAAATTTTTTTTCTAATAAAAAAATAAAATAAAACCTTTGGGGCGCCTGGGTGGCTGAGTCAGTTGAGCATCTGACACTTGGTTTCAGCTCAGGTCATGATCTTGCCATTGGTGAGAATGACTTGTGCTGACAGCATGGGTCCTGCTTGGGATTCTCTCTCTCCCTCTCTCTTCCCCTCCCCTGCTCACACTCTCTCTCAAAATAATAAACTTTAAAAAAATTAAAAAATAAAATCTTGTAAAAAATTAACTTTCAAAATTATTATTGTCCTAATATGAGGAAGAGAGGACAGATGCCATCAGAACATTACTTAGACTACAGGTAAGTAAAACCTGGTTTTTTTTTTTTTCCTCCTCTTAACTTCCTCCTTCAACTATCCTATACGCATTCTGGTTTCTGTAGCTGATAGGCACATAGACTAGGCAGAGAGGCAGGAAAGTATAAGACAAAAACAGTAAGCAAACAGTAAGCAAAATGTGTGTGTATGGCAGGCAGGGGCAGCAAGTGAGCTAGAAGGGCTGGTTGAGTGTCTTTAAATAGTCTTTCATCCATTTGGAATTGAAATTATAGCCTGCATAAAAGTTGGGAGATACCCTCAGTGTAAGATGTGATGAGGCAGAGAGGCATTTATCCCTATTCCTGTTTATGCACTGTATCACAGGGACTGGAAGCCAGAGAACTGTATCTCCCAGATTCCTTCAGCTCTAGGGTTCTGGATGTTATTAATCTTCTGTCAACAAGATACACTTGTGTGAGAATTGGAAACTAGAATAAAAGACATCATTTTCTTATTTCTCTGACAGCAGCAGAAAAATGCATGAGTGGCAGCAAACACAAGTGCTTCCCTACCAGCCACCCACAGCACAGCTGTGTCCCTCAATAAAAATGTCCTTTGGTTTTCCAACATCGGAGGCTTCAGGAATTTCTCACTGTCCTGGACTAGAGTTTCAGTGGTTTACCTGAAGATAAGGATGGTCTACTCTATTTTTTCCTCTTCCAGTCCTTCCAGTGGTTCTATATGCACCTATTCCTGGCATTTTAATCCTCCTCTGCTTGAGTACTCCAGGTTTTCTAAATAAACCTTAACAGACTGTAACTGAGGCCAAAAGTAGCTTTAGGAAACTGACCCCCCAAAATAGGAATCTGGGATTAGCTATCCAACCTGGTTCTGTTTGAAGTAAACACTAGTGGAAGTTCGACGTTATCACTAGTGGAAAATGAGATCATTATAGTCTTAGGCATGAAATAGAAACAGTTGCTTAAGTTATCAATGGGGGATTAAGTGCCTATTGAAGACAAGTCTTTGCAAGATCAACTAGTTGCTGGGTTGGACCGCTGTGGTGGGAATGATGCCTACAAGGACTATTGGGAGGGCTGGTGGCTTCCGGATGCACTGGAGAATTTATGGGATAAAATGACAGTTCAGAGAACTAGAGGGCTTCACCACTCTAAAAGAGTCTCTTAACTTCTTTAGCTGCAAGGTATTTATAAATAGACCCAATGTTTGATCCTGTGAATTGCCCAATAATCATACAAGTTGAATTCACACCTTATTAGGTCTCACATGTGAAAGTTTTGGTTTAATTAAACATTAAGTGTTAACTTTGAGCAGGGAGATTTTGGTAGTTTGGATTGAATTTGACTATCTTGAACCCCCCAACCTTCACTGAGTCCCCCTGCCAGCTGAAGCTATTCCTCATACCCTCTCTGACATGCTGATCATCTCCCTTGCTTGAACATTCTGTAATGGTTTCACAAAAGCATTAACCTTGCAAAGGTATGTCAATAATTCTTTACCTCTAGATTCACAACAAGACTCTGATCTCAGCATACCCTGGGAAGATGAATAAGACATCCGACACCAGAGGAGAAGCTTACACAGGGGAAAAATTACAAGATATTGCTAATGTATATCAGTACTGGAAGACTTCTATGTAGGAGTGGGTTCTAGACCAAGGAAAAAGGAAAATAATACTGAAATTATTGATATGCTAGTAGCACCAAAGATTCCAAATTCAGTGGCTCTAAGAGTTTGCTGAGCTGGTTGACTGAAACCAGACTCAACAATGGCCTTCATTAAATTAAGTTAAGATACTAGAACTTTCTTGGTATAACAGAAAAAAAGTGATCTCTCTCTTTGTCTCTCTCTCTCTCTCTCTGTCTCTCTCTGTCTCTGTCTCTGTCTCTCTCTCTCTCTCTCTCTCTCTATATATATATATATATATCACTATATATATCTATATCTATATCTATCTACCTATCTATCTGTCTATATCACTTCTGTCCTTAGAACAAGGAAAGTCTGGATAAACTAAAAATCAACTTTGGACACATCTGAAGAGTAAAATTGCAGGACAAAATGCCACTCTGAAATCTAATGAGACAGGCTCATCCAAAGAGACACAGCCAAGATCTGTTTGCCAGGAACAGAAGCTGCTAGAGCTATAAACTGGTAGGAACGTGTAATGGCAATTATGATGGATTGTTGGATGCTGACTGTGGACTAACTTGAGAGGGAGAAGCTCCTGGGGACTACAGTCTTAGTAGGGCTCCTACACTTGCATGATTTCATGGGCTTTACCTCTAGAAGCTCCACCACAGTTAGGCTGAAAACCCAAGAAATGTCCCTGCACAGCACTGGTAGGAAAAGGAAAAGAGTAATCACTGTGAAATATACCCAGAGCCTTCTTCATAACAAAGACCTACTCTCCAAAGAAAAGGACTTTCGGAGTTTATCCAAGCTAGGGAAGGGAATTTCTCCCACTGAAGCCCTCTGCAGCCTTCTTGTCTCATATAATGTGGAAAAAGGTCAACAGGGTTTAGTGCTTCCAGGAAATAGATTGGGAATCCTGCAGCCAAGGAAAGGAGTATGGGGTGGGGTGGGAGTGAACAGTTATATCACTGGAGAAACATTTGGAAGTTCACAGTCTGAGACATAGAATATACTTAACTAGAACATTAGAAAACACTTTTCCTCTTCCATAACACATCACCACATTAATAGGGCTCCAGAAAAACAACCAAAATTGCTGTACAACACAGGTTTTCTCTAAGGAAGAGTACTAGGGAATCCTACAAGCAACAAGGGAAAGAAAAACAAGGACACTAGAGGAATTTAAAGTCTCTGGCACTTTTAGCTACAGCAAACATTAAACACAATACAACCCTAGTCAAATTACCATAAATCCTCACACTAAAGCCCTATTTACCTCAGTTCCTATTACCCAGCATATCATGTTCAGCTTTCAACAAAAAATGCAAGGCATGCAAAAAGTCAAGAAAGACAAACAGTCTGAAGAGACAAATAAATCATCAGAACCAAATTCATACATGATACAGATGTTGGAATCATCAGACAAGGAATTTAAAATAATTATGATTAAAATGTTAAAAGCTCTAGGGGCGCCTGTGTGGCTCTGTCGGTTGAGCGTCTGACTTGGGCTTGGGTCATGATCTCATGAGTTCAAGGCCCACATCGGGCTCTGTGCTGACAACTCAGAGCTAGGAGCCTGCTTCAGATTCTATGTCCCTCTCTTGCTCTGCCCCTCCTCTTCTCATGCTCTCTCTTCTCTCTGTCAAGAATAAACATTAGAAAATTTTTTTAAAAAATAATAAAGTGTTAAAACTCTAATAGAAAAAGCAGACAATTTGAAAGAATAGATGGCCAATGTAAGCAGAGAGATGGAAACTCTAAGAAATTATCAAAAGGAAATGATAGAAATCAAAACCCTATAGAGACATGAAGAATGCCTTCTGAGTGATCATGAGTAGACTTGACATAGCTGAGGAAAGAATTAGTGACTTTGAACATAAGTCAGTAGAACTTTCCCAAATTGAAATGCAAAAGAAGAAAATAGAATGAAAAAGAAAACAGATCAGAACATCCAAGAACTGTGGGACAATTTCAAAAGGTACATAATTGGAATATCAGAAGAAGGAAAAAGTGAGAAAGCAGAGGAAACTTTTGAAGTAATAGTAACTGAAAACTTTCAAAAATTAAAATAAGCATCAAACCACAGATGCAGGAAGATCAGAGAACACTAAGCAAGAGAAATACAGCAACACTTAGGCATATCATATTCAGACTACAGAAAACCAAGGAAAAGATAAAAATTTTCTTTTTTAAAGATTTTATTTTTAAGTAATCTTCACACCCAACATGGGGCTCGAACTTATAACTCCGAAATTAAGAGTCACATGCTTCACTGACTGAACCAGCCAGGTGCCTCAAAAGATAACATCTTTTTTTTTTTTTTTCTTTTTTTGAGCAGCAGGCAAAAATGTATTAGAGTTGAAGATCAGAAAGTAATAATAGTAGAAAAGCTCTCTTTACAGAGAGGGGACATTCGAAAGTGAATGCCCCAAAAGATAAAATATTTTTAAAAGCCAGAGGAAAAAACACCTTACCTATCATAGAGGAACAAGAATAAGAATTACAGCAGATTTCTTTCTTTCTTTCTTTCTTTCTTTCTTTCTTTCTTTCTTTCTTTCTTCTTCTTTCTATAGCAGATTTCTTAAAAATACGCAAAAAAGAAGCAGAGTGAGATATTTAACTATTAAAAAACCACCACCCTGAAATCCAATGCAGTGAAATTATCCTTCAAAAGTGAACAAGATCGGGGTGTCTGGGTGGCTTAGTCTGTTAAGCGTCTGATTCTTGATTTTGGCTCATGATCTCACAGTTCGTGAAACTAAGCCCTGTGTCAGACTCTGTGTTGACAGTGTAGAGCCTGTCTGGGATTCTCCACAACCACCCACCACCACCACCCCCCCCTTACCCCCGCCCCTTCCCTACTTCATGCTCTCTCTCCCTCTCTCAAAATGAATAAACCCTAAAAAAAAAAAAAAAAAAAAAAAAAAAAAGTGAACATGATAGAGCTAGAGTGGATTATGCTAGGCAAAATAAGTCAGTCAGAGAAAGATATACCATATGATTGCTTTCATCCATGGAATTCAAGAAACAAAACAAATGAACATAGCCGGGAAGAAAGGGGAAGAGAGGGGCAAACCATAAAACAGGCTCTTAACTATAGAGAATAAACTGAAGGTTGCTGGAGGGGAAATGGGAGAGGGGATGGACTAAACAGGTGATGGGTATTAAAAGGGCTTGTTGGGATGAGCACTGGGTGTTATATATAAGTGATGAATCACTAAATTCTACTCCTGAAACCAATATTACACTATATGTTAACTAACTGGAATTAAATAAAAACTTGAAACTACAAACAAACAAAAAAACAACAAAACTGAACAAGAAATGAAAACTTCCTCAGAAAAAAATTAATAGAATTCATAACTAGCAGACATTACCTATATTTTTGCTCTTTCCTTGCTCCTTCTTTTTCTTGACATTCCAAGAATATGTGTGGTTTTTGTTTGTTTGTTTTTTAATCATTTTCTTTTGTTTACAGAACTTCCTTCAGGTATTTTTTAATTCTAATTCTTAGTTTTGCTTTATGTGGGAATGACTTGATTTCCCTTTCATTCATGAAAGATCTTTCATAAGACAAAAGATTATGGGTCAACACTTACTTTCTTTCAACACTTGAAAAACATGTGCCACGTCTTTCTGTCCTCCATGGTTTCTAAAGTTTTTCTTTTCCTTTTTTTTTTCACCTTTATTTATTCATTTTGAGAGAGACAGAGATAGCTTGAGTGGGGAAGGGGCAGAAGAGAGAGAGAGAGAGAGAGAGAGAGAGAGAGAGAATCCCAAGCTGGCTCCATGCTGTCACCACAGAGCCAGAAGTGGGGCTCAGTCTCATGAATGGTGAGATCATAACCTGAGCAGAAACCAAGAGTCAGTCGCTTAACTGACTGAGCCACCTGGCACCCCTGTCTTCCATGGTTTCTGTAAGAAAATTATCATTCAAGTAGTTTTTTTCCTATATATTAGATGTCCTTCCTCTTTTGGTTTTTCCAGCATTTATCTTTGTCTTTAATATTTAGCAATCTGACTATGATATGTCTTGGCATGAACTTCTTTGGGTTTATCTTTTTTGGGGGGGCGGAGAGGGGAGAGGTATCTTATTTGAGGTTTTCTTAGTGTCTCAGTCAACTTGTGTTATCATAATGAAATACCACAGAGTGGGTAGAAAAAACAGAAATTTATGTCTCACTGTTCTGGAGGCTAGAAGGTCCAAGATCAAGGTGCCAGCCAATTCAGTTCCTAGTGAGTACTCTTCCTGCCTTGCAGATGGATGCCTTCCTGCTAGGTCCTCACATGACCTTTCCTTGGTGTGCACACAAGAAAAAAGAGGTGGTAGGCAGGGGAGAGGTGGGTAGAAAGGAAGAAATCTTCCTCTTCCTATAAGGTCACCAATCCTATTGGATTAGTTCCTCCACCCTTATAACCTCATTTAATTAATTAAATTGCCTCCTAAAGGCCCTATCCCCAAATACAATCACATTGTGTTTAGGGCCTCAATACATGAATTTGGGGTGAGGAGTACAATTCAGTCCATAGCACTCAGCTTCGTAAAAATGTAGGTTTGTATTTTTTACCAAACTTGAGAAATTTTCAGACATTTTTTTCTTGAGCTCTTCTCTCTTTTTCTCCTCTCCTACTGGGACTTCAATAACATGAATGTTAGATCTTTTTTATTTTATATATACATAAATTCATATGTTTCTGAAGCTCTGTTCATTTTTTTCCTCCTATTTGCTCTCTGTTGTTCAGATTGGGGAACTGTTACTGCTGTACCTTCTGTCCTCTGTCCTTCCATCCTGTGTAAAGCACAGACACTGATTTAACTTTAATAGTATTTACTCATTGTATTTTTCAGCTCTAAAATTTCTATGTAATTCCTTTTTGTATCTCTCATCAAGTTGAGGACTTTCCTCATTCTTCATATGATGAGTAATTTTGCATTTTATCCAGGACATTTCAAATATTATGAGACTATGGGTCCTATTTAAACCCTCCATTTTATAAGGCAGTCAAACTGTTTAGGTTTAGAATGCATGTCCTGGCCCAGTTTGTGGGCCATATTTCAAATGTCAATTAGTTTTCAAAGCCTTTGCTGCGCTATTCTGGTCTGCCCCACTTGGGTGCTTCCCACAACAATCTAAAACCTGGGCAGTAGTCCACACATAGTTCAGTTTGCTGTGTTGATTATGATCAGTTTCATGCATGGTCCACTCCAAGGTCTGCCCAGGACTTCATACACAGATTTAAAGAATCCCACTTTCTTTTTTTTGAATTTTATTTTATTTTATTTTATTTTATTTCATTTTATTTTATTGTTATTTTATTTTTTTAATTTACATCCAAATTAGTTAGCATATCGGGGCGTCTGGGTGGCTCAGTCGGTTGAGCGTCCGACTTCAGCTCAGGTCATGATCTCGCGGTCTGTGAGTTCGAGCCCTGCGTTGGGCTCTGTGCTGACAGCTGGGAGCCTGGATTCCGTGCTCCCGCTCTCTCTAACCCCTGTTTCAGATTCTGTGTCTCCCGCTCTCTCTAACCCCTCCCCCATTCATGCTCTGTCTCTCTCTCTGTCAAAAATAAATAAACAAAAAATTTAAAAAAACAAAACAACAAATTAGTTAGCATATAGTGCAACAATGATTTCAGGAGTAGGAGTAGATTCTTTAATTCCCCTTACCCATTTAGCCCATCCCCCCTCCCACAACCCCTCCGGTAACCCTCTTTTTGTTCTCCATATTTAAGAGTCTCTTATGTTTTGTCCCCCTCCCTGTTTTTATATTATTTTTGCTTCCCTTCCCTTATGTTCATCTGTTTTGTATCTTAAAGTCCTCATATGAGTGAAGTTATGATATTTGTCTTTCTCTGACTAATTTTGCTTAGCATAATACCCTGTAGTTCCATCCAAGAATCTCACTTTCTACTTCCCTTTTCTAAATCTCACTCACTCTCTACTTGAGATGAAATGGCATTTTTTTTGAAAGATGTTTTTAAATTTTTAATGTTTTTATTTATTTTTGACGGAGAGAGAGACAGAGCATGAGTGGCGGAGAGGCAGAGAAAGAGACACACACAGAATCCAAAGCAGGCTCCAGGCTCTGAGCTGTCAGCACAGAGCCCGACGTGGGGCTCAAACTCACAGACTGAGAGATCATGACCTGAGCCGAAGTTGGATGCTCAACTGACTGAGCCACCCAGATGCCCCTGTTTTGTTTTGTTTTGTTTTTAATTTAATTTAATGTTTTTAATTTACATCCAAGTTAGTTAGCATATAGTGAAACAATGATTTCAGGAGTAGATTCCTTAATGCCCCCTACCTATTTAGCCCATCCCCCCTCCCACAACCTCTCCTGTAACCCTCTGTTTGTTCTCCATTTTTAAGAGTCTCTTATGTTTTGTCCCCCTCCCTGTTTTTGTATAATTTTTGCTTCCCTTCCCTTGTGTTCATCTGTTCTGCGTCTTAAAGTCCTCATATGAGTGAAGTCATATGATATTTGTCTTTATCTGACTGATTACTTTCACTTAGCATAGTACCCTCTAGTTCCATCCACGTAGTTGCAAATGGCAAGATTTCATTCTTTTTGATTGCCGAGTAATATTCCATTATATATATGTACCACATCTTCTTTATCCATTTATCCATCGATGGACATTTGGGCTCTTTCCATACTTTGGCTATTGTTGATAGCGCTGCTATAAACATAGGGGTGCATGTGCCCCTTTAAAACAGCACACCTCTATCCCTTGGATACATACCTAGCAGTGCTATTGCTGGGTCGTAGGTTAGTTCTATTTTTAATTTTTCTGAGGAACCTCCATACTGTTTTCCTGAGTGGCTGCACCAGTTTGCATTCCCACCATCCGTGCAAAAGAGATCCTCTTTATCTGCATCCTCATCAACATCTGTTGTTGCCTGAATTGTTAACGTTAACCATTCTGACAGGTGTGAGGTGGTATCTCATTGTGGTTTTAAAGCATTATTTTTTTTATGTTTATTTATTAGTTTTTCTGAACTTTTATTTTTATTTATTTTGAGAGAGAAAGAGGGAGAGAGAGAGAGTGTGCACGAGTGGGGGAGGGGTAGAGAAAGAGGGGGACAGAGGATCCCAAGCAGGCTCTGTGCTGACAGCAGCCAGCCCAATGTGGGGCTCGAACTCACGAACCGGGAGATCATGATCTGAGCCAAAGTCGGACGCTCAACTGACTGAGCCACCCAGGCGCCCCTCAAATGGCATTCTTAATGCAATGATGGTCAAAAGTGTACCACCTCATAGTTTCTGCAGCGCTTGGTTAGAGGAGTGCTGCCTCTGTTACTGCAGGGCAGGCATGACCCACAGGGCTTGGTCCCACAGTCTTGTCCAGACCCAGCAATCAGGGGGATGGGTGTGGCTTTTTTCATGGTGTCTACCTGGAGTAGGACAGGAACAGTCAGACAGGTTTTGTCCTGCAGGGTCTCCCTTTTCTCATTCTTTTGGCTACTGAAAGCAGGTTTCTCTTGCACTGAAGCCTGAATACACAAAAGGCACAATAAAAACCTCAGGAAATGGGTGCCTGGGTGGCTCAGTCCACTCAGTGAGAGTCTGACTCTTGATTTTGGCTCAGGTCACGATCCCAGGGTTGTGGGATGGAGCCCTGTGCTCTGCACTGAGTATGGAGCCTGCTTGGGATTCTCAGTCTCTTTCTTCCTCTGCCCCTCTCCCCTACTCAAACTCTTTGTCTCTAAAATAAAAACAAAACAAAAAAAAAACCCATTAAAAAAAAACCCCAAACCAACACAAAAACCTCAGGAAACTCACTGCTAGGTCATTTTTCAGTCCTAAAGTGCCTAGGCCACTTTCTTTTCTCCACCTTTCAGAGTCTTCTGATAGGTGCCTTACATATTTCAACCAGGAATTTTAGTTCTAAATAGTGGGAGGAATAGGGTAAAGTACATTTACTCCAGAAGCAGAAGTTTGGTTCATATCTCTTTTAACCTTCCTGTTTAATCTGTGCAGAAGACATAATTTTAGAAATTGATAATGGATTATGAAAATTTATGCAGGTAGTAATTCCAATTGGAGCTGCTCCTACTGATTACTAGAACAAATTAACATAGCTCCTTGCAACTGATATGTGGCTGTTAATCTGTATTTTTCCTCTATACAATTGGTACAGACCACCAGAAAGACTTAATTTCACCTGTCAACAGAAGCAGTACACCTGCCCATCTTACCACAGGGCTGTGTCAGCTTTTCAACTCTCTGCCATGCTCTAATCTGCCAGGACCTTGGACTGTCTTGCCTTCCCATAGGAAAAGACACTTGAAGAACCTGGTGAACTGAATGCAGCAAATTTGCTTGATGCCTGGTAAGACACATATCAGAGTGGGAGATAAACCTCACGAAGATTCAGGAATCCACTACCTCAGTTAAGTTCCTAATGTTCTAGTGGTCTTAGTCATGTTGAGCTATACACTTTGAAGTAAAAGACAATTTGTACCCCTTAAACTTCATACCATTCAAAAAGATGTACAATGTTTGGTGGTCCTATTTTTATTTTGGAGGTTATATATGTCCCATTTACGTATACTACTCCAACTTATTTACCTATAAAGTTGCCAGTTTTCAGTAGAGCCAAAGAAAGAGGAAATACAAGCTGGTTTCAACCCTTGGGATTCACAACCTAGTAAATCCAATACTGGTCTGTCTTTGGCACATAGGGATACTATATGGAGCCTCTGGTAAGCACTAATGGGAGAATCACAGAGTTGAGACATAGGCTTTAAAGCAAAGCCATGCCCTTTTCTGCAATGATATGATCTTTTTGAGAAACAGCTTTTGGACTGATATTGGGTCATGAAACTGAACATCTCACAATGAGTTACTTAAGAGATCTTGTGATTTATAATGCCCATTAAGAACTGGATGTTAACTAACCTACCAGTCTTTAAAGTGGAGCATGCCCAGTAGCATTCTGTCAAGTAGAAGTGGTATCCATTCCATCATCCAGTGGAAGACAGGTTCAAGCAGTTTCTGAAGGTTCCAGTAATTTCATGAACAAGTACTCAGACTCCTTGGTGCTTACTTGTGCTGCATTGACTCCTCCCCTTCAACCCACATGTATGGTCTCATGAAAGAAAGAATTTAGGCTTGACGTATAGTTGGTTCTTCATGATATTTGGCAAAAACTAGAAGAAACTGCTATAAAACTATAGCCCACTCCAGAATTGCCTTGAAGGACAGCAGGAAAGAGAAATCCTCCAAATGGGCAGAACTTGAAATAGTTCATTTGCAAAGACAGATGTCCAGAGATATAAATCTCACTGACTCTGTGATAGTGGCTAATGGTTTGTGGATAATACATTGTTCCAAAACAAGACTGGAAGATCAGTGATAAGGAGAGAGGTTGCTTGGACCTCTTAGAATGGCACAAAATGAAAAAATATGAGTTTTCCATGTGAACATTCGCCAAAGAGCACCGACTGCAGATGAGGGTCCCAATAATCAAGTGGACAAGACTACAACCAGAATCAGTCCCCAAACACCTCAGTACTTACTCAGTGAGCTCATGTTTAAAATGGACAAGGAGTTAAATACAGGCTTAACAGTGTGAGACTATCCTCATTCTAGTTTTTGGCTCTGTTGATTCAGAGAACTTAATTCCAAAGAAAGGAATGCTTCTTTCAGGAAATAAAATGATCCCAGCTAGGGCTGTCACCTGGACATATGAGGCTCTTCATGCCATTAAACCAACAAGCAAAAAAGAGGGTTACTTTACCAGCTGAGGCAATTGATGCTAATTATAAACAGAAAATAGGTTTACAGCTTCACATTGTCCACATTACTTCCATGTCCAGTGGCTAAAATGTAATGGAAAACTATAGTAATCCTATACAGACAGGGCCAGTAAGAGCTCAGACCCTTCAGAACTGGAGGTTTGGGTCATCCCACTACTGGTAGAGAATCATGACCAGCTAAGGTTCTGGCTGAGGAAAAAGAGAACAAGATATAGGTAGTAGATTAGGGAGATTATAAATACAAGTTATAGGGCAATGACGAGTTGCAGAAACATACATGAGGTTCCTATGTATGCTTTTCCATGTTTTGTTGTGTGTATACTTTATCAACCTATTTTCCCTTTCCCCTTTCTGTATTACTTTAAGGTATGTTGGGGATAGTTACCATTATAAATTAATGCACTGTGTACAGAATATCAAAGGGGGATTATAACTGAACTAGAAATGTCATTCATAAATATAAGAATTGATGAGAATTTGATTGTCCCATTCCAGGGGAAACGGTGGGTTATGCTTCTTTTGTATATGCAATTTTTACATTACATTAGAAGGAAGCAGGTTATTTTTATTGTTGTTATTTGTAAACTTGAATATAGATAGAAAACTCTATATGGTTGCTGAGAAGCCAGAGAAATAGACTGCTTTTTTTTCTTTATCGAAAATGCATTTCCACCCCCTTCTTTCTCTTCTCTACATGACAAATGCTGGCGAGTCTTGGAACTGTATTTCTCAGACCCCATTTCCTCCAGGAACCTGAATGCAATTTACAGCCAGCCACATATACATTCATACAATATTTGTTAGGCAAAAGAGAGGCAAAAGCCATTTCTTTCTTCCCCTGACAGCAGTGGGCAGATGTGTGGGATGAGGCAGATGGGAAGCATTGTAACAACAGGTGTTCCACTGTTAGTCACTCGCGTCCATGCAACAAAACAGCAATGACAATTGGTAGCTAGTTCCTGTAATTTCCTGACCTGTGTGATAATCACAACTTACTTCTTTTCAGAACCATAGCAACAACACAAATCTGGCAGCCAGTGGCAGCTTCCTTTGACTTCTTCACAAAGAATCTACTGAATCTTTGCTCACAAAGAATTAAATGAAAGTAATTTGAACTAATAAGAGTTTCAATAGCTTATTCCTTTGCAATAAGCAATGATCACTTAGAATGAGAAAAATTTTATTCATAATAGTAACATAACACTTGGGAATAATATTGGCACTAAATATTCAAAATTTATAGTATAAAAAACAAGGCTTATTAAAAAACCTAAATATAGTAAAAAATGATCACTTCTGCACAATATAATGTATAGGTTTAATTGAAGTCTAATAAAAATCCAACAGTAATTAGAACTTTAAAAAATATGTCTGTTTTATTTACTTATTTATTTATTGAGAAAGCAAGCCCAAACGAGGGAGAGGGGCTGAAAGAGAGGGAGAGAGAATCTTAAGCAGGAGCCTGATGCAGGGCTCTATCCCATGACCCTGGGATCACGAGGTTAAAGTATGTCTAAGTTTTAGTTGGAAATAATAAACAAGAATCGTTAGGACTGTTTTAAACATAAAGAGTGATGACAGTAGAACTTTAAAACTTACAATGCTGGGGAGCCTGAGTGGCTCCGTCAGTTAAGCACTCGATTTGGCTCAGGTCATGATCTCACGGTTCATGAGTTCAAGCCCCACATCATACTCTGCGCTGGCACTGTGGAGCCTGCTTGGGATTCTCTCTCGCGTGTCTCTCTCTCTCTCTCTCTCTCTGTCTCTACTCCACTTGCTTGCTCTTTCAAAATAAAGAAGCTTAAAAAAATTTTTTTTAATAAAATATTACAACAATGCAAGGGGTGCCTGGGTGGCTCAGTTGTTTGAGTGTCCAACTTTTGATTTCTGGTCAGGTGTTGTTCCAAGATCATGGGATCGTGCCCTGCATCAGTCTCTGTGCTGAGTATGGAGCTTGCTTCAGATACTATCTTTCCCTCTGCCCCTTTCCCTTACTCACTTTCTCTCTCTCTCTCTCAAAAAAACAAAAACAAAAACAAAAACAAAAACGTGAGGCACCTGGCTGGCTCAGTCAGTAGATCATGTGCTTTCAATCTTGGGGTCTTGAGCTCAGGGCCTACTTGGGCATAGGGCCTACTTGAAAAATAAAGAAATAAAAATTACAACAATGTGATACACACAAGAATCCTGATTCAGTTCTGGCTCAAAACACTAGCTATACAAGATAAAACTGAGTATTACATGGCATGAAGGAATTTTTGTTAACTACCTTAGACGTGATAATGATTATGTAGGACAATGTTCTTATACTTAGGAGATATATGTAAAGTATTCAGGGAGGGGGTTATGATGTCTGGGTCTTATTTTGAAGTGGTACAGAAATTTAAAAGACAGTCATTTTGTTAGAAGATGGAGGAGGGACAATGAAGTATCCTCCATTTTATGGAGTTTATTCACAATAACTTACAGATAGGATGGGGGAGGAGGAAGGTGGGAAAGAAGAGGAGATTTGGCAGGCAATGGTCCAGGCACTAAAAAGCTATTCTCCACCCAGTTTGGACTTTAACCTACAGCTTTTATAGAGCAAGGGGCATGTGGTGGGGTGAAAGGGTAGTTATCTAAAGTGGATACTTTCTGGACACCACCCACCTACAAGTTATCTAAAGTGGAGCCTTCTGTGTGCCACTTTAGGGAATATCAGAACAAGCCTTCCTATATTCTGATCAGGGCATACATTAAGCTCCATAGGGCCTGGAACATACAGCCCTGAGGAAGATCATTGCACAGGCATGAACAACATGGAGGGCCAAAGATGGAGTCAGTGTTGTCAGCACTCCTAGACTCCACCCTCAACATCCCTATGGCTGGTACAATCTTTATACGCCATTCTTCCGTGATGACCCTATAGCCAGATATCGGGAGGTGACATATGCTGTGGCATATGTCCCTATGCCACAGCAGCAATATTAATATACCTATCACACCAAAGAAAATACTTAGAATTATGGTTCCCCAGAGGGTAAAGAAGCCCATTCCATAGACCCAACAGTTGGAGTGATCGTGAACTTCAGTGTAAGTGGAGGCCCATGACAGAAAGATGTTTCCTGATGTGACAGAAAGAAACATCAGCAATAGGAGGCCAGGGGCAAGAAGACAAATGTTTTATAGGCAATGGATATGGTAAATCTTCATTTAGTAACAACATAGTTGTTTGGTCCCCAAGAGTCAATACTAACTCTGGCTTCGGTATTTTCCCTGGAGGATGATACCATATATTTTGTCCCTTAGTATCATCAGCGGGTGTGTCTATATTGTACATAGGCAACTCAGTTGGTCCCCATACCAACAACTTTACCTCAGTACCAAGCGTCAGAGGTTCAGAAGCAGTTATTTGCATGTGTGTCGGGCCTTGACCAATGTAGAACAAGAGGTTAAGAATAATACTGGGGGCACCTGGGTGGCTCAGTAGGTTAAGCATCTGACTTCAGCTCAGGTCATGATCTTGCAGTTTGTGGGTTCGAACCCCATCCCGGGCTCTCTGCTGACAGCTTGGAGCCTGGAGACAGCTTCGGATTCTGTTTCTCTCTCTCTCTCTCTCTCTCTCTCTCTGTCCCTTCCCCACTCATGCTCTCGCTCTCTCTCTCTCTCAATAATAAATAAAACATTAAAAATTAAAAAAAAAAAGACTAATACTGGATGTGAACCTTTGGCCCCAAGAAATTAGGACACCAAGCCATCTATGGGCATACCAAGCCCATCTGTGGGCACTCCAAGCCAATTCCCAATGAGCTAAAGTCTTACCAGGTGGGAAGTCTTGTGGCAGTCACGAAATGAGTCCCTCTTCCCAGATAGTCCTCAGACCTCCTGACAGTACCTGCACCCAGAGGTCCAAGAAAGTTGTGGTTAGGCATTGATATGCTGATATCTATCCTGCTGTAGTCTTGGCATTGAGTTGAATTGCCTCTATTAGTATCAGAGACTATCTTTTGTAGGAAGCTTCTTTAGCGCATTTTTTTATTAGCCCAGTCACCCTTTCAATTAGGCCATACAGCAGTGCATGGCAGGTGGAATGTTCATAATATATCCTAGGCCTCTGCCCATTCTTCGACCTCATGACTGGTAAAATATGTCCCTTGATCACTACCTATCTGAGTCAGAGCTCATACATGCCCTCTAGTTTTATTAATCCCTTTATAGTTGCAGCTTGATTAGCTCTTTTATGGACAAAAGCTCATACAAGTCCTGAATATGTGTCCACACAGGTTAGTGCATGTTTTCTTCTGATACTGGCAAAAGGCCTATATTGTCTATGTCCCAGTGAGAAACCGGACAGCAGTCCACTCAATATGTCCCAGGATGTGGCACAACAGTGGTCACCTGAGGTTGCACTGGGAGCAGTCCTTGTCAGCAGCTTGTCAATTGGAATGTTTTTTAAAATGTTTATTTATTTATTTTGTGGGCAAGAATGGATGAGCAGGGGAGGGGCAGACAGAGGGAGAGAGAGAATCCCAGGCAGGCTCTGCACTGTCAGCACAGAGCCCATCATAGGGCTTGAACTTATGAACCCTGCGATCATGACCTGAAGTGGAGTCAAGAGTTGGGTGCTTAACTGACAGTCACCCAGGCACTCCTCAACTGGAATATTTTAAAGATAAATGTAATCTTTTTACTATTTCCTGAGTAGTTTGGAACTTCAGTGTCCTGACTTATAGTTGACCCATTCTGCTACAACAGACAGGGTCAAGATTTCTTCTGGCAGAACGGCTCATGCCCAGGCTAGAGTGTCTGCTTCATGATTGCCTGGATGGGGAATGAGCAGACATGAGCCATACTTGGATGAGTGCATCAGGCTTAGTGCATATTTCACAAATAACTTTCCTTAGTTCTGCTCCCCACAGGGGTGTATTTGATAAAGCCCAGCCTTCTTTTTCTACTGCAACTTCTATGTTGTTAATACTTACCACACTGCCTAGCTGTCAGTGGCCAAATGGATGGGTAAGGGCTCATGCATCAACACAATCCATACTGCTTTCAATTCTGCCCACTCACTACTTTGTTTAGTTCCTTCTTTGAACAAAAGTACATCAGAATGCAGTCAAATGCCAGAGGAATGCCAAATAGGCTAGTTTCTCTGGCAACTGCCACCAGTGTACTATGTGTCCACTGGAGGCAAGCCTACCCTTTCCTTTACTTGGGGAATGGGAGGCATAATGTCCTCAAATTCTGGAAATTGGACAGGTGGATGTGAGTGACTGGCAGTAGTAACCAGTGTAGTTCATGAGATAGCATGCCATTTCTGTAAGGTGCTTACCTGGGCACAAGCACTCTTAGGTTTGCTTAACATATCCTTAATCTATCCTCCTGCTGGCAGAGAAGTTCATATCAACATGGGAAGGTTGGCAGCCAGGCCCATCTGCTGCAGTTGAGATATACAGCTGATAGTTATTTCTCAATGGGACTACATACCTGGTTCCTGCTGTCTTCCATAATTAAGACCAGAATGTGTCTCCCATTTTGTCATTGCTGCAAGCCCCAGCCAAACCCTTGTGGATGTGAATTTGCTGCTAATCCACAACTCATATCTGGCATTAATACTTCCAGAGCCTGTACTTGTTTTACTACCATTTTTGCCTTTAAGAAAGCCTCTTGTTGGTTAGCATCCCATTCCCATTGGCTCCTCCTCTTAATCCAGGTATCTGTACTAGATGGATCATAAAAGGTCTCCAGCAAACCAATAAACCAACAAAAGCCTGTAATCCCATTACTGTTTTAGGAATCAGGAAGGCTTCTATTTTATCGGTGCCTGACTCTGGCATCACTTTTGTCTTACCCAACCAGATGACTATGGTCAAGGACTATGCTGATTGATCTGGCCCTGGGATCTTGTTGGTATTTACCTCCTATCCTCAAAGTGAACCTGAGTACTCCTCTAATGATGAACCTACTTGAGACAAGGAGGCTGAATCACCACAAATTAACATAACATCATCTAGGTAATGAGAAGGTACCATCTCCTCTGGCAATATCCATATTTCCAAATCTCTGGCTACCATCCTGTGGCAAATTGTGGGACTATGGAGATACTCTTGGGCAATGCCTGGAAGGTCCACTGTCACCCCCTTCATGTGAAGGTGTATTGGTCTTGGGTTTCAAGTCCTAATGGAATGCTAAGAAAAGCATTAGACAAATCCAGTACATAATGATATGTCTTAAAGTGTGCCGTAATTTTTTTCTAACAATAGGCCGTATTAGGATGGGCAGAGTAATTTTATTGAGTTCCATATAATCTCATCATTCCCCAGGTCCCAATTAGATTTCTTTATAAGCCAACCCGGACTATTGTACGGGCTTTGAGCAGGCCTGATTATCCCCACCTTTTCTAATTCTCTAATTGTGGCCATAATCTTGCTATGCCCCCTTAAGTGGCTTACGGTGTTTAATGTTTATTACTCTCCGGGAATGGTAGCTGTATAGATAAATTCCCATTTTGCTTGACCCATAACTATGGGTTTCACTACTCAAATATGCTGCTATAAACATTGGGGTGCAAGTACCCCTTCAAATCAGCATTTTTGTATCTTTTGGATAAATACCTAGTAGTGCAGTTGCTGGGTTGCAGGGTAGTCAGAGTGGCTGTACCAATTTGCATTCCCACCAGCAGTGCAAAAGGGTTCCCCTTTCTCTGCATCCTTGCCAACATCTGTTGTTTCCTGAGTTATTAATTTTAGCCTTTCTGACAGGTGGGAGGTGGTATCTCATTGTGGTTTGGGTTTGTATTTCCCTGGTTAGGAGTTATGTTGAGCATCTTTTCTTGTGTCTGTTAGCTATCTGGATGTCTTCTTTGTAAAAGTGTCTATTCATGTCTTCTACCCATTTCTTCACTGGATTATTTGTTTAGGGGGTGTTGAGTTTGGAAAATAACCTTATTTTTATAGATTTTGGATAATAACCCTATTTTGTGTATGGTGTAAGAAAATCGTCCAGTTTCATTCTTTTGCATATAGCTGTCCAGTTTTCCCAACACCATTTGTTGAGAAGACTGTCTTTTTCTCATTGAATATTCTTTTTTTTTTAAATTTTTTAACATTTATTTATTTTTGAGAGACAGAGAGAGACAGAGTATGAGCAGGGGAGGGGCCAAGAGAGAGAGAGAGAGGGAGACACAGAATTCGAAGCAGGCTCCAGGCTCCGAGCTGTCAACATAGAGCCAGAAGTGGGGCGACCCACAAACCGCGAGATCATGACCCGAGCTGAAGTTGGATGCTTAACCAACGGAGCCACCCAGGTACCCAAATATTCTTTTTAAAAAAAATATTTATTTATTTTGGGGAGTGACAGAGCGAGGAAGAGGCAAAGAGAGAGGGAGGGACAGATTATCCAAAGCAGGGTCTGTGCTGACAGCAGCAAGCCCGATGTAGGGATCAAACTCACATACTGTGAAATCATGACCTGAGCTGAAATCAGGAGTCAGATGCTTAAGCAACTGAGCCACCCAGGTGCTCTGCATTGAATATTTCCTTCTTTGTCAAAAATTAATTGACCATATAATTGTGGATTTATTTTTCAGTTTTCTATTATATTCTATTGATCTATGTGTCTATTTTTGTACTAGTACCATATTGTTTTGATTACTACAACTTTGTAATATAACTAAGTATAGAGTTGTGATCATGCAGTTTTCTTTTCTTTTTTAAAGAAAAAGCTATTTGGGGTCTTTTGTGGTTGCATATAAATTTTAGGATTTTTTTGTTGTAGTTCTATGAAAAATTCTGGTGGTATTTTGATAGGGATTGCATTAAATGTGTAGATTGCTTTGGATAATACAGACGTTTTAACAATATATGTTCTTGCAATCCATGAGCATGGAATGTCTTTCCATTTCTTTCTGTCATCTTCAATTTCTTTCCTCAGTGTTTTATTAAATATTTTTTAGTGTTTATTATTTTTGAGAGAGAGAGAGACAAAGAGAGAGTGTGAGTGTGGGAGGGACAGAGAGAGAAGGAGAAGGACAGAGGACCAGAAGCAGTATCCAGGCTCTGAGCTGTCATAACAGCACCTGATGCAGGGCTTGAACCCATGAACTGTGAGATCATGACCTGAGCCAAAGTCAGATGCTTAACCAACTGAGACACCCAGGTACTCCAGTCTTTCATTGGTGTTTTATAGTTTATAGAGTACAAGTCTTTCACTTCTTTGGTTAGGTTTATTGCTAGGTATCTTATTATTTTTGGTGCAATTATGAATAGGATTGTTTTCTTAATTTCTCTTTCTGCTACTTCATTATTAGCGTATAGAAATACAACAGATTTCTGTACATTGATTTTTTTATCCTATGACCTTACTAAATTCATTTATCAGTTCTACTAGATTTTTGGTGGAGTCTTTAGGGTTTTCTATATATACTATCATGACATCTGTAAATAGTGAAAGTGTTACTTCTTTCTTAACAATTTGGATACCTTTTATTTATTCTTGTTGTCTAATTGCTGTGGCTATGACTTCTAGTACTATGTTGAATAAAAGTGGTAAGAGTGGACATCCTTGTCTTGTTCCTGACCTTAGGGGGAAAGCTCTCAGTTTTGCCCTATTGACTCTGATATTCACTATGGGTTTTTCATACATGGCCTTTATTATGTTGAGGTATGTTCCCTCTAAGCCTACCATCTTTAGGTCATTTATCATGAATGGATTTTGTACTTTGTCAAATGCTTTTTCTGCATCTACTGAAATGATCATATGGTTTTTATCTTTTCTCTTATGGCTGTGATGAATCATGTTGATTGATTTATGAACATTGAACCACCTTTGCATCTCAGGAATAAATCCCACTTGATCGTGCTGAATGATTTTTTAACTTATTGTTGGATTCTGTTTACTTAGTATTTTCTTAAGGATTTTTGCATCATTTTCTTAAGGATTATATCTGCATCAGATATATTGGCCTGTGGTTCTCTTTATTTGTGGTGTCTTTATGGGTGATACTGGCTTCATAAAATAAATTTGGAAGCTTTCCTTTTTCTTCTATTTTTTGGAATAGTTTGAATAGAATAATTATTCACTCATCTTTGTATGCTTGTAGAATTTGCCTGTGAAGCCATCTGGTCCTGGACTTTTGTTTGTTAGGAGTTTTTTTTATTCTGATTCCGTCTCCTTGCTGGTAATCAGTCTGTTCAAATTTTCTATTTCTTCCTGCTTCAGTTTTTGTCGGTTATATATTTCTAGGAATTTACCCATTTCTTCTAGTTTGTTGAATTTGTTGGCATATTGTGTTTCATAATATTCTCTTATGATTGTTTGTATTTCTGTGGTGTTTGTTGTTATTTCTCTTCTTTCATTGGTGATTTTATTTATTTGAGTTCTTTCTCTTCTATTGTTTTTTTTTTTTTTTGTCTTTCTCTTCTTTTTTTGATGAGTCTGGGTAGAGCTTTGTCAATTTTGTTGATCTTTTCAGAGTCAGCTCCAGGTTTTTGTTCATCTGTTCTATTGTTTTGTTTTGTTTTGTTTTGTTTTGTTTTGTTTTAGTTTCTATATCACTTGTTTCTGCTCTGATCTTTATTATTTCCTTCCTTCTGCTAGTTTTGTGTTTTATTTTATAGGTCCTTTACATGTAAGGTTAGGTTGTTTGAGATTTTTCTTTTTTTCTTTTTTTAATAATTTTTTTAAGTTTATTTGTATTGAGAGAGAGTATGCACAGGAACAGCAGAGATTGGATGAGAGAGGCAGACAGGGAGGGAGAGAGAGAGAATCCCAAGCAGGTTCTGGACTGTCAGTGCAAGGAGCCTGAAACTGGTGAGTTCATGACCTGAGCAGAAATCAAGAGTCAGATACCCAAATGACTGAGCTACCCAGGCGCCCCTGTTTGAGATTTTTCTTGCTTCTTGAGTAGGCCTGTATTGCTATAAACATCTCTCCTAAAACTCCTTTTGCTGCATCCCAGAGGTTTTGGACTTTTGTGTTTTCATTTTCATTTGTTTCCATGTACTTTCCAGTTTCTTCTTTGATTTCTTGGTTGACCCATTCACTGTTTAGTAGCATGTTATTTAAAATTTTTTAAATATTTATTTGTTTAAAAAATGTTTTTAATGTTTATTTATTTTTGAGAGAGAGAGAGAGAAAGACAGAGCATGAGAGGGGGAGAGACAGAGAGAGAGGGAGACACAGAATCTGAAGCAGGGTCCAGGCTCCAAACTGTCAGCACCGAGCCTGACACAGGGCTCAAACTCATGAACTGTGAGATCATGACCTGAGTCAATGTCGGATGCTCAACCAACTGAACCACTCAGGAGCCCTAGTAGCACGTTTTTTAATCTCCATGTATTTGTGGTCTTTCCAGATTTTTATTGTGGTTGATTTCTGGTTTCATAGTGTTGTGGTCAGAAAAGATCCATGGTACGATTTCACTCTTTTTGTGTTTTTGAGGCCTGTTCTGTGGACTAATATGTGATCTATTCTGGAGAATGTTCCGTGTGCACTTGAAAAGAATGTGTATTCTGCTGCTCTGGCATGGAATGTTCTGAATATATTTGTTAAATCCATTTGGTCCGGTGTGTCATTCATAGCTACTGTTTCCTTATTGATTTTCTGTTTTGGTCATCTGTCCATTAATGTAAGTGGGGTGTTAAAGTCCCCTACTATTATTGTATTAGTATCACTTAGTTCCTTTGTTTTTTATTAATTGTTTGATATATCTGGATACTTCCATGTTGGGTGCATAAATATTTATAATTGTTACATCTTCTTGTTGATATATATGAGTATTATATATGTGTGTGTGTATATATATATATATATATAGCGAGAGACACACACAAGTATATATATATACATATATATACACACACACACAAATGTATGTATATATATATACAAGTATTATATATAAGTATATGTGTGTATATATATACAAGTATATATATATGTGTGTGTGTATATATATATATATACACACACACATACAAGTATTATATGTAAGTATTGCCACTTGAGGTTTCTTTTGACATCCATTTGCATGACAAATATTTCTTCACCCCCTCACTTTCAATCTGCAGGTGTCCTTATGTTTGAAATGAGTCTCTTGTAGGCAGCATATAGATGGGTGTTGTTTTTTTTATATACTTTGTCATCCTACATCTTTTGATTGGAACATTTAATCCATTTACATTCAGAGTAATTATTATATGCATTTATTGCCATGTTTTGTGGTTGCTTTTGTAGTTTTCCTCTGATCCTTTATTCTCTTTCTCTCTTTTGTGGTTTACTGGTTTTCTTTAGTAATATACTTATGTTTCTTACTCTTTAGTTTTTGCATATATATTACTGTTTTTTGATTTGTGATTACCATTCAATTCATATATTAACATCTTCTGCATAT
Source organism: Panthera onca (assembly GCF_046562875.1). Lineage (NCBI taxonomy): Eukaryota > Metazoa > Chordata > Mammalia > Carnivora > Felidae > Panthera > Panthera onca. Next base: position 33,055,459 of record NC_138351.1, read on the forward strand.
AGCAGTGTATATTAAGCTGATGGCTGCTGAATTTTGAACTCATTCTTACTTCTCTCCACTCCACATTTTAGATATTTAGTATCATATTTTGTGTTCTTTTATTTTGTATTTCTCTTGAATGATTTTTACAAATATAGTTAATTTTTGTTTGCTTTTGTGCTTCCTATTTTTCTTACATTTACCTATGGTTTTTGTTTTCCACTCACAGAGTCCTCCTTAATATTTCTTGTAGGGCTGGTTTTGTGGCCATGAATTTCTTTTATCTTTTGCTGGTCTGGGTAACTATTTATCTCTTCTTCTAGTCTGAATGATAGCCTTGCCAGATAGAGTATTCTTGGCTGCAGATTTTTCCCTTTCAGCACTTTGAATACATCTGCCACTCCCTTCTGTCCTATAAAGTTTCGGCTGAAAAATCATCTGATAGCCGTATGGGGTTTCCTGTATGTACCTGTCTACTTTTCTCTTGCAATCTTTAAAATTATTTATCACTATTTTGTGCCATTTTAATTACAATGTGCCTCACTGTGGACCTCCTTCAGTTGAATTTTTTGAGAAACCTCTGTGCCTCCTGAATCTGGGATTTCTGTTTCCCTCCCCAGATTTGGGAACGTTTCAGCTATTATTTCTTCAAATACATTTTTTGCCCTCCTTTCTCTCTCTTCTCCTTCTGGAATCCATATAATGTGAATGTTATTATGCTTCATGGTGTCACTGAGTTCTGTAAGATTCTCATTATGAAGTATTTGTTTTTCTCTCACCTGTTCAGCTTGATTGCTTTCTATTACTCTATCCTCCAGGTCACTGATATGTTTCTCTGCTTCCTGTAGCCTACTATTTATTCTACCTATTGTATTTTTTGTTTCACTTATTGAGTTCTCTGTCTCTGATGAGTTACTTTTTATCTTTTTATGAAGGGTTTCACTGATGTCCTACACCCTTTATGAAGCCCATTGAGTATTTTTATGATCATTGTTTTTTAAATGTTTTTTTGTATTTAAGAAAGACAGTTCATGAGGAGTTGACTGAGCCACCCAGGTGTCCCATATAATCATTACTTTAAATTCTCTATAAGGCATATTACATATTTCTATTTTGCTTAGATCTTCTGCTGTGATTTTCTCCTCTTCTTTCATTTGAGACATATTTCCCTGTTGCCTCATTTTGACTACATCTCTGTGTCTGTTTCTGTGTGTTAGGAAAGTCAGCCCTATCTTTTACTTTTTTTTTTTTTTTTTTTTTTTTTTTTTTTACTTTTGAAAGTAGTGAGTGGCTTTATGAGGAAGAAGTTCTGGGGATGCCTGGGTGGCTTGGTCATTTAAGCAGCTGACTTCAGCTCAGGTCATGATCTCGCGGTTCATGGGTTCAAGCCCCACATCGGGTTATGTGTTGACAGCTCAGAACCTGGAGCCTACTTCAGATTCTGTGTCTCCCTCTTTCTCTGCCCCTCCCCCCCCCTCAAAAATAAATAAATATTTTTTAAAAAATTTTAAGAGGTTCTGTAGTGCCATACAGTGTTGTGTCCCCTGTTCACCAGAACATGGTGCTTCAGGGGAGTCTCCTATGTGTGTTGCTTGAATCCTCTATTGTGTCTGAGTCGCTTTTTCTTTCAGTCCAGATGTCTGCACTGCCTCTCTCTCTATTGTGGGCTGTGCTTACTGTCTGTGATTGTTAGTGAGACCCAGGCAGGCCAGCTTTGAGGGGACATGACACAGAAGGGCTTGGGGACAGGGCAGCAGTGTTAGCAAAATTTGCACTGAGCTGCTACTCCTACACTTGCCTGGTGGCTGCTGGGGCATGGCTCCTACACTTGCCTGGTGGCTGCTGGGGCATGGCTCACAGGAATGGCAGTGGTCAGGGTCTCATGGCTTCTGTGCATGCTGTAGCTGGGCAGGGTACTCACGTGGTGTTAGCAAAATTTGCACTGAGCTACTAGTTGTAGCTTGGATCTCCTGAAGTCCAGTGGTGGCTTAAAATTTGCTCAGGGTGGAGGCCAGCAGACTTGGAGTGGGTGAATTCTCAGGAGAACATGTTCCCCAGGGAGAACTGCTAACAGGTTAGGCAGTGCTGCCTCCTGCTATGGGGCTGGGGAGAAAAATGGAGAGTGCCAGCTCCTTTGTTCTTAGAGAAGTCCCCCAACACACTCCAAAATCAGTATAAACATATCTCCCTTCTATTGCGCAAACTGTCAGTTCTACGTTGCCTCTCCTGGGGCTGTTGTCTCTTTAAGGGCGGGGACCCAGCCATCACCAGCCCTCCTGGCTCACTCAGTGCTGAGTCAGCTGACTTTAAAGCTCCAAGCTCCAAGTCTTGCTGGTTGTACAAATTCATGGAATTCAGCCCCTCAGGTCTGCAAGGCCAGACCCTATGGGAATTAATTTTCCCTGTGTGGGCTCTCTGGTGCTTTCCTCTCTCGGCCCCTTCTTTCTGCAGGCAGCTCTGACCGTGGTTTCTTCCCTTCCTAACCTCTCCGATGCAGCTTTTTCTCTACATTTAGTTGTGAAGTTTGTTCTGCCAGTCTTTGGATCACTCTCCAGTTTATTTACTTGGATATGAATGATATCTAGTTGTAAACATGGAATGAGGTGAGCTTAGGGTCCTCTTCTACCATCTTCCCAAACCTCCTTGTTTTTCCCCATTTTTCAACCCATCTATTTCCCTATGACAGATTTTTTTTTTAAGTAGGCTCCATGCCGAACATGGGGATTGAACTCATAACTCTGAGATCAAGAGCTGCACATTGCACTGACTGGGCCAGCCAAGACACCCCAACAGATTTTTTTTTACTTTCACTTAAGTCAGCAACCATAGCAGCTACTGTAGCAAGGGGCTGATTAACCATAGGGGCAAGGACAGATGCTAAAGTCTTGTAACATATCCCTGGGGCTGACTCTAAGATACAGCCTTTTATACCAGAGGAAAATAATTCATTATCTGGGCCTCTAAAATGCTGAGCATCAGGGCGCCTGGGTGGTGCAGTCGATTAAGCAAGTATCTAACTCTTCATCTCCGCTCAGGTCATGATCTCACAGTTTGTGAATTTGAGCCCTGTATTGGGCTCTGTGCTGATAGTGCAGAGCCTGCTTGGGATCTTTTCTCTCCTTCTCTGTCCTTCCCCCGCTTATGCTCTCTCTCTCAAAATAAATAAACTAAAAAAATAAATTAATTAAAAAATAAAATAAAATGCTGGGTATAAATGCCATGTTTCATTGCCAGTTCCTGTATAATTTCCTGTAGTTCTTCATTAGAGGTCCAGTGTAATGGAGGTCCAGTGTACTTTGTTAGGCCAGGCTATGTTTTTTGTTTTTTTTTTTTTTAATGTTTACTTATTTTTGAGAGAGAGAGAGAGTGAGCAGGGGAGGGGCCTAGGGAGAGAGGGACAGAGAATCCGAAGCAAGCTCTGTGCTGACAGCAGCAAGCCTGATGCAGGGCTCGAACTCATGAACTAGGAGAGCATGATCTGAGCCAAAATTAGATGCTCAACTGACTTTGGCACCCAGGTGCCCCAGGCCAGACTATTTTAATGCCAGCATTTATCCAGTTAGTCATGGCAATTTTCACCCAATGTCTGTGGCATATAATCTTTGTCACAAGGCAGGCTGGGTAAGTAACTGAGGCCATTTTTGACTCATGACTGGCCTGGGTCTTTGTTTGAATCAAACAGCATGCCTATAAATCATTTTTGTCCCCTATAATAATGTCCTCCTCATCAGAAGAGTCATTATCCCAGGGATCCCATGCTTAAGGGCCCCAATTCTCTTGAGTTATAATAATTCTCCTTTTAGGGCATTATAGTCTGCACCCATGCATCTTTGTCATCTTACATGCTTTTTATTTTTAAGTTTATTTACTTTTTTAGTAGTCTTATACCCAATTTGGGGCTCAAACTCATGATGCTGAGCTCAAGAGTTGTATGTTCTTCCTACTGAGCCAACCAGACACCCCACATGCCATAATTTCTAAGGATTCCTCCTGCTGTTGGATTCTTTTGGACAAAATGTCCATATTAGAAAAACATGCACCTCGTACATCTTTTTCCAAAGTCAACACTTCTCTAGTCCATTCCAATACTCTCCTTACCTATAATTCCCTGTCGATAACATCTCTTAATGAACAGATCAATGGCCAAGCTACTGTTGCAAAAGCTTGTTCACTTTCCCTTCTCCATTTCCTTTTCCCCACCATTTCAGATAAGATATCTAACAATCCCTGGGGCATTTTGGGACATCCCTGTACCCATGCACCGGTCCAAAATATTCAAAAACATGACCAAATCTTCCCAGATGGAGATGGCTGGCCACCCTGGGTTTTCCCCCTCAGACAACAGGCTTTCTCTTGGCATGGCCCCATTACCGATGGTTGTTTTATTTTTAGCATCCTGGTTTGCTTGCCAATAGTTAGAAGGTGGTAGAAGAACAGTAAAGTATCCTCCAGACTGAGAAAACACTTTGAGACTGAAAAATGAAGGAAGCCACTCCATACTGTTTATACAGAGTTTTATTCAAGAAAATTTGCTGATGTGGGGGATCAGGTAGGCAACAGTCCAGGTGCTGGTCAGCTATTTTCTGCCCAGTTCAGACTTTATCCACAGCTTTTATATAGCAAGGGGCATTGTGATGAGGTCAAATGGTGGTTATCTAAAGTGGCCTTCTGTGCACCAGAACAAGCCTTCCCATATTCTAGTCAAGGCATACTTTAATTTCCATGGGGCCTCGAACATGTAGCCCTGAGGAAGGTCATTGTACGGGCATGAAGAAGACAGAGGGTCAAAAATGGAGTCAATGTTTTCAGCATTCCTACACCATCTAAAGCAAATATGGCAAATGGTATATAATTGTTGAATCAAGGCAATGTAGAGGTGTTCATGATATATATGTTATTCTTTTATTTTTCCTTTGTTTGGAAACGTATAATAATAATAATAAAGCAGTGGGACATTGGCCTAAGACACAACAGTCAGGTGAATAGAACCAAGATCCCAAGGCATATCTTAGTACACATAAAAACTTAATATATAAAAAAAGAGAAAGAATTTGTAAAAACATTCAATGTAGTTTCACATAAGACTAAATTCCAGGGCACCTGGCCGGCTCATTCAGTAACGTATGCAACTCTTGATCTCAGGGTTGTGAATTCAAGTCCATGTTGGGTGTAGAGATTACTTACAAATAAAATCTTAAAACAAAAAAAAAAAAACCCAAATTCCAGATAAGTAAATATAAAAATATAGCTACACATATGAAAGGAATACAGAGATGAATACCTAATCTCTGGTAGGGGAAAGGTTCTGTATATACTAAAATAATGAACAAAAGTAAATAGTTATGTTATATTAATAATGGATATATAATTTTTTAACATATAACATAATCAATGTAGCCATTTCCCTAACTGTAGATATGCATCTCTACCCCAGATCCTTTGCCTCCAGCTTTCTTGCTTTGCACATGCAGTTCCCTCTGCCTGAATTGCTCTTCCCCTGATATTGCTGTGGCTTGCTCCCTCAGTTCATTCAGCTTAGGTGTCACATCACTGAAGAGACCTGTTCTTGTCACTCATCTAAAATGATATTAAAGCAAGTCACACTATATCCCCTTCTTTGTTTTATTGTTCATAACACTTACATATTTGTCATGATCTTATGTTTGTTTTCCAACTGTCTCCCTTACTAGATTGTAAGCTCCATGAGGTAAACAAACAAACAAAAACCCTGCCTTCTCACTGTTATATCCCAGAGTCTGGAACATTGCCTGGTGCCTAGTATGTGCTCAAAATAATACATTAAATTGCATTGTGTTGCATTACATTACATCAATCAGTACAAATTTTGATAATGAATCTAAAAAGAAACAGGTGCTATGAGAGATAATAACAAAGTCTATCTAATTTGGAGAATGCAAGGAAGGTTTTGCTGAGGAAGTGATATTAGCTGAAATCTGAATGTCAAATCAGATGTTAAGTAGGGAAAGAGGCATTTTCCAGGTAAAGGGAACAATGTAGACAAAGGTTCAAAAAATAGAACAGCCATATATGAGCAGGTAAAACTGCTATGCCTGGAGCATAGTGAGGGAGGAAGGGGAGAGAAAGAGTAGGGAGAGTTGCTTAAAATGGTATAGAACTTAGGGGCACCTGGGTGACTCAGTCAGTTAAGCATTCAACTTCAGCTCAGGTCATGATCTCACAGTTTATGGGTTCAAGCCCTGCATTGGGCTCTGTGCTGACAGCTCAGAGCCTGGAGCCTACTTCAGATACTGTGTTTCCCTCTTTGCCCCTCCACTGTTCATGCTCTGTCTCTCTCAAAAATAAACATAAAAAAAAATTAAAATGGTATGGAGCTTAAAAAGTTGAGTGGGACTGGGATGCTTGGATGGCTCAGTTGGTTAAGCACCTGACTTTGGCTCAGGTCATGATCTCAGAGTTTGTGAGTTCGAGCCCCTGTACTGCCCCTGTACAGTGTCAGACTCTGTACTGACAGCTTAGAGCCTGAAGCCTGCTTTGGAATCTGTGACTCCCCCTCCCTCTCTGCCCCTCACCTGCTCACTCTCTGTCTCTCAATAAATAAATGTTAAAAAAAACTTTTTTTGAAAGTTGAGTGGGACCCTTAGAAATGATTTATTCAATCAAGTCCCTTGGTTTATAGAAGGAGTTACTGAGGGCAAAGAGTTGACTGTTTTATTTGTATTGTCAGAAGCAATGTTAGAACACCGGCCTGCTGATCTTAACTCCAAGATCCTCTCTATTGGAAAGGTTACTTGATCATTAAACTAGCATTTCAAGTCCTATAAATAAAGATGATCCCTTAATTATTGCTGTGAATATCTCAAGTTCCTGCCTATTCTGAAGCATTCTCCCTGCTTCTGTTAAGAGGACAATCATTTCTGGGCACCTGGGTGGCTCAGTCAGTTAAGCATCTGACTTTGGCTCAGGTCATGATCTCGTGGTTTGTGAGTTAGAGCCCCACATCAGCCTCTGGGCTGACAGCTCAGAGCCTGGAGCCTGCTTTGGATTCAGTGTCTCCCTCTCTCTCTGCCCCTCCCCAGCTTATGCTCTGTGTCTCTCTCTCCTTCAAAAAAAAAAAAAAACATTAAAAAAAAATTTAAGAGCACAATCATTTCCTTTGGGAAAGCATCTCTCCCACATTATCAGGCCATGTATCTGAATGAGGTGATGCCACACCAGGCCACAGGCCTGCCCAAGACTTTCACTTTAAGTCCTGAGAGTTGGGGTTGCATATCAGATTGAATTAGATTCAATACATGTAACAACCCCTGCCCAAGTGGCTTAATCACACACAAATGGATAAAGAGGGGCTCGTGCATGCTCTCTCTCTCAAAAAAAAAATTAAAAAAAAAAAGGAGAGAGAGAGAAATATGGACAAAGAAATATCCCATTCCTATGACATTAGATGAGAACCTGGACCTAGCACCCCTTAAAAGCAAGATACCTTTAAACTGTGAGCTAAAAATTTCTCTCTCTTGATCTCTCACCAAAAATGTTTTGTACCCCAAATCTCATGTATTTCATGAGTGTCTAGAATCTTCCAAACTAAATTATATGGTAATGCTTAGACATGAGGGTATATTAACAGGAATTCAGCATTAGGAAGATAACATAGCTTAGTCAAACACACAAACTTTGGAGTCATGTCGCCTGAATCCAAATCCTGCCTCCACTACTCATTAACGTGGTGACTTCAGATGAATTTAAATTCCAGACTCTTTAACTATAAAGCAGAAATGAAAATAATACCTAGCTCATATAGTTACTGTGAGAAGTAAATGATATATTGTAGGTAGAACAGCTGATGAAAATAAATTCTTTAATGAGTGAGATATTCTGAGAAATGCAGAACTGATTTTATTTAGCAGTGCTTTCTATGACTGAGCTAGGAAGGGCTAGAAAGCCAAGAGCAAAGAGCAACTTTTCTCTTGAGCATTTCTGTGCCCACAGCCCCTTTGTGATTGGGAGAAGAAACCTTGAAAGAAGTGTGATCCCTACAAAATAAAGGCCCTTGTCAGTCTGAGCAGGGAGAAGCAGGAGCAGGAGCCCAGATCATGGTCACCTGGTAGCATCTGTGTAGAAAAAGAAAAGGAGTACACTGCTTGGGTTTGAGCGACTTAGAGGGAAGCACCTGGGAAAATGTTTTGACATATTTCTACCCCACCGGAGTCCCCGTCCTCCACTGCATTATGCTTTTGCTCTCAAGGCCACAGAAATCACAAAGCAGAGTAAATGCAAAATAGTATCTTTGATATGCCCAGCACAGAGTCTGGCATGCAATCAATATTCAGTAAACATCCTTCAAGTCCCAAAGATACTTAGACCTATAAACATTATATGCTTGGATCCATGTTGAGTATTTGTTCTGCAACCAGAACTAAATAACACCCCAAGTTAGCATTTGATATCTTGTTTCAAAGGAAACTGGCAGTGATTAGTTTTATTACTTTAAAGAACTGCCACCCCAAAATCCCTGCCCTTTGGAATATACAGGTCTTATTATTTAGATTAGGTTAGCTAGGTCACCAGTGAAAAGAAACCTGAAATAATAGTGGCTTATTTCTTTTCATCTAAATGAGATCTAGAGATTTGACAGTCTAAGGTTGGTATGATGGGGCCACAGTCAATTTTCTAGGTTTTTCTCTCTCCCATCCTCATTACATGCCTTCCACCTCATGGTTCAAGCTAGCTATACAAGTTTCAGCTATCACATCCACACTCAATCTAGCAGGAAGTAGGGATGGGAGAAATAGGGCGTGCCTTTTCATTTAGGGACATTTCTGGGTTGTTGTATACACAACTTTCATTGCATCTTGATGGCCAGAAATAAGTCATGTGGCTATACTCAGTTGCAAGGGGCAAAAGCTAGAAAATGTAAATGATATTGGGATAGCTATATGCTCAGGCAAAAATTAGCATTCCATTATAAATGGAGAGGTAGGTAATAGATACTAAAATTGATCTCTCCCATACAGAAACATTCTGGCCAGTAAACATTTGCATCAACAATGGAAAGATGGGGATAGGGGCGTGAGGGGAATGGTAGAACATGGAACACTTAACAGGGAAAGATTCATCAAATCTTCCTTCCCTGAATTGAGCATGCATTTCCTGGAAGACCTCAATTAAGTCAGAAAGTAACATTTATAGAGGGCCTACTATGTGCCCAGTACTTTAAAAGCAATTACTGCCATGCCCAGTCTCATGTGAATTCCTGATCTAACAACTCTGTGAATTCCTTTAAACAGACAATCCACTCAGCTCTTAGCTGAGTCCTTGTAAATGTCCAGCTAGAGTCCCTGGATTTACCAAACAGCAAATTTATGAAGTAAATACATGTATCTCTCTATTAAAATTAAAGGAGAGAGAAGCAGATTCAGAAAGATGACTGTGGCAATGGGTGATACAGAAAATGTACTGGAAGAGGATCATGTTTCTTTCATTGACCAGCATGTGCAGTGTGAAAAGACAAGAAAGCAAAAGCCTGATTCAAAGCCCAGAAGACCACTAATTCACTGTTAAGGGCAGGCAATGTGCTGAAGAATTTGCTTCCAGACCTGGGCTGTTACCACATGCATAAACAGGATTCTGATGCAAAACTGGCCACCGGCTCAACACAACTGCTAAACTCTGATGGCCTTGCTCAGATTGTAAATTTCATTGCATAAATAATAAGTACTGTTCTTTCTAAGGATCCAATAGAAATAGACATATTTTTATTTTATCTCTTCTTTTTGAAGTGATTTTTTTTTTTTTTTTGAGAGAGAGAGACAGAGAGAACAGACAGAGTGAGGAAGAGAGAGAGTCCCAAGCAGGCTCCAGGCTGTCAGTGCAGAGCCCAACATACACAGGGCTAGAACCCACAAACCATGAGATCATGACCTGAGCAGGTCTTGAATCCACAAACCATGAGATCATGACCTGAGCCGAAACTAAGAGTCAGACACTTAACCAACTGAGCCACCCAGGCACTCAAGTTAATTTCAAAAAAAAAAAAAAACAACTTATTTTTTAAAAAATACTATGTGTTTTGTAATGGAAAAAATATCACACAGAAGACAGTGCTGTAGGTAAGCAAGGGAGTTACCTCAAGCAAAGGAGCATTTGCTGTGAGAGGAGGAGTAGAAACTCAGCTCTCTGACTGCAAGAATTGCAGCTAAGTCCTGGCTCTGCCACTTATTGAAGTGTGTGTTTTAGCAGATCTTAACCCACTATTCTTCATTAGTAAAATCCAGTTATTGTGGGTTATAAATAAATGAAATGTTCCTTTCCCTTCCTTTCCTTTTCTTATACTTCCAAAGTATTCATGTTCACAGCCCCAAATATTTATAGAGATTGCTATTTTTTATTTGCTTGCATTACAGTCTCCTAACGTCAGTAAGTCAACATGATGCAAGAGGATCAAGACCTTTTTAGTCATTTACTGGGCTGAAATCTTGTCATACATGCCTACAGGATCCAAATTGGCAAAAGCCATATCGTTCAAAAGACCTGAGAATATGAGAAGTTCAGAGTAATGTCAGGTACAGGATAACAAATGTCAGGGAGACATTGGTAGGATTATTTGGGTAGTTTAGTCACCACTCCAAGCCATAACGCATATCTTCATTATTAAATATCACAGACAGGCAACCTCAGAGCTAATCTGATGCCACGTCACTTAAACACTGAACAAGATGTAAAGTCTTCCCAAACTTCTTACGCAAGATCCAGATCAGGGCAATCCACTCCAACCCTACCCTGAGCACCAGTCTTAGAGGAATAAACTATCAGGAATGAGCCAGCACCAGGGCACCCTTTCACAAAGCTTTCCATAAGAAGCCACTTACATGCCTGCCCAAACCCAGTGATTCCAACCCCTTGACAGAAAATTAAAAGAACAACAAACATGGCATAAAAGCACCAGTGTAGCTCCCATGAAATAAATGTTGAAAATATATCAAAAGGAACTCCAAATTATTAGCTTAAGTGGGGTGTCACCACATCTCAGGCAAGCCCTGCCACCTGCCCAAAGTTTGAAATTGTCCTAGAGCCTGATAACCCAGGCTGAGCCTACAGGTATAGCGTGGCTGATCCAGGCTGTAGGGAGAAGAGGCTCAAAAGTTTTAGGTCAGTCAGGACTTTTCTTGAAGCATGGAGAGACATTTTACAGTCTCTTGGTTAAAGGAAATTATCTGGGGGGCTGGGGAAACAGTTGAGAGTCTTTACAGTGATTCAAGGTGAGGGCTTCAGAGAGTGGTTTCAATGGTGTGAATACAAAGAAGGCAATCACAGTGGTGATTTTTCTGGGTGAATCGCTGAATCCCTGTTTCTCAGAATTATACAAGCCAGAACATTATTTGGGAAATTTATTTTTAATAATAATTTTAAAGCTAGAATAAGTCACAGGGATAAGTGTCCAGCATAGGAAACATAGTCAATCGTGTTGTAATAGTGTTGTATACTGACAGATGGTGGCTACACTTGTGGTGAGCATAGCAGAATATATACACTTGCTGAATCACTATGTTGTACACCTGAAACTAATGTAATATCGTATGTCAACTATACTTCAATAATTTTTTAAAAAAACCTATATACCAATGAATTTTTATGTTTATATCTAATAACTATTTTATTTATTTATTTATTTATTTATTTATTTATTTATTTATTTATTTTAGAGAGCAATTGAACATAAGCAGCAGAGGGAGAGAAAAAGAATCTTACGCAGGCTCCATGCCCAGCATGAAGCCCTATGCGGGGCTTGATTTCAACACCTTGAGATCATGACCTGAGCAGAAATCAAAAGTCAGATGCTTAACTGACAGAGTCACCCAGATGCCCTACTAACTCTCTATTCATATGTATTTTGTCTGTTTTCATAATAATAAAAAAATTTTTATGACACACTTTTCTTAAGTTACTACAGATTTCTTTCCTTTTCTCTAGGGTCTGACATGAGGACAGTCCATTCCACAATCAATACTGCTATGTAAAACATGGGAGTGCAGAAGAAAAGAGGGTGGAGAATTCTTGGTCTTCATCAGTTTGTGATTCTTGCATATACATGCCCTTGCTACCATACCATTCTCTATCCCTCTTCTTCCTGGAAAGAACAAGTAGGGCAGTATGATGTTTCTGCTGGTGGGACTTTTTTTTAAATTGAGGTGATGTTAAAAAAAAAAAAAAAAGTTAAAATAAATAAATAAATAAATTGAGGCGATGTTCAGATAACATAAAATTAACCATTTAAAAGTGAACAATTCAGTAGCATTTAGTAAATTCACAATGTGTGCAAACCTTACCACCATCCTGTTTCAAAACCTTTCATCACTCCAAAAGGAAAATCCATAGCCATTAAGCAGGTATTTCTTCTTAATCCTACACCTTAGTAACCCCTAATCTGCTTTCTGTGTTTCTGAGACCATGCTTGGTCACTTCTTCCCTAACAAATCCATGGAGACACGCAGGCTGTAATGTCTCTGTGACCTCAGAGAGACTAGAATGTAGATCACTCTGAGAATATGGTCAAACTGTGGACCTCCCTGGGGGAAATTATTCTGTTCCTTTAACAAGAATATATAGGAATTGGATTAAGAAATCAAGTCATCATATATTCAAAATCCCCTAATAGATGAATTGATAGACTTCTTATAACTCACTGGTAAGATCTAGTCTCATAGCCACTACTACATGCTGGGAAACAGCTTCTGTACTTATAGACAAGCCAAGGAGAAGAGAGTTGGGACACTTTTACAGTCAGAATAAGAAGTATATATGTATATATTTAAATGCCAATAATTCAATCACTTGAAAAGGAGACATTGGCCTAATAATAAATTAAATGTATATAATTAAGCCCAATATTAGTGAAGGGTAATCACGATGGGGAAATACACTCCTAAAAATATTTTTAAACTTTTTAAATAATATATGTATATTATAAATAAATAAATAATATTATATATTATATATACATTTTTTCATTTGAGAGACCGAGAGTGGGAAAGGGACAGAAGGAGGGAAAGAGAGAGAGAGAGAGAGGGAATCTTAAGCAGGCTTTATGCTGTAAACCTGATGCAGGGCTCAATTCCATGACCCTGGGATCATGACGTGAGTCAAAATCAAGAGTTGGATGCTTAACTGACTGAGCCACCCAGGCGCCCCAAACTTTTTAAAAAACAAAGTAGTACTTTGGGAGCCTGGGTGGCTCAGTCGGTTAAGTGACCGACTCTTGGTTTCAATTCAGGTCATGATACAATTCATGGGTTTGAACCCCGCAACAGGCTTAGCACTAAAAGTGCAGAGCCTGCTTGGGATTCTCTCTTTCTCCTTCTCTCTGCACCTCCCCTGCTCACTCACTGTCTCTCAAAATAAATAAACATTTAAAAAAATAGTAGTACTTGATATTACAAGATATAATGAACACCCTTCCTGTAATATAAGTAAAAGACAAGAGAAAAGGAATAATCAAAGGTCACTCCCAAATTCTGAGTCTAGAAAATGGGAGAGTATTAGCATACATAACAGAATAGGTCTATCCAAGAGGAGAGTGAGTTTAGGGTATAGGAAGTTGACTTTGCTTCCAAAACTGTGAGTTTGAGGTAGGGAGGAAGGCTACTCAAGGGAAGGCAGAGAACACGCCAGTGATAATGTAGGGTTAAAGTCAGAGGTCAAGTCTAGGAATTTGGGCCTAAGAGCCATCTACTTTCAGTGTGTGTGGGGGGGTACGTAGGGGGGGATTGGGTAAAGAAAAGGTGGGAAGTTAGTATATCATATCCAAGCAAGGTCTCTGGGAAGGGGTGTGACCAAACAGATCAGATCAAAACTTAGGGATCACCCATATTTAAGAATAGAGAGCAAAGCCCCTGAAGGAAGCAAGGAAAAGTCTTGAGAAACAGAGGAGACACAGTATGGCTTAGAATCCTGGAGACCAGAAAGGAGAAATGTCAGGATTGGGTGGGTAGGGGCATTGTGTCCATATGCCTCAGAAAGGTCAGGGGAAAGGGAAACAGGAAAAGAGTCAATGAAGTTTACACCGAGGAGACCCCTGTGGCCTCTGAGAGAGCAACTGCCCGAGGTTCAGAGCCTGTCCATGCAGGGCTGGAGTTGAGAGAGTGACAAGGGATGGGATGCAACAGATTTCAGTCTTCAGATGTCTGGTGATGAAAGAATGGAGGAAAATCCCATGGTGGTTTGAAGGAAAACGACACAGCAAGTTTTCAAAGCAGCAGACCCTGACCTTCGTGGCATATTCACGTGGGGTTTCCTGGCTGGTGCTGGCCAAGGTGGTGTAATCCAGCACTCTCTGGTCAGAGTTTTACACCAACAGGTATCATAGAGTAAATTCCAAAGTTCACTCAGTGGCCAGCTTGTGAAAAGAGCAAATAAACCATGAGTGGTTTTTCTTCAAATCTATACAAAAATGACCTCTGGAATTGCAGATAGAACCTCTACCTATTTTGGAAAGGAGTTCCATCATATATAGACACTGCATCAGAAGATGAACAGCTCATTCACATATTTGGAGAAGCTGGAGCCTAGCCAAACACAGTTCTCATTAAAAAATGGGGATGAAGAAGGCTGAGTACGGTGGAGATGAAAACAAACAAGATGAAAAACCTCTAACTTTGTCAGGCTGAGACTGGCTGCTGCTGCTGGTGGTGGTGGTGCCCTCCCTAGGAGGGACTTGGAGAGTCTGCAAGATAGAAGAAGGGTCATAGGACTAGTGCATAGTCCAGGGGGTGGCATAAGAGTGGGAGTAGGCATATTTTAGGAGCCTGGAATCTGGGGGGGAGGGGGTCAGCTTTTAGCAATAGCCACTGCTGTGGTAGAGTGGGGAGGGGATCTTTCACCACAAGCAGCCAGAGCTTGGCCTCAGGCAACTGGTTTTTTGTTTGTTGTTTATTTTTAAAGCTGTAGGAGGCAGAGGTTCTAGCAAGCAGTAACTCCAAAGCAAGGTCTGGTCACTTGAATTTCATGAGGTAAATACTCCAATAATACAGTAAGGAATCCATGAAATCCTAGAGACACTGGGGTAATAGAAAATCCACTTGGAACTTAAGATAATTTTGGTGGCAGGGTAAATGAATCATGCAGAGTGCCCATTACTAAAAATCCAGGCAGAATCCCAGTTATTGGAATCAGGGAATAAGATCCAAGTAGATCACCACCCACCCCCACCCTAGGCTAAATAGGAAAACTAATCTCCTAAGTATTTCCCTGTTTAGAGACCAGATTAATGGATTACTCTTAGAGTCTGGAGTAGGTGAAGGCCTGCAGCAGGGGATGATGTGGGAGGGATTTGGAGCCAGAATGAGGTCAGTCATTGCCAAAGCTATGTGTCCAGCTCAGCATTAGGCATCAACTCCTGTACTGTTTTCCACACCACCAAACAATTCCCCAGTTCTCAGGGGACACCAACATGGTGTCCTACAAATTTAACAATTCTGACATTATCTACTTGGAGATAGCATCAGATCCCACAGGTTAAGAGCTCAGTCCCACAAGACTGCCCCCATTTCAGATGCCAATTACAAGTCTAGATTGTCACCTGTACTGGCTGACCACCTATACATTAGAGGTTCCCACAACCCTCTCCTGGGTTTGATTACTTAGCTAGAGCAGCTCACAGAACTCAGAGAAACTTTTTTTTTTTTTTTTAAGCTTATTTATTTTGAGAAAGAGAGAGAGTGCTTAAGTGCATGGGCAGGGGAGAGGTAGAGAGAGAGGGAGAGAATCCAAAGCAGGCTCCCCACTGTCAGCACAGAGCCCTGTCAGCCCAGAGCCTGACTTGGGGCTCAAATTTACAAACTGAGATTATGACCTGCTGAAATCAAGAGTCGGCCACTAAACTCACCAAGCCACCCAGGTACCCCTCAGAGAAACATTTTCATACCTTTACCACCTTATTATAAAGGACATTATAAAAGATACAGGTGAACACCCATATGAGAGGGTACACTGGAGCTTCTGTCCCTGTGGAATTAAGGTATGCCAGCCTCACTGCACTTGGATGTCTTCACCAACCCAGAAGCTTATGAAATCTTGCCATTCAAGAGTTTAACCTGTAACATCCCCTCTACCTTCCCCTCCCTGGAGGTCAGTAGGTGGGGCTGAAAGTTCCAACCCTCTAATTGCTTGGTCTCTCTGGTGACCAGCCCCATCCTGAGGCTATCCAGGGGCTCCACCCTAAGTTACCCCATCAGCATAAACTCAGGTATGCTAAAAAGGGATTTTTTATGAATAACTTTTTTTTTTTATGAATAACTTTCAAAAGAGTTTTAAAAAACTACTCTCATTCAGGAAAACAACAACAAAAGCACTCTCACTTAAGAAATTCCAAGGGTTTTAGGAGTTTTGTGTCAATAACCAGGGAGGGACTAAGACTAAATATATTTCTTATTAACCACACATCCCCACATGGAATTAGAATGATCCATGACGCTGTGGCATTCTAGTTCCTTAGCACCCAGTTGGGAATCCTTGGGGCTCCATCATCTCTGACTCTGACCTTATGCCAGGGTTAGTATTCTCTTCCAGTTCTAGGCAATGGGTGAGAAAGGGAGATGCAGGGTTGGAAGAGTACTGGGCCTGGCCTGGGTTCTGTCCTCCTCAGCTCTGAGGAACAATAAACAGGTCCTAAGAGGAACTCACTCATGGGGGCACCTGGCTGGCTCAATCTGAAGTGCATGCAACTCTTGATCTCAGGGTCTTGAGTTCAAGTCCCATGTTGGGTGTAGAGATCACTTAAATACATAAACTAAAAAAAGAAAAAAAAGAGAAATTCACTCATGATCCTCAAAGGTGGTTCTCCTCCCCTAAGTCTTCTCTCTATAGAAATGGCATATGAATGTTAGCCTCTGACCTGAGGACAAAGACAACCAGAAGCCTTCACACTGTTAAAAATGTTTTGTTTTGTTTTTTTAAAAGAGGCACCTGGGTGGCTCAGTCGGTTAAGCGTCAGTCGGTTAAGCTCAGGGTGAATTCGAGCACCACATCAGGCTCTGTGCTGACAGCTCAGAGCCTGGAACCTGCTTCAGATTCTGTGTCTCCCTCTCTCTCTGCTCCTTCCCTGCTCACACTCTGTCTCTTTCTGTCTCTCAACAATAAATAAATGTTAAAAAAAAAAATTAAGAAGCCTTCACACTCTGCACACTGTAGATCATATCTTCCCTTTTTAATTAAAATTTCCACTTCAGTGCAGCCTGATTTCATTCACTCCCTGGGGGGTTCTGCTCCTGTAACATTTTCATTGCCAATTACTTTATGACTCCCTTATTTAAGGCATACAGTCTTCCTTTTAACCATCAACTCTCCTCTCAATCTCCTCTAGGTTAATCAACCCAGTATGAAACTGACTGAGGGTCAGAGAAACTCAAGGTTAGGAGGGGTCAGGCAGCAGTCATAGGCTGAAGACATTTCAGACACAGGAGTAGAGACCATATGCTTTTAGGGGCTTCAGCAGCTAAAGGCTGGCCTCACATATTTACAGAACCACATGCAGAAGCATACAGAGACTGAGAACACCATCAGCAGAGTGTTGCTGTCAACCTGAGCACTAGCTTCTTTAGAAGCTGGGCTCTACTTCTGGGATTTTCACTTTTCTCTTACCCCACTTCATCAAATGTGGACCTGACTCTAAACTCTATACTTTAACTACTCTGTATGTGCAAGAAAACATAAAGGACTGGCCCGTGTGTCCCCTACTATCCTCTAGTAATGGCCAATTTAACAGAGACTTGAAGGGAAGGACCAAAGCAGAAGGTAATATTATTGGCATATGTACATTCACTTTACAGCCCAGGGCTTAGTATGTAATGACTTCGGAGTCAAAAAGTGTGTGTTGAAGTGAAAGCCAAAACTATTCATACGTGGGAGATCAGAATTCAATGTCCTTCACCTGCTTGAATTCTGTGGATAAGATCAGAATGTGGAAGGCAACAGACAAAACAAACAGGAACTGAACTACACAGGGTAGTGCTGGGTCAAGGTGGAGAACCCTCTCCAGTGATCTACTTCATTGGTACCTTATACCTCTCAGCAGATTTTTAAGCTCTCTTCTTTTCCCCTTTAAAAAGGGCATCTTTTACACACATTCCTATCAGACTATACACATTCTTTTGGCCTCTGTGTCTCTGTCTATGGGGTGCCCAGACCACTCCTCCACCTCCACCTGTCCTATCAAAACTCCTATCATTCTGTAATGCACATCTATTACTGTATATCCTGAAAATATATCTGTATTCTCTTTTTTTATTATTTTTTTAACGTTTATTTAGTTTTTGACAGAGAGAGAGACAGAGCATGAGCAGGGGAGGGGCAGAGAGGGAGGGAGATACAGAATCCGAAGAAGGCTCCAGGCTCTGACCTGTTAGCACAGAGCTTGATGCGGGGCTCGAACTCACAGACTGTGAGATCATGACCTGAGCCAAAGTCAGACGCTCAACCGACTGAGCCACCCAGGCGCCCCATCTGTATTCTCTTTTTAAGTTGAAACAAAGAACAGCAAAACAAAAAATAAAACAAAAAACCCCCCTCATACCTCAAACCAAAGAGCAGCAATTGTCACTCATACATGATGTCTTATTCTACCCCTCTTATCTGTGTACCTGTGGGCATTACTTACCCTCCATAAGACTCAATTTCCTCACCTAAAAATGGGAATATTAACAACCACTTAACATGAATTAGAAATACATAAAGTGAGGGGCGCCTGGATGGCTCAATCCCACGTCAGCTCTGTGCTGACAGCTCAGAGCCTGGAGCCTGCTTCAGATTCTGCGTCTCTCTGCATCTCCTCTGCTCACACTCTGTCTCTCTCTATCTCTCTCAAAAATAAATAAACATTACAAAAAATTAAAAAAGAAAGAAAGAAAGAAAGAAAGAAAGAAAGAAAGAAAGAAAGAAAGAAATGAAGTGGTGCCTGGGTGGGGCTCAGTCCAATTCTTGATTTCAGCTCAGGTTGTGATCCCAGAGTCCTGGGATGGAGTCCGAGTCGGGCTCTACGGTGAGCATGGAGCCTGCTTGGGATTCTCTCTCTCTCTCTCTCTCTCTCTCTCTCTCTTCCTCTGCCCATCTCCCCTGCTTGCGTGCACTCTCTCTCAAACAATAAACAAACAAGCAAATTAATTAGTTAATTAAAAAAATGAAAATAAATTTTCAAAAATGAAAATATATGAAATGGTCTATGTAAAGTGCCTAACAGGGTCCTGACATATAGTAAACTCTCAATACATATTAATTCCCTTTCTCTATCTTACTGCTTACACCATTATAAAATAATTCATACCTCCTTTGCCACAATAAAACTTCTTTTGTGAGAACAAAATCCACACATTGCACACTCCACTTTTTCCTATATTATTAACTTACATGTCCTCTTTTCTCTTCAGTTTGCAATGCTTTTAAGTGTTAGAGACTTAACCTTATATGATTTATTTTACCTTCCCATCCGTGGGCCCAAAATGACACACTTAGTATTTCAAACACTCTACATGCTTTTAAAAATACTTGTTGAAAGCATGAATAATAAAGGAGGAAAGGAAGGTAATGAAGGAAAAAATTGAAAAAAAAATCTACCAGGATAAAAATGAAATCACCTTGTGTGTGGGTTTTTTTTATTTATTTTTGTGAAAGAGAACATGACTGAGGGAGGGGCAGAGAGAGGGCGACAGAGAATCTGAAAGGGCTCTGTGAGCCCGATGCTGGTTCGAACTCATGAACCAGTGAGATCACGACCTGAGCAGAAGTCAGATGCTCAACTGAGTGAGCCACGCAGGCACCCCATTTTGTGTGTGTGTGTGTGTGTGTGTTTTTAATTTATTATTATTTTTTTAAGGTAAACTCTACCCCCAACATGGGGCTCAAACTCTCAAATTCAGGACTCCAAGATCAAGACTCACATGCTTTACCGACTGTGCCAGCCAGGCATCTCTATTTTTTCTAAGAAACTTAATATATAGAAGGAGAGGGCTTGTGGGCTAGGATTTTGTTTCTAAGTTTACTTACTCTTTGTTTTACCATATGTAAACGTGATCAGAATAGTGCCTGGCACAAGTAAATACTATATAAACTTTTATTATTATTCCCCTCTCCTCCCAAGTGTACTTCTTTTAGTTTAGTTCCTGGTAAATACTTTCAAATACTGTCCCTCAGTTACTGTTCAAGCTAAGCAGGAAGATGGCTGGGCTTTTGTTTTGTCTGGGGGTTGGAAGGTATGAGTGTGTGTGTGGTGGAGAGGAGAAGCCCCTTGGTCTGATACAGAAAACCCTGCCTAACTGCTGCCATCTAGTGTTCATTTAAAAAAGCTAGAAGTGTCTTAACAGACTAATCCTGTTCCTTCCTCTGAAGACCCTAATACTGTTTTGTTATTGGATCTCAGATTTGGGGAAATTCTGATTACCAAAAGTACAACTTTTGACAGCAATGAGGTGGCAATTGAGAAACCGGAAATTTTCCTAGAATCCTAACATAAATGATCCCATAGTGTACTAATATAACTGTAACCAAAGTCAAAGAAATGAAATTTGCATTATCCTGTGAATCCTTCTTCTTTAAAAAAAATTTTTTAAGCTTATTTATTCATTTTGAGAAAAAGAGAGACCACGAGCAGGGGAGGGGCAGAAAGAGAGCATGAGAGAGAATCCCAAGCAGGCTCCTACACTATCAGCACAGAGCCCAATGCAGGACTTGAATGAACCCACTGAACTGTGAAATCATGACCTGAGATGAAACCAAGAGTTGGATGCTTAACTGACTGAGCCACTCAGGTGCTTCTTGCAGGTACACGTGGCTTCTGTTGGGAAGGGGAGTGAGAACACAGCTGTTTATTTGAGCACTTTCATGTAACAGTTTCTTTATACACACATACTCTAATTTCACATCTCCCCAGATCCCTCTGAGTTAGTATCACTATCCCCATTTTATTGTTTTTAGTTTTCCCATTTTAAAGATAAGAAAATAGAGGCCTAGACAGTTTAACTTGCCTGCTTTGTTTAATCATGGCTGAGAAAAGAATTAGGACTTGTACCCATGTCTATCAATGTCAAGTTCTATGTTTTCTCATCTATATTTCAATGCTTGTTAAACATTTGGAAATCCCAAAAACAGCCCACAAACTGTGGTTAAATATCCTTATAGCTTTCCATTAGTGATGACCTTCTTTAAGAACAACTGAAGAAACACAAAACCCTCAGCATATTAATGTCCTTGAAATTAACTGTACCACTGAGATCTGAACCAACACTTTCAAATACCTAAGTTAGAAACAATTGATGCTAAGTACAAACTGACTTAATTCAATTTTGTAAGAACTGAACTAGATGATAGTAATTTAAAGGGAAAATAAACAATAAATAGTAAAATAGCAACCTTACCAAAAGTATCCTATATTTTGTCTTTAAAAAAAATTTTTTTTTAAAGTAATCTCTACACCCAACGTAGGGCTCAAACTCATGACCCTGAGATCAAGAGTCAGATGCTTGGGGCGCCTGGGTGGCTCAGCCGGTTAAGTGTCTGACTTCAGCTCAGGTCATGATCTCACTGCTCCTGAGTTCAAGCCCCACATCGAGCTCTGTGCTGACAGCTCAGAGCCTGGAGCCTGGTTCAGATTCTGTCTCTGTCTCTCTGCCCCTCCCCTGCTCATGCTCTCTCTCTCTCTCTCTCTCAAATATAAAATAAAACATTAAAAAAAAGAATCATGGGAATACAAGCCGGTGCAGCCATTCTGGAAAACAGTATGGAGGTTCCTCAAAAAACTAAAAATAGAACTACCTTACGACCCAGCAATTGCACTACTAGGTATTTATCCAAGGGATTCAAGTATGCTGTTTCGAAGGGACACATGTGCCCCAATATTACAGCAGCACTATCAACAATAGCCAAAGTATTCAAAGAGCCCAAATGTCCATCGATGGATGAATGGATAAAGAAGATGTGGTATATATACACAATGGAGTATTACTCAGCAATCAAAAAGAATGAAATCTTGCCATTGCAACTACGTGGATGGAACTGGAGGGTATTGCTAAGTGAAATTAGTCAGAGCAAGACAAAAATCATATGACTTCACTCATATGAGGACTTTAAGAGACAAAACAAATGAACATAAGGGAAGGGAAACAAAAATAATATAAAAACAGGGAGGGGGACAAAACAGAAGAGACTCATAAGTATGGAGAACAAACAGAGGGTTACTGGAAGGGGTGTAAAGGGGGGATGGGCTAAATGGGTAAGGGGCACTAAGGAATCTACTCCTGAAATCATTGTTGCACTATATGCTAACTAATTTGGATGTAAATTTAAAAAAAGAAAAATAAAATTAAAAATTAAAAAAAAAAAAAAAAAAAGAACAACAACAACAACAAAAGAATCAGATGCTGTACCAAGTGAGCCAGCCAGGTACCCTTCTATATTCTTATCATTATGAGAACTGAAACTAAACTGGAGAAATCACGGAGATGTTGGGGCACCTGGGTGGCTCAGTTGATTGAGCGTCTAATTTTAGCTCAGGTTATGATCTTCCGGTTCATGGGTTTGAGTCTGGCATCAGGCTCCACACTGAAGGTGAGGAGCATACTTGGGATTCTCTGTCTCTCTCTCTGCCCCTCCCCTGCTCTCTATCTCTTTCTCTCCTAAAATAAATAAATGGACATTAAAAAAATTAAAGAAATCATGGAGATGTCATTTTTAATTACTTCTTATTAAAAATAAACTTGTGCTCAATGCTGAAAAAAAATTTTTTTTTAAGTGGAAGAGGAAACAAAATTAAAAAGCAACACCAGGAGGGGCGCCTGGGTGGCTCAATCAGTTAAGTGTCCGACTTTGGCTCAGGTCATGATCTCATGGTTCGTGAGTTCGAGCCCCACATTGGACTCTGTGTTGACAGCTTGGCTCCTGGAGCCTGGAGCCTGCTTCAGATTCTGTGTCTCGCTCTCTCTCTGGCCCTCCCCTCTCGAGCTCTGTCTCTCTCTCTCTCTCAAAAATAAATAAACATTTTTTAAAAAAAGAAAAAAAGCAACATCAGGAGCGCCTAGGCTGGCTCAGTCAGTTAAGAGTCAAACTCTTAATTTTAGCTCAGGTCATGAGGTTAGGTTGGTTAGTGAGTTCCAGCCCCAAGATGAGAAGTGCATTCAGTGCAGAACCTGCTTGGGATTCTCCCTCTCTCTCTGCCCCTCCTCCACTTGAGCATTCATGTGCTCTCTCTCAAAAAAAAAAAAAAATTAAAAAAAAAAAACAAACACACACACCAATCTCTAGAATTGTATCACTTAACCTCTCTTAATAAAGTTTTAAATCTATATGTGAATATGTGTGCATGCGTGTATATGTATTATATTTAAAGATTTTTTTTAAAGTAATTTCCACACTCAACAGGGGGCTAGAACTCACAACCTAGAGGATCAAGAGTCACACTTTCTATTGACTGAGCCAGCCAGGCACCTCTGTATAATTTTAAAGTAGCAATATGTTAAATATGTAGTTTGGTTGCCTTTTTATTTTTATTTTATTTTTAATTAAAAATTAAAAAAATTTTTAAAGTTTTTTAAATGTTTATTTATTTTTGAGAGACAGAGAAAGACAGAGCATGAGCAGGGGAGGGACAGAGAGAGAGAGTGAGACACAGAATCCGAAGCAGGCTCCAGGCTCTGAGCTGTTAGCACAGAGCCCGATGCAGGGCTTGAACCGACGGACCGCGAGATCATGACCTGAACCGAAGTCAGACGCTCAACTGACTGAGCTACCCAGGCACCCCGGTTGCCTTTTTATGTTTAAGTTTATTTATTTTTAGTAATCTCTACACCCAACATGGGCCTCCAACCACACCCTGAGACCTAGAGTCGCATGCTCTTCTGACTGACAGGTTTCCTGGTTGCCTGTTTTTTTTTTCTTAAGTTTACTTATTTATTTTGAGAGAGAGAGAGAGAGAGAGAGAGAGAGAGAATGAGCGGGGGTGGGGGAGAGGGAGGGCAGAGAGAGACGGAGAGAGAGAGAGAGAGAGAGAGAGAGAGAGAGAGAGAGAATTCCAAGAAGGCTCCACACTGCCATTGCAGAGCCCAACACAGGGCTCCAACTCATGAACTGTGAGATCATGACCTGAGCCAAAATCAAGAGCCCGGTGCTCAAACGACTGAGCCACCCAGGTGCCCTGCCTTTTTAATTTTTTTAAACTGAGATACATTGGTAACAATTTTCCATTACAGAAACATTATGCTTTAATTTTTTAGTGCCTGTATCGAGTTCCATTTTACGGGTAATATTTTATTTAACCAGACTCAATATGAACATTTAGTTTAGTTCATATTTTTACTATTGCAAGATGATGCAGGGATAAAAAACTACATACCTAAACCTAACATTGTTAGGTTACTGTGTTAACATTCAGAGAGAGATAAGCAGTAAAAATGGAAAGGAGTTTTTTTTTTTTTTATGGTTTTTTAATGTTTTATTACCATCACATGAGGTAAAAAAAAAAAAAAAATCTATTTCCTTCTTTTCTCTCTCCCTTCCTGCTTGCCTTCCTTCCTTTCTTCTTTCTTTTTTTTTATTGTTTCAATATATGAAGTTTATTGTCAAATTGGTTTCCATACAACACCCAGTACTCATCCCAAAAGGTGCCCTCCTCAATACCCATCACCCACCCTCTCCTCCCTCCCACCCCCCATCAACCCTCCGTTTGTTCTCAGTTTTTAAGAGTCCCTTATGAAGGAGCTTTAACCAACAGTCGAAAAAAGCACAGGGTACAAAGATTTAATAGGAAAATAATAAATGATCAATTAGACTAAGCACCAAAGTTGCCCAAGAAAAGCCCTCTTGTCTTTACTGTTCCAAATGAAGTTAAATTGATACAAACTGCCTTCTCAGAGGCAGGGCTCTGGCCTTTCCTGTGTGCCATTATGACAAAATTAGAAGAAATCAGGGTGCAGTCTCCAGTTAAGAATAACAAACTAGGGGTGCCTGGGTGGCTCAGTTGGTTAAGCATCTGACTTCAGCTCAGGTCATAATCTCACAGCTTGTGAGTTTGAGCACCACATCAGGCTCTGTGATGCCAGCTCGGAGACTGGAGCCTGCTTCAGATTCTGTGTCTCCTTCTCTCTCTGCCCCTCCCCCACTTGTGCTCTGTCTCTCTCTTCTCTCTTTCTCTCTCTCTCAAAAAAAAAAAAATAAATGTAAGAATAACAAACTAAATGCTTACACAAAGGAAAGTGTTAGAAAATAAAGTAATATTTTTAGACTGGACTCACAAACACAGGCAGAGGTTAAGAATATGAAGGAGAGATTAACCAGAGACCATGTGAAGTCAGGGTTCTGGAGGGTGGTGGACCAGGGTTGGAAACCCAGATCTGCTAAGTACTGGAATTGTGCACCTGGGCTAGGTACTTATGGCCCTTGACCCTGTTTCCACATTTCCCTCATCCTGAAAATGGAAAAAGTGATAATACTTCTCTCTCAAAGTTGTTAAGATTGAATGAAATAATGTGGGGCATCTGGGTGGCTCAGTTGGTTAAGTGTCACTCTTGATCTCGGCTCAGGTCATGGTCTCACGGGTTTATGAATTTGAGCCCTGCATCAGACTGCACGCCATCAGTGCGGAGCCTGCTTGGGATTCTCTCTCCCTCTCTCTCTCTCAGTCCTCCTCTCTCTCTCTCTGTCTCTGTCTCTCTCAGAATAAATAAATAAACTTAAAAAAAGGTTTTTTAAGTTTAAATGAAATAATGTAGCTTCCATGCAGAGTAAAATGGATGGCATGGGGTAGATGCTTAATAACCAGTAGCTATTAACCAGGAAACAGTCTTATCTGATTAGGGTAGAAGGTATGGTGCTTTAGAATTAGAGGCTGGAACTAGATACAGCTCAATCAAAAGGGAGGAGAATGTCTAGGTCACAGAAGGGATGATGGTGACAGTGGTGAGGGACTGATCATGTGATACTAGATCCCAGAAATCAGTATGACACTTGGGATCCATGAAAGGGAAGGGAAGCATGTGTTAACAGCCACATGCTAAGTCCAGAGAGTATGTCCCCAGTTGGAACTCTCTTAACTCCTCTGATTTCCCTATGAGCCCCCAAAGCTGTATGCTTTTTTTTAGCTACTTTTACAGGGATTTCCCTCCTCCCTCTTTCTCTGTTTGCCCCTGTTAAGTTTCATACTGACCAAACTTTCA
Source organism: Panthera onca (assembly GCF_046562875.1). NCBI lineage: Eukaryota > Metazoa > Chordata > Mammalia > Carnivora > Felidae > Panthera > Panthera onca. The sequence goes on from NC_138351.1 coordinate 33,081,603, forward strand.
ATATTTACCACTTTCTAAAGAGTACAGCCTTATTCCAGAAAGATCATATAGAACTTTGTTTTCTTGGTGGAAGTGAGAGGAATTTCTGAATTCTTCAGAAAAGCTTGGAAACTCTCTCAATCAGTTTATCAGATCTTACCTGTCTCATTACCCCAAGGGTCTTTTCTAAATGTTTTCTAAATATATACACTTTCCTATATCTTTACTATTACCACTATGGTTTAAAATGACTTCATGTTTTGTCAGACACCTACAATTATCTCCTAACTGTAGTCTTCATTTCTACTTGTGCCCATACCAATCCTCCATTTGCAGCTAGAATGATATTGTATTATAAAAACAAAAGTATGATCAAATCTCTCTCTAACTTAAAAAACTTCTAGTAATGTTCCCTACTACCAGGATGAAGTCACAATTATTTTTTTTAATTTTACTTTTCTTTTTTTAAATTTACATCCAAATTAGTTAGCATATAGTGCAACAATGATTTCAGGAGTAGATTCCTTAGTGCTCCTTACCCATTTAGCCCATCCCCCCTCTCACAACCCCTCCCGTAACCCTCAGTTTGTTCTCCATATTTATGAGTCTCTTCTGTTTTGTCCCCCTCACTGTTTTTATATTATTTTTGTTTCCCTTCCCTTATGTTCATCTGTTTTGTCTCTTAAAGTCCTCATATGAGTGAAGTCATATGATTTTTGTCTTGCTCTGACTAATTTCACTTAGCATAATACCCTCCAGTTCCATCCACATAGATGCAAATGGCAAGATTTCATTCTTTTTGATTGCTGAGTAATACTCCATTGTATATATATACCACATCTTCTTTATCCATTCATCCATCGATGGACATTTGGGCTCTTTCCATACTTTGGCTATTGTTGATAGTGCTGCTGTTATATTGGGGTGCATGTGTCCCTTCAAAACAGCACACTTGTATCCTATGGATAAATGCCTAGTAGTGCAATTGCTCAGTCATAGGTTAGTTCTATTTTTAATTTTTGAGGAACCTCCATACTGTTTTCCAGAGTGGCTGCACCAGCTTGCATTCCCAGAAGTCACAATTCTTTAATATTGCTCACAAAGCCTGTATAACCTGGGCCTTATTTCTCTCTCCAGATTCATCTTGGCAACTCTTTGTTCATAATGCTGCAGTAGCACTGACTTTTTTTGCTCATGGAAGTCATTGAGCTTTGTACAGCCTCAGGACCTTTGCACATAATGTTCCCTCTGCCGAGAAGGCTCACTCCACAACTTTCCACCTGACCAATTCCTCCTTATACTTCAGCTCTCTAATTAATTTGTGACTTATTCACTGACACCTACCCAAACACTGCAAACTAGGTTAGGTCTTTCTGTTTTATACTTTCATAACACCCTGTACTTTGTCATGGCTGTACTTATCACGAACCTAATTAAATAATAGTTGTTTAGTTATTGAATATCTAGCTCTTTGGGTTGTGAGCTCCATGAGATCAAGAACTTATATCTTATGTTCAAAGCTATAAATCAATTATATAGTACAGTTAAAAGCACATAGCAGGCACTCAGTAAATAATGAATGTCCATAATTATCCATATTTGCATCTTTGGTCATAGATCTGTGCATATGAATGCCATATATATATATATATATATATATATATATATATATATATATATAAAACTAGAACAAAAGAAATGTAGCTGATTTCCTGCATTCTCTTTGGTAGCTGGAGGTTTTTTGTTTTGTTTTTCGTTTTGTTTTGTTGTGGTTTTTTTTTTTTTTTTTTGCCTTATTTTCTGAGGGAGACTCACCATGATAAATTTTCTTCAAGTTTGGCTTGAAAAAACCTTTTTTTCAAGGTTTATCCATACAAAAAGAGCATGTCAACTATAAAGGATAGGGTAAATCAGGCTGTTAGCAATCTCCATATCAAAATTTAATGTTAAAAGAAAATGACGCAATAGCCTATAAAGCACACAGGCAAGAAAAAAAGTGTGATGCAAGATTGTAACATTCAGTACGGTGTCTTGAGACATAAAAGTTAAGAGAATGAAGAAAATGAATTAATTCTTAAATTTCTATTTCCAGTTATGATGGGCTAGGTTATTCAGACCAATATGTCCATAGATAATGAATAAAGATGCTGAATGAACTATATACATATATAAAAATTCCTCCAAGGCACAAAATTGCTGACAAGATAGTAAAAACTATTAGGCCAAAAGCTAAGAAAAGGTGGAAGCCCAGAAAAGGTGGAGTACAAGAGCACAAAAGCTACTCTTGCCTTGAGGACATTTTCTAGACAGGGACATCTAGCATTGTTTTTAGTAGGTTCACTGGGCATGGAAAGAGCAGACAAGGTCCAGGGCTACCCAAGGTGAAAATGCTATTAGGTGGACTCCTCCTATATTAGTTTGGGACTCCATAGGCTATACCGTAAGGATAAGGGTGAACCAGTACCCAAGAACTTTAGAAAATGTTGTTTTTTACATGGACTATAATAGGAGAAAAAAAATAAAAGCATCTTTCCCTATCCCATTTTTGAGCAGATATGGCCACCACACAGCTCCGGCTTAGATTTGTAGCCTGGGTTAGCAATGACTCAAGGAACCTCAATCCATGAAAACAGGTCTTACTGAGAAAGCCCTGGGGCACCTGGGTGGCTCAGTTGGTTAAGCATCCAACTTTGACTCAGGTCATGATCTCACGTTTTGTGAGTTTGAGCCCCATTTGGGGCTCTGTGCTGACAGCTCAGAGCATGGAACCTGCTTCAGATTCTGTGTCTCTGTCTATCTCTGCCCTTTCCCCCACTCACACTCTGTCTCTCTCTCTCTCTCTCTCAAAAATAAACGTTAAGAAAGCCTCAAGGCACCTAGCAGGAGCAAACAAAAATCATTTTTTTTCCCAAGAAGCCACAAATACTTTCCTTCACAAATAGTTTTTCAAGGATAAGAAGTAAACATACAAGGAAACTAGACACCACAAACAACACAGCAAAAATATCAGGCAGCAGAAATAAACCAGAAAATAATTGAGACATTAGAATTATGATACAGATTACAAAAGAACTATGATTACTATGTTTAAAGAAATAAAACAACACAACTCCCAATGCAGGAAATAGGAGAGAGGAACATGTTGAAATGCTCCATATACATGCAATTGGCAAAATCCAGACTGGAGGAAACTCTGTATTGTCAAAGAACCCAGGTTAGTTAACAAAAAATTGTAAGGAAGAGAAAGCTTTAAAATTTGAAGATTATCATGTTAATTTCCCCACTATTCCTGGTTTTTCATGAACATTTCTCATAAATGTTTCATTTCTTCTACATTTTTTTTAGAGGACATTCTCCACATTAACCATTAGTACCTTGAATTTTGATGTTAAAACAACCTAACTTGCTTGTAATGTATTGTTCTTTCTATACAATCCTGGATTTAGTTAATATTTTAAGGATTTTTGAATCTACATTCATGAGCAAAACTGGAATATAACTTTCCTTTAACTTGGTGCCTGTCAGGTTTCCCCATCAGGGTTATTCTGTGCCCCATAAAAAGTTGAAGTGTTCCCTGTGACTGTCTTCCTTTCCCCAGTTTGTAAATATCTCATTAAGACAGGAAAGTTATCCTGGTAATATGTTTGGTTTAACTTTCCAAGGAAATCAGGGTAGTCTGGAGTCTTCTTTGTGGGTTGCCTTTGCACTACTTTTTCAATTTGTTTTTAAACGATTTCGGTTTTCTATTTCCCTGTACGCAAGCAAAGAAGTACCGGCCAGGACTTCTCAATTCCGGTAAGCCGACTGCAGAAAACTCAAGCCACAACACAGGAAAATGCGCACAAAACAAGTCACTTCCGTCTAGGAAGTGACGGTGTAACCACGTCGGGCGCAGCGGGACCTCAAAACCCCTTCTGCGGAAGCCGCGTTCTGACGTCACCACGCAGCCGAATACCCATAAGACCGCAACGAGCCGTATTGCATTGTGGGACACTTGTCCATACCCTGGGGGCTTAGTGCGTCAGTAAGGGGTTCTCCACAGTGACGTATGCACCTGTTCATTCCGCCTGTTCAAAATCTCTCCCCTCTATTAAGAACGGGGGCCGTCCCATCTTAGAGGAACAAGAAAATGCTAGAGAATGGCGCGGGTTTTCGGAGACGCTGAAGGTAACAGAACCTGGCCCAGGGCCTGAAACCTATCAGAGACTCACGTGACTCACTGCTACTCTCCCACTGGTCCCTTTACTGAGGCGTGTGTGTGCGTGTGTGTCATATGACAGACTTCTGGCTCAGCTGTCACGTGACTGCCACGTCGCTTGCGACTTTGGAGACTACTAGCCTCTAGGGGGCGAATGTCTTTACCGCCTCTTTTCCCACTTTGGTTTCCCCGTTAGTAGCGCATGCGCAGCATACGACTGCCACCAGCTTTGTCTCCTGAACACTTCGTTCACCATTTCTTCCTCCGGAGTCGGAAAGGCGCGCTTCTTTGGGTTCTTGAGAAGGTGGTCCGGAAGCTGGCGACCACGGGTAGTTGTTCGCCCTCATCTGCTGAGACTATAGAGGTCGCCCCCACCCCCACCCCAGGGTTGAAGTAAGGGTGCAGTGGGCAGGGCGGCGCAGCTGGGGAATCGGTCCTGCGTTGGGTGTTCTCTCAGAGCCAGAACTCGAGTGGGGAGCGCGCGTGCTAGTAACCCGTGATGCGGCTATGTCGCTGTCATCTTCCCTTTCCATTGGGTTATCCTGGGTGTGAGCCTGCGCCACACGAATGTATTCTCTCACTCAGGAGAACCACAATCCACCCTCTCTTCCACTAATGTAAATCTAAGTTGGCCTGTTTTTGTTTGTTTGTTTTAGATTTTTAGCTACCCAGTTCAGGAAACACCTTCTATCTTGTCCGTGATTTCCATCCTATTCTCATGGTGCTAGGACTAATACACAGTTGCCATCTTTAGGTGTTTACCGTTGTATTTGGCATCCCCCATCCTTTCATGGTATTTGACTTGATTTGACATGATAACATTTTTAAAATTTTATTTAATTCCAAGTTAGTTAAAAAATAGTGTAATAATGGTTTCAGGAGTAGAATTTAGTGATTCATTACGCATAACACCTACTGCTCATCTCAACAATACCCTCCTTAATGCCCATCATGCCCCCACCCCCCTCCCAGCAACCCTCAGATTTTGTATTTAAGAGTCTTATGTTTTGCCTCCCTCTCTGTTTTTATCTTATTTTTCTTGCCTGTATGTTCATTTGTTTTGCTTCTTAAATTCCCATATGAGTGAAATCACATATTTGTCTTTAACTTATTTCACTTAGCATAGTATGTTCTAGTTCCAACCAAGTTGTAGCAAATGGCAAGATTTCATTCATTTTGATCGTGATATTCCATTGTGTACACACACCACACTTTCTACATGCACTCATTCAGTCGTTGGACATTTGGGCTCTTTCCGTAATTTGGCTATTGTTGATAGTGCTGCTATAAACATTGGGATGTATGTGCCCCTCTGAAACAGCATACCTGTATCCTTTGGGTAAATACCTAGTATTACAATTGCTGGCTTGCAGGGTAGCTCTATTTTTAATTATTTGAGGGATTTCCATAGTGTTTTCCAGAGCAGCTGCACCAGTTTGCATTCCCACCAACAGTGCAGAAGTGTCCCCCTTTCTCTTCCTCCTCTCTAGCTTTGGTTGTTTCCTAAGTTGTTAATTTTAGCCATTCTCACAGGTGTGAGATGGTATCTCATGGTTTGGGTTTGTATCACCCTGATGATGAGTGATGTTAAGCATCTTCATGTGTCTGTTAGCCATCTAGATGTCATCTTCAGAAAAGTGTCTGTTCATGTCTTCTACCCATTTCTTCACTGGATTATTTGTTTTGTGGGTGTTGAGTTTGATACATTTCTTCACAGATTTTGGATACTAACCCTTTGTCTGTCATTTGCAAATATCTTCTACCATTCAGTTGGTTGCCTTTTAGTTTTATTGTTTCCTTTGCTGTGCAAAAGCTTTTTATCTGGATGAGGTCCCAATAGCTCATTTTTACTTTTGTTTCCTTTCCCTCCAGAGACATGTCTAGTAAGAAGTTGCTGTGGCCAAGGGCAGAGAGGTTGTTGCCTGTTTTCTCCTCTAGGATTTTGGTGGTTTCCTTACATTTAGGTCTTTCATCCATTTTGAGTTTATTTTTGTGTATGGTGTTAGAAATTGTTCCAGGTTCTTTCTTCTGTAGATTACTGTTTGCTGAAGAGACTGTCATTTTTCCATTGGCTATTCTTTCCTGCTTTTTGGAAGAGTAGTTGGCCATACATTTCTGTATCCATTTCCGGGTTCTCTATTCTCTATTTTGTTCCATTGATCTATGTCTGTTTTTGTGCCAGTACCATACTTTCTTGATTACAGCTTTGTAATAAGGCTTGAAGTCCAGAATTGTGATGCCTCCAGTTTTGGTTTTGTTTTTCAACATTACTTTGGCTTTTCGAGGTCTTTTCTGGTTCCATACAAGTTTTAGAATTGTTTTTTCTAGCTCTGTGAAGAATGATGGTGTTATTTTGATAGGGATTAGCTGAATGTGTAGATTGCTTTGGATAGCATTGGCATTTTAACAATATTTGTTCTTCTAATCCAGAGGCATGGAATGTTTTTCCATTTGTGTCTTCTTCAATTTCTTTCATAAACCTTCTATAGTTTCCAGATACAGATATTTTACCTCTTTGGTTAATTTATTCCTAGGTATTTTATGGTTCTTGGTACAGTTGTAAATGGGATTAATTCCTTGATTTCTCCTTCTGCTGCTTCATTATTGGTGTATAGAAATGGCCACAGATTTCTGTACATTGATTTTATATCCTGCAACTTTGCTAAAATCATGGATCAGTTCTAGCAGAGTCTTTTCAGGTTTTCCACGTAGAGAGTGAAAGTTTGACTTCTTTCATACTGATTTGGATGCCGTTTATTTCTTTTTGTTGTCTGATTGCTGACTCTAGGACTTCCAGTACTATGTTGAGCAACAGTGGTGAGAGTGGACATATCTGTCATATTCCTTTTTTTTAAATATATATATTTTTAATGTTTATTTATTTTTGAGAGAGAGAGAGAGAGAGAGAGAGAGAGAGAGAATGCAAATGGGGGCTGGGCAGAGAGAGAAGGAGACACAGAATCCAAAGTGGGCTCCAGACTCTGAGCTGGGCCCACTAGGCCCCAATGCAGGGCTCAGACTCATGAACCATGAGATTATGACCTGAGCCGAAGCTGGACACTTGACCAACTGAGCCACCCAGGTGACCCTCCTGTTGTATTCCTGACCTTAGGAGGAAAGCTCTGTTTTTCCCCATTGAGGATGATATTAGCTCTGGGTCTTTCGTATATGGCCTTTATGATGTTGAGGTTTGTTCCTTCTATCCCTACTTTGTTGACTTTGTTGAGGGTTTTTATCCAGAAAGGATGCTGTATTTTGTCAAATGCTTTTTCTGCATCTATTGAGAGGATCATGTGGTTATTATCCTTTTACTAATGTTATTTATCACATTGATTGATTTATGGATATTGAACCATTCCTGCAGTCCAGGAATAAACCCCACTTGATCATGGTGAATAATTATTTTAATGTATTATTGGATTCGATTTGCTAGTACCATGTTGAGAATTTTTGCATCTGTCTTTATCAGGGAAATGGTCCATAATTCTCCTTTTTAGTGGGGTCTTTGTCTGGTTTTGGGATCAAGGTAATGCTGGTAATACACAGAATCTGAAGCAGGCTCTGAGCTGTCAGCACAGAGCCCGACATGGGGCTCGAACCCACAAACCGTGAGATCATGACCTGAGCTGAAGTCAGATGCTCAACTGACTGAGTCACCCAGGTGCCCCTAAAAATCCAATCTATCTTTAAGATAAGTTTGGTAAAAGTCTTTTAGTCATATAATTAAAAAATTAAAATGTAGAAAAGTATATAGTGAAAAATCTGTTTCACATCCTTACAGCCTATTTGCTTAATTTCCAATGCACCCCATCCCAAAGACAACTAGTTGGGAGGTTATGGTAGTTTATGCTAGTTGGCTAGACAACTAGTTGGGAGCCAAGGAAATACAAATACACTTATTTTCCTACTTTCTTTTTTTTTTTTACACACAAAGAGTAGCCTAATCTACATAATGTTCTGCATCCTACTTTTTTTTCATTTAAAAACATTTTTGAGGGGCGCCTGGGTGGCTCAGTCAGTTGAGTGTCCAGCTTCGGCTCAGGTCATGATCTCACAGTCTGAGTTTCGAGCCCCGTGTTGGGCTCTGTGCTGACAGCCCAGAGCCTGGAGCCTGCTTCAGATTCTGTGTCCCCCTCTCTCTCTGCCCCTCCCCCACTCATGCTCTGTCTCTCTCTGTCTCAGAAATAAATAAACATTAAAAAAAAATTAAAAAAATAAAAAATAAAAAATTTTTGAGATCCATACGCATATACAATGTTATCACTTTTTGTACAGCTGTACAGATTCCATGGTATGGCTATGCTATGTGTTTTTTTTTATTTTTTTATTTTTTATAACCAGTCCCCTATTGATAGCCATTTGGGATTGTCTATTATGAACAATGCTGTAATGAAAAAAATTGTTGTTGTGCAACTTTATGATGATACAAATTCCTAAAAGACCATTTCTGTGTTAAAAGTTATATGTATTTGAAATTTTGATAGATAAATGCCACTGCCTTCTGTAAGCATCTGTGTATATATTTTCCCATAGTCTTATCAACAAAATGTTAGCATACTTATTTCATTTGATGACTTGATAGATTGTCATGATATCACATAATATTTTTAATTTTCATTTCTCTTGGGAAATGAGCATCTTATATTTAAGAGCCATGTATATTTTTTCTTTTCTGGGAACTCAGTGTAAACCCTTGTCAATTTTTCTATTGATTTGTTTTATTCATTAATTTTTAATGTATTTTTAGTTCTTTTTTTTTTTTTAATTTTTAATGTTTATTTTTGAGAGAAAGAGCACATGCATGGGAGAGGCAGAGAGAGAGGGAGACACAGAATCAGAAGCAGGCTCCAGATTCTGAGCTGTCAGCACTCATGGGGCCTGAACTCATGAATTGGGAGATCATGACCTGAACCAAAGTCAGAGGCTTAAATGACTGAGTGAGTCAGGTACCCAAATATACATCCTGCTTCTTAATAAAAGGACCTGCAGCAGAGATAATGTATTCAATATGATTGGGAAAATTGAAAGGAAAATTTTCTGCCAAGCGTAATTCATTTGCTGTGATGGAGCATATTTCAGTCTGAGCTTCTATCAGCTATGGCAAAAAGGGAAAGGTATTTGGCAAAAGGAAACAAATAGAAAACCTTTAGTGGGTTCTAAAAATTCTAAACAAACTATAAAGCTATAAGAGGAATCCATTACCCTGACTCTGTTTTGTTTTTTCCCCCTAGAACAAGACAAATTCATAGGAAAAATGGAAAAGCAAAAGTTCTGATGTTTTGCTTTTGATTTCACCAACTCCAGGTGTTTTCTTTTTAGAAAGGTAAGAAATTTATCTCAGAAACCAACAAATATGCTGTACTTGAAAGATTCATTCTCACTTAGATTGCTGAAAAGCGTCTCTAACAATTCAGCTAAAAAAAGAATGCTTACCTGTCTAGTATCTTTTTTTATTTATTTAAATTATTTATTTATTTATTTATTTATTTATTTATTTATTTATTTATTTAAGTAATCTCTACAGCCAAAGTAGAGCTTGAACTCATGACTCTGAGATCGAGAGTTGCATGCTCCTCTGACTGAGCCAGCCAGGCGCCCCCACGTGTCCAGTATTTGATTAAACTGAAAATGGACACCAGAAAATCCCTTTCTTTTTAACAAATTAAATAAAAATAATTTAAAATGAGTACTTTTGAAAGCACTGATACTATAAAAGGTAATACTAAAAAATAAAGGTCCAGAAGAAAACAAAATACTTGGAAACTCACAAGATGGTATAGGGACCATTTGGAACCCCAAGGTCAGTATGAAGTTTATTTTAAGCTGAAGACATTTGAGAATCAATACGTGCAGAAAGAAGCCTTCTCAGAGCTTCCCTTATATAACTAAAAGCAGAAACTTCTGGGAAGTGAGGCTGCAAGAATTTCCCTGTCAGGGTCAGCCTACCCCAAGGAGAGAAATCAAGAGTAAACCTACTATAAATCCCTTTCCCAGAAGAGTTTTATGGCCATGAAAAGTAAGGAAAACCACTCACAGCAGCATAAACAAACTATCACAAAGTTTCTTTCCAGATTGTTTTTTTAAAAACCCATTTGTTTTTCTTAAGTAAATCTCTTTATTCTTCCCACAAAGTCTGTTTTTCTCTACTAAATTAGGTTAGCCTCTGACTAACTGTTCAATGAGCTAGATTCCTCCTTTATTAACACCATATGCCTATGAATAAACCTTAATTATCAGATCCCCAGTTGCTGAACTTAAAAGGGTGGAGGAAGTTTTTCCTCTCTAACAGTGGTCAAAGGGACAGCAGTTTTTTCAATGAGGAAAAGAAAATGGGGTGGTAGTGCAGGGAACTTCAAATATTTTCCAAAAAGAGGAAATCTAAATGGATCATAAACAAAGCCTTTTAATTTCATAAATATCCAGAAAAGGCAAATTTAAATCACCCTTCTGATTGACAAATATTAAGAATCTGACAGTACCCAGTATTTGGCAAGAATGGTGAACAACAGGAGCATTCAAACACTGCTGGACAGAGTGTAAATAGACACAACAGTTTTACAAACAGCTTGACATTTTCTAAAAAATTGAATATACAGATATTCTAGGACCCAGCACTTTCTCTTCCAGCTATACACTCACCCTTGCTACTCAACTGCGGACTATACACCAGAAACCTCAGCATTTCCCAGCAACTTGTTAGAAATGTAAATTTCTGGGCCTTACTATAGATCATATGAATTAAACTCTGCATCTTAACAAGATCTTGAGTGATACATAAGCACCTGTGCCCCAGGATCCATGGACAAGAATGTTCTTGATAGCTACAAACAAATAATCCCTTTATCTATGAACAGGAGAAAGTATGCTATATTCATAAAATATATGAAAACTACATGTTAATGAAAAGGAACAAATTAGAGTTAAATGCAACATGGATAAGTATCACGATGTTGAGAGAAATAAGTAAGACATAAAAAAATACATAGACTATAATTCATGTATGTAATCTTCAGTAACAGTTACAACCAAACTGTGCTGTTTATGTATGATAAGGTACATTAAGGTAATGATACTAAAAAGGGGAGAAAGTAAAGCAAGAAAGTGATTCAGGGTGAAATCAGGGTGGAATTTCTCCAGAGGAGAGGGGTGAGTTGTGATCTTGGAGGGAGGGAGGCAGTTGTAGGGTGTTTACAGAACAGGTGTATGTGTTGGATAGTGTCTAAAGTGTTTCTATTTTATAAGTATTTAAATGGTTTATAAGTTCTGTGTAGTTTTCAGTATGTGTGTTATATTTCACATTAGATAAATAAATGCTATAGACTTATTTCCAATGATATCTGGATGGCTGACAATGAGAAAAACAATAAACAGGAAGTAACAGCAAAGTAAATTGGCACTGGATAGACTAGAAAAAGAAAAACCAAGGCCTCCTAGTGTTTGTTCTATTGAAAATAAGGCCTTTTTTTTTTTTTTTTTTTCCCTGGGTAAGGCAATCTTTATTTTCCATGAGGGATGTTTGGGCATACAGACTCAAAGAGTGGATGTGTTCTAGGGGGAGGGGTAGAAGGAAGCAGGAGAATGGGAGGAGGCTACAGACCATGCCAGGGTGGAGGAGGAGATGGGGATGACAGAGGGTGGGGAGGGGTTGGGGTTGCGTGGCAGGGGTGGTAGTGGTAGATGGACACAGGATATAGCACTTAGAGATCAAAGAGGAGGCCATACCCCAAGCTCTCACCTTACATGTTTTCCTCCTTCCCCTAGTCCTGCCCCCTGTCCACCTGTTTGCATTTGACCACAGACCCTCACAGGAGTAGCAGTTCAAGAACCCTTTTCTGAGTCAAACATAGAGGGAAATGGTGTCCCATGTTGGAACTATCAGAGGAACATCCCAAAAATTGAGTTAAGGAAGATTTGGCCACTAGGGCACCTAAATAGGAAGTTAGGTAAGGTGAAGAATGCCCAAAAAGAAAACAATCAACCTCGGCTATGCTTTCTGTAGCTTTTATACCTAGATCTGATGTTCATGGAGTGGCCTTGAAGCCTCTCATTATCATGGCCTTGATGGAGATTGGTGAATATATTATTTTAATCTGGAGAAAGTTCCTTTCTGTGTAAAATAGACTATATAAGATAACTAAACTTCAAATTGTTGAAAATAAACCTCACTTGAAAGAAAAAAAAAACCCAGAAATTCCTAAGAATGTGTCCAAACATTAACAGATGATAACAGGAACAAAGAAGTCCTTGGGTTCATGACCACTTCAGAATATGCTTCAGAATACAACTCACTTTTTTTTTTTTTTTTTTTTTTACAACTCATTAAGAAGGCTGGGCTTAAAATTGTACTCGGGACTCTAAGAAAGTAGGCATAAGACAGAGGAAGATAAATTTAGGATGGACTTTGAGAAAGAAGTGGCAAAGAAATCTGAAAAATGTTACAAATTTCTGGAAAGATAAAACATAAGAAATCACTAAAATTTATAAAAATAAAAATGGTCATTAATTGTCTTAGTCCATTCCGGATGCCATAAGAAAATACCACAGACTGGCTAGTTTATAAACAACAGTAATTTATTTCTCACAGTTCTGGAAGTTGGGAAGTCCAAGATCAAGGTGCCATTATGGTCACTTGGTTTACAACTGTGCTTTAGTGCTGTGTCCTCTCTTAGTGGAAGGGGCAAACAAGCTCTCTGGGGTCTCTCTTATAAGATCATTAGTTCTACTCATGAGGGCTCCACCTCATGGATAAGCCCCTCCCAAAGGACCTACCTCCTAATACCACTACACCAGGCATTAGGATTTCAACATAAGAACTTTTGGGGGAAACACGTTAAGACCACAACATCAATGAAGCAAAAGTTGTTAAAGAAACCATCAAATGTGAGCTATTTCAAGAGTAGGGGGCAAGAAATTCAGGTTTTGGAAAATAGAGCAGTTGCCACAGAAAGTAGAGAATTGGGATGAACCAGCCACATTGAGCTGAGTAAAACCTTGAAGGTCATAAGAGGTCTCCAAATGTGGGGCGCCTAGGTGGCTCAGTCGGTTAAGCATCCAACTCCTGATTTTTGACTCAGGTCATGATCTCGTGGTTGGTGCGTTTGAGCCCCACGTTGGGCTCTGCGATGACAGCACAGAGCCTGCTTGGGACTGTCTCCCTCTCTCTTTGCCTCTCCCCTTCTCTCTCTGCCTTTCTCTCTCAAAATAAATAAATAAGCAAACAAACAAACATTAGAAAAAAGATGTCTCCAAAAGGAAAGAACAGATCTGTTGATTACAGAATTGCAAAGAGAATTGGAACAGTTATTTTGAGATGAATTCTGAAACTGAGGACAAAAGTAATGAAAAAACTTTATGTATATACTGAAATAAGCAATAGAGAATCAGGGCCCAAGCTCTATTAGAACATGAAGACAGAAATGCTTCACTAGGCAAGATAAAGTGATACCAGCCACTCACAAATCATAGATTGTAGATGGAAGTTGGAAGACCACAGAAGGAAGTTGAAAGAGTAGTCCTGTTCATTGCGATTATTCCAGGTTTAACTAGAAACAGACCCTAAAGCAGAGTATCAAGAAACTAAAAACAAATGTTATGTACTAGGTTGAATAGTATATCTCCCAAATCCATGTCCACCTGGAACTTGTAAGTGTGACTTTATTTGGAAATAGGGTCTTTACAGATGTAGTCAAGTTAAAATGAGATTATGCTGGATTAGAGCAACTGGTGTCCTAAGAGGGGAATTTGGACACAGATATACACAGAGGGAAGACGGACAGAGATAGGAGTGATGCTGTCATCTGGCAAGAATGCCAAAATTTGCTAGCAACCACCAGAAGCTGGAAGAGTCAAGGAAGGATTCTTCCCTAGAGACTTTAGAGTTGGTGTGACCTTGCTGATGCCTCAATGTTTGACTTACGGCCTCCAGAACTGTGAGAGAATAAATTTCTGTTGTTTTAAGCCACCCAGTCTGTAGTATTTACTATATAGCCCTAGGAAACTAACATACCCTATGATCAGATAGCGGAATGAGAAAGGTCAGGAACAATTAGTTGAAATAAAACAGTAAAAGCAGAGAATTCAATATCTGGAAAATTAATACAAAACAAGAAGATAACATTGCCATTCTGTAACAAAGTCCACTAAAATTTTTTTTTTTTTTTTTTTTTTTTTTTTTTAGACAAGGACAATTTTAATCCTCCATTATCCTGCAGTAACAACCACTGCTGGCTTTATATGTATTAAAACTGCATTTGCCAAGAACTGTGAACATTGAGAATCTTTACATAAAGTCACATGGTTGATACAGGTACATAGATACCTTCTAGCACCAACAGAATACATACACAATACATATCAAATGGTCTTGATGGATAAATTTGCTTCATTAGATACTCATATTTAGTAAAATTCACAGTTAATACAGAATTTCATTTTCTTAATTTATCTTTATTACACATTTTTTCTAAGATTTTAAGTATTTAAAAAAACGCCACTCATTCATTCAAGGTTGTAATTTGTAGGGCAATAAACAATGGGTTCTAAATTTCTTAAAGGTGTCTATAGCAATTTAAAATACCAGGAGTCTTCTTTTCAATTTGTAGCACCTGACTTGAGACCTTTATTAAGTGCAAAGTTTAAGTTCATTTAGTGCATTCATTAAAATTCAATGTCACTGTTTCTCTTGTGAGAAAGACATTTCAATTGTTATTTCTCAGACTACCTATATATATATAGAGAGAGCATGGATGTATATTCTTTCCAATTGGGTAGAATTTTATTTTCAGAATTTATAGCTAGAACAAGAACTCACAGCATCTCTGAATGGCCTTTCACTCAAAGCAGTGGTGATAGTAATGTATAAAATGGATATGGGGTCTTCCTCCCTATTTAACATAACCAAACGTGTTTCCAAAGTATTCTTGGAAAATATTTAAAAATATATGAATAATCTACCATATGGTACACCATCATTCTCTAACCATTTCTCAGTTGTTCATTTATATCAGTTGCAATTTTTTTATGAGTAACATTGTGGTGAACATCCTCACCCACAGTTTTTAGCAAGAATAATTCTATCTTTAGGATAATGTCAACTAAGTAGCTTACTGGGTCAGACTGCAGATGGTTTTAAGGCTTTAGTATACTTTACCAAATAATCTCCAGAACGTGAACAACTCCTACCAACATTAATTTACTGTGATCACGAAGTGGACTTGGTATCAATGAAGGAAATTCAACCACAAATCTATTAGATGCCCAAGCATCTCAAAACTCACACCAAAGAAGCAAGGAGACAATATTAATGATGATTAAGCCAAAATTCAAATTCTTTAAAACATTACTCAGCCTCAAATCATGATTTAATTAAATCATGATTATTTTAAGAAAATTAACTCATTAAATCATGATTATTTTAAGATAATAAACAGAAAAGCTTTGCACAAAAAAATCTACTGTTTTTCCAAAAATAAAAAGTTAAAAAGAGAAAAAGTCAGTACTAAATGACCAAAAATTTTTATTTGACTAAATTCTATTTCATGCGTAAGCATGACAGTCTCCCCTGTTTTTTAGACTTTGGCAATTAAAAGAACACGCAGCCTTATACAGAACAGTGAAAATGCCAAGGGTGAGAGTAGTCTACAGTTTTACTGTAGGATAAATATATATATTTTTAAAAGGCCTCTTTCCCTTTGGCCATATCTACTCTCAGTTCAAATCATTAAATAGGGACAAATTTTCAAAATCACTTCTTTACTTCTCCAAGATTTTCGATGCTACCATCATTCACCACCTCTGGCCATATTTCCTGAATGACATCAATGATGTCATCTGTAAAGCCTTCCTGAATGATGATTTCATCCTCTCCTGTTACTGAGATACCACAGGAGAATTTTTGAGCAAAAAATCTTTGTACTTCTTTTAGATCAATTTCAAAAGTTGCAGGGCCACATACTCTTGTTACATATTTCTTCTTTGCTCTGGGAATTTTGGCTATCATAACCTTTTGTGGTACAGTCTTCTTTTTTTGCTTTATTTGACCCCTTCCACCTGTCTTCTGCTTTTTCTTCTCTTCTTCTTCCCCTGGTGTGCCTTGACCCTCACTAGTTCCAGCTTCTTGTTTGGGTGAATTTTCTATAGTTAAGTTTTGCAAACTCATTTGGAAAATTCTCTAACCACTGTTCACATTTAGCGACATCAGGCATATATTCACAGTACTCTGTTGGTAATGAACAGACTCCACAGTAGAGGACTTAAAGTGGGTAGTCTGCATCTAACTTGGTATTTGCCCAGCTCTCCTTTGCAATCATGCCTACCAGATTCAGAAATATCAGCAGCCATCTCAAAAACCCAGGTGGTCACGCAACCCCTGCTGCCTCCACTCCACCACTACTGCCAGCTCCACTGTAATTTGACCCTTGTCTAGGATACAGAAGGAACTGTTGCTAAAGAGAAAAAAAATCTTCCTAAGGCAGAAATGAATTCAAGTTATCAGAATTAACATCTCACTCACAATGCCTTCTTTAAGAAGCAGTCTGGGGGGCGCCTGGGTGGCGCAGTCGGTTAAGCGTCCGACTTCAGCCAGGTCACGATCTCGCGGTCTGCGAGTTCGAGCCCCGCGTCAGGCTCTGGGCTGATGGCTCGGAGCCTGGAGCCTGTTTCCGATTCTGTGTCTCCCTCTCTCTGCCCCTCCCCCGTTCATGCTCTGTCTCTCTCTGTCCCAAAAATAAATAAAAAAAAAAAACGTTGAAAAAAAGAAGCAGTCTGGGGCGCCTGGTGGCTCAGTCGGTTGAGCCACTGACTTAGGCTTAGGTCATGATCTCACGGCTTGTTGGTTGGAGCCCTGCATAAGGATCTGCGCTGATAGCTGGGAGCCTGGAACCTGCTTCGGATTCTGTGTCTCCCTCTCTCTCTGCCCCTCCCTCACTTGCACTCTGTCTCTGTCTCTCTCTCAAAATAAACAAACATAAAAAAAAAAAAAAAAAAAAAAAAAAAAGGCAGACCTAATTTCAGTTCCTGATGTTACCATCCTGTGTGTTACTTTGGGCCTTTTAGTTAATCTTCCTAAAAAACATTCCTCATCTCAAAAAATGAGTAAAAGGTATTAATTACCTAATATGGTGCAGGCTTTGTAAAGCACCCATTATGTAGTAGGGACTCATAGTAGTGCACTTCCTTTTTCCTTACCCTAATATAAGATGATAAAATGCTACTTAATAAGACTTCGGTGCTGTGCTTATAAAATGTACATGCCAGAAAGGGTACCTTACTCTGAAATTTATGCTGCTGTCTTATTTCCCTCATGAGCCTGTGGTGGTGAACTTAACCAAATATATTTTCTAATCTCCCACCCTTAGTGACAGACTGATACATATACCAAATCTTACACTGTAAACACTTGACTTGTTAAAAGAAAAGTAGAGTAGAAAGATTTTTTAAAAAGAACAAGTACAAGGTGAAAAACTTGCTGTTATAATGAACAGAGGTCTTTAGACTTGATTGAGGAAGATTCCTTTCTCCCCCTGCTCTACCCTCTTCATCACCGCAAAGATGAAATCACCTTGTATTGATTCTTTAAAAAGGAAAGTAAAGTATAATGGAGGGACTTTACAAAGTATAAAACAAGGACAGGCTTAGAGGTTAGTTTGTTACTGTTTATTTGTTTTTTATTTAATCTTTTCTCTCCATAATCCTCTACAGATGCTTCATTTTTAAGGTTAGTAACCGCTATCTTGATGGAGGCAAGTGGGAAGGCCCCTGGAAGTAGGATCCCCTGGGTAAGAAAGATTCCATGCTCAAAGAAGACTTGGCTTAGGTTTTGTCAGGAGTGGAGAAAAATGGGTCATTTTACCCAGACGATCTTGTCTAAAAGCTGCCATCTAGTGTTCATTTCTGAGAATACATGCTGACATACTAATCCTGTGGTTCTCTATCCCAAGGCCATTTTTATTGATGTTTTTTATGGTTATGCACAGATTCTGAGACAATTTGGTTACCAAAAGGAACACAATGTTAGAAGGAAATTGTTTTTCAGATATTTTCATCATATACGTATAGTACTGCCAAAATAGGGCTTTAGAATAATAACAGTATAATAATATTTCTGAAGGAAATTATCTCATATTGAACTGCTGTAATAGCAATTTAAAAAAAGTAACTCAGGTTATCTTATCCATCCTTCTAGTTAGTAAATGTTGCCTATAGTTTTTATTGGAGAGAGGGAGAGAAAAACCATTTATTGTATATTTTCAATATGCCAGACTCTAAAAACATTATCTTATATAAGTCTTACAACAATCCTTTGAGTTAAGCATTCTTTTCTTTTAAAAAATATTTTTATTTATTTTTGAGAGAGAGAGAAGAGAACATGAGAGAAGCCAAGAGAAAGGGAGACAGAGAATCTGAAGCAGGCTCTGCGCTGACATCAGAGAGCCCAATGCAGGGCTTGAACTCATGAACCATGAGATCATGACCTGAGCATAAGTCAGACACGCTTAATGGCGTGAGCCACCCAGCACCCTTAAGTATTCTTTACTTTTTTCCCCTCATCTTTACTGAAGTGGAATTGACAAAGGAAATTTGAGTATTCCTAACACTATTTTACATATGAGAAATTGTAGTGAAATAATTGACTTTAAAAAAATTTTTTTTAATGTTTATTTACTTTAGAGACAGAGACAGACAGAGTGCGAGTGGGGGAGGGGTAGAGAGAGAGGGAGACACAGAATCAGAAGCAGGCTCTGGGCTCTGAATGGTCAGCACAGAGCCCTACATGGGGCTTGAACTCAAAAATGTGAGATCATGATGAGAGCTGAAGTAAGACCCTTAACCAGCTGAGCCACCCAGGTGCCCCTAATTGACTTTTTATCAAAGAGCAAGTTGACTAAAGAACTCACATCTGTCATACTCACGGTCAGTGCGCATTCATTTATACCACAATACCTAGTAAACTTTTTGAAATTCAGGGGAAGTCTTACAAACCCCTTTTACTGCTTTCATAAATTGTTCAAAGGCCTAAACAACTCTAGAAATCATGGCATTAAAAGGAACCTCTAAAGGGGCTCCTGGGTTGCTCAGTTGGTTAAATGTCTGACTTCGCTTCAGGTCATGATATCATGGCTCATGAGTTCCAGCCCCGTGTAAGTTTCTATGCTGACAGCTCAGAGCCTGGAGCTTGCTTAAGATTCTGTCTCTCTGTCTCTCTGCCCCTCCCCTGCTCGTGTTCTGTCTCCCTTTCTCTCTTTCTCTCTCTCTCTCTCAAAATAAACATTAAAAAAATTTAATAAAAAAAATAAAAAGGAACCTCTAAACTCCCACATTGCTCCGTAGGATTATTTCCTTAAAACAGATTGTAGTTTTGAGACATGAATCAAAATGTACACAATTCTTTTTTTTTCCAATAAAGTTTATTTATTTATTTATTTTGAGAGAGAGAGTGCGAATGAAGGAGAGGCAGAGAGATGGGGAGAGAGAGAAACCCAAGCAGGCTCTGCATTGGTAGCACAGAGCCCGATGCGTGGCTTCAACTCATGAACCATGAAATCATAACCTGAGTCGAAACCAAGAGTTAGACTAAACCACCCAGGAGCCCTGAAAAGTTACAAAATTCTAAGTTAAAAACACTTGGGTGGTTTTATTCTTGAGTTTTGCTAAAGCAAATTCATGAAATGTATGGGTTTTTTTAAAGATATACTTTAATTATAATACATTTGGCTGAAATCCCATATTTTATATTATATTTACTTAAACCTTTAGCTATTCTGTATTACTTCAGGAATGCAAGTTCTTGCATGGATCAACCAAATGTGCCATGCCCCCAAATTTCAATTTTTCATTGTGTACAGACTGTACTAATCACAACAGAGAAAACACACAGTTAATTTTTAAAAATTAAAATATTAAATTTCCTAGATTCATTATGTAATGTATTTGATCACCTTTTGAAATTTGATGAGTATTTAACGCTAAATTCCCAATTTGGAACAATTATTTTAGGGAGCCAGTATGATTTATTAATGAATCATTTAGCATAGAAAAGAGGACTCATTGATTGCCAGAGTCCAGCTCCAGCAGGTCCAGGGGTTCCCAAAGGAAGAACCGCGTCGGTGAAAATAAAACTAAAATAAAAAACTAGAAAATAAAAAACTAAAATAAAAAACTAAAACTAAAATAAAAAAACTA
Source organism: Panthera onca (assembly GCF_046562875.1). Classification (NCBI taxonomy): domain Eukaryota; kingdom Metazoa; phylum Chordata; class Mammalia; order Carnivora; family Felidae; genus Panthera; species Panthera onca. The sequence goes on from NC_138351.1 coordinate 33,101,959, forward strand.
AAAATAAATAACTAAAATAAAAAACTAAAATAAAAACAAAAAATAAAAATGGACACAGACAACAGCAGTGTGTTGAACTGGCCGATTTATTGTAGTAAACATGCATTATATATGCTAGTGATTTCCTTGTAACATACATCATCTATGTTTTTCTAACATTACCTAATTTTAAAAATGTTCCTATGTGTAAACAACCTTTAAGTAATAACATGGTGATTTTCCCCTAACTTTCCCGCATACCCTTTGATTATAGATTAATTTCTTACATTATTCCATTATGCATCTGCATTTATCTATAATCTACAAAGCATTCGCTTTGCTGTTCTCGTGAAAGGCCCTCCATTTCTCAACACCTCAAGTGGAACAGTTACAGGGACATGACCTCCTAACCACATGAGGCCAGAAGAACAATGTGTTTGCCTCGGTCCGAGGTGCCAGAAAGGGGCTGAAAAAGCCTTAGAAACCCATGCCGCATACATTCTCAGAGAGACAATGCACCTAGGAACCAGTGAACCATTCTATACCTTAACCAATTAGGTTCAGTCATCATCTGGAATGCCTCCGGGGGGCCAGGTGGGCCTAGGGGTTGAAGTCACTTGTGCCCAGAGATACACTCCTTAGTTGCCGGAGTGGGGCTTTCAAATTCATATGTCTCTTCTTAGTTGGCTGCCTTTGCTGGCAAAGGTATGAGGCTATCCTTCCTGTAAGTAGAGGAGTCTCCATGGGGGATGGCAAGGGCTAAATGTAAGGCCGCACAATTTCTTGCGGAACCTTATTTTCTTCCCTAATGGTTCTTTTCCCAGGGGGCCTGCTGAGGGCAATTCCCCAACAGACAATACCCCAGGTAGTTTTAAGGCCAAATTACCTAAAAGTGGGAGTACAAGAAGCTTCACTGTCTGTGGGCCGCCCTGCAGTCACCAATCCGTCCACAGCCCGGGCCCTGCCACTCAGGCTGGGATAGCTCAGCTTCCAGCAATTGATTTGACATTCATCTTTCTAAAACTTGAGCTGCCTTTCTTAGGCAAGATTATTTTCCTTCAGTCCTGACAACAGTTCAATTAGGTTTGTAATAATTGTGTGAATTTTTAGGCAAACTACTGCAAATACCCCTCATTTTAGTGCTCAACACAATAAAATTTTATTGTTCACATCACAGTCTTAACATGGATTGGTGGAGGTTCTGCTCCATGCATTCATTTAAGGAACTAGGCTCCTTCTCTCTAGTACTCTACCACCTTCAAGGCAGGTAGGATTGTCTAAATCCCAGTTTTCCCCCTTTAGGAGTCTGGCTTCAGGGCCATGCTTTTTTATCCATTCCTTCCCTATGGCTTGTTCTTACCAACCCAGAGTTAGATTTCTCTTTTTGAGCCTAAGATGTGCTTTTATTTATTTATAGATTTTTTTAATGTTTATTTTTTTTTGAGAGAGAAAGAGCATGAGTGGGGAAGGGGCAGAGAGAGAGGGAGGCACAGAATCTGAAACCTGCTCCAGGCTCTGAGCTGTCAGCAGATCCTGTCGAGCCCAATGCTGGGCTCGAACTCAGAAACGGCGAGATCATGACTGGGCTGAAGTCGGTAACTTAACCAACTGAGCCACCCAGGTACCCCTAAGATGTGCTTTTATAAAGTTGACTATAAAATAATTTAATTCATAGAATATTAAGCATCAGACACAGTCCTTCACACTGGCAAGTTATCTTTTTGGCTAAATAAATCCACAAATACATTCAGGCAAAATATTCAGAAACAAATTCTTCACATTTCATACATATTTATGAATTGAAACTTCATGATGTTACTTTTGAAAATATATGTATAGACCTATCTGTATATATGTATTTTAATTGACTGGCAAATGGGCAATTGTTCTTTAGACCTTAAATATAGATGCACACATACATATATTTATTTTTAACTTAAGAAACTGTAACACATTTGTAGCATTATAAACTGTTTTTAGAGGGTAAAATTATTTTATCTGCAAAACAGAGATTACATGTTAAAATGGAGCTTTCACTTACACATATTTAGATTTTAATATTTACTCCTGCAACATTAAGATTCTTTTTTTTCCCCCAAAAAGCCAACAAGTTCTGTACTCCCTGGCCTTTAATAATTTCTTTGAATAGTGTGAAATTACCTTATTTTTATATATTTCCAGTTACTGAAAAATTAGGTTTGGGGCAATTAAGGTGTTAAATTCATCAAAACACATCTAGGGGGCCCATTTAACATGAAGAGATGGCTTCCATTGGAGCACAGATCTTTTAGGGAATAGCTGGGTACTCTGGATGCATCCTTTCTATGGTATGACTTCCTAAGGACTATAGGCTATAGGCTTTTGGTGATAATTCAGGCAATTAGTCCTATATGGAGGCAGTTTGGTAGAAGATTCCTGCATCAACTAGTTCTGGGCATCCCAGAAGGAAACCTGGAAGGTTTAGTCAGTATAGGGTGATTTTAAGTTAATAGCAACATCAGGGAGTTGCTGAGGTTTATTGGGGCATTCATTTTTCCAGTGGCCATGCTTTTACCATGGTTACATTTGGACTACATAGTCCATTGGGGGGAAATGGCCTGTATTTGGTGCTTATCATAGGAACCCAATAAGGAAGTATTTACTTTCAGACCTAAGCAAGAGGGCCCTGTACTTAGTGGCCCACACATACCACAAACACTAAACTTGTAAGGCCTGTAGGAGGCAGGAGAAAGTTCTTTTCCTTCTTCTCCTCCTTCTTCTTCTTCTTCTTCTTCTTCTTCTTCTTCTTCTTCTTCTTCTTCTTTTTCATGGTTTTCCTCTTTTTTTTTTTGTATTTTTTAATTAATTAATTAACTAATTAATTAACTTATTTTTTTAACGTTTATTTATTTTTGAGACAGAGAGAGACAGAGCATGAACGGGGGAGGGTCAGAGAGAGGGAGACACAGAATCTGAAACAGGCTCCAGGCTCTGAGCTGTCAGCACAGAGCCCGACGCAGGGCTTGAACTCACGGACCGTGAGATCATGACCTGAGCCGAAGTCGGCCGCTTAACTGACTGAGCCACCCAGGCGCCCCTTTAATTTATTTTTTAAATTTATATCCAAGTTAGTGTATAGTGCAACAATGATTTCAGGAGTAGATTCCTTAATGCCCCTTACCCATTTAGCCTATCCCCCCTCCCACAACCCCTCCAGCAACCCTCTATTTGTTCTCCATATTTAAGAGTTTCTTATGTTTTGTCCCCATCACTGTTTTTGTGTTATTTTTGCTTCCCTTCCTTTATGTTCACCTGTTTTGTATCTTAAAGTCCTTATATGAGTGAAGTCATCTGATATTTGCCTTTCTCTGACTGACTAATTTCAGTTAGCATAATACCCTCTAGTTCCATCCACATGGTTGCAAATGGCAAGATTTCATTCTTTTTGATTGCCGAGTAATACTCCATTGTGTATATATACCACATCTTTTTTATCCATTCATCCATCGATGGACATTTGGGCTCTTTCTATAGTTTGGATATTGTTGATAGTGAAAGTTCTTTTCCTTCTACCATCATAGGTTCTCTGGCTGAGGCCCTGCAAATTAGACTGATGAAAGACGAACGAGAAAAACAAGTTTGTTAATATGCGAATCGTGTATATATGTGGGAGTACTCAGAGATAAGTAACTCAAAGGGATGATTAGAACTTGGGCTTATATAGCATTAAAAAAGTTTTTTTTAGTAATCTCTACACCCAACTTGGGGCTTAAACTCATGACCCTGAGATCAAGAGTCACACACTCTTACCATCGAGTCAGCCAGGTGCTCCATGGCTTATATAGCATCTTAACAAAAGAACAATAAATGTTTAGAGAAGTGATAAAACAAAGGAATTGAGTTTCTAGGGCAGCAAATTGCGGGAAGGCAAATATATGGGGAACTAATGGAACATAAAATTAGTAAAATTTGTCATGGAGATTCCACTGGTGTAGTCTCCGAGCTGGTAAGGGTATAGAATTATCTCTAGTCATTAACTTCTGTTCTTTCTGGTTGAGAGAAGATGGGGAATACCTTTATGAGTTTACGTTTTGCTTTTAGGCAAATAGGGGGAGGAAAGAAAGCTTTTTTTTATACTTGATTCTTCTCAGTTGCCTTCAGCTCAAAATAATCCTGATGCTAAAATGATATGTTTTGAAGTGGTGTGTTCTGCTACCCTTCAGGTCCCAGGGAGATTAACACTTCAAGACATCTCTTATCTTGGACATATTCTGATGTCCTCAAAAGAAAATGTGACTGCATCCAAATGCTGTGATGGCTCCCCAGTTGTGCATTGTGACATTGTGCCAACATCAGAGATGGATACTACTGCAGAGTGGAGAGGTTCTGAGAAGCAGAAGCATGTAAGTAGGACATCATAGCAAATTACATTTTTTGCCAGATCCTTTCAGATAGATGAATGCAAGGGATTCTTACATAACAATGACCATTTGCCAGTAGTGTGGTGCATCCATTTCTTGCTTCTCTTCATATTTCAGTGAGTGGTTCCAGAATCACTCATGAATTAGTTTAGCACAGTGTTTGCAAAGCTTTGGAAACATTTATGAATATTAATTTATATTGTATTTAAAGTCCTCTACATGTATGCCAAGACCTGATATACATGAAATATGCTGTTAACATTGTCAACTAGATGAAAAAAATTGGCAACTAGCTGGACATTGAATGCTAAAATCATGTTAGTTTTATTAAAAAAAATTTTTTTAATGTTTATTTATTTTAGAGAGAGAGAGTGAGAGAGTGGGGAAGGGGCAAGGAGGGTGCGGGGGACAGAGGATCTGAAGCAGGCTCTATGCTGACAGCAGCAAGCCCAATGCAGGCTTGGACTCACAAACTGGAAGATCATGACCTGAGCTGAAGTCGGAAGGCAGCTATGCTCACCACTATACCACCAACGCTGCACAACCTGAGCTGAAGTCAGAAGCTTAAGCCATTGAACCACCCAGTTGCCCCTTAGTTTTCTTTCCTTCCTCCCTCCCTCCCTCACTTCCTTCCTTCCATCCTTTCTTTTTAAATTTTCATAACAGTGTTTAATAAGGGAGTACCTGGCTGGATCAGTCAGTAAAGTGTGTAGCTCTTGATTTTGGGGTTGTGAGTTGAAGCCTCATGTTGGGTATAGAGATTACTTAAAAACCTTAATATATATATATATATATATATATATATATATATATATATATATATATATATATTTACTAAGATTTAATTACATTTTATTACTCATTGCTGTTATTACAATCACTCATGTCACCCGACATCCTAAGTAGTGTTAGAAGTCTGATATTGAAAAAAATAAAATGAAAGAAAGAAAAAGAATGAACGAACCCTGGTAATGTGCTCCTTATAAGGAATATACCCAATTATGTGCTAGTATAGGGAAAATTCAAAGTTTTGTGAGTGTGTAACCATGAGTATCATGCTCCCTTTATCTTCACTGTTCCCTTCAAAACCAAGAAAACATATGGGTGTAGAGACCACATAAGTTTTCAAATAAGCTGAAATTAGAATTTTGTAGCATTGAAATGGAGTCTTTTCACCAAAGTACAATATAACTTGAAATAGGAAACAGCAATTGGACTCTGCCCAAATCTGTTGACTAGCATTAAGATTGGGCTAATCTTTCTTAGGTGGGAACACTACAGAAGAAAGTCCCACAGGGACTGGCAGTTGAGACACTGTCAGGCAGTTATGAAAATTCATTTTACCTTTGCTGAACATTTGTATGTTGAGCCAGCTGCCTCTGACAGCACAAAAGTTCTAAATTTGACACCTTGAAAGGCTGGTGTCGAAGTGCAAAACCAAAGGCTGCAACAACCTGACTTTGATACAGTGAATGGAACCAGAGTGCACCTGCACTTAAATTCTTTAAATTTCAGCCCACAGTGGGCTCTAAACATTCCTGATAATGTTCCTGTTCAGGTTCCCTTTTTGAAGGCTCCATTTGTGGGGATAGAACATGCTCCATACAGGTGCTTCCAGCAGATGGCTCTTGCCCTCCCCTAAACTTACAGCACAGCCATTGCTTAAGTGCCCCCTTGAAAAAGGTCCAAAGAAAGATATGTAAGCCCATCTATGACATTACCACTTCACAGAGGCTGCAGAGACCCCAGGCCTGAGGGAGACTCACCACATGACATGATCTCTCCATTCCAGAGCTCCAAGGCTGATGAGACCTGCAGCTGGTGGGTGGGAACTCACACCTCTAAGGTCACTGCTCTGGAAGGCCCTATGCTTTGGTGTGGGAATTTATTACTAAGTGGGGTGCATTGACTCCAGCTGGTTCCCACCCTACAGGAATCCCACAGGAGACTAGGTATCATTTCCAACTTGTATTTTCCAGCTGTGTGATGACCGGTCAGTCTAACAAGGAAGTAGGATGCTTCAGTGTCTGTGGCTTTAGTTCAGGTGCTGTGTGGAAGAAGCCTAGAGAACTTAGGTCAGACAAACAGTTGACCAAAGTGATGTAGGGCCTGGCCTAATGGTGCTCACTTTCACCAGTAGATGCAAGCTCATGTGAAGCACCTCAAACCTAGCAGGTCACATGAGGCCCTAAGAAGCAGGACCATTGGCATCCAGGTCTTTCTGTCTACATGTAGGCAATCTGCTGCCACCTTGGTGGAAAAATTTCTCAAGTGGTACCCTTAGTACTGTACTGTGCCACCTTTCTTCTGCTACTTTCTCTTCCAAGGTCCTGGAGGAGTAACTGTCTTTCCCAGCACACAGTGTTGGTGGAGGGTCTGGAACCAGGCAGCTAAGAGGTATGGAGACCACTGGAACACAGACAGTTCCTCTTAGGTTTGCTGTGATATGCCCATTGTCACCTTGAGTGAGCTGCAGACACTGACATCTTACCCAGCCCTGTTGGACTTTTGCTGTCTCAGCTTGCAGCTCTCTGGAGGACCAGAGTTGGTAGTCCTGACCAATTGAATATTGGTGCATGCAGATGTCACTAGATGCCAGACCCAGCCCTGTCCTTCGCCCCATGGGCCTCTCTTTTTCTGAAACCACCATCCCCAGAGAGTTAGTTCTCCTGGGATATTCCCCAGACCCTTTGGCCAGCTTTTCCACCTTTCCCTTCTGGGGTCAATACTTTACAGTGTCTACAACCAAAATATCTCCCCACCAGGAGAACTTTCACCATCCACTGGTCATTTAGAACCCTTCTTCATTTGTGGACATCCATGGGCCTTATTCCACTTCACCTTTCTGGTAGGCTGTCTTGGTCTTAAGACAGTACATGTCTCCAACCTGTATAAATGGATCATCCCTTTGGCCCTGAAGACTATTAAACTGACCCCCATTTGTTTTTTTAGACCTAAGCCCTTCAGCTCAGATTGTCCTTTCCTCAAGGTCCTTGATTACCAACCCATCATAGGACTGGAGTAACTAACCGACCTTTCCCTTTTCAAGGTAGAAGTTTCTTTACATTCTTTCCACGGGCTACTTTGTTAATGCGCATTTCAAAATAAGGTATACATTTTCCTTTGATGTTTAGTTTTCGCAGTTTTATCAAACAGTATTTTTCTCTTGGAGCTGCCCTGGTATTATGCATTTCTGAACCAAACAACTCATATCTGATTGTTCTATCAAAAAAATAGGTTTGACATTAGCTGCAATGGAACACCACCTCAAAGCCTGTCCTCTTTGAACTCTTCTGCTTGGCCCTCAGCTGCTGCAGCAAGGAAGCCTAGATAAGGCCATATGGAGGAGAACTGAAACCTTTGGGCAACAGCCCCAGCTGAACTTCCAGTTAGCATCTGCCACCAGCTGTCAGCTTTGGGAGTGAGGTCGTTTGGACTTTTCTTCTGCACATCACAGAATGGGAGTCCTTTTCCAGATGTACTCCATGTGTGAGGTTTGGAAAAAACACGTATTAGTTGATAATATTGCAGTGTGATGGAAAAAGAATGGCAAATAAGATCTAGCAGAGAAGAATGCCAATAGGATCCCTGTGAGGTGGGCATTCCAGACAGCAAGAGGGATGGATGTTCCAAGAGTGGGCAAGCTTGAGGAGAGCAAAAAAGACACCTATTATGATGAAGTCATAGGTATTGAGCTGGAAATAAATAAGGACAGGTGGCTAGGTCCGAAGACTAAATAGAGATTTCTTGTGGCAGAAAGATGAATACCCAATACTTGTTAGAGGTGATTGGTTTAGAAAGGGTTTTACCTTTTCCAGATACTTGAAGAACCATTTATATAAGAGGCAAAGAAAAGAATGCCTAACAACACTATTACTAAATTATACTTGAATTTAAAAACAAAGCCTCTTTCATTCTTAAAAGTACCCATTTCAAAAGTTTACATTGCCCACCAAACAGTCTTTATTTTTTTATTAAAGTTTATTTTATTTATTTATTTTGAGAGAGCAGGGGAGAGGCAGAGAGAGATGGAGAGTGGGAATCCCAAGCAGGCTCCACACTGTCAGTGCAGAACCTGATGCAGGGCTCAAACTTACAAACCGAGATCATGACCTGAACCAAAATCAAAAGCCAGACACTTAACTGACTGAGGTACCCCTCAGTAGCAGCAGTTTTTAAAGGATAATTTGGACCATGCTCAAATAGAGCTCTGCAAATTTCTTATTGCACTCTTCTTTACTTGAGAGAGAAACTGTTTGCACGAACATGAAACAAACCTAAAACCTGGACCTTCACAGAGCTTTCACTCACCCAAATAAATGCATTTATTTGTTATTCTTAGCACTTAACCTAATAATACCCCCTGGGTTATATACAACATTCTTCTGAATATCTACAATGTAGCAGTTATTTCTGAACATTTACTCCTGGAAATTCACAGGATGAACAAGTTTGCATGCCGTAGGATTTCTGAAAACCATCTTGGCAAAAATAAAATAAAAATAAGTGAGGTAGGGCACCCGGGTTGTTCAGTCAGTTAAGCGTCGGACTCTTGGTTTTGGCTCAGGTTATATTCTCATGGTTTGTGAGTTCAAGCCCCACGTTAGGCTCTGCACTGATAGTCCGGAGCCTGCTTGGGATCCTCTCTCTCCCTTTCTCTCTACCCCTTCCCTGCTTGTTCTCTCCCTCTCTCTTTCTCAAAAAAAAAAAAACTTAAAAAGTGAGGTAATCATTTCACAGTATATACATATGTCAAATCATTATGTTGTACATCTTAAAGGAATACAGTGTTCTATGTTGATTATATCTCAGTAAAACTGGGGGAAAATGAATGAGGGCTTTGGAATAAAATTGGAACGTAATTTTACTAGCTAAGTATTTAGTCTGTCTTGGCTTAACTACGGTGACAGTATTCTAATATTAACCTCAATGAATCCTATTCCAAGAATATGGTAGTTAATGGTAAATAGGGCTGGAAGGAAGTTCCTCATAGGTGGAGATTTTTACGAAACCAATTAGAGTCTCAAAGTTCTATTTTTCTAGAAACATCAAAAACTATCAGGATGTGTTGAATTTTGATAGTGACTCTTGAAGATGTTTAGAAATGAAATGCACTGGTTCTTTAGTTGTATGTATATTATGGTGGATTTAATGAAAAGAATCTTCTCAGATCAAAAGCATATTTTCCTCAAATCTATCTTAGTTCCTTAACTACCTTGACATCCCAATTAAGAGCAGGGAGAAAATCAAGGAGAAGACACAGGGAAAATAAAAACTAATACAAAAGGAATACAGTGATGTTTTACATTTGTATCCCAGCATTCTTCATTTGCCCTCATTTTTTGCTGACAATAATAAAATCTGAAGCATGCAGTCTCACATAGTGAGTAGCTCAGTCACTGTAACCTATTATGGTAATACCTGCTCATAATTCATCAGGGGACCACAAGAAATACAGAACTACATGCTCACAAAAACAGCAGCTAGCCTTTAAAAAAGAAGCAAAAAAAAAAACCAAAAACAAAAACAAAAAAAGGAAAGGAAACAAAATGTATGGGGTCATTTCTTCTCCAGAGAATAAAAAAAGACTAAAATATATCAACTGATGGCAGAATATGAGAATTCATTACTCTTCTGTAAAATTTACAAAAATATTTGCATGCTAAAACCTATCAGAGTTTATTAACAAGCTGTCATTTATTGAGCACCTACTAGATACAGAGCACTTTTACATGTCAGTTGGGGTTACCATTCACAGTTCTAAGCCAGAGTAGCAGGGACTGTGGTCATAGGCATACTTGTATGTATGTAACATAACTGTTACAACAACTCCTTTGGAAATAATACAAAACCCAATGCAAACTGGCTTAAGAAAAAGAATTTATTGGGTTACACAATGCAAAATTATTTTCAATAAAAAATAGTTTTGATTTTTTTTCCTTTTTTCTTAATGTTTGTTTGTTAATTTGTTTAGAGCGTGCACAAGGAGCAAAGGGGCAGAGAGAAGGAGAGACAATCCTGCACAAGTGGGGAAGGGGCAGAGAGGAGACAGAATCCCAAGCAGGCTCTGTGCCATAAGTGCAGAGCCCAATGTGGAGCTCGAAGTCATGAACTAGGAGATCATGACCTGCGCTAAGATCAAGAGCCAGATGCTTAACTGATTGCACCACCCAGGTGCCCCAAAAATAGTTTTTGAAAATAAATTATTATTATTGTTTCAATGTCTATATTTTCTAGAGTCCAATGGACTTCAGAACATCAAAAACTGATTATGTAATTTGCTATTAGTATTATGAGCAATTGAAAAACTCATTTATTTACTTCTTTATTTTTAAATGTTTATTTTTGAGAGAGAGCAAGCGTATGTGCGCATGAGTGGGGAGGGGCAGAGAGACAGGGAGACAGAGAATCCAAAGGAGGCTCCAGGCTCTGAGCTTTCAGCACAGAGCCCGATGTCAGGCTCAACCCCACAAACCCTGAGATCATGACCTGAGCTGAAGTCGGATACCCAACTGACTGAGCCACCCAGGTGTCCCGAAGAACTCATTTTTTAAAAGTTTATTTATTTTGAGAGAGAGTGGATGAGAGCACAGGCAGGGGAGGTTCAAAGAGAAGGAGAGACAGAATCCCAAGCAGGTTCCACACCATCAGCACAAAGCCTATGAGATCACTACCTGAGCTGAGATCAAGAGTCAGACACTTAGGGACCCCCTGGGGTGGCTCAGTGGGTTAAGCGTCTTTGACTTTGACTTTGGCTCAAGTCATGACCTCATGGTGGGTCCAAGCCCCATGTCGGGCTATTTATGCTGACAGCTCAGAGCCTGGAGCCTGCTTCAGGATCTGTGTCTCCCTCTCGTTCTGCCCCTCCCCCACTCACATTCAGGCTCTCTAAAAAAAAAAAACCAAACACACACACACACACACACACACACACACACACACACACACCATTAAAAACAAATCACTCAATCAGCAACTGACCAAGCCACCCAAGGCACGCTGAAAAACTCATTTAAAAAAATTAAAATAAAATTTAATGTTTATTTTTATTTTTTAAATTGTTTTTTAACGTTTATTTATTTTTGAGACAGAGAGAGACAGAGCATGAACGGGGGAGGGTCACAGAGAGAGGGAGACACAGAATCTGAAACAGGCTCCAGGCTCTGAGCTGTCAGCACAGAGCCCAACGCGGGGCTCGAACCCACGGACCATGAGATCATGACCTGAGCTGAAGTCGGACGCTCAACCGACCAAGCCACCCAGGCGCCCCTTAATGCTTATTTTTGAGAGAGAGATAGAGCGTGAGAAGGGGAGGGGGAGAGAGAGACACACAGAATCCAAAGCAGGCTCCAGGCTCTGAGCTGGCAGCACATAGTCTGATGTGGGACTTGAACCCACTAACTGAGAGATCATGATCTGAGACTAAGTTGGATGCTTAACTGACCACCCAGGCACCTCAAAACTTTTTTTTTTTTTTTAATGGCCAATGTGGGGCTTGAACTTAAAACCTCCAGATCAAGAGTCACCTGTTCTATCAACTATGCCAGCGATGCCCCCAAAAGCTTTGGTTTTGTTTTTTTTTTTTTTGAGAAACTCATTTTTTACAAGTAGTGTCTCTGAGGTAATTTCAAAGGTAATTCATTCACATAAAGGTTTCAAAAGGATCACAGGTACCTTGCAACTGTAGTTCATTATCAGAACTAAATGAATTATTCTGACAATAATATTAATTACAATCCAAATTTAATGGTAATTCTACTTCAGGGATATATTGCAGTTGTTTGGATTATAATTTAGTCAGTTTTCCTAAGTGGCCTACTTCAATAGTCAAGACTGTGAAACAAGTACAATGTGACATATTTTATATAGCGTTTTATAGCTTTAAAAATGCTCCCATTTTAAAAAAACATTGTGTTTGGAGTGCATAACAACTCAGGGAGGTCAACACAACTGATTTAGCACCTTCAGTCTTAAGGTAAAAAAACTGAGACTCAGTTATACTTAGTTGAGCAGTTGTAACTTATAAACATTACACAACTGGTAAATAGTGGGGATGGGTCTGGAATAGGCTCCCAGACTTCCAGTCATTTCCCATTACACCAAGCGTAAAGAATACTACTTAAAAGGGCAGACGCTGGCTCCATGTGACTGTGAGCAAATTAATCTCACCAGGCAACAATCTGTAAATTGGGAATAATAGCATGTACTTCACTGGATAATACTTCACTGAAGATAAAAGGTGCTAATACCTGCAGAGCACCTAGAACAGTATCTGGCACATCACAAGCCCTATATAAGTTCTACCATGTCACCTTAACCCCTAATGAGATGGGGGTCTTCTACACCTTACTAAATAATACACCCAATTAAGCACAGAAGGAGGGCACATCTCAGAAATTTTCTAAGTGTGAGAAGAGTAGAGAGCAAACCATATTTTTTACTTCTAATATTCCCACTATTTTTGATTTAGTTATATTTCCACAATGTCTTTACAACCAAGTAAATCTGGCAAACCTGTGTTAGGAGCACTTGCCTGGGATTGAGACCACCAAGACCCTTAATTACTCAAGAAGCTGACATCAAGAGGACATGCCAATCAACGTGTAACATAATTTTAAATAAAAACGAAGCAATTGGTCTCAGCCCAAACCCACTGATTAGTACATGGAGTGACCTAATGAAAGATGGCTGGGTCAAAGCCCCAGCGAGACCCAGCTGCAACAATGAAAATTCTTTAAAGAAGTGTTTCAATCGGCTAAAGGTCTGCGCGGGTCTTTTGGATACCTTGGATTGGGCAGAGCTTAATGCTCAGCTACAACAGGTGGCTGTAAATCATCCGTGACCAGGAGGCCCCCACAGTTCTAGTTCTGCCAATGCAGGCCGAAGTTGGTTCAGCCTCCGTGCTCCTGACAAACCTGGAGTCCCCATTTCCCATTCGTGCCTCGCCCTCTAAAATCTCCACCAGTGGGGGCGGGACGTTCTCCGAGGTCTCGCGTTACTGGCGCAAATTCAGAGCAATTTCGCGAACGGAGGCCTTTGCTGCAAAGTCGGGGGTAAGGGGATGGCAGAACCCACGTCTTCCCTGGCAAGAAGACCGTAAGTGGAAGGCGACAAGGCGACGCCATAAGAGACGCCGAGCTCCAGGCTCTGTCGCCGCGGCTCCGCCCACGACGGCGGCTCTGACGTCGCAGCCTCTGGAGCCCTCACTCTCCCCAGCTGGTTGCGATAGGCCGATAGGCCAGGTAGACGCAGGGACTCTAGTCTGATTCTGCCCAACGGCGGGGAGTCAGGGGGATGGGCTGCGTCCGGCCGCCCCCTTCGCGTCGGTTCCTGCCCTCTCTCCGCTCTCTCCTCAGCCTCCCAGAGCCAAGACTTCCTAGGCCTTAGGGGGCCGGAAGTTACGAGAAGGTGGCGCTTGCCCAAGTGAAGTGCGCAGGTTGGAGTTGGAGGGAGGAACGTGACAGGAACCCTCTAGGCCATGGAGGTTCACGCGGCTCCAAGTGGGGCTGGTGCTCACCGCTGCGGTTGACGGTCCAGCAGTACATCGTTTGATACCTTTACTGGCCCTGCGAGTACAGTGGCTTCTTGGGGAATGTCCTTGTAACTGACAGCAGTCTGGCCGTTGACACCTTCATTGCCTGGACGATGGCCCACTCGCCTTTTTACTTTTATTTATTTGTTTTAAAACAATACACATTTATTACCTCCTAGTTCTGTAGGTCAGAAGTACAGGTTGGCTCAGCTGAATGCTCCATTTCAAGGGGCACCTGGGTGGCTCAGTCAGTTAAGCGTCCGACTTCAGCTCAGGTCATGATCTTGCAGTTTGTGGGTTTGAGTCCAGCATTGGGGTCTGTGCTGACAGCTCAGAGCCTGGAGCCTGCTTCAGATTCTGTGTCTCCCTCTCCCTGCCCTTCCCCTGTTCACAGTCTGTCTGTCTCCCTCTCTCTCTCAAAAATAAATAAACATTAAAATAATTTTAAAAAAAGGCCCACTCGCCTTTTTAGCTACAGTCTTGACCTGCCCTTCCAGAAAATTGCTGTCCGGCTGTGATGGGTGGGATGGAGGTGTAAGAAAAGACCTCAGAACAGTTTCTGAATACCAGATTCTGGAAGTGTCAGAGCTAGGGAAGGCAGAGACCATAGGGCAGTTTCCACCGTGTCCTCTATTCCTGTTGTCTGGTGGAGTGAGCCTCTGGCTGACCATTACCCCTTCTACTATTGAAGACTTTTTTGCAGTGCTTTTTGGCATTGACACATGGTCTCATGGCATTGGCACCACCACAAGCATGAGAGCTTCCTGGGCCTAATCCCTTCTTCCACCTCCTTTTCTACTAGGCAAATTTTAGGATGATTAAACACCAAGGTCCTTAAAGTCTGGTGGAGAATCTGAGTTCAAAATTAAATTTGGAATATTTCAGATGGATTAAAAAATATTTCAGCAATGCAGACAATTGTGTTGTGAGGGATGGTGCTATTGGTAAGATAAGTCTTGATATCCTGAATCCAACAGTTTAATGTCTGAATATGTTCAGTGGTTTTTGACAACTATGCAGTCACAGTTGTGACTGATGGGAGCCATACATGTTTGGACTTTTTGATCCCAGAGGCAAGAAAAATTTGACAGAATAACCCCTCTGCTATTCACAAACAGACATATTTCTAGTTTCTTTTTTAGTTAGTACCCTCGTCTGAAAATATGAGAGAAAAGTGGGTACCTAAGATAATTCTCCATTGTCTGAAGACTTCTAGTTTGTTGAAACCAAAATTGATCTCAGAAATGTGATTCTCGATTATTGAAAAGCTTGCCAAAGATACATAGACACCTCTCATGACACAGACTGCTGAAATGTTGGTCTGTGACCTGAACGCCGTGAAATATGTGGAGTATTCTGTATTCACACAGAAAAACCTAAAGGATGTGTTTGACAAAGCACTGTTAGCTGCCTTGGAGCCTCTAGAACTACAGAATAGCTGCAGGTGAGTACTGGTCTGAACATACCTCCAGACCACTTTCTGCACCATTATCATTAGACTAAAAGCAACATTTAAATAAAATTAAAAATTAAAATATATTTTTGCAGTTGTAGGAGGAACCACTCTATGCTAGTTCTCTAATGACCTTACATCCTGTCAGCCTTACTTGACACATTTGGCATCCAACCTGGGGCTTCTAAGGTTAGGAAGTCTTTTTGGAAAAAAGAGCCACTTGGGCCATATCATAAGACTCCCTGTGATCTGGTAGTGTATGCTTTTGTCTAAGTGGTGGACAAGAGTAGGGAAAGAGCCTCCTCCCACTGCCATACCTGTTAATAGACTGTGTGTTAGATTAAGTGACACGAGTGAGGGCTCTGAGCCAATTCAATGTATCATTGTGAAAATGTATAATTTGAATGATATGCTACTTTATTGTAGTATGAATGCTTATAAAGTGTTAGAGAAAAAAATTTCTGATATTCAAAGTTTCCACTGTGTAAATAATGTCTGTTGACAAATCAAAAGTTTTTGTCTCTGTGATATTAGCAGATGCTTGCCCACACGTGTGACTAATAAACCCTTACAAAACTCAAGGCCTTCTTAACAAGTAACGTTTGGGGACTGTGTGAGTGAATTTTCCACACTGCCTTCTTGCAGTCGAAGAAAAAATGATGCCTCTCACAAAGTAAAGGACTGTATGGTTCTTATGAAGCTACCATGTCATGCCAGACTTGTAAGACCTGCCAGGAGTTGACCTGCTTATCTGCGGTGAAAGAGTTCATACCATTATGGCCATTGAAACTTATCTATGTTAGGTTTTATTCAGAAAACAATTCACACACCCAAGTAGTTGTAACTGATACCTCTGAATATACTGTGGGAACAGGTGTGTATGTGTAATACTTCTCTTGATTGTAAGGAATGTTCCCCTTGGGGAAATGCCACAAATAAAACAGCACTCGTGGGACGAGTATATAAGTAGGTGCATGCTGGATCTTTCAGCCTAGTTATATGACACTAGTAGAGCAGTACAGAATGCTGAGTGAAGGGAGGAGAGTGAATGAGGAGATCACTGTAGTGAAACTACCCAGCAGAATGTACAGACTGCCCTTCAGCTTGGACTACTTTGTTCTAATTTGCCTTTTGAGCTGTATGTGTCAGTGATTAACAGTTATGTAGCCTGGAGCCTGTGACACTAGGCAGTAGTGTCCACTTGGGTTTTTGACACAGCATTTTCTTGAAACTGCTGCCTGGTATACTCCATTTGAGGGGCAGTTATTGGCTTGTTACTGAGTGTGGGTGGACACTGAGAAGCTAACTAAACCATAGCAGGTGTTGTTACATTCTTACATGCCCATTCTGGAATGAAGTAAAAATGAAATACCAACAAAATGAGTATTGCCTAGTAATCATGCATTATAAAATGGAAATGATATATCTGGGAAAGAAGTAAACTCAGTGTATTCTTTTCCTGTTGTTGCTATAAGAAATTACCACAAACTTAGTAATTTGTTTAAGCCAAACTGAGTTGTGGCTTAAAATAACCCAAATTTATTGCCTTACAGTTCTGAGAGCCATAAGTTGAAAATGGATTTCAGTAGGCTGAAATCAAGGTGTTGGAAGGGCCATACACCCTCCAGAGGCTCTAAGGGAGTATCTGTTTCCTTGTCTTTTCCAGTTTTTGCAGAGTCTCCTCATTCTTGGGCTCATGACCCCTTCCTCACAATCATTCCAACCTCTTGCTTCCTTCATCATATCTTCTACTTCCTTTTCTAGTCAAATCTCCCTCGTCTCTTTTTCTAAGGATACTTGTAATTACATTTAGGGCCAACATGGATAATCCAGGATAATCCTCCCACTTAGATCCAGCAAGCTGGATCTCCTGAGTGTTTTTTGCTGTGCTAACTAAAGCGAGGGGGGAAGAAGTGAAGTTTGATGACACTTTTTGTTTTTTGTTCTCTCCTCTAGGTGGGAGTGGAAAATTACCAAAGGTGAGCCTAGGTAGGCCAAAAATATTAAAAGTTTGGTGTTTCTCCAAGTGGGAGGAAAAAATGTTAGATCAATTCCTAGGGCTGGAGTAAAGCAAACCAGAGGGGATTGGGGAGGGAAAAAAAACACTTCAGCCGTTTCTTCAGCTTAGTTGCTATCACTATTATATTAGTCATACCTTCCACCTCCATTCTAGCTGATTCTTCCTTGGCACCTGTAATGTTAACCCTAAATTTTAAGTTCACTGGTAGAAGGTTGGAAAAAATTCCATTTAAAAGGGTGGGGGGCATATTTAAAAAAAAAAAATCTTTGTGTTATCCTGGACTTCAGCCTCTACTACAAAACTATAATCATCAAGACAGTATGGTATCAGCACAAAAAACAGACACATAGAACAGGGGAATAGAACAGAGAACCCAGAATTGGACCCACAAGTGTATGGCCAACTAATCTTTTACAAAGCAGGAAAGAGTATCCAATGGAAAAAGGACAGTCTCTTTAGCAAATGATGCTGGGAGAACTGGACAGCAACATGCAGAAGAGTGAAACCAGACCACTTTCTTACACAATGCACAAAAAAAAAACTAAAAATGAATGAAAGACCTAAATGTGAGACAGGAAACCATAAAAACCCTAGAGAACAACCTCTTTGACCTCAGCCACAGCAACTTCTTACTCGACATGTCTCCAAAGCCAAGGGAAATAAAAGCAAAAATGAACTATTGGGACCTTATCAAGATAAAAGGTTTTGTACTGCAAAAGAAACCATCAACAAAACTAAAAGGCAACCAACGGATTGGGAGAAGATATTTTCAAATGACATACCAGATAAAGGGTTAGTATCCAAAATCTATAAAGAACTTACCAAACCCAATACCTGAAAAACAAATAATCCCATGAAGAAATGGGCAGAAGACATGAATAGATGCTTTTCCAAAGAAGACATCCAGATGGCCAACAGACACATGAAAAGATGCTCAACATCACTGATCATCAGGGAAATACAAATCAAAACCACACTGAGATACCACCTCACACCGATCAGAGTGGCTAAAATTAACAACTCTGGAAACAACAGATGTTGGTGAGGATGTGGAGAAATGGCAACTTTCTTGCACTGTTGGTGGGAATGCAAACTGGTGCAGCCTCTCTGGACAACTGTGGAAGTTCCTCATAAAATTAAAAACAGAGCTATCCTATGACCCAGCAATAGCACTACTAGGAATTTATCGAAAAGATACAGGAGTGCCAATTCATAGGGGCACATGTACCACTATGTTTATAGCAGTGCTTTCAACAATAGCCAAATTATGGAAAGAGCCCAAATGTCCATCAACTGATGAATCAATAAAGAAGAAGATGTGGTTTATATATACAATGGAATACTACTTGGCAATGAGAATGAAATCTTGCCATTTACAACGACATGGATATGGAACTGGAGGGTATTATGCTAAGTGAGATAAGTCAGAGAAAGACAGATATCATATGTTTTCACTCAGATGTGGAATTTGAGAAACTTAGCAGAACACCTTGGGGGAGGGAAGGGGAAAAAATAGTGTCAAACAGAGAGGGAGGCAAACCATAAGAGACTCTTAAATACAGAGAAAAAACTGGTTGATGGGGCAACAGGGGAGAGAGGAAATGGGCGATGGGCATTGAGGTGGGATGAGCACTGGGTGCTGTATGTAGATGATGAATCATGGGAATCTACTCCTGAAGCCAAGAGCACACTGTATATACACTGTATGTTAGCTAACTTGAGAATAAGTTATATTTTTTTAAAAAAAGGAGATTTGTGTTTTGTGGCTATTGCATCTGGGTATTGAATAAAAATTGATGTAAAATGTTATGCTTATAATTTCATAAATGCTAGAGGGATCATCCCAATGAAGGAAACCTGCAAAAAACCTTGCTTTTTTGCCACTGGTGGGTGGGTTGAAATAAAAAATTTTAAGTATCAAAACCCAAGTAAATCTCCATAACTGATGATATTTACTATATTTTTTGCCTATTGGAACCTCTGGAGAAAAGGCAAAAGCATGAAAAGAGAGGTACTCTTCAGGTGAATTACACTTACGAAGCTTTACAAAGCAGAGTTTTAGATGCTGATGAGCTTTTGTCAAATCAGATGTTCTGACCCATAAAAGCTGATCATTTTCCAAAGTGTTGTGCATATTTTTGAGTGGGTGTATTTGGACTCTAAGCCTGATAAGATAAAAAGGGTGTAACAAAGCCTTGCTTGGCAGTTGGACCTGGTACATAGTAGTCTAGCCTTGCAGCATCCCAGCTTTGCTACTGCTGAAGAAGAGCCACTGGCTCTTTTGGTATCCTAATGCTAATCGCCTAGACCTGACTCTAAGCTGAAACCTGATACTTTTGATAGGGCTGTTTCAACCCCACCCCTAGGTTTGCCAACGTAAAATCTGACAAAATTTCCCTGTTCAAAAATCAAAACCCAGATGCTGGGACAGTTGCAGATGGGACAGCCCAGATGTGGGCTACATTGTGGAAACATCTTGGATGCTGTCTATACCATCTGGGTCACAAACACCCAAGGAAAATGGCTTATTTCTAATGTTTATTTATTTTTGAGAGAGGGAGAGAGAGAGAGAAAGAGAATGATTGGGGGAGGTGCAGAGAGAGAGAGAGGGAGACACAGAAACCGAAACAGGTTCCAGGCTCTGAGCTGTCAGCACAGAGCCTGATGCATGGCTCAAACTCACAGACTGCAAGATCATGACCTAAAAATGGCTTATTTCTGATGGGACCATCTGAAATTGAGCTACTGATCCGCACCGTATCTCTGCCGCAGAGACTGATTGTGATCCTAACTTCTGATTCCTACAAAAGCTGCAAACTGGGCACATCATAGTGAGTGTGACCCCTCTACCCATTACTGACAGATGAAACCCTGGACCCCATCTCAGGGCTGTTTCACTGTTGTTGACTTGTTGTTTGGCTTTCCAGATTGGTTGCATTTTGCAACAGTGATCTGATAGCCTGACTTCCCTCACCTTCCTCCAGGTACATACACTATGGTAAGGCAGTTTGATTATTTTTTATTTTTTTTAATGTTTCTTATTTATGTTCTAGAGAGAGACAGAGACAGAGCATGAGTTGGGGAGAGGAAGAGAGAGAGAGGGAGACACAGAATCTGAAGCAGGCTCCAGGCTCTGGAGCTGTCAGCACAGAGCTCAATTCAGTGTTTGAACTCACAAGCCGTGAGATCATGATCTGAGCCGACAAAGGGAGTGATCTTTTCTAGGTTGCTCCTTAGATACAATCAGGACAAAAGGATGGGAAGTTATGTAAACTCATGAAAAAAATTGTTTTTAATTCAAAATTTCATTCTAGACAATTCTGAATATGATGTCTTTCTGGTTCTTTCTAGTTAAATTATATAAAAATGATTTTGTGAAAATACTTTTGTGTTTCTTGCATACAACCCTTCCAGATGAAAGATCTAGATGAGAGTAGGGGGTGATTGAAAAAATGTTATGATTGCTAAAAAGGACACAACATAGTTTGTAATGATGAAGGAAAAAAAAATCCCAGCATCTGGGGTGTGGGGAGGGGGAAGGGCATTAATGATTTTTGCTTTTCAGAAGTGTTCCTGCAAGCTTTGCCCTCTTCCTAAAGGAAAACTCACTGTGTGCCTTTTCAAGCTGTAAGCACTTTGAATTCTCACTTGTTGAGCCTAGCCTCAAACCTGACTAGCACTGACCATGAGATGGCAGGGGGTGACCCCAACACCAGCACTTTCCTGCAAAATACCTACTGATGTCCACATGATTGAACTGATGTTATAAACATATAAAACTGTTTGGAACTGACTGCCTCAAGTAGTCCCTCTTGAAATCATAGACTGAACTGCACAATTTGGACTAGACTAAGAACCTAGGGTGGGAGGCCCCATAGTGGAAGGCCACACTGGGTGCCCTGTTAACCTGTATTGCCTGGCTGATGTATGTCCTGCTGGGCATGCCGCAGGAGTGGAAAACCCCTTGCTTCTATGCATACCACATGCACCCTCTGAGACTGTACTTGTCTGTGTGCCCTTGCCTATCATGCAATGCCTCAGCCCTGGAAGACTTTCAGGTCAGCTTCAATTTACTGGCTGTGCCTGAATTGATGCCTTGGGCCAAGTTAAAAAAAAAAAGTTTTAAAAACAGAAACTCAAGGATGAAGCCATTTGGCTTTCTCAGATATATATATATATATATATATATATATATATATATATATATATATATATGGTTTATTTATTTCAATTGGCTTAGTAAAGGACCCCTAAATTTAGGGCATAGTTGGGATCAATATTGCAGGTTGCTCTCAAGGTCCTACTTGAGATACTTTTGCTGTAAAGATGCCTTGGCCAAGGGCCAAAGCCTGCTTATTCTTAGCAAGTCCTGCTTACAAGGTTGGCCTTAGGCTAGTTGTCTGAGAATTGTGATTTGGGAGGGTTCCCATTATTTGCAGAGCTGATAAGAATGACTTACTGTACCTAAAATGTCTGTGCAACCAATGTGGTTTATGCTGAATACCTACTTTCCTTCTGGGAATCTTTAGGCAGGGTGCCTACATGACCAGCCCCCAATAAAAACCTTGGGCATGGAGTGTCTAATGAGCTTCCCTCGTAGACAACATTTCATATGTATTGTCACAACTTGTTGATGGGGGAAATAAGCATGTCCTGTGTGACTGTGCCGGGAGAGGACTTTTGGAAGCTTATGCGTGATTTCCTCCAGACTTTGCCCCATGTGCCTTTTCCATTTGCTGACTTTTTTTTGTATCCTTTCAAAAAAAGATACAAGTTTAGCTGTGAGTACAACTAACTACGTGGTGAGTGTTTTCCATTCTCCTGGTGAGTCATTTGAATCTGGTGGGTAGTTTGGGTCTCCCCCACCCCAACAGGATTGTACTATGACATTGTAGTTGTGCAGCTCTAAAGAAAACTAATGAGGGGCGCCTGGGTGGCTCAGTCAGTTAAGTGTATGACTTTTGGTTTCAACTCAGGTCATGATCTTGCGGTTTGTGAGTTCACGCCCCGCATTGGGCTATGCTCTGACATTGTGGATCTTACTTGGGATTCTCTCTGTCTCTTTCTCTGACCCTCCACTGTTCATGTTGCCTGTCCCTTTCTCCAAAAATAAATAAACAAATGAGAAAAAATGAAAACTATGCATGGAAAAGGGAACTCTGCTCATTGGATATAGATGTGAGTTGTGGTGCTTGCTCTAAAAACACCTCCCAAATGTTACGTTTTCATTGACTCATGACATTAGTCAGTAGGCTTGCAGTATAGTCTGGGACATGGCAGTAGGAAAATTAGATGATCAAGTCTCAGACTTGGTGGGAACAAACATTATGGCAGAAGAATGCACAAGACCCATGCCTTCTGTTCACAACCCATGTGGGTGCCTATGGGAAAGGACTGTTGGAGGATAAACAGAAATGCAATCAACAAGCTGATTTGGCCTGAACTTCCCAAGTAAGGACTGTAGCCACATGGATATACTATCACCGAGGGAATGGCAATCCATTTACAAGTCAGGACTGGGCGTGAAAATAAGCTGTTGTGATTTTAGCACCTGAGACTAAGGAAGCCTGGCACACATGCCCAAACTGCTAACTACACACTTAAGTAGCAAGTGGAACTCAAGGACACATAATCTGGGGCACTGGTCTTGGCAAATGGACTATGTAATTAGTCCTCTCATTCTTCATCCCCACACCCCCCCCCCCCCCCGCCACTTCCATGTCTACTTCCTGGGAAACTGGGGTACTGGGGTTTGTGAATATAAAAGAGGAGCCAGGGAGTGGAAGAATCTAACTTGGTGTTTTGTTTTGCTCCCAAACTAAGTTTCCTGGATTTGGACTGCTATGGATGATGATAATGATCATGGATATGGAATGACAAGTCTAAAGTGCTCCTAGTCTGGCCCAGAGGACCGGAGGTGGGAGGTGTTCTAGGGTGTTACATGTTGGACAAGAAAGAAACTGCTGAGCCACCTGGAAATGATTCTGGACATATGGTGTGAGTAAGACATGGGAGCACTGGTAAAAGGGTGACATTATTGCTGTGGGGACTAATACTGAGCATATGGCTATAGCAGCACAACAACAATCTTGGCTGCTGGGGAGACTTGGGGTTAGCAAGGAATAATTAATCTCTCTCAGTTCTTGTCTACAGAGCAGCTGGCCAATTTATTTTATTATTTTAAAAATATGTTTATTTATTTTGAGACAGTATGTTGCGCGTGTGCACATGAGCAGGGGAGGGGCAGAGAGAGAGAGAGAGAGAGGGAATCCCAAGAAGGTTCTGCACTGTCAGCACAGAGCCCCAGGAGGGGCTCTATCTCATGAACTATGAGATCATGACCTGAGCTGGAATCAAGAGTCAGACGCTTAACTGTCTAAGCCACCCAGGCACCCCATATCTGGCCAATTTAATGGAGATGGCCACTACCAGCCTCAACCTGATGGATGGCCAGTGGGAAATATTAATCTAAGAACTTTCAGAAACGTCCCAGTAGCTTCTGACTCCAGGAGTTAACAGTCCGCACTCAAGACAACAGAATAAGATCAACTTTCTGGACATTGATTGGATTTCCTTTAACCTCATCCTATTTACATACTATTGCACCTGCTCTGAATTTAACTGATTGTTGAATCTACATTGCCTATTAGGATATCTGATGGGGTGGCCTATATTGTAAAAAGAGCTTGGTTGGTGATGTGAAAGGTTAGGAGGTAGAGTTATATGGTAACTGCTCCGTGCAAGTGTCCTTTTGTGTATTCATTCAGACAAGACCATAGACAAGGCTTATGCTTAGTTCATTTAAGTTTTGGTAGAGTGCCCCGTAACAGGAGAGAATGGCAGGCTTGTGAGGAACATGGCCATTTCTTACCCACCTCTTTATCTTCCCTTGAGGCTGTGATGAGACAATTTCTCATTACCTTCCAGGTTCTAGTGAGATATAAGTGTTTCTGCCTCGAAATTCCCCTCTTCCCCCTACTTTAGGGTAGATGTATGCTATAGGGTATAGACATATACTATAATACTCCAAACTGCTGAGTATGACATTGGCTTATCAGAAACAGAGCTCCCCATTGCCCATGTTGCATTGTTATCTGACGTCTTCTGTTTTGACATCCGATGGGGCAAGGGACACAGTGAATTGGCACCTTTGCTGATCTTAGTATTGTTGTCTGTGTAAGAAACTACCTTATCTAAACAGGCTCATTTTTCTTTACCAGGTGAATCTCTCAGCCTTGCTTGACAGCAATCATGACAAATGCTCTGGACTCACCCATATGCGCTTGTGTGAGAGAAAAGGTCCAAGGCCCAAGAGGTGTGGCCTGCTTCCTCCTCCCAATTCAGTTTAAAGACTAGTTATAGTTGAGTAATGTCAGAAAAGTGATTAGAATTAGTTTTGGCTTTTATTACTACAAAAAATTTGTATGTTTAAAAGTAAGGTGTGCTCATGATGACTTTTTAACAGACTAATTCTTGGCTCCAGTTTTTGAAACTGCCCACTGGTTTGTATCTGGAGAATAATCTGGGACATCTTAGTGTTTAACTTTTCTTTTTTGGCAGTGTGTCTGGTGTCTTGTTGTCGTTTTTAAATCTTGTTTTTCCATTCATTAACCAGTGAGCAGACTTAGAGGACAGATTGATTCTACTTCCTAGATTTAGTTTAGAAAACATAGGCTTCACCTGATGCTCTTAAGAAAGCATATTGCAAATGCCTCATTTAATAACATACTCTACTTTTTGAAATTTGCCTTTTCTCTCCACCCTTGAATAGGTCCAGTATTTGATGAAACTCATGAAAGTGAGTGGAACCTGACTTGTCCCTCTTTTCTAGGATACAATGCATATATGATTGTGACTTTTAAAGTAATTTGTTTGCTATTTCCTTATTTATTTGAAGTTAATTTCTAACTTTTTAAATTTATAATGAAGAAAAATATTACATCTTTTGAAATATACTCAAGGAATTGAGTTTGTAATTTGAACAATTTTCATTGTTGGCGCCCTTGAGTGGCTCAGTGGGTTGTGAGCCCAACTCTTGATTTCAGCTCAGGTTGTGATCTAATGTTTGTGAGACTGAGCCCTGCGTTGGGCTCTGTGCTGACAGCATGGAGCCTGCTTGAGATTCTCTCTCTCCTCAGCTCCCTGCCCCTCCCCCACTCACTTTCTCTCAAAAATCAATAAGCTTAAAAAAAAATAATTTTATCCTATTAAAAAAAATGTTTGGTGGCACCTGGGTAGCTCAGTCGGTTAAGCGTCCAAATCTTGATTTTGGCTAAGGTTCTGATCTTGTTTTGTGAGTTCAAGACCTGCACGGGGCCCTGCACAGGCAGCACAGAGCCTGATTGGGATTCTCTCTCTCCCTCTGTCTCTCTGCCCCATTCTCACTCATGATGTCTTTGTCTCTCTCAAAATAAATACATAAAACTTAAAAAAAATTTTTTTTAAGTTTCACTGTCAAAAAAAAGTAAGTGTAGCAACCATTCTATAGTTCCAATATGTAAGTGTATGCATATATATGTATATTAGAATTCTGGGAGAACACAGAAGAAACTAGTAATAGAGGTGAAGGAATTGATTGGTGATGTTGAAATGGGAACTGGGTACACATAGCAAGACTGTAGAGTTCAGAGGAAACAACCAGACTATATATTGCCCATGTATATCATTTTTTTTAAAATTTTTTTAACGTTTATTTATTTTTGAGACAGAGAGAGACAGAGCATGAACGGGGGAGGGTCAGAGAGAGAGGGAGACACAGAATCTGAAACAGGCTCCAGGCCCTGAGCAGTCAGCACAGAGCCCGACGCGGGGCTCGAACTCATGGACCGCGAGATCATGACCTGAGCCGAAGTCAGACGGTTAACCAACTGAGCCACCCAGGCGCCCCTCCATGTATATCATTTTATAGTTTTTAACATGATAATACCTGTTGAATAATTAATTTAAAATTGAAATAGATTATATTATTTTTATAATTTGATAAATATCTATTTCCTTAGAAAGTTTTGAGAATGATTTCTTTATGATGGCTCATCTAAATAAGTTTGTAAGATAGCATTCAAGTTAATTAAGAAGGCATCAGACCAATTTATTTATTTATTTTTATTTAAAATTCTTTTTTTCATTTTTAGATAGAGAGCATGAGATAGAGTAGGCAGAGGGGGAGAGAGAGAGACTTTTTTTTTTTTTTTTTAGTATTTATTTTTGAGAGAGGGCATGCACGCATTAGTGGGGAATGGGCAGAGAGAGGGGGACAGAGGATCCAAAGCAGGCTCTGCTCTGGCAGCAGCAAGTTCGATGTCAATGTCGGATGCTCAACAGACTGAACGTCCTGGTGCCCAAAGAGAGAGAGACAGAGAGAGAAGAGAAAGAGAGAGAGAGAGAGAGAGAGAGAGAGAGAGAGAGAGAGAATCTTCAGCAGGCTGCACACTAAGCGTGGAGCCCACCACTCTAGGATCATGACCTGAGCTGAAATCTAGAATTAGACACTCAACCAACTGAGCCACCCAGGTATCCCTACACCAGTTTATAACAAGTACAAGTAATGTAATGTGAACATGGGCCTTAACTAAATACAGCTCACTTGGTTTGGGAGCATAATTTGTTCCAGAAACAGTCTTATAATCCAAAGCACTTGTATATTAATGTGAATTTCCCCATAAGAAATAATGAAAACTCAGATTCGTTTCACAACCCAAAAATATTCATATAAAATTATTATAATATTGTCATATAACATAAAATAATAAAGAAAATACAAAATATAAAGAAAAATAAACAAATTAACCTGCACTTATGTTTGAAAACCTTCGTGGCTGGTGTGAGAGAGACTAGAGAGAGGAGGGTAATTATGTAGGACAACTTTCACTTTCACTGATGGAATCATTGCTATCTATTGGGTCAATGGATCTTTTTCTTTTTGTACAACTTTAACAAGGAACCTATCCAATAACACTTGCTTTGCCTCCTTTTGAGGATTTTGCAGAAATGTGACATTGCATTGTCGTTAAACAGATTCATTGCTTGCACTGTTACAGCCTTATTGGGTAGTGCTTTTCTACAAAATTTTGCACTGTTTCCCACATTTTACACATCTCCCTAATCTCATTTGAAGTGAGGGATTCCTCCACCTTTATCTCCTCCTCTGCAGATGAAATCTCCTCTGTAACCTCTTGCTGTTGCTCGCAATGCAGATCCATCAGTTTGTTGGTGGTCAGCTCCTGGCCATGTTCCTCCACCAGCTTTTCAATGTTGTCCTCATTCACCTCCAGTCCCATGGTCTTCCCCAAGGACACAATTTCATTGACAACTGGCAGCTCCTGTTCATGAGCAAGCCCCTCTAAGTTATGTCCAAGAACGCAATCAGGGCAGTTTTCTCCAAGCAGAATTCAGGGTTCTCTTGGTGACCCCATCCTAGGTTTTATCAGTGAACTCGAGGCAGTTTCTAATATGGAAATAATTTTTCCAAAACCCTCGGAGGGTAAGGTTTTTTCCTTCAGTCACCTCGAAGAATCGCTGAAATAGTGCTTTGCTTTAAAGCTTTTTGAAATTCAAAATGACCTGCTGATCCATGGGCTGGAGGATTGGAGTGTTGTTGGGAGGAAGGAATTTGAGCTTAACGAACTCGAATTCCTCCAGTAAGTCAGCCTCAAAGCCTGGAGGATGAGCAAGAGCATTATCCACAGCCAGCAAGGCTTTGAGTGGCCGACTCTTTTCTAAAAGCTATTTCTTCCCTGCAGGATCGAAGACCTCATTGATCCACTTAACAAACAAGATATGAGTAACCCAAGCTTTGCTGTTGGACCTCCACATAACGTTTAACTGGCTCTTCTGCACCTTGCATTTCTTGAAGGCTCATGGATTCCCGGAATGATACACAAGCAAAGGCTTGACTTTGAAATCCCCACTTGCATTAGCATAACACATGAGGGTGAGATGGTCTTTCATGGATTTGTGACCGAGCATTGCATTCTCTTCTTCTGTAATGTAGGTCCTCTTTGGTATCTTTTTCCAAAAAAGCCCCACCTCATCACAGTTAAAAACTTGCTCTGGCAGGTAACATTCAGAAACCATGATCTTTTGGAACTTAGGAGTGAATGCCTCAGCTGCTTAGTGTCTGAACTCGCAGCCTTTCTGTGCCTCACAACACTATGGATGCCACTTCTCCTCTTAAAGTTATCAAACCATCCCGTTTGCCTTGAAGACTTCTTCATTTTCTGTTGCTGTACGTGGCAATTTACTTATGAGGTTGCTGTACCAGGCCTTTGCCTTCTTGCAGATAAATTTTTCAGTCACAGTATCACCTGCTAGTTACTTCTTGTTTATCCAAACCAGAAGCAACTTTTCTATATCTTCCAGAACATATGGCCATTGCTTTGATATTCTTGTGACTCCTTTTGCTGCATCTAGCCCCCTTATTTCTTCTTTCTTCTTCAATACTGTGCAAATGGTCAATATAGACTTATAAAATCTTGCAATTTCAGCCACTCACATACCTTGTTCATATTTCTCAATGATTTCATTAACTTCCACCATAATCATCTTCTTACTGCCTTTCTTTTCAACCTTTTTCTACATGGGGGTCATTGTATACATTCACATGGATGTTGACTACAGTACAGTATTAATAAACTCTTGTCATATACTGCATTTAATGGAACTGGCAATAAGGCAGCAGAGGAAAGGGTCTGTATCTGGAGGCAGCCTGGCCTAGAATGAAAAAAAACATTCCTAAGCTTACTCCTGTATGGAAAAGCAAAGGACTGCCCATAGGTGCTTTGAAGTGACAAAAAATACTCTAGTGCCAGTTGTAGGCACCTTCCAATGTTCTGAAAAATCACTGATTTCTGCCAAACACCATGGCCTGAGACCAAGCATCTGAGCATGGGAGACGGTAACCCACAATTCCACAGAAAGAGAGAGAGAGAATCATTGACTCAGTTGTGATCATGTGGCGTTTGGCATCACGTACTGCCTGTATTGCAAGACATCGCTCATTTATCAAGTTAAAATTTATTAGAAACGTTTCCTTGTGTCTTGCAGAACACTCACAGACAAGTTGCTCTCAATCCAAGGTTCTACTGTACTTTGATCTTTGGTCCAGTCCATAGATAAAATTTTGAAAGAAGTGCATTGCCCTGAATTGCAGACCCAAGAATAGCTTGGTCATGCGGGCTAGGGCAGAGTGAGAGAGGGAAGAAAGGTAGGCGACAAGGTCAGAGAGACAATGGAATGGTCCCTTGCCTATAGCCTATGGTGATAGAAGTAGTTCCTTTGAAGCACCAACTTCAGACTGCAAAGTCCTTCCATGCTATAGACTCCTTCTACCTAAACCCTGTGGATATTAGACTCTTACCCAAGAACAAGGGGTAAGAGGCTGCACACTGTGGGTTACAATTTCCATTTGAAATTAAGATATATACTTTAGTGTGGCCTAACTTATTTTGCTCCCTGTAGAATCTAGCTAATGAAAGAGTTTTCTCACCAATTACTTCATGACTACTTGCTCATTCAGGACACATAGCTCCACTTCTACCACCAACATTCTTCTATGTCAACCAAGTCAATGTGAAAGAAGACCATTTGAGGGTTGCAGAAATTCATTCAAGGTCTTTGGGATTGGGTACTAGTCAGAGGTCACACTGAGGAGAGCACTAAACACATCCCAGACATGTGAGGAATGATCCTGGTGCTGTCAGGAGCAGGCAGCCTAAGGCTGTGGCTCATATAGTTATGAGCCACCGAAAAGTTCATGGAGACAGTGATTAATCCAATATTGCTATTTATCTATAAAACTCAATTTTTCAGATACAAGGATAAGGCTTGTGTTGTGACTTTTCCTTCTGGCCCTCATTCATCATCCTTCATTTGTTGGCAACCATTTATTGAACACTTAATAGATGGCAGGTATTATGCTAAGCACTCAACTTGCCTTATTAAGTCATCATAAGCTGCTATTATTATTATCCCCATTCTACAGAGAAGAAAACTGAGGTTCACAGAAAGTCTATATGATCAAGTTTCCACAATTCACAAGGAGTATAACTGGGACATGAACCCAGGTATGTCTGACATCAGGTCTATTATTTTAATCAGTCTTCTTTACTACAAGAAATTACAAAGGAACTCCAAAGGAGCTCATAATTTGACAGAAAATTTAAGAGAGGCCCAAGTAAGATATAATTATGAGGCCTGGCCTCCATTTCATTCATGTTGGCATGTACATCTTTGGGGCAGGCCCACCTGCAGTAGGAACTCAAACATTTTGTGTTGAGAAGAAATGATACACACTGGTACCAGCATTCTTAGGACTTGCTATGTTCACCTCTGTGAATTTGGTGAATGTATCATAATGCAAAGGCCATTGGGAAAGCCAGAATAGGGGCTCAGGAAAAGCAGGACACCAAGGTCAAATGGAGAGATTCTAGAAATAATCTGCAGATGTATTGACACAGATTTGGTCCTTGTGTAGATTTGAATGCTGTCTTTTTTTTCCCCTCTCTTTCAAAGCATTTATTGGTCTAAGAACTTAGGATCAATCACAGGTAGCCCCATTCCAGGCAGCCTGAATGCTCATCATTTCTCTCCTCTGCTTCCATTTTATGTCTATGCTATGCCTGGATGTCTGTTTCCTGCCTTCCCAATGTATTACAATTCTTCTATCTTACAATGACTATACATAAAGTTTCTATTTCTGAAAAATACAGTAAGCCATTTTCAAAAATAAAAACAGTAGCTGATGCTACCCCCTCCCCCCCATGAACAGTCTTTAGAGGCATACAGACCTGGGTTCAATCCTGGATTTTGCTGCTTCCTATCAGGAAACTTGCCAAGTTTATTTATCCTCTCTAAGATTCAGTTACTACTCCTGATAAATGGGTATTGTAAGTAAGAAAGTTCTAAACAGTAAAAATGATATGAAATTAAATCATGTATGTAAACCACCTAGCTCAATAACTGCCATATATATATGTCTATCCACATATATTTACATATATATGTGTGTATGTATATACATACATTTCTTAATATATTTCACTTTCTTCCTTTTTACTACTCAGCCAAATTGAGATAATCCTCTCTTTTACATCTGATAAAACCTCACATGTCTCACTTTCTACCTGCCCTGTGGTATTTCTGTAGTTGTCTTATTTTCTCTTCAGGACTACAATATCCTTAAGGAGAGAGGATTGCTTAGAATGTGTGACCCATTTCCCACTCCCTTACTTCTACCTCCCTCACCCTGCATTTATACAAAGTTCTTTATACACAGTATGTTCTTGTTAAAGACTTCTTCAAAACATGGTTAACATAAAAGAGAGGAAAGAAAAAATGAAAAGATAAAAGACAGTTGCATTAAAAAATTGATTGAAGTCATAAAAATGATTCAGATTCTTAATTAATACATTCTCTCTCCCAAATTGCAATGATAAAATATAGCATATAGCTTTTTTTTTTTTTTTTTAAGTTTATTTTGAGAGAGAGAGTGTGTGCGGCAGAGAGGGAGAGAGAGAGAATCCCAAGCAGGCTTTGCACCTTCAGCAGAGAACCCGATGTGGGACTCAAACTCATGAACCATGAGATCATGACCATGATGATATCATGACCCGAGCCGAAGTCAGATGCTTTAAGTGACTGAGCCACCCAGGTGCGCCCCCCTCCTTCCGGTTTTTTAAGAAAGTAAAAACTACTGCAGAAATGGATCTGGCTGTATGGGTTTCAGTGATTGGTGTTTATTTGTTTCTTTTCTCCCCCCATTGAAACCCTCCTAGGTACTTGCCCCCACCTTTTTGATGTTTATTTATTATTTTTGAGAGACAGAGCATGAGTGGAGGAGGGGCAGAGAGGGAGGAAGACACAGAATCCAAGGCACGCTCCAGGTTTTGAGCTGTCAACACAGAGCTCAAACCCATGAACCATGAGATGGTGACCTGAGCTGAAGTCAGATGCTTAACGAACTGAGCCACCCAGTCTCCCCAGTACTTGCCTCTTCTAATTTGGCTACCTGGCAGTGAGGTTTCCAAATATCTCAAGTACCAAAATATCTCAACTCTCACCTACGAAGAGGAAATCGGGATTCTGTGTCAACTGAGTAGGCTGCAGGATTGTAGAAAAAAACCCTAATTAATTTGTGACCCAGAAAATCCTGTCTAAAATCTGCCATCTAGTGTGGGCTTTACAGAATTACGTGTTATTGGACACATTAATCCTATGGTTAATTCTTCTTCCCTATGGATATGAAGTTTGAAATTTTAAATTGTCCAACAAAATGATCAAAAATAGCATTAAATTTGGATTCCCATTTGGTTTTAATTATCGTTGTATATAGAGATAGAGACAGAGATAGAGATACTAGATAGATATATTGATATGCCAAACAGAGCTCTTGATCAGCATGGTAATGTGGTACAGGAAACCTTTAAATATAAAAATTACCTACTAATGAATTTTTATAACTGGTAATAAAAACAAGGAAACACATTCCCCTTGTTTTCCTTATTACTGGTAAATGTCATCCCTGATCGGAAAGTGTGAGTTTGTTGAGTACATTCTA
The DNA here is from genome assembly GCF_046562875.1 of Panthera onca. NCBI lineage: Eukaryota > Metazoa > Chordata > Mammalia > Carnivora > Felidae > Panthera > Panthera onca. Next base: position 33,134,896 of record NC_138351.1, read on the forward strand.
TTGTTCTAGGCTCTTTACCTACCTACTTTAATTTCATTTAAACCTCATCTTTTGCTTTTTGAGTTAAAAAATTACAATACCCATTTTACATATAAGAAAATTGACACCTAAAAGATGAAGTAATTGGTCTTCTATCACAGCTGGTTAGTAAAAGCAGGATTTGTACACATCGCTGTTAACTCATGCTCATGCTCTTTCATCTACTCCATAATGCCTGTTACAGTTTTTGAAATATTGAAAATAGTGTACAAACCTCCACTATGTAGCAGTAAACCCCTCTTTCATTTCTGATATTGGTAATTCATGAGTTCTTTTTTCTTTTTCAATCTTGCTATAAATTTATCAATTTTTTTTTTTATCTTTTCAAAGAACTACTTTTGGTTATATTGATTTTCTGTTTTCAATATTATTTCTGCTCTTGTCCCTTCTTTTCTTCTGATTGCTTTGGGTTTATTTTGTTCTTTTTCTGTTTTTCTTTTTTTAAGTTTCTTAAGTCTTAAGGTTTAAGGCTTAAGTATTAAGGCTTTCTTTTTTTTTTTCTAATATAGGCATTTAATGCTATAAAATCTCCCCTAAACACTGCTTTAAGTGCATTCTACAAATTTTGTCATATATTTTCATTTTCCTTTAGTTTAAAATACTTTCCAGTTTCACTCAAATTTCATTTTCATCCAAATTAAAATCTTTTTTAATTTGAAATTTCCTTGATGTATGAACTATTTAGAAGTATGTTGTTTAGGGGCGCCTGGGTGGCTCAGTCGGTTAAGCGTCTGACTTCGGCTCAGGTCATGATCTCACGGTCCGTGAGTTTGAGCCCCGCGTCGGGCTCTGTGCTGACGGCTCAGAGCCTGGAGCCTGTTTCAGATTCTGTGTCTCCCTCTCTCTGACCCTCCCCCGTTCATGCTCTGTCTCTCTCTGTCTCAAAAAAAAAAATAAACGTTAAAAAAAAAATTTAGAAGTATGTTGTTTAATGTCCAAGTGTTTAGAGATTTTTCTGTTATCTTTCTGTTACCAATTTCTATTTTAATTCCATTATGATCAGAGAATATAGTTTGGATGATTATTTTTTTAATGTCTGTTTATTTATTTTGTGTGAGAGAGAGAGCATGTGCACGAGTTGGGGACGGGTGAGAGAGGAAAAGAGAGAATCCCAAGCAGGCTCCATGCTGTCAGTACAGAGCCCAATGCAGGGCTCAATCCGTGAGATCATGACCATGATCTCATGTGATCACAAACCGTGAGATCATTTCCTGAGCCAAATTAAGAGTCAGATGCTTAACTGACTGAGCCACCTAGGCACTCCAATTTGAATGATCCTAATCCCTTTACATTTATTAAGATTTGGGGGCAGGGAAGTTGTGGGGGGAAATTTATTAACATTTTTTTAATGTTTATTTATCAAGAGAGAGAGAGAGCATGAGGGAGGGGCAGAGAGAGGAGAGGGAGAATCCCAAGTAGGCTCCATGCTATCGGGGTAGAGCCCAACAGCGGGCTTAATCCCATGAACCATGAGATCACGACCTGAACAGAGATCAAGAGTTCAACTCTTTTTTTTTTTTTAATTTATTTTTGACAGAAGAGAGAGAGACAGAGCATGAGTGGGGGAGGGGCAGATAGAGGGAGACACAGAATCTGAAGCAGACTCCAGGCTCTGAGCTGTCAGCACAGAACCTGATGTGGGGCTCGAACTCACGGATGGTGAGATCATGACCTGAGCCGAAGTCGGACGCTCAACCGACTGAGCCACCCAGTCACCCCAAGAGTTCAAGTCTTAACCCACTGAGACACCTAGGCACCCGTAAGATTTGTTTTTATCACATACACACCCACATACACACACACACACACATTTGTTTTATCACAAATCTTTGATGGATGTTTCGTGTACACTTGAAAAGGTACTCTGCTGTTGTTGGATAGAGTATTCTGTAAATGTCAATTAAATCCAGGTTAATAGTGTTCAGTCCTTCAGTGTCCCTGCTGAACATCTGTCTACTGGTTCTATCAACAAGATAGGAATGTTGACATTTCCATCTATAGTTGTGTGTTTTTCTATTTTTCCTTTCACTTTTTTTAGTTTTTACTTCATATATTTTGAAGCTTTGTTGTTAGATGCACCCACATTTAGGATTTTTATGTCTTCTTTATGAATTGAGTCTTTTATCATTATGTAATGTTCCTTAGTGGTACCTAGCTTCTGAAATGACTCCTAACGATTCCCAACTCCTGTTACTTGCACCTGTATGTAATCGTCTCCTCTTGAATATAGGCTGGACCTGGTGACTCACTTTTAATGAACAGAGTATGGCAAAAAAATGATGAGCCATCTCTTCCAAGATTAGTTTTATAAATTATTGTCTTTTTTTTTTTTTTTGCTTGCACTTTCTCTCTGGGTTTTGTTTGTTTTTGTTTTGTGCCCGTACTCTGATGATGACATACCGTGAGCAACCTTATGGAAAGGCCCATATGGCAAGGAGCTGAGGGTGGCTGGCCTCTGGCAAACAGCCAGTGAGGAACTGAGGCCCTCACTCTAACAGCCTGGGAACAACTGAATCCTGCCAACAACATCATGAGTGGGTTTGGAAGCAGATCCTTCTTTGGTTAAGGCTTCAGGTGAGACCACAGCCCTAGCTGACCTTTGATTGCAGCCTTGCTAGAGACCCTGAAGCACAAAATTTAGCTAAGCCATAAGGAGATTCCTGACCAACAGTAACTGTAAGATAATAAATGTGTGTTATGGAGCACTTGGGTGACTCAGTTGGTTAAACATCTGACTCTTGATTTTGGCTCAGGTCATGATCTCACAGTTGTGAGATGAAGCCTTGCATCTGGCGCTGAGCTGAGTGTGGATCCTGCTTGAGGTTTTCTCCCTCTCCCTCTGCCCCTCCCCTGCTTGTACTTGCTCTCTCTTAAAAAAAAAAAAGAAATAAAATAAAAGTGTGTTGTTTTAGGTCACTAAATTTGGGGGTACTTCATTATATAGCAAGAGGTAACTAATATACCTACCTGGTAATTTTCTTTGCCCTGAAGTCTACTTTTGCCTTTAATATAGCTGTCCCAGCCTCCTTTTCTATTAGAGTTTACATTTCCCCCCACCCTTTAAATTTTAACATATCTATATCATTATATTTGAAGTGACTTTCTAGTAGACAGCATATAGCTGGGTCATGTTTTTTAATTTATTCTGACAATCTCTTTTAATTGATGTGTATAGAGCATTTAGAGTTGTATGATTATTGATATTTAAATTTCAATTCCTTTTCATCATTTTATTATTTGTTCTCTCTTTATTTTCTCTGTTTTTCATTCCTTGGTTATCCCTTCCCTACTATCATCTGGAAAATTAGAACAGTTTTTGATATTCCATTTTAATTTACTGATTGCATTTTAGCTGTATCTTTTTGTATAGTTTTGTGGAGAAGTTGCTCCAGAGATTTTGATGTACATACTTAACTTTTCGGTTTCCTTAGAATCAGTATTTTATCATTCAAATGGACCCACCATTTAGGTTCTTTTACCTTTCTTCTTTTATGTTATAGTTATCTTATATATTACATCTATGTATATTGTTTCAACAAATTCTCTTAGTTTCCTTTTATCTGAGTATGTCTTTATTTCATCTCCATTCCTGAAGGATGTTTTCACTTGATACAGAATTCTGAGTTATCATCTCTTCTGTTTTTTTCTCTTTTTGGCACTTTAAACTTCTAAAATGAGTTTTTTAATGTTTATTTATTTTTGAGAGAGAGAGAGCAAGTGGGGGGGGGGTGCACAGAGAGAGGGAGACAGAGGATCCCAAGCAGGCTCTGTGCTGTCAGCACAGAGACCAATGCTGGGCTCAAACTCACAAACCATGAGATCATAACCTGAGCCAAAGTCAGATGCTTAACCAACTGAACCCCCAGGCACCCCTCTTTTTGGCACTTTAGCCCTGGGTGTCATATTTAGGAGATGAATCACTGGGTTTTACTCCTGAAGCCAAGACTATACTGTGTTAACTAACTTGAATTTAAATTTAAAATAAATCTTATACTCCTTCTGCCTCCACAGTCATTTGAATCTTTGTTTATCTATTTATTAGTAATACATTGTTAGTCTCTGGCTATCTTCAAGATTGTCTTGGGGCACCTGGGTGGCTCAGTCAGTTGAGTGTCCGATTTCGGTTCAGGACATGATTTCAACAGTCTGTGAGTTCAAGCCCCACGTCAGGCTCTATGCTGACAGCTCAGAACCTGGAGCCTGCTTCAGATTCTGTGTCTACCTCTCTCTCTGCCCACCTCCCCCCCCCCCCCCCCACTCACGCTCTGACTGTCTGTCTGTCTTTCTCTCAAAAATAAACTTCAAAAAATATTGTCATTAGTTTTCAGCAATTTAATTGCATATTTAATTCATGTTCATTTGTATTTTTTAAAAAAAATTTTAACATTTATTTATTTTTGAGACAGAGAGAAACAGAGCATGAACGGGGGAGGGTCAGAAAGAGAGGAAGACACAGAATCTGACACAAGCTCCAGGCTCTGAGCTGTCAGCACAGAGCCCAACGTGGGGCTGGAACTCATGGACCGCGAGATCATGACCTGAGCCGAAGTTGGACGCCTAACTGACTGAGCCACCCAGGCGCCCCTCATTTGTGTTCTTTGTTTAGGGTTTGTTGACATTGAATCTGTAAGTTGTCTTTTGCCAAATTTGGTAATTTTTTAGAAAAAAAATATATATAGTAACACAGTTTTTCTCCTCTTTTTCTGAAACTCCAATGACGTGAATGTTAGTCCTTTTTGTACTGTTCATAGACACATGAGGTTCTGTTCACTTTTGGCTGAGAAGGGATTTCTTTTTTCTCTGTTGTTCAATTAGGATAATTTCTATTGATCTGTCCTCAAGTTCATTGGCTCTTTCCTCTGTCACTTACATGCTTCTGTAAGGTGTTTTTGTTTACTTGTTTAGTTTTTGTATTTTCAGTTCAAATTTTTAAATGTTTTACCTAATTTGTTTAAAGAATAGTACTATCTGGGAATGCAAGCTGGTGAACCCACTCTGGAAAACAGTATGGAGATTCCTCAAAAAACTAAAATAGAACTACCCTATGACCCAGCAGTTGCACTACTAGGCATTTATCCATAGGATACAGGTGTGCTGTTTTGAAGGGACACATGCACCCCCATGTTTATAGCAGCACTATCAACAATAGCCAAAGTATGGAAAGAGCCCAAATGTCCATCGACGGATGTATGGATAAAGAAGATGGTATATATATACACAATGGAGTATTACTCAGCAATCAAAAAGAATGAAATCATGCCATTTGCAACTATGTGGATGGAACTGGAGGGTATTATGCTAAGTGAAATTAGTCAGAGAAAGACAAAAATCATATGACTTAACTCATATGAGGACTTTAAGAGACAAAACAAATGAACATAAGGGAAGGAAACAAAAATAACATAAAAACAGGGAGGGGGACAAAACAGAAGAGACTCACAAATATGAAGAACAAACTGAGGGGTTGCGGGAGGGAAGATGGGCTAAATGGGTAAGGGGCACTGAGGAATCTACTCCTGAAATCATTGTTGATATGCTAACCAATTTGGATGTAAATTTAAAAAAAATTTACAAATTAAAAAAAAAAAAGAATAGTACTACCTTCTAGTGTATTTGTTTTCCGATTTCTCTTTTTCCCTATGTCTCATGACCCATTTTCACTGCCCCAGCTGGGTAGATGCACAGTTGTCTGCCAGCCACAGCTGGCATTAGCTATGGTAAACTATGTGCTCAAGTGAGATATCAAATCCAGTAAAGAATTTACCACAAGTTTCCTCTACTTTAGGTAAATTTTCACCTCTTCTGCAATGTCTGTCCAGATATGTTTCTTCTCAAAGTTTAAATCTCTCTTCTGAGATGTTTGAATATATACATCTCATTAGGGAAGTTTAAATTTTGGGGGAAGATGCTTTAGTTTTACTTCAAAGTTCATTATACACTATCAGAAGCCTTAATTTTTATCCTTTTGATAAATTATAGTTATTTTATATTTGAATGTTTGGGCTGTTGCCCTCTGGCTAAGAGGGTGGCTGGGAAATGACTGCTTCTCAAGATAACATGCTAAAAGTATCCTCTTCATCTTTTTTTAACTTTTTTAATGGAGATATAAGTGGCATATAACATTGTATAAGTTTAGGGTGCATAATGTGTTACGCAACATAATTTTATATATAGTGGTGAGAACATTTAAGAGGTAGTCTCTTAGCAACTTTCAAGTTATAATACAATATTGTTAACTATAATCATGATACCATGTATTAGATCATTAGAACTTACTCATCTTCTAATTGCTGAGCTTGTTCCCTTGGACTAACATCTCCCCAATTCCCTCACTCTCTTTCCAAATCCTCCCCCCGAAAATTTCTATTTTGTGTCTGTTTATATTTTCTATTTCTTTGCTAAGAGTTTCTACCTTTCCATTCATTTCAAGAGTGTTTGCCCTTACTTCTTGGCAAACTTTTTAATAATAGCTGCTTTACAGTCATTGTCAGGTAATTCTAATATGTATACAGTCTCAGTTTTGGCATATATCCATTGTCATTTCCCATGTAAAAACCAAGATTTTCAGGGTTCTTCTTATGTCAAGTAAGTTTACTTTGTATCTGAGAGATTTTGAACGTTAATATTGAGACTCTGTGTCTTATTTGAATCCTATAGACTATGTTGATATTTTTGCTTTAGCAGGCCTGGGGGGAATATAATTGTGGGGGCAGGGAGGGGCAGGTGGATGATAAACCCAACTCAGTTCTCTGGTACTGATTTCTGTTGTTCTGCAATTCCAGCTATTATTTACTTTTCATTGTCTTCAGACTATTCCACACATTCTATCTAGGTTTTTTAGCTGGATCAGGGGAAGAGAAATAGTAGAGTGCAGTTACTACTTTTTACCCTGAACCTGAACTCACTGTGTCTTTTTTTTTTTTTTACAGATAAACTTGATGCAAATTTGCTGAACATCTACTACCACAAGGAATGACCAATAATGTTAATATTTTTTTGTCTTAAACCCAATCCTACATCATTAATTGTGTGAAATAAAGCCACCATAGAAACTCCCATATCATAGAGTATCATGGGGACTTAATTTTTTCTAATTACTGATGTAATATGTGTGGGGTTCAGAGATTTTGAAAAATATAGGCAATATGTAAGAGGAGCCATTGCTAAAATTTGGTTATAGAGTTTCTAAGATTTTGTTCTTTGTTTATATGTACAGATTTTAAGCAAATGTAGAAACATATTGCTTTGTTACTTTTTCTTTAACATAATAATACCGTATATTGACCAGTGTTTTCTGTGACAATAAATACTAATGTTTAATGTTTTCATTTATTTCTGAGAGAGAGAGAGAGAGAGAGAGAGAGATTGAGAGAGAAAGAGAGACTGAGCACAAGCAGGGGAGGGGCAGAGACAGAGGGACACACAGAATCCGAAGCAGGCTCCAGGCTCCGAGCTGTCAGCACAGAGCCTGACGTGGGGCTTGAACCACAAACCATGAGATCATGACCTGAGCCGAAGTCAGACGCCCAACCAACTGAGCCACCCAGCGCCCCGCCCCCCCTTTTTAAGTAGGCTCCATGCCCAGCATACGGTTTGAACTCATATCCCTGAGATCAAGAGCAGATGCTCTATTGACTGAGCCAGCGAGGTGCCCAGATTTATCATTTTTGACATTGTGCCATATTTGCCTTATCTCTCTCTCCCTTTCTTTCTCTCCATACACTCTCTCTCACACACACACACACACACATTTATGTTTTTTCAACCATTTGAGGCTAGGTTGCGTAAGTCATATTTCCTTTCCCCTGAAAACTTTAGTGTATTTCTAAGAAAAAGAATATTTTCTCACACAACTACAGTACAGTTACCAAACTTAGGAAACTTAACATTAATAAAATACTTTCATTTTATCAGTGCTCTATAGTTGTATCTGCTCTACACTCTATATCCCAAATTAATTGTCCTAATTCCATTATGACATTTATTATTTTTTTTGTATTTATTGGTCCAGGACTACATATTGCATTTAGTTATTATTTCTTTTAATCTTCCTTTGATTTGGAATACTTTTCCAGTCTTAGTCTTTCATGACATTAGCGTTTTTGCAGCATACAGCTTAGTAGTTTTACAGAATGTGTTTCAGTTTGAGTTTGTGTGATATCCTTCAATAGGATGCTACATCTAGATCTAAACAAGAAAAACGAAGCTGAAATAGCATCAATCACGAATATGGCTTTCATCAAAAGATATTCTTGTAGAAAAAAATTGTGCTACCAAAGGATCACCCAATATGAAAATAACAAGGGATCAAGAGGAATAAACAACACAGCTGCTAGATAATTAATCCTTTAAGTATAGCTAATGAAATTAGGTTGACAGAAATGGTTTTGTCAGTGGTGGGGGCTCCTGCCTTTTCAATGGTGTCACGTTGTGTAGGCAAAGCTGTATCTACCGCATATACAATTATCATGGGCATCTTGACAATTCAATGTATATCCATTTACTGAGTTAATGAATGACAAGGATTACCCAGAATTGGCATCTTTAGTCTTACGGTTATTTTATTTTGTTGTTTGTGTACTCGTTTTACAGGAAGCTAGAACAAGAAAAAATACAAGATTTTCTGCATTCTATATGGAATCTGTGGCTAATCTTTGTTCACTTGACAAAGTGGATGTAGACCTAGTAGCTAAGAGATTCATTAATGTAAAATCCTCATCACCTCTAGGAGGTGGAGTGGGGAAGCAGGCAGGCTTCTGCAATCTCAATAGGGACAGTCTTTGGAAAAACTTATTTCCAAACGTAGAAGAACTCAGGATCTAGTTCACATTTAATTGAAAGGAAAAAAACTAAATTCCTGAAAAGATGTCAGAATCTCAACAAAGGCTTCACAAACTAAGAAAGAATTCACTTGAAGAGAACAGCCAACAAAATAGGAATGCATCTCTCTGATGAAGGTGCTGGCTAAAATCAAGAAACAGTGAAAAAGTAATTTAAAGCCAGTGGAAAAAAAACACTTGTTAGGGTGTAAACTAAGAAGAAAATATAAAGACATCTGTAGAAAAGCTTTTTAAGTTCATAGAAAAATAATGAGTAAGAATTCAGTAAACCTTTTAAAGGTAAGATAGCTCTTAAGGAAGCTATAAACCATTGAAGAGAAAGTTATATGCAGGCTCTGTCTTGCTACAGGAAGAGGAAGTTGGATGGAGCAAAACATAAAGCTCAGGAAAAACTGAAAATACATCAGAAGTCTCCAATCAGAGTAAAGAATCTCTTGATTATAAAAGTTATGATGCTAGAGTTTTCAATAATTTTCTTGTGCAGTTTGATTCTGAAACTGAGGGAAAAAGTAATAGGGATGAAATTGTATTTTCTGAATTAGACAATGGAGAGCTGGGGAATCACCAAGGTGAGAAAGTGAAAGAGAAGACAGCTCTATCAGTTATCTATTGCTGCATAACAACCCCAAAACTTAGTGGTTTAAAGCATTGGTGATTTATTTACTTATTTATTTCATGATTCTCTGGGTTAGCTGATAGTTTATCTGCTGGTGTTGCCTGTATTCAGCCAGAAGGTGACTGGGCTGAAAGACCAAGGTAGCCTCACTCATGTTTGGTAATTGGTGCTAGCTGTCCATTGGGAACCTTAGTTCTTTTACATGTGACCTCCTATTCTCTAGTAAGCTAAGCTGGCTTCCTTATATGATGGTCTCAGGGTAGCATCATAAGAAGATGAAAACAGAAGCTGCAGTGTCCTTTAAGACCCAGCCTTGGAAGTCACATAACATCACTCCTGCACATTCTGTTGATTAAAGCAAGTCACAAGATCAGCCCAGTTTCAAAGGTTGGGGAAATAGACAACCTTTTGATGGGAGGAAGAGTAAAGTCACATTGTATAGGAACATGGGAGGAATTTGTGGTCATATTTTGTATTTCATCACAACATGGAATGGATATGACAAAGGCCCAAGCTACATTAGCATTAGTTCAAGGAGAGAAACCATTTATGACTTTAGCTGACCGATGTCGATCACTCATGATTGAAAGAAAACGTAAGGAAGGTGGAACAGGATACTCGTTCATTGTAGTCATTTCGAGACCCCTAGAAAATGTATTACAAAGCTGAGAAGTGAACTCATTAATCAGGCAGAATATGTTACTGGAAGAATGTGAGCAGAAAAGAAAGATTAGGAGTAGTCAGGTACAGAGAAAGGGAAATAGAAATAAACTGTAGAATATGAAAATACATAGCAACATTTTATTCTGCACAAGGATGCCCATGATAATTGGATACTTGTTTGTGATACAAAGAGCTGTTACTGGAGAGATGAAGCAAACCACCTTTCTGAGACAGAAATTGATAAAGGAACAAGTGAAAAGAAGTTGGTAATACTCTGAAAATCAAGGATTGTTAAAGCAACTTCAAGAAGACATTTTGAGGTCTCTTTCCAACTAATACATTAATTTCGTTTCTAAAATGTCAAGTGCTTTGTTTCCTATTGTAATCAGAGACTACAAAAATAGCAATACCAGAGCTCATGTCTCCCTCGGTGAAGGGATCTCTTAAGCTCATTGCCCAAGGGCAGAGGGGTATATTGCCCCTTGATGATGAAGGATATCCTGTGAAATTATAGGGGCTCTATGACCATTAATGGAAGAGATGTGCTTAGACTGGAACCCTGATGCAGTATTAATCAGTAGCCAAAACAATTCCTCCCCATCCACCACAATGGATAGCTTAGTTGACTCTGGTACAAATTCCAACCCTTCTCAGATATGCCCATCACAAACCACCAGCTGGGCTTATACCTCCTCCTGGTCAGGTTGGACCACCTTTCCCACTTCAGGAACATTAAAACTTTCCTTCTAGCCCCTATTCATGGAAGGCTGACACCGCAGGCCTAAGATAAAACATACCTGGTCTCTACCTGAAATAATGGCCTTGTTCTATAGTTATTAAATCTGTAAACACTGATCTCCACCTTTTATCTTTAGCAATATGCTTTTGATACTTACAAAGAATACTGCTCTAAATATGTATTTTGATGCATATATACATGTATTTCTGTTGAGTATATACCCAGGAGAGAAATTACTAGGTCACAGAGTATGTATATATTCAATTTTAGCAGGTAATGCCAGTTCTCCAAAGTGGTGTTAAGTACTTAAAAGATATATGACCATATAAACAAAAGCGGCCTGTCTTTCATTTAAGATTAACTTGGAGACCCCAAAGCAATTTTTTATGGGAAATAAGAATTAAACTTTGAAAAAGTGAAACAAGGTATACGTATGCATCAAAAAAAACATTAGAATTTTTTTGATTATGATTGGGATGAAGTCACAATAATTTCTCCACCAAATAAACCCTTTCCTCTCTATAATTCCCATGAGAATACTATTTCCTAGCATATTTCAATAATAGCTGAATGACATAATTAATAGTTCTTCTCTACAGATCGATTTAGTGCACTGGAATCTATTTGTTCAATACAGTGGAAATTATATGGTGTTTAATGGTTAGATATGTAATAAGATACACTTATTACTCCAGATAATTTTGTTCTGGGGCTTTAGTATATCTCCCCAGTAAACTCTCTGGTCTACAGACTAACGCAGTTAGTTAACACACAGTTGGCATTATCATCTGCTGTCATCAATGGACCTGCTGCCTTCTTTACTATCTGAAATGATTTCAGCAAACTGATGTGAGAAAATATTTACAAAATCATCCCCTTTATATTTTAAAAATTTTAATATATTCTTTGCCTGCAACTAAAAAGGGTTAGAAATATTAGTATGTTTATAATATGGCTGGAAAAGCCAAAAAATAACTTATGCTAATAAAATTATTACAATGGATTCTGAGTTATTGACAACCCTGATTTAAAAAAAAAAAAAAAAAAAAAGGAAGGGGCACCTGAATAGCTCAGTCAGTTAAGCATCTGACTCTTAGTTGTGGCTCAGGTCATGATCTTTCAGTTCCTGAGACTGAGCCCCATTCAGGGCTCTGTGCTGTGAAGAGGCAGAGCCTGCTTGGGATTTTCTTCTTCTCTCTGCCCCTCCACCAGTCATGCTCGCATTCTTTCTCTCTCAAAATAAACTTAAAAATAAATAAGTACAAAAAGGAAAATATCCATGTAAAAGAAACAGAGTTAAAGAGAGGGAAAAAAGTCTTTCAGTTACTGAAATTCTTTTTTTTTTCCAGTTGCTTAAAATCATAAGTGTTGATAGAATTAAAAGGAAAAAGGAGCTCAGTTCCCCATCTACTTGTTTTTGCCTTCAAGTTTTCCTCTTTTCTAATACAACAAAAATTGTTACAGGAAAGGAAGGGGAAGGTTGAGAAGTTTTACCTTTTAATTTATCAAGCTAAAACAACCTGGGTGGTCCATTTGTCAAAAGGTAAGAAAGGGGATATAAAACATAAACAAAAATTAACACAGTAAATGTTGAAAAGTCTTTTAAATGTCACACATATAAAAGTGCACACATCATAAGTATATAGCTTGATGAACTACCACAATTATTGTCATCTGGGTCAAAAATTGAGCATAACCAGCATCCTAGAGGATCCCAGTTGCTTTGCCCCCTTTCTCTTTCTCAAATGCAGCCATTATTTTGACTTTTAACACCATAGAATAGTTTTATCTATATTTAAATGTTACATAAATGAAATCATACAGCACATATGATTTTGTGTCTATCTTCTTTCACTTAACACTATATTTGTGAGATTTAGTCATTCTTTTTTAAAATTTTTTATTTATGCTTATTTTTGAAAGAGAGAGAGAGAGAGAGAGTGAGTGTGAGCAGGGAGGGACAGAGAGAGAGGGAGACACAGAATCTGAAGCAAGATCCAGGCTCTGAGCTGTCAGCACAGAGCCCGACATGGGGCTTGAATTCACAGACTGCAAGATGATGACCTGAGCTGAAGTCTGATGCCCAACCGACTGAGCCACCCAGGAGCCCCTTAGCCGTTCTTTAAAAAAAAAAAAAAAATTAATTAATGTTTATTTTTGAAGGAGAGAGAGACAGAGCATGAGCAGGTGAGGGGCAGAGAGAGAGAGGGAGACACAGAATCCGAATCAGGCTCCAGGCTCTAGGCTCTGAGCCGTCAGCACAGAGCCCGATGCGGGCTTGAACCCACGAACTGTGAGATCATGACCTGAGCCAAAGTCAGATGCTTAACCGACTGAGCCACCCAGGAGCCCCTAGCCATTCTTTTTTTTTTTTTTTTTTTTTAATAAATATTTTATTTATTTAAGTAATCTCTACACCCAAAATGAAGCTCGAACTCACAGCCCAAGATCAAGTCACATGCTCCACCGACTGAGCCAGCCAGGCGTCCCTAGATTTAGTCGTTCTATTTTAGATTGTGGTAATTCATTTCTTTTCATTGTTGTTTAGTTTTCCATTGTAAAAATATAGAAACATTTATATCTTTATTCTACCATTGATGGCTATTTGGATTGTTTCCAATTTGGGACTTCGTAAGTATAAATTTTCTCCTACATGTCTCTGGTTTATATGTATCTGTATTTCTATTGGTGTGTATGTCTATCCACATCATCACTGATGTTTGTTGCTGTCTTGTTTTTTTTAGCCATTTTTTTGTGGTGTATTGGTATTTCATTGTGGCTTGACTGTGCGCTCCATGAAAGCAAGGCCACATCTGTCCTGTTCATAGTGGTGTCACTATCCAATATTGTTTATAAAACATAGTAAATACTAAGTGGTAATAATAAATAATAATAAAAATGAGGATTGATCGAAACAATTACACTCAGAGCTTGCAACTTTAGCTTATTATTTATTTTTATTTGTTAAAATGAATAGTTTTTACATTGTGTTATGATTTGGATGTCATAAATCATTTCCAATGTTTTCCTTAATGTGAAAAACAAACTACCTCACTGTTCCCTTGACACCCTGCCCTCCCAAACACACATACATGCAAATTTAAGGCAATAGCCCAGTGAGAAGTAGAAGCCCTAAGGAAAATATGGCATATCTCCCCTTTAATTTTATTCAAATATTTTGATAGGAAAGTTAAATAATTTAACTGCTAAGTAATTTTAAGTATTTTTCTTACATTGAAACAAACACATATATAATGGTATTCAAATTGATTGAATATTGTACTTACATAGGAGTCCTGCATCACCTCAAAGTCTATCCGTATACCCTTAGCCACCATACTCTTCTTAGCCATTGTGACTCCTTTAGTGGAAAAGACTGAAAAGCTTTGATATGATGGGGAATTAACGATGTGTTTCAATTGTATGGGATCATGATTCAATTTTTATTTTAGGATAATTTTGGCTTGCACTACAGAAGATGAGTTGGAGGGGAAAGGGGGATGAAGAAGCACTGGAGGAAGAGATAGCATTAGGAAAATATTGAAACACATTATATTATAATAATTCATTATATTATAATAATCCAGGTAAGAGATAAGTTGACCTAAACTTCAGAGCACTTGACACAGAGAAGAACAGGTACCAAGATTTCTTGTATTAGGTATTCACTTTTATATTCACAATGACCCTTTAAAACATCATTTAAATGTCTAATTATTGGTTAAGGTTTGTACTATGCCTGCATAAATAACATACATATTTGATAGGATAAATAGAAATGTTAATGAGCACTGCTATTATTTAATTCCTTATATTTGCAAAAGTGTAGTGGACTTCAATATATTCAAAATTAGCTATTATTTAGTTGTGTTTCAATTTGCTGCCTTATACCTAAAGAAATTTACAACAGCTGTCTGTGAGGTGATCTATGTAAGTTATAAACATAACAAACAAGCTTCAAGGGAAATCTTTGTATCCATTGTGGAATTCTAGCTTATTGCAGTTGGAAGTTTTAATTGGACCTAAGTAAATTAATCTACTATAGGGCTAAAATGTTAACTATCCTTGTAATTCACAATATACAGGTGTTTGATATACTAGGGACTCAACACTGCCATGAATCCATTTGATTTTTCCTTCAATTTCCCAAACTGTAAAGTCCTTAATAAATTCACAGTGCTTTCCAGCTTTCGAAGTGTTTTGGCATTTTACATTATCTTCCTTGATATTCAAAAATGCTTGGAAAATTCAACAAGGCTGGTATGTCACCCCAATTTTTCAGTTTAAAAAAAGCTCTGAGACTTGATTTAATGTGTTCCACAAATGTTATTTGTGTAACATCATGCACCTGCATACTGTAAAGGGACTGGAATTCAGATTTCTGGACTTTCCTAAGGACTCTGGTTTTTAGTAGCTGTTTGACAAATTTCTTAAGCTCTATACTCCAGTTTTCATATCTAAAATAAGGAGATAATATTACCTAGTCATTGAATTATTATCAGGGTACATTTAGTAAATATTTGTTAAGCACTTAAAAGCAGTGTCAAGTTCACAGTAAGCTCTAAATAAATGTTGGATTATATATTTATTGTTTCAGCATATCCAACTGACTTGTAAGGAGAGTTGGTATCCTCAAAGTACACACATTTGGAAAATTTCCAGTTAAGTGTATAATGTTAGGCAGGTTCAGACGTGTATATGGGTAATAGAGCATAAACTTTGTTTCTAATTTAATAACTAAAGAAATGTGGTGGCCCATTAATCCCATTAGCCTTGTTTAATTAACCACATTTCATCTGACCTCGATATGCTCTTCCCAGAGAGAAAAGACTTCAAGGGTGTAGTGACTTTTTATTTTAAAAAGCAGAAATCAGTAGATTGTAATAGAAACAGTATATTAGCCCAAGTGTGCTCAGTAGTGTAAAGATCCACCCAATCTTTCTTAGCTGAGAGGACGTTACGGGAAATGCTACAAGGGACCCAGCTGGGTACTCTGCAGGAAGTTAAAAAAAAATTGTTGAGTTTTGCAAAACATCTGGTGTCAGCCATCTGTCTTTGGTAGTACAGAGGCTTAAGGTCTGTGTGGTTCCGTCTGACACCTTGGAAGGCGGAGTTACAGCGCAGAAGTAACAAATAGTACCAAGCTAATTTAAGTAGGTTCTCAGGGGTCCGGAGACACTTGCACTTCCTGTTACTACAATTCAGGCCAAACTGCTGTCAACCCCTAGCTTGAGAGATTCCCCCAGACTGGATTCCTACTGTGGCCACCCTCAAGTCTCCTCAGCTCCAGCGCACACCTGGGCGGGGGCGGGCTGTGCTCCACCTAGGTGCTTGGAATATGGGACAGTTTCGCTCTCCGAGGCAAACAACACACTCTCTTGCTGAGAATTACTCGTTAAAGGGTTGGCAGGTGGACCCCCTGGCCCACTCGGGATCTCCCATTATTTTCTGGAGGCTCAGGTGCCCGGGTCCGTAAGACGCTGTCATTGCCACCCAGCCGCGAACCCAGACATCCTAGCCAGGCTCCGCGGGGCATTCTGAGGCCCCACCCATGGCAACGCCACTCTGACGTCCGCGCGCCGGAGGCCGCCATAGGCCCGCGTCGCGGCCCAGGACGACGTGTGGCGCGTGTACTCCATCAGTTCCAGCCCTGAGGGAACCCCGTAGGCACTTCCGGGCAAGGTTCTGTGCACCTGTTCCTTCCTTCTGGTTAAGTGTGTTCCTCTGTGGGAAAAAGTGGACATGCCCCTCCGGAGAGAACACGATGTGTGATAGCTAGCAAGCCTAGATTAAGAACAGCTCGAGACCTAATCCCAAAGCAAGAAGGCGCCGGGCATCTTTAAGCTGTTTGGAAGTTCACGTGACCCAATAAGTGCCGGGCCCCAGTGGTCACGTGACAGCGCGCGCGCCCTCGCGCAGGGAGAGCCGGCAGGCGCCGTGCGCGCGCCTTCGCCGCTGCCTCCCTTCTCCTCGACGGGAGGGTGAGGAGCTGCGGAGCGATCTGGCAACTGGGGTCCGGTGCGCGTGCGCAGCGAACAGCTGTCACCCAGTGCGGAACAAGTCTTCCAAATTTCCCAAATCTCCCTCGGCCGGAGGCCACCTTCTTCCTCCTCATCTTCCTCCTTGGGGTTGTATCTCCGTCCCCACCCGCGCGCCAGGTAACCGCTTTTCCCGAGTCCGGACGATGGGGATGATGGGGGAAGGGGCCAGGGCTGTCTCCTCGGCACTGCCCCTCTCTGCGCCGGGCCGCTGGGGGTGCCGGCGGCCGGGGCAGCGGAGACGCCGGGCAGCAGACGCTCGGTCCCCGGCCGCCGCGGCTGTCATGTCGGGGAGTGGCCAGCCATGGTCGCAGCGGAGGAAGGCGGGAGCCAGTGACAGTCCGCTCCGGCCCTCTCGGGGGTTCGGTCCCTGCGCTCGCCGTTCTCCTGGGGGCTGGAGTGCAGGTCGCGCTCCTTGGGGCAGAGGAGCGCGCGGGTGGTCCAGGGGTGCTGACTCCTTTCCATTCCCCTCCCAGCCTGGTCTGCGGCGGACTCCTGGGAGGCACGGCCTGCTGCACCCTCGGTGCCATCTCTTCTCTGGGACTGTCACGACCCAGGGGGTGAAGGCGGGGGCTCCTCTCCAGAACACCTCACCGCAGGCAGGCAGCCTCTCTCCCGGGTTCGTCCTCAGTCCCCGTGCTGTCCTTTTGATTTTTCCCTCAAGGGGCCATTTCTTCCCGCAGTACCTGAAGCCACGATGTGGTGTAGACAGTGGGTGCTTAATAAATGATTTGGATCATTTCGCGTGGAATGCCAGGCACGCAAGACGTGGCATAGGGTGGGGATGTGGAGGAGGGAGGCAAGCAAGCTGTGGCTCCGGGTTCGAGCTTCGCTTTTTCCTCCAGGCTTAACCCAGTGGAACCTGCAGGGCTCATTTCAGATGCTTTCCGGGTAAACTCGGACCGGGTCTTCCCCTAAGCTGCACGGTGCAGGTCTGCACGGGCTGGCTTTGGTGGTGGGCGATGCCCAGGAGGGGTTTTATTTGGTTTCTGCTCCAGCAGAAGAGAGGGCAAACTTTTTTTTTAGCACATGGTAAATTACACCACAAGGTGATTTATCAAGCCCTGCTTCGGAAATGTAGGTTAGAAGTTGGCGTTGGTTCACTTTTATTTTGGTGAAAGTTTCTGTTAGGCTCAGTTCCACCTAGTTCGGACCAAATTTTGCTCTATTACACCCACTTGATTTTGCAGTAATTTTCATTTTTAATTTTAGGAAATTCGGCTTCGCTGTTTCTATGGTAACAGTAACTAATACTATAATTTCGAAGTGTTGTGGTTGAAAATTAGTGGCTTTAATTCTTGAAGGTCCATTTTTGCTTTGAAGCACTTGGTTCTTCTTTACGATCATTACTCAAATTCTGCCTTGCTGGTCTCCTCCCAACCCCCCATGCTTTGTTTTGGAATGTATTACACGGCTGTTCCGGTTTTTTAGGCCCCTCTTTCTCCCAATTTAAGACGTTATGAAAAGTTTGCACATAATCTTTACAACACTCCACGAACTTGTAGTAAAATCCAATTTAAATCGGAGACTTGTTTCGTTTAATTAGCAGATTTTAATCGGTTGCTTTTCTAAAGTTAAAAATATATGTTTTAAACCTTTTTGTAGGTGTACAAATGCTTTTAAAAATGCCTAACCTTTCTATAAGAATGAAGATTTTAAGAAACTGAACAGGTACATAATTTTTAAAAAGTCAGTTAGATGTAAACTTCAAATTAAGAATAAAAATCTGGTATTTTGAATTCTCTTCTTGACACCTTCTGAATCATCCAGAGGTAGGTTAGGTGCATAACTAATCTTGGGGTAGTCTGTGAATTCTTCCTTTTCTTTCTTTTTCTCATTATCTTGTCATTCTCTCTTGACTGGCTTTTCCTGTTAGAATGTTAGGGCTTTGAGAACAGGTTCTATGTTTTTTTCCCTTTGCTGTATTTGTGGCAATTTACCGTGATATGTGGGGTGCTAAAAATATCCTTTCTCTTTTTAAATAATTAAGATGTAATTCATATACCATAGAATCCACATATTTAAAGTATACAGTCCAGTGGTACTACTATCACCGCAATTAATGTGAGAACATTTTTAAATTTTTTGTTTGTTTGAGAGAGAGAGAGAGAGAGAGAGAGAGAGAATGCAAATGGAGGGGGGAGAGGAGAGGAGGGAGAGAGAATCTTAAGCAAGCTCCATGCATAGTGGCAGTGCAGAGCCTGATGTGGGGCTCAATCCCACGACCCTGGAATCATGACCTGAGTTGAAATCAAGAGTCAGAGGCTCAACCAACTGAGCCACCCAGGGGCACCAATGTGAGAGCATTTTTTATCACCTCAGAAAGAAACCCTGTTCCTATTAGCAGTTGTCCTTTTCTTTCCAGCTCCCATCCTCTCTAGCCTGAGGCAATGACTAATCTGCTTTCTGTCTCAATAGATTTGCCTATTCTGGACCTTTCATATAAATATAATCATATAATATATGGGTTTTTGTGACTGGATTCTTTGAGTTAGCATAACATTTTCAAGGTTCATCTGTCGTGTAGCATCTGTCAGTACTTTATTCCTTTTTATGGCTGACTTATATTACATTGTATGATATATTACTTTTTGTTTATCAGTTGATGTGTTGTTTCTAGTTTTTGGCTATTATGAACAGTGTGCTATGAACATTCGTGAACTGGTTTTAGTATGGATGTATGTTTTCTTTAATCTTGGATATAGACCTAGTACTGGAATTTCTGGGTTCAACATTTTCTCTTGAGTGAATGGATGAATGAAGGAGTGATAGTGTTGAGAGATACTCTCTCCAGGCCTTTGAGGGGCCTACTCTACTTCACTACCAAGTCCACTTCTAGAGAGGCCAGAAGTCTTTGTGTGGGGCTTTGTCCTGAGGATACTGGTGTGTTTTACTTGTCTGGATGTTTTTAAGATCATCCCTTTATGTTAGCCTGGTTTTCCTTCATACAGCTAATGATTATTCCCTTGATACTAATTTATTTGTTATATACTTGTTAGAGATATGGTGATAAAACAGGTATATTCCATATTGTCATTACACTCAGTTGCTAATGCAGGTCTTTCAGTTTTTTAAGATTTATATTTTTTTGTTAATATGAATATTTAATGCTCCTCTGCCCACCTCCATTTCTAATATGAATTTCTTGGTAGTTGTGCAAGAGTTAAAGTCACTTTTTTCCTTATTTGCTACCAGTGTAGAAGGTTGTGTGGAACCTAAAATACAAATTTAAAATATTGGATCACTGTCTTTTTATTCCCTGCACACCCCCAAAGATTCTCCTGTTTCTCGACCCTCTATACCCTTTGGGGGAGAAGATGCTGATCACAGAAGTCTGCACTTGCAGGGTCTAACCCTTTCCCCACCTAAGCAGTTGCAACAATCCAATCCTCCTTTTCCCAAGGATCAAGTCCTCTCAGCTCTCTCAGTAAGGCTCTGCCCAGCCAGTCTCCTCCTTCCACCCAACTTTCTCCCCAGTGCCCTGCTGACATTCTTTTTTTTTTTTTTTTTTTTTTTTTTAATTTTTAATGTTTATTTAACATATCTCTCTACATCTCTCTACATATTGAGAGATATATAGAGAGAGAGCAGGGGAGGGACAGCGAGAGGGAGGCACAGAATCCAAACCAGGCTCCAGACTCTGAGCTGTCAGCACAGAGGCCAATGTGGGGCTCAAACTCGCAAACCACGAGATCATGACGTGAGCCAAAGTCAGACGCTTAAGGGACTGAGCCGCCCAGGCGTCTTCCTGCTCACATTCTTGTTCCCTCTGCCTGGACTGCTACCCTGACCTGTGCATCTTTATCTGGTTAATTCCATTTCACCCTTCAGGTAGCTCAGCTCAGTTGTTGCTTCTTCAAGTTAGTCTTCCCTCAATACTGTACACTAGCCATAGCAGCATTCTGTAATCTCCTTCATAGTCTTAAACAATTATATCATTAGTTGTGGATCACTATTTACTCTCTACCCCCATGTATGCACAGAAAAAGTTCTGTACAAAATGTTGAAAGTGGTTAGTTACTTCTGGGTGATGGGCTTATGGGTTATTTTTCTCTTTTGTTTCTGTGTGCATTTTCTGAATTTTCTCCCATGTATCGGTATAACTTTTGTTAACAGGGGGAAAAAATCATCAGTAATTGCTTTTTATTTTCATAAATTTTCTTCTAACTTTTGTTTGTTTTAATAACCTAGATGAGATTTTACTATAGCTTTAAACATCAAACTTTTATTACATTTTGATTCTTTTTCATATCTAGGGGTAATAGGGAATGGTGAGCATATTTTACCATTGGTTGTCTAGGGATAGAATTTCTGGTATTGAAATTTAGCTGATTCTTAGCGAACAGAATCTAGTTCTGATACTATTAGGGTATGATAGAATAAATAACTCCTTTCCCTTTTTTCCCCGAGAAATATCCTTGCTATACATTTGTATGTTTCATAGTACAGAGTTTTTCCTTGCACAATTGCTTATTTGGGCTATTTGTCGTATTTTTGCTGGGTAGTTTATTCTGCCTAGTGGTGGGTATATATTTCTTCATTAGATATTTTAACACCTGCTGTGTGTCGTGCTGCTATGTTAGATGTGGAGCATACAACAAGTGAATATAATAGACAAGTGATTCCCTACCATTTCCTGGAAGAGGATTATTTTGCGTCTGAATGTTTAGTTACATTGTTGCTCTATATTTGTAGATACACAGTGGGTTCAGCTACTGTGGCATTTGTGAATTGTTGCTCCTTAGAATCTTTTAAGATTTATTTTAGATTTTTGGAGGGTTTGTATTACACATTATTGTGGGTAAATATTTAAGGAGCAGAATGGTATTATCATCAAAAACCCTTTGGATGATGACTTCTTTTTTTTTTTATATTTCCATTCAGTTCTAGTTTTTAAATTTTTTTAAAAATGTTTTTATTTATTTTTGAGACAGAGAGAGACAGAGCATGAGCAAGGGAGGGGCAGAGAGAGAGGGAGACACAGAATCTGAAGATGGCTCCAGGCTCTGAGCTGTCAGCACAGAGCCCGACACAGAGCTCGCACTCAAGGACTGTGAGATCATGACCTGAGCTGAAGTCGGACGCTAAACTGACTGAGCCCCCCAGGCGTCCCCCAGTTCTAGTTTTTAATTTGACATCTCTACTTGTTAACTGTAACCAGCTGAACCAGGATCTTCCCTCTCAGCTCTGCCTCTCTGGGTTTCTCATGCATCTTATCACTGCTCACTTAGGAAACCTACGAGTTATCCCAGGTATTTCATAGTTTCTCAGCCCTCATCACATCACCAAACCTTGTCACTTCTGCTTCCTAAATAGGTTAGATCAGTCTTCCAGTCTCTACTTGGCAGCATCTCAGTAGCCACTCTAGCCTCCTTCCTATTTCTGCACCACTAATGATCTTTTCAAATGCAAATTGAATCATTCTCATTGCTCTCAGGAGACTTAAAATTCCTGCATTGTCTCCCCCTATCCTAAGCAACCCCCAAACCTTATCTAGATGTTTTTAGTTTTCCTATCTGCCCTTTGGCTTTTCTTTTTCACAAACTGTGCAGGCCTTTGCCAAACTGCTGATTTCTGCCACACTTTCTTCCTACGTTCTTTTTGGTACATCTTTCCAGTCTCTTCTTGAATGTACTTCCTCAGAGAATCCTGACCCGGCTCCCCCACCTCTTCCTCAACCTGAATCAGCTTTCCTAATGATAATCTATCTTAATTCCCTAAATGTTTCCTTCCATAAGACTTAAGCATACAGCAATGGACACAATAGATAAGTGATTCCCTAACATTTCCTGAAAAAGGATTATTTTGAGTGTGAATGTTTAGTTACACTGTTGCTCTATATTTATGTGGTTATTTGATGGTTTCTAAACTGTAAGAATTGTGCAAGGGCAGGGACCCAAATATTTTTATCACTTGTGTCATACCAGCACACCATTGTCTCAGCACCTGTATAATATAGTTACTGAAACATTTGTTGTACAAATTAATTACTTCTGCATATATGAAAAATTTAGGAAATTAAAACTAGGGCACACAGTAGGAAATAATTTTACCCATCCTGACCCAACACACATACACCCCCCCCCCCCACACACACAAAACTGAAACAAAAATTTCACAAAACAATACTTTGCCACCTTTGATATTTTCTGTTTTGTTCTATATCACATATTATGAAAATATTGATATAGCCCTCCAATTGGGTAGGACTGCAGGCTGCTGTCTGAATAATACAGTTCTAAGGCTCTACAAGGAGCCTCATTTACATTAGCCCCTCCCTCTTTTTTGAAACACAATTACTATTTTCTAATTCTTGTCTGATGGCAAGTGCAGGTGCATATAGCTTTACATACCGTTGTCCCATCCTCCATCCTTACTATTAAAAGAAATCACTATTGCTAGTTCTACTTAGAAGTTCTGGCCTGACCTCAAAGGAGTGTTGCTTAAAGCCAGGTTGAGAAAAATCTAAATCTGACTCTACCTTATCCTCTAGGTTTCTCTGGGCCACAAATAGACAGTACTCTTCTCTCTACTTGGCTGAGCTCATTGCAGGTGTGTGGTAAGTCACTGAATTTTAAGGCTCGTCACTTTCATTCTCTCAGTTTGTTAAAAACTAAACAAAACTCTGAAAATGATAACAAGGGGATCAAGGCAAACAAGTATTTGTGAAAATATGAATTAAAGAGCTGGCTTAGTAAGGATGTCGTGTTCAGTGGATCATTAGAGCTGATCACCAGAGCTGTGTTTCTCATTTATTCACTTTACCAGGACCTCTGCAAAGAAGGCTTGGTGCTATATTGCCCCCATCAATGAAATATTGATCTCTCATCTATTTTGCTAACCAAATAATAGAAATAACCTAAGTGTTTATCCCAAGGTTATTTTAACTGCACACTGTGATGTGATACTTGTAACTTGGATGAATATTTTAAGATGTTAGAATTATTCCAAACCTATGTTTATTAATTTTTAATTAAAAATTTTTAAAAATTTATTTTGAGAGAGAGAGAGAGGGAGAGAGACATACAGTATGAGTGGGGGAAGGGAAAAGAGAGGGAGAGGGAGAGAGAGAGGGAGAGAGAGAGAGAGAGAGAGAAAATCCTAAGCAGGCTCTGCCTTATTAGAGCAGAGCCTTACTTGGGGCTCGAATTTACAAACCATGAGATCATGACCTGAGCTGAAATCAAGAGTCAGACACTCAACTGACTGAACTACTTGGGTGCCCCCAAACCTATGTTTAATGAAAAAAGGCATTATTCAAAATTGTATACATTACATGAGCCCAGTTATGTTTAAATGTGTTTATAAATGTGTATATGTTAGAAAAAATATGCTGAAATGCTAATTTGGTGGTGAGATTACTGGTAATTTTGATTTTCCTTCCTAAAATGTTTTTAGAATGAACATTGTTGCATTTATAATCAGAAAGACTCAGTTGAGAGACAGATTTCCTGAACATGAATTTAGGTATTTACAAATAAGAAAAATAAAACCTTTATTAAATGGTGGATAGAGCCCAGGTTTCTAGTGGCTGTGTTTTGGGGACCTTTGTCCAAGTGGGACGTACATTCTACCTTCATGATATGTAGTCTTGCACAGCAATCTGTGTTTCTTCTCCTAGTCTGTGTTTTTTTTCCTTTCTTGCTTACATTATTAAAGCTTACCTTGTTCATCTTTTTTGCTGTAATAGGATTCTGTCTCTTCCGGTCCTACTCATACATGTTGATAATGAATGTTTCACTGATGGTTGCCCATAGCATGATAATATGGAAAGTCCTAATATCCCTTATTAAATCCTGCTGTGTGGCATGACTTAAAGGGATGGAGAGGATTTGGATGAATTATGTATATGCAGGTTATATCTTTTTTCTGTTAAATTTGTCCAGTTATAGTGAGAATTAATAAACAAAATTGAAGGAAACATACAGTGACAGTTTAGTTGTGTAATCAGTACACATCAGTACATTTTTCCAAACCTGTGTCTGAAATTGTTTACTTCTTTAGCACTCAAGCCTTAGTAGTTTATCCATTTGAAAATATATTTGATAACTATACAAAATAGATATACTAAATATTATTGATTTATTGTTTTCTAGAGGAGGAATTGGAAACTTGAATTTAGAGAGAAATACCAAAGTAAGAGCAGTTGGCTAGAAAGATAGTACCTTGTGTGTGTGTGTGTGTGTGAGAGCACTTTTAGGGGATTTCATAATTCTGTTCTCATTTTTAGTGTGGCATGTTCAGAAATCTGAACTTTCCCAGTTCATCTAGAGCATGTCAGGCATTAGTTGCCTAATGTCCTCAGTGTCACCTCCTGATCAGACTCATAAGAAGAACTATAACCTGGATCCAAAACATGCTTGTCTGCTCTTCATGGCTCTTTCTGGGAAGTCTTGCTTTTTGGGAAAGCACATCGTTTGGTGACAGGCAGATCCCAGCAGATGGACATGGGTTGTGTTGAAGAGTAGTTTAAACAATGTATTTTTTTAACTGCTGGGCTTCTCTGACCCTCTAGAGTACTCAACTTTCTCATCAGAGCATTCTTCATGCAGTAACATTTCCTCCTTTTGAATGAGGTTAAAGAAGAAGTCAAATTCTTCACTTTGGCTCTGTCTTTATCTTCATCTTCTAACTAGTTTTTCACCAGACATTTGTTGAAATTCTGGTCCTAAGGATATTTTCTCTGATTCAACATCAGGCTTGTTCCTTCTTTTCTGTTTTGAGAATCTATCAGATACTTAGAAAGATCACTGGTGTCCCTATGTGGGTAAAACTGAAGGTGCAGGTGTTTTGTTTTGCAGTCTGCTTATCTCACTCATTTTGTTTTTATCTGTTTAACTCTCAAAAGGAACTATCACCTGAAATTTGGACACTTTACTGAGAATTCTGAATTTTCAGGGCAGCTTTCATTAGGTGGAATTTGGGCCCGCAATAGGGAAATTCATTCCTTTTTGATAATTTAACTTAGTAAAAATCATTATAATATATTTTATATATATATATACACACACACATATATATACATACATATACATATATGTGTATATATACGTGTATGTATATATACATACACGTATATATGTGTATGTATATATATATGTGTATATATATACACATACGTATATATACACATACATATACATATATGTGTATATATACGTGTATGTATATATATACACATATATGTATATGTATGTATATGTATGTGTATATATATAAAATACATATTATTTTATTTTATTTTTTTTTTTTTAAAATTTTTTTTTTTTTTAACATTTATTTATTTTTGAGACAAAGAGAGACAGAGCATGAACGGGGGAGGGGCAGAGAGAGAGGGAGACAGAATCGGAAGCAGGCTCCAGGCTCCGAGCCATCAGCCCAGAGCCTGACGCGGGGCTCGAACTCACGGACCGCGAGATCGTGACCTGAGCTGAAGTCGGACGCTTAACCGACTGAGCCACCCAGGCGCCCCAATACATATTATTTTAAATAGACAATGCAAAGTATTCAACAAGGTGTAACATTCAGAAGATATAAATGGGTAAAAAGTACATACTCTCACTTTTGCCATCAGACAGCCAGTTTCCTCTTTTTGGTTAAACACTTTTTAAAAAATTTTTTTTAAAGTTTATTTATTTATTTTGATAGAGAAAATGCGAGTGGAAGAGAGGCAGAGAGAAAGGAGAGAGTGAGACTCCCTGGCAGGCTCCACACCGATACGTTGGGGCAGGGGGGCAACTCAGGAACCATGAGATCATGACCTGAGCTGAAGTCAGAAACTTAACCGACTGAGCCACCCAGGTGCCCCAGTTAACCACTGTTAAAGGATTTCTTTTAGGGCTTTCCAGAGATATTCCATACAGCCTATATAAGATATTTTGTAAAGCATATATATGTATATATACACATTTTTTTTACACATTTATGTATCGTAGTATCTGTACTTGCTGTTCTGAATATTTTTTCATTTACCACTATAACTTGAATGTGGTTTTTAAAATATGAGTACATGTAGAAATCCCTCTTTTTAAAATGATTGCACAGTATTACCTAGTATGCATGTACCATAATTTATTTAACCGGTGCAATATTGACAGTGATTTAGGTTGGTTCTATTTCTGTATAGCGATCTATTTATATATCATCATTACTTCAATGTTTTAATTGTTGTAGCTTTATAACATGTTTCCAGAACTTTTCAGGCTATTCTTATTTATTTTCCCTCATTATTTTTAATTTAAAATTAATATGTCAAACTCCAAAAACCTATTGATAGTTTTATTGGGAATGTCTTTAGATGAACTTTAGATGGACTAACAGAGAAATATCTTTCAGATGTTGACTTTTCCTGCCCAGCATATGGTATGCCTTTCCATTTAAGTGTTTAAGTCCTTAGAAAGGACATTTAAAAAAATATCTTTACACAGATCTTGCATATTTTCTTAAATTTTGTTCTCTTTTATTTTATTTTAAAAATAATTTTTTTAGAAAAGTTGCAATTATTGTACAAAGAACTTTTATTTCCTTGAAAAATTTGCCTCATGTCCCATCGCTCCTCAGTACTTCAGTGTATATATTTCCTAAAACAGGCAGATCCACATAAACACAATATTTCCATCAAAATCAAAAAGCTACCATTGACATATTACTTTCAACGAATCTTTAGTCCTTTATATATCACCATTTGTAATAGTAATGTTCTTTGTAGTGAAAGTATCCAGTCCAAAATGATGCATTGCATTTTCTTGTTTTCAGGTCCTTTAAACATCCCTTCACTCTCAAATATAGTCATTAGTCTTTCCTTGATTTTCATAATATTGACACCTTTGAAGATTACAGGCCAGTTATTTTATAGTCTCCTTTAATTTTTGTTTTCTGATGTTTCCTTGTGATTAGATTCTTGAGGCATGTTTGGCAGGAATGTCACAGAGGTGGAACTGTATTCTTTTCATTACATCTTATCAGGTGGCATACAATCTCATTTTGTTCTGTTACTGGTAGTATTCACTCTGATTGCTTAAGATCTATGCTAGAGTCCTTCTATGTTTTGCTAAAGTTTTTTTGTTTTGTTTTAAAAAACTGTACAAATATCTCCTTATTAAGCTTTCAATTTATTTATTTTTATCTATTAGGATTTATGGTTTCCTATGCTATTCAATGAGTTATAATCTGTTAATATTGTTATTTATATTGCTGCTTACATTGTCATAAGTTTCGCCCATGGGAATCCTTTATGTGAGATTCTGTGTCCTTTTGACATGTCCCATCATTCTTTGAGCATCCCCTCCCTTTTGGGCACAGTGAGATATGCAGGCTTATCTTGAACTTTTCCTGCCCCAAATATTTAGAAGCAAAGATCTAGATGGTTATTGATATTGGGTGTTGCTCCTGTGCCCTTTCAGCGAACAGAGCTAGAGAATATGTGTTTGTTTAGACATACATTTATATGTATTTATCCATACACACACATGCACACAAAAATTATATAACAGATGTACTACTATTGAAGCATTCTTCAATAGTAGAATTATTATAATATATATAATAATATATATTATATATTATTATATTTGTAGTCATGATATTATATTTTTAGTCATGATATATTATTATATATAATATGATATATTATAATTATAAATATATTATTTAGTCATGATATATATTATAATAGTCACATATTATTTTAATGTGCTCTTGGATTTTGCTTCCTCAGTTTTTAAAAGAATTTTCATTGATACTCTTACATAGAATTGTTCTGAAGTTTTTTGGGCCGTATGTCAAATTTTTTTTACCCATTTAGGCTTGATTCTTAAAGAATTTTAAAACATTTTCTTTTCTTTCTAGGGCTCAGGAATAGCTTAAATAACATTGGATTACGTTTCTTAAAAATTGAGCATAATTCTGTGAAAACGTCTGGGCTTGGTACTGCAAGTTTATTCTTTTTTTAAATTAAAGTCTTTTTAGACATTTTCTTTAAACGTTCATTTGTTTTTGAGAGACAGAGAGAGACAGAACATGAGTGGAGAAGGGGCAGAGAGAGAAGGAGACACAGGATCTGAAGCAGGCTGTGGGCTGTCAGCACAGAGCCCTACACAGGGCTTGAATTTACGAACCACGAGATCATGACCTGAGCCGAAGTCAGAGGCTTAACTGACTAGCCAGCCAGTTGCCCCACTGCAAGCTTATTCTTAATTTAGTGGGCTTTTGGCTTATTTTTTTTGTGGTAGCTGAGGAGTCTAGCAAAGAGGTCAGTTATACTTGGCAATACTAAACGTGTAGTCAGTTCATTGCACGTATTTGCTGTCTGACTTTAGGAGAGTGATTTCCATTGCTGAGCCTTAGTTTCATCATCTCTCAAATGTAATAATCACAGCTGGCTAGAACACTTTTAAGAATGAAAATGAAGTACTGTATGTTATAGCACAGTAGAGAACCAAGCAAATGCAAGGTTTTTGTTTTTGTTTTTAGATTAATTTTATTTTTTAAAATTTATTTAAATTCAAATTAGTTATCATACAGTATAGTATTGTTTACAGGTATAGAACCCAGTGATTCATCACTTACGTGTAACGCCCGGTGCTCATTCCAACAAGTGCCATGTAGCCTATCTCCCACCCACCACCCCTCCAGCAACCCTCAGTTTTTTCTCTGTATTTAAGACTCTCTTATGGTTTGCCTCCCTCTCTGTTTTTATCTTATTTTTCCTTCCTTCTCTTAAGATTCATTTTAATAAGATTTCACTATTCAAAGAGTTGTCGATGAAGATAGTCCTGGGTGACTTGGTTGGCAGAGCATCCAACTCCTGGTTTTGGCTCAGGTCATAATCCCAGAGTTGTGGGATGGAGCCCCACCTCAGGCTCCATGCTGAGCCTGGAGCCTGCTTGGGATTCTCTCTCTCTCTCTCTCTCTCTCTCTTTCTCTCTCTCTCTCTCTCTCTCTCTCCCTTTGCCCCTTCCCTGCTTACTCTCTCTCTCTCAAAATAAAATAAAATAAAATAAAAATTCAAAAAGAATAAGTCAAGGAGAAGCATTGGGTAACAGATTATGATTTTCCTTTATGCTTTTATGATTATATTTGTGATTATTATAGTTTTGTTAAATATTTGAGATTTTGAGGAAAGTTAAACTCATCTAAATAGACACTGAAAATACTTTCATGTGTTTAGATGTGTTTGCATGTAAAAGAATTCCTGTATTGGTATTAAGATTAAGAGAATATATGATCAGCAAATACCTGTGCTAGGTATAGCATTGCATACAGGATGAGAATATAGTAAACCCTTTTTCTGTAAGCTTGGTTTTTTTGGAGAGGTAGTTGCTGAAAAATGTGCAAATTGTTGTGGTTCTTTAAAATAGTGTTCTTTGTATTCATTAATAATGAAACAAGTAAGAAGTGTCAGATTATTGTGTCTGATGTTTTCCAATCCTTTTTGCTCCCCTGCTCAGTATAGTTGATACCATGTATGGCTTATGTGATTGTGAATCTTTAGAAATAATTTCAGAGTTTGCATATAAAATTGCATTTAGATGTTTTATGTTTGAAACAAATAATGAGTGATTTACCTGGCCTCTCATGAGTTCTTCTGATAGGCCTAAATGGTTTAGGTAATCTCAGATGTATATGCAAAATGGGCTTTACTGTAGAGCCAGTGGTAGTGATATGGGTTCTACCCCAGACATTGATTGGGTCTGCGCCAGGCCAGGAATTGCATAGTTGGTGCAGTTCAGAAATCAGCTGAGGGGCTGGCCAGCAAGCTTGCCTCAGGGTGCTGGGCTGTGCGGTGGGCAACACAAGGCCAGTAGTTGCCCAGGTACTGCTGCAGGTGTCTTGGGTCTGGGCATTGGGACCTGGGAGACTCAGGTAGGTCTTGCCTGTGCCAGGAAGTGTTCCCTCCTTTGCAGGTCTTGGACGGAGACAATCCAAGCCCTCCAAGCCCTGCAAGATTCTTAGAACTCACAATTATGTGCAGTGCAAGTTTTGCAAACTTGAAATTGCTTTATTTCCTTTAGCTGTTTTGTGTGTCCTTATCAACCTTCTGCATAATAATAGGGATTTAGAAAGCCAATCAGATTTCTAAATTCACAGTCATAGGGGAACAGCCCTTTTTTGCTATTCATGCAGAAATGGTAGTTAGCATTGACTGCATAATTTTTTGGTACTGTCTGTACCCATATTTTACTATAATTTTGTGATTTTCCTAAACTTGGAATTAACAGAGAATGAGTTTTTTTTTTTTTTTAACTCAAATTTTAGAAAACTTTAGAATTTCTCTTTTTAAGCCCTTTTCGTAAAGGTCATGAATCTCAATCAGATACAAATTTGAATGTTTTAAAAATGATTTCTACCTTCTTCATAACTTTTAAAGCATTTTTTGTTCCATGCTTAGATGTTTTATTGATATACAGGCTAAAGATTATGTTTGGCTTTAAATTTAAAATAGTAGGTTTAGAAGGAGAGTTCAGTGGTAAAGAAAATATTGGTCATTTTTCCTTAGTATTTTCTATTCTTAAAAAAAAAACTTAATGCCAAGATGATGCTTTCTCTGCCTTTTGATCATTGTCTATCAGGTAATTTACTGTTAAATGTAATATCCATATTACTTTAGAATATCTTTTACTTTCCTCAACAGGATTTAGCATTGTGTCTGCATTTATACTGAGTTTTTTTTCTTTTCTTTGACCGTATTCTCTGTACTTTGACACATTGAATTGTAAGATCTGACATTTTCCTGCATTGCAATATGAGAAATTGCTTTTATGAAACACGATAAGCTACTTTCTAGATAAACAGATTTATTATTTAGAATCACTGCTATTTGTAAACTTTCTTTTCCTCTGCCATTAATGATTCATTTATGTCAAAATTTCCTCTCAGATCAAAAGTATTGGTAGGATACATAGTTCATATAGCTAGGAAAGATTTTTATCCTAGTGTACAAATGATTTTCTACACAAATTATCTTTTTTTTAAAGTTTATTTATTTATTTTCAGAGAGAGAGAGAGAGAGAGAGCGCACACACAAGCAGGAGGGGTACAGAGAGAAGGAGAGACAGAATCCCAAGCAGGCTCCATGCCATCAGTGCCGAACTTTATGTGGGGCTTGAACTCACCAACTGTGAGATCGAGACCTGAGCCAAGATTGAGAGTTGTATGCTTAACTGACTGTGCCACCCAGGTGCTCCTACTCAAATGATCTTTTAGTGTTAAAATCATTGTTGATGTTGTAGTTGATGATTATTTAAAAGTTAGTTATTTTACCAAAAGAGCCACACTTTATTAATCTGTAAATTTAAAGGTATTTATAGTTATATTGTTGGTTGTATAGCAGAGTAGACTAAGAGAAGGAAACCCAAGCAATTTATTGCCACTTTAAGAGCTTGAATACAAACACACAAACACAGAGCCTAATTACAGACTTTTCAATTAAAATAATGTCACAAAATACAGTTAGAAAACAGCTTAAAGCTGTTGAGGTCTTTACTGGCCATGCAGGTCTGTCTTACTTTTGGTACATTTAATGTACAAAAATATGGAATTGCCAAAATTAAAAGCTGGGAGTGATTGTTTGGTATTACAAAAAGATTGTTTATATTAAATAATGATTTTAGCATAGAAGTTTATTAAAAACATTTTTTTTTGGTTTAATTTAAAGTATCTTTTTCAATTTTCTAAGTATTTTCAGAAGTATATCATTTCTGTTGTTTCATAAATGTAAAAAAGGTTTTCTGTAATGCATGAGGCATGCAAAAGACAGGGGACAGTCCTATGAATGTATCCAGATATTATGTGATGCTCTTGTATCCCATCTTTTTTCCTTCAGCAACCTTGTCCTGATTTTTGTGTTTAGTATTCCCTTGCTTTATCAATTTTTTTCAATTAAAAAATATTTTTATTTTATTGTTATTATTATTTTTAAGTAAACTCTATCCCTAATGTGGAGCTCTAACTCTTATGACATGAAGAGCAAGAGTTGCATGCTCTACTGACTGAGCCAGCCAGGTGACCCAGTATTCCCTTGCTTTAAAAAAATGGATTTATTTTGGGGCGCCTGGGTGGCGCAGTCGGTTAAGCGTCCGACTTCAGCCAGGTCACGATCTCGCGGTCTGTGAGTTCGAGCCCCGCGTCGGGCTCTGGGCTGATGGCTCAGAGCCTGGAGCCTGTTTCCGATTCTGTGTCTCCCTCTCTCTCTGCCCCTCCCCCGTTCATGCTCTGTCTCTCTCTGTCCCAAAAATAAATAAAAAACGTTGAAAAAAATTAAAAAAAAAATGGATTTATTTTATATGCATTTAATTAAGAACAGATTAAATTTTATTTTTTAGGTTTGTAAAAATAGACATATGGTTTGAGTAGCCTAAGACTTTCTGTGGTTCATACGTATTGTTGAGAGTAGCTTTGGTTTGTTAATTTTCACTGCTGTATAATATTCCATTGGTTGAATATACTCTTATCTATTGATCTTCTGTAAATGAACATTTTAGTTGCTTTCAATTTTTAGCTATTACAAAAATGCTGTTGTGAACATTATTGTACAATGTCTATCATTGAACATACGCTGTAGTTTCTTTAGGCCCCAGAGCAGGGTTTTGAACCTCTGCACAGTTGACGTTTAGGGTTGGATAATTCTTCGTTGTGGGTGCTTTCTTATGCATTGTATGTTAAGCAGCATCTCTGGCCTATGCCCACTAGACGCCAATAACACTCCTCCAGTTGTGACAAACAAAAATAACCGCAGACATTGTTAGTTTCCCCAAGGGGACAAAAATCACCCCTGGTTGGGAACCATTGTTGCCTTTGACTGATGAACAATTTAAACTTATCTTAAAAGTTTCACACATATGGGGATTTAAAATTTATCTTTTAATTTATAATTTAAGAAACTCCTCGGTTTTGGTAAGTATTTGTGCCACAAAAATAAAAGCTCTTACTATTGGGTCCCTCGGTAAACTTTAGAAGTATATGGGAGCCCTGAGACTAAAAAGTTTGAGAATGTTGATCTAGGCTTCCAATTCCTCACTTACAGAATAGGGTTAATAATAATACTTCTCTTGTTAGGGCTGTTGGGAAGATTAAATGAGTTACTATTTTCTATGTTAGTGTGTTATTGTGTGCTCCCTATCTCCTGTAGAAGGACAGCTCACCTTTTTTTGACCCAGATGCTATTTATTTTAAAGGCCCATCTCAACCCCACCTCTTCACTGTGCCTTTTACCACAGTGCCCATCTGTGGTCTTTTCTTTTCTCTAGGAACTCGTATAGCATTTATGTTTGTACCCTGAATTTGACTCAGAAGTACATACTGTCTTGTATTGTCGACTTTGCTAGGATTCCTTAGCCTTCTGGATTTTCAGTTTCTGACAAAGGGAAGGAATTCTGGTCAATTGTCCAATCTTTTATTACTATTGTTGTTTTCCTTCTGAGTTTGGTTAAGCTAGGTGTCGATTATCCTGGGAGGAATTCTTTTTACTTTTAGATTCTGTACGCAGAGCTAGATGGAAGCATATTTTAAGCACCCCAGACTCCCTTTCTACCTCCCTGTCCATTTAATCCCCTACAGCAAAATCTCAGCAATATCTATAATTATCTTTTCAAAGCTATGTGACCTTGAGTAAGTTTGTTATCTTTTTGATTGATAATTAATTGTAAACTGTTGCTCTGCCATTACGTGATACAAAGATTCTTCCTTCTGCTTTGGCTTGGACATACCTCTTTTGGGATTGTCTCAGAATGACTTTGTGGTCTCTTCTGTTATCTTTTCTGTAGTGAGTGTAGCTCTTTCAGTAGTCAATGCCTGTGTTTTGCACTTTCGAGATGGCTCTCTTATCTTAAGAAAGTTATTTTTTTCTTCCTTCTTATTGCCTCCAGGTCCTTGAAGTTAAATAGTTTTATCAGGCAACTTCTTTGATTAATCTTTGTATTTAGCTGTAGAAACAGAGCTGTAATTTGACGGAATGAATGATTTAGGAGGGATAGGCAGTAAAATCTGAAAATCTATGTGCTTTGGAAGAAAATGATGGGACTAGTTATCTTACATGTCATGCTTTGAAGTTAGAGTGATTTGCAATCGGAAGCCATTTTTACTGAGAGAAAGATTCATTAAGAATGTTACATTTGGAAGATTTATCTATTTAAGTAGAGGATGGGGGTATTGTAGAGTTAAAAGCTTGGAAATCAGGAAGGTGTTGGTTAAATAAGGACTTGAGCTTGAGTAAGTTACTTGATCTTTGTTAATGTAAATAATTAGTTCCTTCCATCCCTCTATCCTTTGTCCCTTCCTGTCTCTTACATACAACATTGTGGCCATGAAAGTGTTAGAGATCATATAGTTTATTGGTTTCCAGACTTCTGGATTTGAAAAAATAAGTTGGATTGACATAGGCTTGCCAACTTTTAATTTCCTTTCCTTTTTTTTTTTTTTTTTTTTTGGGTCAACCTTTTTCTAAAAAAAAAAAAAAAGTATCAAAGAAAACTTACTATCTATTCCTACTGTCCAAAAAATATCAACAAAGTAGAAAGCATTCTTTGAGAATAAAACTGGAACTTTATGAAAAATTAGAGCACTTTCATTCTTATTTTTCAGAGGACTGGTGGAACCACTGCTCACCAGTTGTAGGAACATTGAATTTGTTCAATTTCCCAAGTTTAAGGGTTACTGAGACTTAACATTAACAAAGATGAGGTGCTTAGGTGAGGTCACTGTGCTATTGATGGAGGCACAGTTCAGCAGCTCACTTCTGTGGCTGTGATCAAATCCAGTAACTCTTATTTTTTGGGGTCATGTGTGATATATTTTTGAGAGTGATAGGAGCTGTGGATTCTTACCTTGGATAAAAAACAATGGATAGGAATAGCATGAGGACCGGAAATACTACTTTATTATACATGAGGCCATGAAAAACTTAGGCAAATACATTTGCATGGACAGTTTTCCAGAGAAGTATAAATTCTGAAACAGATTCAAGAAGGAGTAGAAATATTATGGCAGATGGTAGCTACACTTATTGTGGTAAACATTTCATAATGTATATATTATTGTTGAATCAATATTTTGTACATCTGAAGTGAATCTAATATTGGGTATCAACTCTACTTCAATAAAACACACACACACACACACACACACACACACACACACACATTAAAACACACACAAAACAAGAAGTAGTAGAAACATACCATTTAAGAGAATTGATTCTGTAGTTATAAGTCTTACTGCAAAGAAAATGCCAGGTTCAGATGGTTTTTCAGGCTAGTTCCACAAAGTATTCAAATAATACTTAATTCTAACCCTAACAAAGTCAAAGTTTGTCTCTTTTAGGAACACTGCCTGCCTCATTTTTTCAGGCTGATACATCCTAATGTCAGCATTAGGCAAGGATAGTGTGAATAAGGAAAATTATAAGCTAGCCTCACTTAGGAAGACAGAATATGAAACCTTAAATATTATATTAGTACAGATAATTGTAGTGTGATATGGCATCAGGTGTATTCTAGTAATATAGGTTAGTTCAACATTAGAATCATATATATTTTTTAAAGTTTATTTATTTTGAGAGAGAAAGCATGAGTGGGGGAGGGGCGGGGGGCGGGGGGAGAGAATCCCAAGCAGTTTCTACACTGTCAGAATTGAGCCCAGTGTGGAGCTCAAAACCATTGACCATAAGATCATGACCTGAGCTGAAGTCAGACGCTTAGCCAATTGAGCCACCCAGGTGCCCCAACTTTAGAATCATATTTAATTGCAATAATAGATAAAAGAAAATCCATTGTAACAGGTACAGAAAAAGCATTTGATAAAATTTAACATCTATTTGTGATTTGAAAGCAAAACAAGGGGCGCCTGGGTGGCGCAGTCGGTTAAGCGTCCGACTTCAGCCAGGTCACGATCTCGCGGTCCGTGAGTTCGAGCCCCGCGTCGGGCTCTGGGCTGATGGCTCAGAGCCTGGAGCCTGTTTCCGATTCTGTGTCTCCCTCTCTCTGCCCCTCCCCCGTTCATGCTCTGTCTGTCTCTCTCTGTCCCAAAAATAAATAAAAAACGTTGAAAAAAAAATTAAAAAAAAAAAAAAGAAAGCAAAACAAAAACAACAAAAAATCTCCTGGAGAAGGGAATAGAGTAGAACTTTTCTAACCTGTTAAAGGGTACTTATACATAGTAAGAATTTTGAAGACTAAAAGTTAGAAGCATTCCCTGTATATATACATACATATATATACATACATATATATACACACACACACACACATATATATATAACTTTATTTTTTATTTTTTAAAATTTACATCCAAATTAGTTAGCATATAGTGCAACAATGATTTCAGGAGTAGATTCCTTAGTTCTCCTTACCCATTTAGCCCATCCCCCCTCCCACAACCCCTCCAGTAACCCTCAGTTTGTTCTCTGTATTTATGGGTCTCTTCTGTTTTGTCCCCCTCCCTGTTTTTATATTACTTTTGTTTTCCTTCCCTTATGTTCATCTGTTTTGTCTCTTAAAGTCCTCATATGAGTGAAGTCATATGATTTTTGTCATTCTCTGACTGACTAATTTCATTTAGCGTAATACCCTCCAGTTTCATCCATTTAGTTGCAAATGGCAAGATTTCATTCTTTTTGATTGCTGAGTAATACTCCATTGTATATATATACCACATTTTCCTTATCCATTCATCTGTTGGTGGACATTTGGGCTCTTTGAATACTTTGGCTATTGTTGATAGTGCTGCTATAAACATGGGGGTGCATGTGTCCCTTCAAAACAGCACACCTGTATCCTGTGGATAAATGCCTAGTAGTGCAATTGCTGGGTTGTAGGGTAGTTCTATTTTTAATTTTTAAGGAACCTCCATACTGTTTTCCAGAGTGGCTGCACCAGCTTGCATTCCCACCAGCAGTGCAAAAGAGATCCTCTTTCTCCACATCCTTGTCAACATCTGTTGTTGCCTGAGTTGTTAATGTTAGCCATTCTGACAGGTGTAAGGTATCTCATTGTGGTTTTGATTTGTATTTCCCTGATGATGAGTGATGTTGAGCATTTTTTCATGTGTCGGTTGACCATCTGGATATCTTCCTTGGAGAAGTGTCTATTCATGTCTTTTGCCCATTTCTTCACTGGATTATTTGTTTTTGGGTGTTGAGTTTGATAAGTTCTTTATAGATTTTGGATACTAACCCTTTATCTGATATGTCATTTGCAAATATATTCTCTCATTCCTTTGGTTGCCTTTTAGTTTTGCTGATTGTTCCCTTCACTGTGCAGGAGCTTTTTATTTTGATGAGGTCCCAGTAGTTCATTTTTGCTTTTATTTCCCTTGCCTCCAGAGACGTGTTGAGTAAGAAGTTGCTGTGGCCCAGATCAAAGAGGTTTTTGCCTACTTTCTCCTCGAGGATTTTGATGGCTTCCTGTCTTACATTGAGGTCTTTCATCCATTTTGAGTTTATTTTTGTGTATGGCATAAGAAAGTGGTCCAGGTTCATTTTTCTGCATGTTGCTGTCCAGTTTTCCCAGCAACACTTGCTGAAGAGACTGTCTTTATTCCATTGGATATTCTTTCCTGCTTTGTCAAAGATTATTTGGCCATACATTTGTGGGTCCATTTCTGGGTTCTCTATTGTGTTCCGTTGATCTGAGTGTCTGTTCTTGTGCCAGTACCATACTGTCTTAATGATTATAGCTTTGTAGTATAGCTTGAAGTCTGGGATTATGATGCCTCCTGCTTTGGTTTTCTTTTTCAAGATCGCTTTGGCTATTCAGGGTCTCTTCTGGTTCCATGCAAATTTTAGAATTATTTGTTCTAGCTCTGTGAAGAATGCTGTGTTACTTTGATAGGGATTGCATTGAATATGTAGATTGCTTTGGGTAGTGTTGACATTTTAACAATATTTTTCTTCCTATCCAGGAGCATGGAATCTTTTTCCATTTTCTTGTGTCTTCTTCAATGTCTTTCATAAGCTTTCTATAGTCTTCAGTGTATAGATTTCTCACTTCTTTGGTTAGATTTATTCCTAGGTATTTTATGGTTTTTTGTGCAACTGTAAATGGGATCGATTCCTTGATTTCTCTTTCTGTTGCTTCATTGTTGGTGTATAGGAATGCAACTGATTTCTGTGCATTGATTTTATATCCTGCAACTTTGCTGAATTCATGAATCAATTCTAGAAGTTTTTTGGTGGAATCTTTTGGGTTTTCCATATAGAATATCATGTCATCTGGAAAGAGTGAAAGTTTGACATCCTCCTGGCTGATTTGGATGCCTTTTATTTCTTTGTGTTGTCTGATTGCAGAGGCTAGAAGCATTCCCTGTATATTAAGACATTCCCGTCATTACTTCTCTTTAGCACTAGGGTGTCCTAGACAGGTCAGTAAAGGAGAAAGAGAAATAAAAAGAATAAGTTTTATTAAGGAAACAACAAAAACACTATTCTCAGATAATTTTCACATGATAGACAAATTAGTGGAAATGAGATGACTAGGGTAGCTGGATATGAGATCAATTTAAAAATTAATGACATATTATATGCCAGCAACAAAACGAAAAATTCTTAGCTTAAAAAATATACCAAGATGAAAAATGTTCTATTTATTTATTTATTTATTTATTTATTTAACATATATTCATTTTTGAGAGACAGAACGTGAGCAGGGGAGGGGCAGAGACAGAGGGAGACACAGAATCTGAAGCAGGCTCCAGGCTCTGAACTGTTAGCACAGAATCTGACACGGGGCCCGAACTTACAAACTGTGAGATCATGACCTGAGCTGAAGTTGGATGCTTAACTGACTGGGCCACCCAGAAAATGTTCAATTTAAAACAAATACATGTTCTATTTAAATGTTAAAACAAAATGACTGAATGCTTAAAAAATTAAAGACAAAGAAAGGCTCTGGAAATATCCCACATTAAAGAATACTAAAGAGACATGACAGCTACATGCATTTTCTAATCCTAGATGGAATTCCCTACTAGAGGGAAAAAAAGGTGTCAAGTATCTTATTTGGTCACTTCACAAAATTGGAACACAGAAATTGGATTCAAGTATTGTATCTATGTTAAACTTACTGGAGCTGAAAACTTTATCTATGTAAGACCCCTATTCTTAGGAAATGTACTCTAAAGTTTTTAGGGGTAAAGGACCATGATGTATGCAACTTAGTCTTAAATGGTTCAGAAAAAAAAATTGTGTGTGGGTGATATATTAATGGAAGAAGAGAGATGAGAACACACATTGATAAAGCAGCAAATAGGGTAAAATATTATTGGATGAATCTGGCTTCAGATCATCTGGCTGCAGTATATGCAGGCTTTTTCTTTTATTCTATTCCAGCAATTTTTCTGTAAGTTTGAAGTTCTTCTAAGGAAAAAGTTAAAAAAAAAAAGTAATAATAGCAGTAAGTATAAGAATAAACCCACAAAGTTTTGTGTTTTTCTTTAATTCACATTAGACGCCTTCATTGATTTAACTTTCTTCTAAAGCATGAATGGAGGCTTGGCAGTGTGGAAGAAATAAGGGAAATAGCTATCCTTAACCATGTGGAAAGACTTTTGACAATTATTGACCTTCCATTATTATAAGACACAGAATGGTTCTTTCCCAAGGTATTGAGTAGTTTTTGTTTTGGTTAAAGATGCCTATTATATAAAAAAAGATACATACATCAATTATTTTATTTCTACTTAAAACTTGTACAATAATTTGCCTATCTTTTGTTGTAAAGCAAAGCCATTTCTCTGAAAGAAGTTTGAAGTCCTGCATTTCCTCTTTTGCATAAACCACACCCAATACAGCATCTACCGCTTTCAGTTTCTATTTTTTCAAAGCAGAGTGAGTGAAACATTTGAAGTAATATGAGCTGGAATCGTAGATTTTACAAATCCTTCTACCCCCTAACCTTTTACTGTTGCAATTCCCACACTTCATTTGATATCCCCCTTCCCTTTTTAAAAAATCATCTCATCTTTACTGGATCACTCCAAAAGATTCAACTTAAATCTTATAGAAACATAACATTGTTGTATTCACACTTCATCTATTTACATAATATTTAATTATGTCAGATAATTAGCACAAGTGGCATAAACTGGATTGGAAATAAACACTTGATTGCTAAGCATGCAGTTCAACTGGTACTTAGACATAATAAACATACTCAAGTTTGTACTGTGTGGTGTTTTTCAGAGATAATATATAGTGTGTATCCTTTATCTGGTAAATCTGTTAAATAGAAGGTTATTGAGAGCTTCTACTATAGTAGGCCACTAACAGTAAGTACCTGTAGGTGGCTGGTTAGTTTGTTTAGTGGCTCAATTGATAATTTGTACTCAATATTACAGAATGAATTTTGAGTCATTCAAGTTAATTTCATTAAGATATACCAAGGAACTGATTGTTAGAAAGGATTACTAATAAAAGGCAAGTAGATATGAAGAAAACATTTATTTGATTTACATCTGGTATTTTTTCTTTCTTTCTTTCTTTCTTTTTTTTTTAAAGTAGGCTCTATGCCCAGCGTGGAACCCAATGTGGGGCTTGAACGCATGACCCTGAGATCAAGACCTGAGCTGAGATCAAGAGTTGGATGCCCGTACATCTGGTATTTGTATACCAGGTTTCTTTTCCATTCATCATTGTTATCAGCTTGTATTTGATAATTTTATCAGTCATGATTTAGTGACAGATTATGGCTACTGCCCTGGTTAACTTAAGCAGAAATGGATTTGATACTGGAGCTGTTGAAGTTTGGAGAGCAGGCACTGGATGTATCCCAGAACACTACTGGAGGTGCTGCGAACGGATCTGCCATTTCTGCCACAAATAGAAAACTGAAGAATCAGGGTCTGGGATCATAGCACCATGGCTGAAATCTGGGGTGCAGGAGGTTGCTGCTGCATTTGTTTGTTCCATGAACATGCTGTCTTAGTTGTCATCCAGAGATCAGTAATAGTGCCAGGACTGTTCTTAAGAGCTAAATTACCTGTGCTAGTTCTGTTCCAGTAAGAAGAAAACCTTGTGGTCTCCAATTCGTTCCACACTCTGTCCAGTTCTGAATTCAAGCCTCTTCATATTGGAAGAATTTAAAGCATATGTGGAATGCCTTTTGCAATGTAGATTTCAGCTCTTCCGACTACTCAGTCTCTTGCAGATGCAAACTCTTTGAGTGTTTACCCTATGACTTCCATTATGCCTACGATGTCTGAGGCTTGGTTTCTTTCCTTCTCCCCCCCCCCCCCCCCCCCCCCCCCCCCGCAAATCTCTCTCTGGGGCTATGTGGATTCTCTCTATTCTACTTCTTTCTGCTAATGTCCTTCCTTTGGTCATTCTCTGTTTATGCAAAAGGAAGAAAAATGGCTGTCCCAGCCCTTCATGGCTTCCTCTGTTCCCCAATTCTGAGTTCCTAGGGCAGTAATGGAGCTCGTGCAGGTCAATTGCAGTATGCAGTATTTGGCTGCCTGGGCTCACTGCCATGAGTGGGAGAAATTCTTGAGGGAAGGAGGGAAGATGGCTTCCAGGGCTGAGGGGTGGAGGCTTTTTCTGAATGGTCTCATTCAAAGGGCTAAGATATAATTGATTCTCATGATTTTTGGTAGTTATGTTATATAAAGTCACTGAGAATACTGAATTACTGAATACTGAGGGGAAATACGGGGTTAGATTTCTGTGAGGCTTTGATCACACATTTTTGTCAACTGAGCTATTTATCAATCACCTTGTTTTATGTGTATTTCTGGTTTTTTTTTTTAATGTTTATTTTTTTGAGAGAGGAGGGAGAGTATGAGCTGGGGAGGGGCAGAGAGAGAGTGAGAGAGAGAATTCCAAGCAGGCTTCGCACTGCCAGTACAGAGCCCGACACAAGGCTCAAACCCACCAACTGTGAGATCATGACCTGAGGGGAAATCACTTGAGCCACCCAGGCACCCCTGTATATTTCTGTTTTAAAGGCACCTTATTTAATATATAATTGTTGATTCACTAACATTGAACCCATGCCAGCAGCACTATAACTTATGCCTGAAGTTACATAACCTAGTATGTTTGTCATAGGGCACATTATAGCTTTCTTGCACTTAGGAACTTATGCTTGGGGACTGTTTTAAGCAGCTAAATCACCAATAAGAAACAGAAAAAATGCAAATACCACTGGCACTAAAGAGAGTGCAAAAATATATTTGTTTACAGTTTGAGGACTGAAACAAGAGGGAGCATGTCCTTGTTTGACCTCTGCTGAAGGGATGTGCATATTGGCTGATTCAAATATTTCAATACTGCGAATGTTTATGAATGGCCATGCAGGTGCCACAAGTATTGGTTTGGGGGTTACAGATAAATTTTAGCAAGTAGGTGAATTTGCAAATACTGAAACCAGGAATAATGAGGGATGGCTGTGTATATATGGAGTGAGGGTGAGAAGAACATTAAAAATGACCGTTAGTTTGTGGGGAGTGTTGCCAGGAAAGGCTTCATAATGGAGTCTACGTGTGAGATGACCCTGACCTGTAGTATTACAGACACTTGTGTGCATGTTCCCTCATGCACTTGTAAGCTCTGAGGATTGTGCTGGTCAGTGCTGGCTGAAAAAGGCAGAGCAGGACCATGGATGGATTGAATGAACTAGGATTGGGACTGTGGGGTAGAGAAGCAGATTTTAGAGGAAGGATTCCTTTTTATTCCTAGTAACTTTTGGATTAAGTTTTATCTCTGTTGAGTTTGAGAATCATCTAAAAATGGCTCTGCCTACTAGGCATTTAGATTTGCTGGACTTGGATTTAGGGGAGAGAGGTCCTTGTTGCATATTTCTGAGGCATTGGTAAGGACAGTTGGATGACAGTGTCTGTCTGTGACTGATGGAAAGGGAAGACAACCACAGAAAGAACCTTGTGGTATACCAGTTGTGAAAGATTTGGCTCTGGAGGAGTGCAGAAAGGAGTTCAGGGTGGAGGGTGGAGTTAACCATGAGAGAGTGAATGGAGGATGGTATATGTCCTCCCCATCTGCAGTAGCTGTACCAG
The DNA here is from genome assembly GCF_046562875.1 of Panthera onca. Taxonomy (NCBI): domain Eukaryota; kingdom Metazoa; phylum Chordata; class Mammalia; order Carnivora; family Felidae; genus Panthera; species Panthera onca. The sequence continues at coordinate 33,178,831 of NC_138351.1, forward strand.
GGGAGGACTTATTCAGTTTTAAAGGCTACAAAGAGACTGGGAAGAGGACTAAAGACAGCATGTAGCCTATAGCAATTAGAAAGTCATGGGGGCACCTGGGTGGCTCAGTCGGTTAAGTGACCGACTTCGGCTCAGGTCATGATCTCACAGTTCGTGAGTTCAAGCCCTGCATCAGGCTCTGTGCTGGCTGGCAGCTCAGAGCCTGGAGCCTGCTTCTGATTCTGTGTCTCCCTCTTTCTCTGCCCCTCCCCTGCTCATGCTTTGTCTCTCTCTGCCTCAAAAATAAATAAAAACATTAAAAAAATTTATAAATAAAAAAAAAAAAGTCACTGGCAACCTTACCCAGAGTGATTTCAATGCATTGGTGGGTGGAGATGTCAGATTGCAGCAGGACTGATGATTGAATAGATGGAGTGGACAACATGAATGTAGGCTATTCTCTGTTGGGTTTTGTCTGTGAGGGGTTGTAGAGCAAAGGCTATAGCTGGGGTCTTTCTGGGAGGGGGATGGTGTATAGAGAACCTTTAAAAATTATGTGGGAGAGATTTGAGCATGTGTATAGGCATTGGGGAAGAAGGTAATAGAAGGGATTTAATTTGAAAAGGTTTTTTTTTTTGTAAATTTTTTTTTTAACATTTTTATTTATTTTTGAGAGACAGAGAGACAAAGCGTGAGGGGGGGTGGGGCGCAGAGAGAGAGGGAGACACAGAATCAGAAGCAGGCTCCAGGCTCTGAGCTATCAGCACAGAGCCTGACGTGGGGCTTGAACCCACCAACTGTGAGATCATGACCTGAGCTGAAGTTGGACACTTAACTGACTGAGCCACCCAGGCACCCCATTTTTTTTTAAGCCAACATCTGTGTCATTACTGTGTAGCCTGACAATGTGCTAGATTCTTACATTTAACTTCGAACTGAGTACCCATTACAATGCTGTAGGGAGGAGTGGTATTAATGAGGAAATAGAGGTCTAGCTTAAGAAACTTTCCAGAGGTCATGTGGTCATTAAGTGGGGGAGGCAGGAGGGATAAGAATCCAGTTCTGGGGTTGCCTGACTGGCTCAGTCTGTAGAGCATGCAACTCTCAATCTCAGGGTCATGAGTTCAAGCCCCACATTGGGAATGGTGCCTACTTTAAAAAAAAAAAAAAAAAAAAAAAAAAAGAATCCAGTTCTGTCTGGCTCTGTCTGGCTCTGTCTGCCTTCACCTGGCTGCCTCTTAAGTGAAATAGTCACAATTTGAAAGAAATATACAAGGTGATTTACTTCAACATCCATTGTAATAGTAATTAAAAAAAATATCATTCTGTTTGGTTGAGATTACCAGTGTGATGTCAATTTAGTTTAAGTGCTGGAAAGCCGAGTAACTGTCACTGGCTGCTACAGTAATCTTTTGTTTAGTCTAGTGCTTCAACCTAAGGATTTGGGCACAGACTAATTAATCAACATGGTTGTGGCCATTGTACTGTTAGAGATGAATGGAAACTTTATCCCAAGGGAAAAAGATAATGGGATTTCTAACAATTAGGTGGTGGTTGTGTTGTGCAAGCTGTGACTGAATAGAATCTATCTTTCCCCAACCCTCATCTCCCATTTTCTAATAGTTGCCTATTTAGTAGAATCTGACTATTGATAAAGGAACTCTGACATTCTGCCATTGAACTTTACAAGTATAAAATAATAGGTTAGGCAGTTAGAAAAAGTCTGAGTATTGAATCTAAAAGGTTCAATGTTCTAATTTATGCCTTTTAAATGAGGATATTCTCAGGTTTATAAGAATGTAGATATGCATATGCATACATATTAAACATATTAAAGACCCTTTATTCTAGTTGTGTTACTGCTCTTTTGTAATACTATTATTTAAAAAAAATTTTTTTTAATGTTTATTTATTTTTGAGAGAGAGAGAGAGACAGAATGTGAGCAGGGGAGGAGCAGAGAGAGAGGGAATCCTAAACAAGCTCCAGGCTCTGAGCTGTCAGCACAGAGCCCGACGCGGGGCTTGAACTCACAAACCATGAGATCATGACCTGAGCCGAAGCCGGGCGCTCAACTGACTGAGCCACCCAGGCGCCCCTATAATACTATTTTTTTATTTTGAGTAAGCTCTATGCCCAGCATGTGGCTTGAACTCATGAACGTGAGATAAAGAGTTGCATGCTCTACTGACTGAGCTAGCAAGGCATCCATTGTGTTATTGTTCTTTTAATCTAATTTTTTTTCTCCCTTGTTACATTATTGTGCTTTTCTGTGCAAATATCTGGTGGCTGGTTGTTGGTGCATACATATAGTTTTTATCCATATATGTAATGCTCTTTTTATTCTCTAACAGTCTTACTTTTCATTGGAATAGCCATATAAGTGATGGTGTATCCTTCTCAGTGTATCTTATCAGGAGGCACATGATATCTAATTTTCTTAGTAGTGATTTAGTTTTGAAGTGGTAATGTACTCTCATTAGTCTTTGATAGCTTGCTTGCTTTCTGGAACAACATGTTTTAGTCACATATTATACATTTCTTGTCCCAGACCTGGAACTAGCCTTTTCTTCAAATATCCCTGGTTCTTTTTATTGAAATATAATATTTAGAGACCATAATTTGTGTGCAGTAATTTTTATTACTGTTTTGTCATTGTTTTTATGCCTTTTTCAGTGGGCAGTATTAGAAGATAAACATTTTAAGAGAAAAAAATCTTGAGTTCATATTGCTATTTCAAATTCTAATGAAAGACTCACTTTTTATGTAATCAAAGGATTTTATATTGGTATCTCTTGATCCTGAGATCAAAACCTGAGCTGAGATCAAGAGTCAGACACTTAACCACTGAGCTACCCAGGGACCCCTATAATGAAAATCTTGATTCCTAATGACGTTAGCATTATTGCTTACTTGCTGTATCTTATAGTGTACTTGTAATAGTTAAAAAAGACCTAACACTAATATTACTACTAAAAAATCTAACAAAGAAATGTAATTTATATACATTTAAAAAATCATCCTATATCCTAAAATATATCCTGTTAGAATCTACAGCCTAAATACTGTGATTCGAAGTTACGTAAGCAATTCTTTTCCTTGTTTGTTCATGTCACTGACTTATTATACAGTTAATTTGTTTTTCAGGTGTTAGGCCTGGCTTTTTTTTTTCTTTTTAATTTTGTTTTTAATTTTGTATATCATATACGTGATTGCTGAGTTAAAAGGGCTATACTCATAAAAGTTTTGCTTCCTTACCTGTCTCTTCTTTTCACTATAGGTAACCATTTTTGTGGGTTGGATCTTGCTTCCTATACAAAAAGTAGAATATTATAAACTCTGTTCTGCACGTTGCTTTTTTAATTTAACAGTGTAATTTGGAAATCACCCCAGATCTGTACTTAGAGATCCTTCTCATTCTTTTATGTTGCCTATACTCTGTTGTTGGAAGTACCACACTGATCCAACCAGACCCCTATTGGTGGACACTTAGGGAAGTGTAAGAGATACAAGAACGAAAACCAAGAAATGACTTGTGTCATTAATATCTGACTCAGTGCATTTGAAAAATTGATGCAAGACTGAAGTGGACACATAAATTAGATATTATATAAGATTTAGTGCTGGGAAGAAGTTTGGGGTTTGCAACTAGAATCAATTACACTGTGGGCATTTCATGGAAAGAAAATTGCTTCTCCTGACCCACTCACTGAAGTCTAGACCTCGTTGTAGTCTGACCCAGGAAAGGAATGTTATGTGGGGTGGAGCCAAGAGTGAATACTTGGCAATTTTGCTGGTTTCAACACCTCTTCTGTATACTTAATTCTGAGAAGATGACACCCTGAGTGCTCCAGTATCTGTTAATCTTGCCAGATCTTTGGTGAACAGGAGAAGGAGAAGCACTGCTCAGTTCGCCCAGGAGGATGATTTCTGCCTGTTTCCATCCACCAAGAGTATAAAGAGTGGTACAGTCAGAATTGTGAGTTGGCCAGTATAGACTGTTGGAAAGAATCTACATGTTTACTTGGATCACTTCTCTTCAGGAACCTTCTCCTGGGACTCATCCTAGATTCTGTGCAATAAAAGAAACTTTTGCACAGATTTATCTGTTGCCTTGACTCTTCTTTCCCAGAACTGTCTCCCTGAGTCCAACTTCCCATTCTTACTTCTGATCTCTGTAGGCTGGTAGAGCAAGGTGGACTGCTGATTTGAATGGGACCAAGAAGATTAAAGAAGAGCCCCCTGGGTCTCTGGGAGAGGATTGAGGTCTGGCTTAGGCAAAAAATGATTAATAGACTGAGGATTTTCTTTGCTGTCTTGCTCTCTAACTTAGGGCTCCAGGCCTGTGAGGTCCTGGGATGATAGAAAAGGGAAGAATTTAAAGCCCGATGTCCCTGTTGTGTTTCAGTTCCTAGATAGGCAGTGCTAGTGGCTAATGTGGCATTTTCAGGGTGGTCTGCCAGTTTTCTACCCAACTGAGAAAGACGAAGGAGTCAGGTGGAAGGTCAGAGTATTATAGGCTTTACTATTGGTGAAACTGGGTTGCAGAATGTGGTAGGCTACTATGTTCCCATCAATATGACCCCTGATGCCTGCGTTAGTCTGCTAGGGCTGCCATAACAAATTACCACAGACTTGGATGGCTTAAAACAAGAGAAATTTATTCTCTCACAGTTCTGCAGGCTAGAAGGCCAAAATCAAAGTGTCAGTAGGGCCATGCTTTCTGTAAAGGATTTGGGGAAGAATCTGTTCTGTGCCTTTGTCTTAGCATCTTATATTTGCTGGCATTTCTTGGTTTGTAGCTGCATGACTCCAGGCTGCCTCCCTCTTCACATGGTATTCTTCCCTCTTTGTCCAGCCCTTCTCCTCTTATACAGACACCAGTCATATTGGACTAGGGTCCGCCCTCATGAAGCATGACCTCATCTTAACTTGATTACATCTGCAAAACCCCTGTTTTCAAATAAAGTCACATTCACATGTATTAGGGGTTAGGTTTTAACACATCTTTTGTGGGGACATAATTCAACTCATAACAATGCCTGACTGAGGCACTCTGCAAGTAGAAGCTTACTTGGCTCACTGTGAGGCCCAAAGTGGGTGAGCTTCAGTGTTGCAATAGAAATGCCAGACTTCCAGGGTGCCTGGGTGGTTCAATTGATTAAGCATCTCACTCTTGATTTCAGCTCAGGTCATGATCTCAGGGTCATGAGATTGAGCCCTGTGTCGGGGCCACGCCCCAGCGTGGAGCCTGCTTGGGATTCTTTCTCTTCCTCTCTCTCTCTCTCTCTGCCCCTCCCCAGCTTGCATGCTCGCAGGCTCTCTCTCTCTCTCTCTCTCTCTCTCTCTCTCTCAAAATAAATAAATAAACATTTTTTGAAAAAAAAAAAAAAAAAAAAAAAAAAGAGATGCGAGATTTCCAGCTGCCTCTGGTGGACTTAGCACTTGGGAACTGAAGTAGAGTAGAGTAGTCACACCTGTTCCTTCTGGACCTTGACTGCTCAGTTTCTTTTAAAATCTCACTGTAGGGAGGGAGGAATGAGGGCTGGCAAGGATGCCTCCAGTGTTCGGGCGAGTGCACATGAAGAAGCATAGGGGAGTGTTCTCTTCTAATATCACATGACTGATAATTGTGCCTTAGTTCATTTTCTTTTTAGCTTAATAAATTATCTGCTTAAATGGTGAGTGCTTTATCTCTTAGGATTGCAGTAGATCCTTAAGTGTTCTCTTCGGAGGCAGTTAGCAGTGCAGACCAGTTCTGTGGGAAGGCATTGTCTAAGAAAATAATACCCCTAAGATGAGAACCATCCGTTTTTATGTTTTTCATAGAACTTGCTTAAATAAGAGAACAGAAGTTGGAAATACAGGTGTACACAGGAAAGCAATATAGGATATAGATTTACATTTAGCAGGAAAGTATCAGCCCCAGTTTCTTTTTTTTATTGCCAAATAAAGATACATGATTAAAATAAGAAGAATAGATGTTTGTCCTTCATGATAAGGTAAAATTTTTCAGAAAAGAAGCTTGGGAGAATTACAGAAGTATGAATTAGTGTTAGGCTTTTCTTCACTTAATAAAAAAGATCTTTAGCTCATTAAGAAAAAATTCTTAGGGTATTTACCAGAAATATGACTATTTGGTTTTGGTGGTTTATAAAAACATTGAAGGCTAGCTCTGTAGAAGCAAAACAACAAAGTTGTCATCACAGAATTGCTGTTACTCACTTTGGGGATTCAGTCTCTAAAGAGGGGGAACGTTGAAAAAATGATCATTGTATCACCTTCAGCTGAAAATCATAGGTATATTCTTCCCGAAATATAACAGTCTTTTTCTGACTAAGAATCATTATTGCAAGAGCATTTTAAACCTACTTTTCTGCATGATTCAGAGAAGTAAAAGTAAAGGAGAAAGAAGGGTGGCTGGGAATTTGTGCAGCATGATTAAATTTGGTAGTGATAAATGTGGATTAGGAAAAACTCAAGGAACAGAAAACTTATAAGTTACCTTTTAAGGGTAAAGAATGTAAGGAAGCAACCCAAAAATGAAATGAAAATGGTTATTTACGCCCCCAAAATGATCAGTATCACTAGTATTCAAAACAAAAACAAACAAACAAACAAAAAAACCAGGAAACTTGGGGCACCTGTATGTTCATTTGGTTAAGATCTGACTCTTGATCTCTGCTCAGGTCACGATCTCATGGTTTGTGGGATCAAGCCCCACATCGGGCTTTGTGCTGATAGCGTAAAGCCTGCTTGGGATTCTCTCTTTCTCTCTCTCTGCCCCTTCTCTGCTCTCTTGCCTCTCCCCCCCACAAATAAAGAAACTTAAAAATAAAAAAGCTTAACAATAGACTTTTTTGCCTCTCATTTTGGCAAAGATTAGGGTGGTGGGATTAATGTTAAATTTTTAGATACTTTAGTATATTTCAAATTTCATGATGATCATATATTAACTTTATAGATTGAAAAAGGTCTGAAATATAAGCTAACCAGGTCTTTAGTATATGTACCTGATTTGTAGGTATAACTAGTTTTGTGTAGTCAAGGAATAGTGACACCAGGAGGAGGCAAAGTATGTTTCAAAGGCCAGGTAGCAAACTGGGCAGAGATTTAATTCTGATTGCTACTAATTCTCTGCATATATTAATAGTTCTCTGGCTTCAGTTTCTTATCAGAACCATTGTTCTGTATTTTAGGCCAAAAATCTTGACTTGTCTGTTTCTCTCACTTCTATCAGGAAATTCTGTTCCGAATATATCTGTAATCTGATCACTTCTCACTTCTCACTGCTGGTCAAAGTCACCATTTTATTTTGCCTGGATTGGTGTATATTGCCTCTGTGCTTCCAATCTTGTCTTTGCTTGGTACAGCAGCCAGAATGATGAGCCTGCTCACTGCTCTGCTTAAAATCCTCCAGGAGAGTTACCTTAGAAAGCCGTGTCATCTCCTTGAAATACCTGTTAGAGTAGCAAGAATGGGAATGTACAAGAAGGGGAAGAGCCCCAGATTATTTCCCCCAAACTCTCTCTTCTCCTCATCTTCGCTGTCACCATTCTCTTTTTCTTATGAGTTCTAGTCACGCTCACATCCTTGCTATTCCTTGAAGAGCCCAAGAGGCTCCTTGCTCTTACTTAGTTCAAAATGCTTTTCTTTCAGATATCTGCATGATTTATTCCCTCTCTCAGGCACCTGAAATGTCTTCCCTCACCTACCCTGTATAACATAGCTACTCCCTGGTTTTTTCTACAGAGGGCTTATGACTTATTTATTGTCTATTTCACTCCATTCCTTGTTAGGGTTTCTCTTCATCCTTCCTGAATGCCTGCTCAGCAGTTAGGCCTTCAGTAACTGTTGAGTGACTGGCTAGATTTCTCATTTCTTCCCTAGTGGCTTTTTCCTCTGCTGGAGAGCTATGCATGCCACCCTTGTTCTTTGGCGAGGGAAAAAGTAAGGCTCTCTTCCAGGTACCAAATATTTCTACAAAGGTAATCTGGGAGCTTCTTCCCCCTTTTCACTGCTCAGATTTTTGTGTTCTATTATTCTTTACCAGTCAAGCAAATGAGTTTGTTTTCTAAGTAACTTTCCTGTGTGTGAGATCAATGCTTTCCTTTTTCCTGCATTTGGTATCATTTTATGTATATACTTTAGCATTTTGTCATTTATTTCTTCATTCGGTTGGCATGTAGTTATTATAGCAGATGTTACAAACCAGGCTGGATCCCAGACTGGAAGTTAAGGCTTAAAGAGACAGAGAGTCTGATTTTCCTTTGAGGGGTTTAGAGTTTCAGTGTATGGTCAGAAGTGTCAGCCGTTGGGACAGGCAACTGCTATAAGGAATGCAGAGAGGGAGGTCAAAGCAAACAGGATGGTTCACTTAGGCCTACTTGAGAAGGATTGAGAATCTTGCCAGGTAAGGAGGTAGGTAAAGGCTACTGTGATGGTAGGGAATGGTTTGGGCAAAGGCATGGAGAGTTCTGGTTTGTTGAGAGAAGCACAAATCGGTGCAAGTTGTTGGAGCTTAAAGTATAATGCAGGCTGTGGTGAGGGACAAGACCCTGATAGTTATGTAAAGGCTGAATCTAGGCGCTTCTAAAGGATTATGTGTATCCTGTATAGAGGTTAGACTTCCATCCTGCAGCCCATGGATTTGGACATGTGTATCACATATGAAGGGGGATAGGCGAGGAGGTGGCCTGGAAGGTTTTTTCTTTTGCATGCCTCGTCCCTGAGGCAAGGAGAATATTTTCTGTCATGTATTAATATATCTATATCCATGCAGATTATTTTCTCCTTTATATTAAGTTAATAGTGGGTGGCAGGGTTTAATTTTGATTCTCCTCACATGTACTTTTTGAGATAGATGCTTATTTAAACCTTTCCTGAATGATGATCACATCTTTATCTGTAGCCCTGATCTGTTTTAACCTCTTATTATCCCATAGCATGTTTTCATCTTTAATTTTTTTTAAATTTTTTAATGTTTATTTATTTTGATAGAGAGACAGAGAGCGAGCAGGGGAGGGACACAGAGAGGGGAAGACACAGACTCCGAAGCAGGCTCCAGGCTCTGAGCTGTCAGCACAGAGCCCGACACAGGGCTCAAACTCACGAACTGTGAGATCATGACCTGAGCCGAAGTCGGACGCTCAACCGACTGAGCCACCCAAGCGCCCCAGCATGTTTTCATCTTTATCTATTCCATCCTGTCCCAGTTTTTCTTTTTGTCAGGCAAATTAAAATTATTAAAAAAAAAAAAAAAAAGGAAAGCTTTGTTCTGAGAGTATTTGTGGTTTGGATTGTCAGATGCCAGACACTGTTACTGCATCTGGAAGTGGGATGGGGCAGGACTCCTTTCTAGGGCAGGCAGGCCAGTGCTTCTTACTCAGTTTTGCACTCCATGTGTATTAGGTGATTAGTAAATGTTGAGGGAATCATCCTGACTATTGTCAGCATAATTAAGTTCATATTTTTATAGCACAGTCTGCTACCTACTTTTTTACTTTGACATCCTGTAAACTTTCCTCTTTTCTTTTTTCTTTTCTTTTCTTTCCACTTTGCTTTGCTTTGCTTTTCTAATTTACATCCAAGTTAGTTAGCCTATAGTGCAACAATGATTTCAGGGGTAGATTCCTTAATGCCCCTTACCCATTTAGTCCATCCCCCCACCTCTCCAGTAATCCTTTGTTTGTTCTCCATATTTAAGAGTCTCTTATGTTTTGTCCCTTTCCCTGTTTTTATATTATTTTTGCTTCCCTTCCCTTATGTTCATCTGTTTTGTCTCTTAAAGTCCTCATATGAGTGAAGTCATATGATATTTGTCTTTCTCTGACTAATTTCGCTTAGCATAATACCCTCTAGTTCCATCCACGTGGTTGCAAATGGCAAGATTTCATTCTTTTTGATTGCCAAATAATACTCTGTTGTGTGTGTGTGTATATATACACACATATATATACCGCATCTTCTTTATCCATTCATCCATGGATGGGCATTTAGGCTCTTTCCATACATTGGCTATGGTTGATAGTGATGCTATAAACATTGGGGTGCATGTGTCCCTTTGAAACAGCAACCCTGTGTCCCTTGGATAAATACCTAGTAGTGCAAATACTGGGTTGTAGGGTAGTTCTATTTTTTGTTTTTTGGGGAATCTCCATACTGTTTTCTGGAGTGGCTGCACCAGTTTGCATTCCTACCAGCAGTGCTGCACCAGTTTGAATTCCCACCAGCACTGCAAAAGAGAGGATTCTCCGCATCCTCGCCAACATCTGTTGTTGCCTGAGTTGTTAATGTTAAACATTCTGACAGGTGTGAGTAGTATCTCATTGTGATTTTGATTTGTATTTCCCTGATGATGAGTGATGTTGAGCATTTTTTCATGTGTCTGTTTGCCATCTGGGTGTCTTCTTTGGTTAAGTGTCTATTCATGTCTTTTGCCCAGTTCTTCACTGGGTTATTTGTTTTTTGGGTTTTGAGTCTGATAAGTTCTTTATAGATTTTTGATACTAACCCTTTATCTGATATGCCATTTGTGAATATCTTCTCCCATTCTGTCAGTTGCCTTTTAGTTTTACTGATTGTTTCCTTTGCTGTGCAGAAACTTTTTATTCTTTTTTTTAAATTTTTTTAACGTTTATCTATTTTTTGAGACAGAGAGAGACAGAGCATGAACAGGGGAGGGGCAGAGAGAGAGGGAGACACAGAATCTGAAACAGGCTTCAGGCTCTGAGCTGTCAGCACAGAGCCCGACACGGGGCTCGAACTCACAGACTGTGAGATCATGACCTGAGCCGAAGTCGGACGCTTAACCGACCAAGCCACCCAGGCGCCCCAGAAACTTTTTATTCTGATGAGGTCCCAATAGTTCATTTTTGCTTTTATTTCCCTGGCTTCTGGAGACGTGTTGAGTAAGAAGTTGCTGCGGCCAAGATCAAAGAGGTTTTTGCCTGCTTTCTCCTTGATGATTTTGATGGCTTCCTGTCTTACATTGAGGTCTTTCATCCACTTTGAGTTTATTTTTGTGTATGGTGTAAGAAAGTGGTCCAGGTTCATTCTTCTGCATGTCACTGTCCAGTTTTCCCAGCACCACTTGCTGAAGAGACTGTCTTTATTCCATTGGATATTCTTTCCTGCTTTGTCAAAGATTATTTGGCCATACATTTGTGGGTCCATTTCTGGGTTCTATATTGTGTTCTGTTGATCTGAGTGTCTGTTTTTGTGCCAGAACCATACTGTCTTGTGGATTACAGCTTTGTAATACAGCTTGAAGTCCATCCTATAATCTTTTCTAAGCTCCTGACAGACTAAACTCTCTCTGTCCTTACAGTACTTCCAGGTATTTTCACTGCTTGGAATACTCTTTCTCTTGTCTGGCAAACCTTACACCTTCTAATAAGTCTTAACTGTGTTCCTTTCTGGGGAAGTCATCTCTGAGTAATTTAGGTGGAGTTAGTTACTCCTGTCAGCGTACAGTTTTGTGTTGAGGTTTGTTCTGCCTCTAGACAGTGAGTTTGGATGGTGAAGACAAACCTTATCCATTTCTCTGTCTCCAGTACTTTAGTCTGGTGCTTGGTAGTTTTGCTGAATGGGTAGTTTGTAAATTGTTCTAGGAAAGATTATGACAAGTGGAAGTATACCTAAAGTCAAGTCTGTGCTGGGGATGTTGAACATTGTCCATTCACTACTCAACCTAGACTAGGCCTTTATGCAGGTGCATGTATGACAGAGTGTTTCAGAACTGGTATATAGAAACAACACCTTTTGTAAACTTGTGAAGTTAGAAAATTTGTTCTTACTAGGAAGGATTTTGAGTAGGCAAGTAATACAATCAGGTCAGTGACTGAATCACAGAAATAGGAAGTTGGGAGGAGGAAGATTAGAGGCTGGCTTTTCCCCCAGGAGTCCAGGGAGAGATAAGGAAGTCTCCTCAATGATGTGGTAGAGGGAATGGTAAATAAAGGGGAAGAGTTCCTCCTGGGAATGCTTATATGCTTTTTGGGAGAAATGACCGCCAACCTTAAGCACACAATAATTCAGTGCTGATGACTGCATCATCTCCTCTGCAGAGACTGCCCTAAACCATCATGGAGGTGGCTGAGGTAGAGAGTCCTCTGAACCCCAGCTGTAAGATCATGACCTTCAGACCCTCCATGGAGGAGTTCCGGGAGTTCAACAAATACCTCGCGTACATGGAGTCTAAAGGAGCCCATCGAGCGGGTCTTGCAAAGGTGATTATCCTCAGATCCTTTAAGCCAAAAACAATCACTTGGCCTTTCATTTATGCTCTTAGTTTTCATGATATGGGAGACTGTTTATTCCAAAGGAAGATATTTGCAAATTTTTTTCTTGATAACCATGCAGGGCATTTGATTTCTTCACAGAATAATTATCTTATTTTTCAGTTAACTATTTATGCTAGGTTATGTTCTAGGGATTTTTTTAATTTTAATTTAAAATTTTTTTTTATTTAAACAAAACAAAACAAGAATGGCTCCTAGAAACCAAAGATATCCATGTGCGGGGCTCCAGAGGGGTGAGAACTATTCCTTCAACCCTAGGTGACCACTAATCTACTTTCTTTCTCTGTAGATTTGCCTGTTTTCATTTCTTTTCAATTACTTGCTTAGCAAGTGTGGAGAGTGCTTGCTACATACCAGGCCTGATGCCAGGTGCTGGGGGGGGTATGATGGGATAGAACAGACCATGTTTCTGCCCCCGTTGAGCGTATATTGTAGTGGTAGCCTCTTTGGGTGGTGAACTAAGGACATTTAAGCAGAGACCCAGAAGATATAAAGAAACCAAGATGTGGGGACACAAAGAATAGCAGGTCCAGAGGCCTGGAGGCTGACCTGAGCTTCAAGTGTGAGAGGAAGGTGGTCTGTGGAATTGGGGCTCAATGAGCAGGGGAAGAGGTTGGTAAGTAAGGTGAGGGCCCTTGAAGGGACCAGATCATACTGGGCTTGCCTGGCCTTAGTAAGGATTGGGGGTTTATTCTAAGTGCAATGGGAAGCATTGGTGGGCTTAAAGCAGAGGAGTGGAGGACATGGTGGCTATTTGTATGTTTGTTGTTTTTGTGTCATTATTTTGAAAATGTCACAATGGCTCCTGCATGAAGAATGGATGTGAGGAGACAGAGTGGATACAGGGACTCCTGCCAAGGGTAGTTGTGATATACTGAGGGTCACAGAAAGCACTGAGGAATGCATTGCAGGTTTGTACCCATACACCCAAAGTTAGAACTCTGTTTTTCTTAATGTTTATTTTTGAGAGAGACAGAGACAGAACATGAGAATGGTCAGGGCAGAAAGAGATGAAGTCACAGAATCTGAAGCAGGCTTCAGGCTCTGAGCTGTCAGCACAGAGCCTGATGTGGGGTTTGAACTCAAAAGCTGTGAGACCATGACCTGAGCCGAGGTCGGACACTCAACCAACTGAGCTACCCAGGTGCCCCCCCACCAAAGTTAGAATTTTGAAAGAGAGATCGTCTGTATAATTCATCCTTTGATCTCAACCTAAGATGGATTTTCTGTCCTTTCTATAATGGAAATATATTTCAATCAGAAAGCTTCCCTCATAAGAGGCTGGGGGTGAGGGAGGGAAAAATTTTACCTCAGAAGAGTATATTTTATTGCACTTACTTCATTTTATTATTCTAAATGTTAAACTTGTGATCTGGGTTTCTGTAGATTTGTCGGCATCACCTCATAAGTTCCTGAGCCCTGTCAGAGCCTGCTCAACTGTATCTGGGTTATGGGTTCTCCTTGGAATCCCCATCTCTGAGGGGAGGTCCAGTAACATTAAGAGCAGATATCCAAGGAGAGAACTTCCAGAACTGCAGGGGTTGGTGTTCAAGTCCTCCTGCATCTGGATGCTCCTGCTTGTGCTGGCATCTATCCCCTGAGGTCTGTCAGTTTGTTATGTATCGTTCAAGTCCCTCCTGAAAAGGTTTAAAATTTGGTGATATGAAGTAGAATGAAGGTTTATTAGAGGTGGGTGAGAGATAGAAAAGGAAGCTAAAGATAAAACAAAGAAAAGTAAAGAGGTTTATAATGAATTTCTCAGGTGAGGAATCCTTACTTTAACCTATTTATTGAGTTAGCTCTTAAAGAACTCCTTTATGGAACCTCAACACCGGATTATCTTTGAAGAGAAAAATAATTCTTGAGTTGAAGAGAATGTCATTTCAGAATCATTTGACACATATAATTTTGATCATAAACTAGTAGTGGGTTAGCAAGGATTTGGGCTTTATTTAGGTGGAGGGAAATTGGGGGTGACAGGTTGTCCCCTTCTCTGGGCTTTGAATGCAGCCCTTTGTCCTGTTTTTCTTGCTTTTTGTTTCTTGAAAACATAGATCTTACTGTGTTCCACTGAGATTAGTGAGTGTCCTGTGGTAGGGTGGCACATTTAGTAACACTAGGCGGGGAAGTAGCACACACACACCCTCACAAGGGAGTTGCAGGCTCACAGGGTACACTTTTGCTGCTGTTGGCATTATGAATGGCAATTAGTTTCTGAATGTTGAACAAAACACACCTGAGTCTAGACATTTTTTTTTTTTGAGGGAGAGAGAATCCCAGAAGGGGCAGAGAGAGAGAGAAGCACGGCTCACCCAAAGCAGGGCTTGAGCTCACCAGAAGCCAGGCTCGTGCTCACCTAAAGGGGGGCTTGAGCTCACCCAATGTGGAACTTGAAGTCATGAACTGTGACATCATGACCTGAACTGAAGTCAGATGCTTAACTACTGAGGCATCCAGGCGCCCCTAGACACTTTTTTTTTTTTTTTTTTTTAGTGAGATTTATTGACAAAGTTGGAGAAATTCATTTATTCAATCTTGTGATAATTTTCTTTTACTTATACTAGGAATACAATGAACTGGTTTTTTTTTTTTTTTGGATTTTTTTTGTGGATTTTTTGGCCATTTGTGTTATCTTTTACATGAAGTCACATAAAGTCAGTTTCACCTACTTACCATTTTTTTTTTTTTTTCTGGAAGTTGCAGCAATAGCAAACATGTAAAACTTCACCAAATCAAATTGTAAAAATCAAAACTATATTAATGCTGCTAGTTTGCTTTGAGGTCAAGTCCTGGAGACAGAACCACTTATGAGATTCTTTGTTAATGCACAATTTAATGAATTGCTCTTAAAATATGATTTGGAGAAAATGGTTCAGTAGTTCCAATAGTAGTGACTTTGGCCTTAGATTTTTCTTTAATCAACATTTTTTAGATTTATACTTTGGATTTAATTTTTATTTCCATAGTGAGAGATTTGACACCCTGACTTCTATGTAAAAGGTGGTGGTCAAGTTGGGAAAGTAAAGAATGTCAGTCTCTTTAAATTAAATGTAAAACTTACATTGTTTTTGTGGAGAAGGATTATGATGAACCTTTAATTACATATGAAATGGATAAAATTATTCCACAACAGTAATCTGGACATAGACTACCCTGGGCTATAGGTTATGCACATTACATAATTTTGTGTCCTTAAAGTGTGAAGAAAGATTGTAAGATGCACTGTTCTTCCCCTTCCTGCTTCTTCCTCAGTAGGTAAATGGTGATAATAGCAATTTATTTCAACGTAAGTAGTACAAATATAGATTTCAGTTAGAAAATTACTATTGGATATCCAGTCCAGGCTGGGATTGGGGAAATGGTGAAATAAAATAACATGTATGTATTCGTTTTGATAGAATAATCAAGAAGGTAAACTTTAGGAGGAATAGTTTTTTCCTTCAGTTAGACTGATTGTAAAAGTTTAACTTTGAAATGTTTTAAAACCCTAAGTATGTTGTGCTTCCATTTCCTGTGTAAGAGAATCTGATGTGTTGATACTTAAAATTATAGTCCAAAAGTAAGATTTTTGTTATAGACCTGAACTTACAAATTTTTAAAGTTCTGTCTGAACATTTTTATCAAAAGTAAGTGTGAACACATACATGAAATATTTAGAAAGATAATGTTTAATGTTCTAAATTAAAATTCTCTAAATTTAGAAAATTGCTACAAAACTTTTTTTTCACAAGACAGGAAAATACTAAGCTCTAAATATAATATTAATTTTGATTGTAGATGTATTTATTTCTAAACAAGAGCCTGAATCAATCCATGTTTATTTGTTTGAATTACTTGCACTTATTTCTGATGAAAAAGTTAGCATTTATAACCTTTTTCCCTTTCAGTATATTATGAAGACAATTTAATGTATTTATCCATATCCATTTGGTACGATTATCCATATTCTTTTAAAGTATTGAGTATGGGGGTACCTGGGTAACTCAGTCGAATAAGCGTCTGACTCTTGATTTTGGCTCAGGTCATGATCACACGATTCATGAGTTCAAGCCCTACATTGGGTTCTGCGCCGACAGTGTAGCTCCTGCTTGGGATTCTCTCTCTCTCTCCTTCTCTCTCTACTCCTCCCCTGCTGTGTCTCTCTCTCTCAAAAAGAAATAAAAAAAAAAGTGAGAATAGAGACAATCATATTATATGCTATTGAAAACATATACTCAAGGGGCGCCTGGGTGGCTCAGTTGGTTTAGTGTCTGACTTGTGTCAACAGTTCAGAGCCTGGAGCCTCCTTCAGATTCTGTGTCTCTCTCTTTCTCTGCCTCTCCACTCTCTGCCTGCTCCACTCTGTCTCTACCTCTCAAAAAGAAATAAACATTAAAAAAAATAACAACACATACCCAATACTTTATTTTTCAATGTTTATTTATTTTTGAGAGAGAAAGTGCATGTACATGCATGTGTGCAAGGAAGGGGCACAGAGAGAGGGAGACAGAGAATTCCAAGCAGGCTCCGCACGGTCACGGTCAGTGCTGAGCCTGACATGGGACTTGAACTCATGAACTGTAAGATTGTGACCTGAGCTGAAACCAAGAGTCAAATGGTTAACCCACTGAGCCACCTGGGCATCCCTCTATTCTCACTTTAAACTAACATACCTTGGATGCAATAAAATGTGAAATATCTCTGTATTGCTGATGAAAATTAAATTAACTTTAGATTCGACAGTGCCCTGTTGATTTTTTTTTTTTTTTTGGTAGTAAATACTGTGTTTTATCAGCTGTGTAACATTGGACAAATCACTCATTCTTCTGTCCCCGTTTTCTCATTTCATGAAGCTTGACCTAGAGTTTTCACAAAAGCTACTTGCAGGAACACTGTAGATCTGAATATGAAAGACAAAACCTTAAAACACTTATAGTATAACATAGAATGCCTTCATGCTCCAGAGTAGGAAATTTTTTTTTTTAAACCAAAGGTCAAAGCAGCAAAATGAACAAATTGGATTTTGTTAAGATTAAGAACTTAATGTTTATCAAAATATACTCTTAAGGTTGGAGGGCAAGTTATAGAGTAAGAGAAGATACTTGATATATACACACATATACATATAGATATTTGCAAATGTATATATACATGATCCAAGAATAACCAGACTATATAAAGAATTCCTATACATTAAGAAGAAAAAGACCAACAGTGTAGTAGTAAGATGGTTAAGAGTTGAGTAAGCACTTTATAAAAGGGGATATTCATAGGGAATATATAAAGAGATTTCTTTAATAATTAAGAAAATGCAAATAAGGTCCACAATTGACTACCATTATAGAAATTATGAGAAAGACTAAAATTTAAATGATCGGCAATATAAAGTGATGATGAAGATGTGAAGCAACAGGAATGCTCCATACACTGCTGGTGGGAGTTATTGGTAATAACTGTTAAATTTGATCTATACATATCCTATGTCCCAATAATTTCACTGTTAGGAGTGTCTGTGTATACGAGTTTATTTTAGAGAACTGTGTGCTCATATGCAGCAGAAGATGCATGCAATATTATTAATAGCTGTGTTCTTTGCAAAAGCCAATAAACAGAAAAAAACAAGTGACAACTAAATGGTCATCCATTTATGGATAAATATTTGTATGAAGGAATATTGAGTAGGAATGAAAATCAATGAACTTCAGCTATGTAGGTCATAATATGTGTTTTTTTTTTTAATAAAGTTAATTTATTTATTTTTAGAGACAGTGAGTGAGCTTGCACAAGAGCAGGGGAGGGGCAGATAGACAGGATAGAGAGGGAGAGAGAGAATCCCAAGCAGTCTCCATGCTGACAGTGTAGAAGCAGATGCGGGGCTCAAACTCATGAACCATAATCATAGGCCATCATATTTGACCCCTAACAAAAATATTGAGTGAAATAGAAAAGATAAACCTCAAAGAAGATATGTATATATGGATGATTATATTTCCGTACATTTAAAAAAAAAAAAAAAAAAAAACGGTGCTGGGATGCATACCCAGGCATAAAACTATAAACTCCAGCAAGGAAATGAATATCATAAATGCTATGTGAGTGGTTACCTTTTGGGCAAGAAAGGGATGTGTTTGATGGGCAGTTGGAGGTACTCTGGTGTTTGCTTTATAATAATTCACAGTTATATATTTGTGATTGTGCATTTTATTAACGTGTGCTATGTTTTGCGGTTAATTTTTTAAAGTTTATCTTAAAAATTAAAACAATTTCTAAAGGTGAATAAATTCCAGCTATAAATCATGACTTTATAACTTTGTCCCTTCTAATTTTAATCACATGAACATATGTTTTTGGTCTTATTGTTAATGATCTTTTCATTGTTTTTTTAAAAATTTTTTTAAAAGACAATTTTTAAAAAAAATTATTTATTTATTTTAGAGAGAGAGAAAGCGAGAGTGTGAGTGAGGCAGAGGGGCAGAGGGAGAGAGAGGGAGAATCTTAAGCAGGTTCCATGCTCAGCGTGGAGCCTGACGCAGGGCTCAATCCCATAACCCTGAAATCATGACCTGAGCTGAAATCGAGAGATGGATGCTCAACCAACTGATCCACCCAGGTGCCCCTAATCTTTTCATTGTTAATAACCAAGTGTTTAAATAGTGTTGGAAAAGAGTGGTGTGCTGAACAACCTCATACAGGAACATAAAAGTTGATAATGCACGTCTCTTTCTAACTTTGTGTTCAGTTATGTCATGTTGGTAAGCTCAAATTAGCCGTGGTGGGAATAATTACATCATGGAAATAAGCAAGAGCTACAAACCAGGGTTTTCTCTACCTTCCTGGAAACTGATTGTTAAACATTTACTAACACACCAACCACTATGCTGTTTGCTGTATTGTGTGAGAGGTATTTAAAGAGAATAATACTGACTAAACAAATGTTTACTTATTTTTTATCATATTAATATAGGCATTATTTGAACTTCAAGTTATTTTGCTTCTATGTATCTCTTCATTTTACCTTTAAAATTGAGAGGTTAAGGGGCGCCTGGGTGGCGCAGTCGGTTGAGCGTCCGACTTCAGCCAGGTCACGATCTCGCGGTCTGTGAGTTCGAGCCCCGCGTCAGGCTCTGGGCTGATGGCTCAGAGCCTGGAGCCTGTTTCCGATTCTGTGTCTCCCTCTCTCTCTGCCCCTCCCCCGTTCATGCTCTGTCTCTCTCTGTCCCAACAATAAAATAATAAAAAACATTGAAAAAAAAAAATATTTAAAAAAAAAAAATTGAGAGGTTAATAGTATCAACTAAAAAATAAGTTGATAAAAGTATAGTTGATATAAAAGTACTATTTGGTATAGTGCACAATAAGTTTTGCTATTTCTAAAAAATCATATCAGTAAGGTGAATATTTAAGAGAATGCAAGTATTTCCCTTCATCTGCATCCTCATTGTTCTTTTACGCATTTGTTATAGAAATGCTGAGAAATTCTTTGTTTGTATTCCTTTGGAATATTTTCCAGATAATATTTTATTTATTATTTTATTTTTAGGTGATTCCTCCTCGGGAATGGAAGCCAAGGCAGTGCTATGATGACATTGATAATTTGCTTATTCCAGCACCGATTCAGCAGATGGTCACAGGGCAGTCGGGACTGTTCACTCAATACAACATCCAGAAAAAAGCCATGACAGTGAAAGAGTTCAGGCAGCTGGCTAACAGTGGCAAGTGAGTGCATGCAGTTTGCTGTTTTTATTTTTTTCAGAGATATACATGAACATGGGAGGAAACCAAATAGAGGAGCTTGGGATGAAAAGCAGTGGTTTTCTGCATATCTTCTTTCAGTTTTCATTTAACTGTTCCTGTTTTCTCTTCGTCAGGTGGTTGCCTGATTACATTTAGTTTACTCCTGAGGAAGTTGTTTCTCATTTTATCATCTTATTCATAATATCTATAAATGGTTTTTTCTATATTTTAGTTGCCCTGAGATTTTGATTCTACACATTATTCATATTTGTTAGGCAAATTTTCTTCTTTGTGTCAGAGTGCTTAAATCTTTTTTTTTTTCCTTTTTTTTGGCAACTCTGAGGTAAACTTTTATTTCTTTCTTGGCTGACAGGACTTTTCACACCCATGCTCCTCCCAGCACCTTTTTCCTGTCCACACAGTGGCAGCGTATTCCAAAAGGTACCATAGCCATGTGGTTGGGGAGTCACTTCACATTCCAGGCTTTTGGAGTTGGGGGCTTGGGAATACTGTCCACCCCCAACAAATTTTTACCAGCAAGAGGCCATGATATCCCCAGCCCCCAAACCTGTATCCTGGTGGGAGGTGGCAATGCCTCCTTAGCTCTTCACACCTTAGAGAAGCAGGACCATAGAGGGTAAGCCACAGGCCCCCCAGCTCCAGTAGCTCCCAACACTGGCCCCTGCCCAGGTCACAATCCCAGCCCCATTACCAGGCAGCAGAAGTCTTTCCTTCTCCTTTGGCTTCAGTGTCAGATGAGCCCTCCACACTAGGCAAGACAGAGGCAAAGCTGGAAGTAGCAGCAGTGGCAGAAAAGGAAGCAGGCACTGAGATTGGTGGGTTTCTGGGCCAACAGCATGGGGCCAAAGGCTTTCCCAAAGTCAGGGCAAGCTGTCTGTTCATGCAGCTCTGAGGATGGCCAGTATGTGGGTGTAGTTGGCTATGACACAGGTGTTTGGACACAATTCTGCCCAGATGCTAGCCGATGGCATACCAGTGATGGCATACCTGGTATCATAGGCTGGTTTCACCTCATGGGGGTTCCGCTGATCAGACCTTCTGATATTGGTTACCACAGTCCAGCTCTCAGGGAAGAATTGCAGTAGCCTGCCATGCACCTTTATGTCCCAGTTCTGATTCAGGTAATAGATAACAGGTGATGCAGTGCCCACTGCCATGTGGATTGTCAGCATGCTTCATGTTCCCCAGCCTATTGACTGAATAACATACCACCATGGCCTTGATTGTGCCTGTGGATGACATAGCCACCTAGCACCCAACATAGGGACAGATTATAGCATCCATGTGGGCCATGAGGACCCCAGTGCTTTGACAGCTAGGCTCATGGCCTTCTGTTCAGGCAGTCTGGTCCCTGCAGAAGCTGCATGGTGAAATAGCCCATTGGCTCACTAGCTGCCCATCATGCTGGTGCCCACTCTATTTTAGGGCCTCTGCCTCAGCCAGCACATGGCCATCCAGTGCTGCCCCCAGGAAGTTCTCCTTGATACAGATGCTGCAGGATACAGTATAGTCCGGGGCCAGGTACTTGGGCATGATGGGTAGTCCCTCCTCCCACACTGTGAGCCCCACACTGGTCTCCCCATTGCCACTGCTGCAGCCCATGCTGCCCGTCCCTATGGCCTCTGCTTCCTGGTTCTCCTGTCTACCCCAAGGGCTACTTGCTGCTGCCCATTTCCCTTTGGGGACCTCAAGCAGGGCTCCCTGGGCCACCAGTTGCTAGTACTCCTTGGTGATCTGTGCTGCAGTGCCCTTACTCTACAGAGGCTGCAGCTCACCACCATCCTGCCTGCTGAAGCTCTCCCTCAGGGGGCTGACTGTGGTGGAAGTGGCTGTGGCCCTGGGAGTCCCACTCCTCACCAAGGCCTGATCAGATGCTCCTGATTGGTGGTGGGAGGGTAGCAGGGGACAGGGCAGGTAACTCTTCACACCAATCTTGGCCCAGCCAGGATCCAAGGGCTGAGACACAGAACCTGGGAGAGCCTCACTTAGGGACTGTGGCTGGCATGGGTTGGGTTGTCCATGACAGCAGTGTCTTCATCCCCCCGATATGAAGGACACGGCCCAGGCTCATGGTGCCACCCTCCTCTAACTCGGCCTCCTCCACTTGATGCAGCTGGGGACAGGGTGGCTGAGCCTGGTGTGAGGCAGGGTGAGGCAGGGAAGGCAGCAGAGACTCTTCTTGTGCCTTGTGGTCACTTGTAGGTCACCAAGTCCTCTGCTGCCCTTAGGGCCTGGGAAAGGACCCATCAGGGTGGTGAGCATTTTTCTCTGCTCTCTGCACTGTTGGTTGTACCTGCTACCCAGTGCCATACACCACGCCATACCCCTGACAGTGTTTAAGTCTCAGATGATAAATTATATGTTTAGAAGATGAGTAATTTAAAAAGAAAACCCTTGAATGACTTAGAGGGCCACCATTATTGTATTAGCATTATTGTAATTATACCTATTGCTGTGTGGCAAATTACCCCAAATCTTATAGCTTAAATCAATAAACATTTATTTAATATTTTAGTTTCTGAAGGTTAGGAATCTGGGAGTGGCGTGGCTGGGTGACTGTGGCTCAGGGCCTCTCATGAGGTTACAGTCAAGATGTTAGGAGGGTGGGGCTGTTATCATCTGAAAGATTGACTGTGACTGAAAGATCCTATTTTAAGATTGCTCCACTTACATGGCTATTGGCTAGAGTCCTGAGTTCTTTGCCACATGGACTGCTCTTCATGTTGTGGTAGCTGGCTTCTTCCAGAGCCGGTGATCCAAGAGAGTAACCAAGATGGAAGCCACAGTATCTTTTCATGATCTGTTTCTTGACTATCCCTTCTGTGTTATTTTGTTTCTTACAAGCCAGTTGCAAAGTGAATCCAATAGTTAAGGGGAGGAGAATTAAGCTCCACTTCTTGAAAGGAGGAGTATTAAAGAATTTATGAACATATTTAGAAACCACTACAGTTATTAAGTTACCTTTTTAAAATTTTTAAAATATGTTTATTTATTTTTGAGAGACAGAGAGAGACAGCGTGAGTGGGGTGGGGCAGAGAGAGAGGGAGACACAGAATCCGAAGCAGGCTCCAAGCTGTCAGCACAGAGCGTGACCCAAGGCTTGAACCCACGAACTGTGAGATCATGACCTTGCAGAAGTTGGATGCTCAGCTGACTGAGCCACCCAGGTGCCCCTAAATTACCTTTTTAAAAAAAGTTTCTGTTATGGTAGTTAAGACCCTAGATCAAAACATTAATTTGAAAAAAAGAATTAGAACCCCAAACCAACCAACTAATCAGCCAGTCAAAAAACATTGCCTAAATTCTCTGGATAGGTGTGTGTGAAATTATGCTCTTTGGATGAATTTAGTTTATATCCTTTTAAAAGAAATTTATATTTGACATAGTAAGCACTTTATGGTACTTGAAGAATCTTAATTCTATGTATAATTTTTTTTAAATGTTTATTTGTGAGAGAGATACAGACAGAGTGTGAGTGGGGGAGCGGCAGAGAGAGAGGGAGACACAAAATCTGAAGCAGGCTCCAGGCTCTGAGCTGTCAGCACAGAGCCCGATGTGGGGCTCAAACTCATGAACCGTGAGATCATGACCTGAGCCGAAGTCAGACGCTCAACCGACTGAGCCACCCAGGCACCCTTTAATTGTGTGTATAAAGTTTCTATGGAGCATTGTAGTTATTTCAAAGGAATTGAAATTTTTATATTTAATGTGAGTCCCTTCTTTTAAATTAAAAAAAAAAAACCTGTTTATTTATTATCGAGAGACAGAGAGACAGAGCATGAGCAGGGGAGGGGCAGAGAGAGGAGGAGACACAGAATCCGAAGCAGGCTCCAAGCTCCAAGCTGTCAGCACAGAGTCCGACACAGGGCTCAAACTGAAAAACTGTGAGATCATGACCCGAGCCGAAGTTGGACGCTCAACCGACTGAACCACCTAAGTGCCCTGCTTCTTTTAAATTTTTGATAAGCATTAGTAAAGCCTCATTGTTTCAGATCTCATTAATTGAGATGTGAAACTTTTATCACTGACTGGACTAGTTTGTATTCAAACTCTTTTAAGAACTCTTTTAACAACTTACTAGTGCAATGCTATTGAAACAAGATTGTGGAAGAAAATTTACCCAAGTTTTTATAAGTATGAATGTTTTACTGTGTTCTGTTATTTATCTTCTAGCACCCATTTCCAGAGTCATTTTTAAAGTGTTAATTAAATAGGTTCATTTAGTGGAACATCTGCTTGGCTACTTTGATATTTTAGGAGACAATTTTTTTTTTTTTTTTACATATATTTATTTTTGAGAAACAGAGTGAGACAAAGCGTGAGCAGGGAGGGGCAGAGGGAGAAGGAAACACAGAATCTGAAGCAGGCTCCAGGCTCTGAGCAAGTGGTCAGCACAGAGCCTGATGTGGGACTCGAACCCACGAACTGTGAGATCGTGATCTGAGCCAAAGTCGGTCGCTCAGCCGACTGAGCCACCCAGGCACCCCAGGAGACAATTTGTACTTGAAAGTAATCAGACTATACTTACTAGGAAATGTTTGTTAATACCTTTAGTAATCATTTATAATCACCACACGAAAAGCTCAAAGTGCCATGGAGTTTCAAAGGAAAATAAGACTTCTGTGGTTGTTAATCAGGATAGGAATGATTTCATTTTGTAGTGCTGTTGAGATGGATTTTGAAGATGGTCAGAAATGTTTTCATTAGTTACAAAAGTAACACATTCTTATTTGAAAATTCAAACATTTTAGAAACACAGAATTTTAACACCCAGAGACAATAGTTGTTAATAATACATGGTAATTCAAAATATTGATGAGAAAAGAGACTGGAAGACCTTTTTTTCTTGTCATAGAGAAACTTTGATCATCATCTGTAGCCCATGTGATTACCTGAGCATGGTATTAGTTTTCTATTTAGAGGGAATTTAATTTACTGGGCACTTACTTTGTTTATATATCTGTTCAATTTTTGCGCAGATGGCTTGTTTGTAGATTGTTCCTGAAGATAGCCATTCAGGTGATGTTGTTTGTTTTGTGTACCACTTTATACTCAATACCTGGTACAGTATCTGGGATATAGTAGGTCCTATTTCAGTATATGTTGATTGAATGATTAGTGCCATGAAAGCCAAAATATACTTGAGGTGGTGTCAATTATTGGACAGATTGTTGTGATTTTCTTAATAACAGAATGTACATTTCTTGACTTTCTGAAGTTTAAAAATGATTTTTAAAAATAATTGGCTCTTTTTTTAGTTGTGAAATATATTATAAGTTGCATGAAAGGTTATTCGATGTTAAAGTTTATTTTTTAGTTGGATTAATTTTGTTATAATTGCTACAATGTTAAAATACTTTTGAGAATTCTCTTTTTATATTTCATCTGCCAATTCCATGTGGAAATTTATTTCAAATGGCAATGAAATGGGTTTCTAAGCCTCAATCCAAGGCTCTTGCTTGTTCACTTACAGCTGTACTAGTGTCAAATGGTGTTCATTGTGGTTGTAGGATGGTCCTGAGGTGGGGTTAATTTTCATGGGAGGCAGGAGGCATCCTCCTGGTTTTTCTGTTCATCTGGTTTCCTTCATTCAGTACATGTCCTTGTATAATGTGCTTGGTATAAACAGTAGACAGGATAACATGCTCATTTGGTTGACAACACAACTTAATCCAACGAAAATCTAGAAACCTCCAACATAGCACTACTATAATAAAACTTTATGGAGGTAAGTAATATGCTCTCTTGTATCACTTACATTACTGATCTATACTTTCTTCTAGGAGTGGAGCTATGTGCTTTACATAATTATGTGATAGCATGCTCACAGTAATTCAATTGAAATTATCCTGTTTTATAGAGGAATAACTGAGGTCTGGAGAAATTCAGTCCTCTGCCCAGGGTTACATGGCTTATATATGGCAAAGCCTGGATTCAAAGCTCTAGGCAGGCTTGTTCTGGAGACCTATCTCTTAACAATTGTAATATAGTGAATAAAAGGTTCTAGAGAAAAGGAATGGTTGGATTGCTTTTGAGCAAATTGACACTGGATTTGTGGGACAGCTGTGATTGTTTGGCAGTCCATTAGGGATGAAATCTGTAGCCAACTGAGTGAACTGGTCACTTTTTTTCAAGTTTAGAATCATTGTTTGTTTCAGATATTCATAGATCTTAGAATTCAACCTCAGTAGCCAATACTGAACCATATCTTTCCTTTTTAAAGTTATAGGTTGTTAAAAATTGATCATGATTGAGTAGTAAATAGTGTGATAGATTCTTTAGGTCATCTTATAGTGAAAGGTAATTTAGGACTTCTGTATCCAAAGTCCAACAAATTTCTCTGTAAATCGAAATAAACAGTATCTCTGTTACCTTTTTTATCGCTTGAGTCTGAACTCTGGTTAGCTTGCTTAGCTTGTGCCTAGAATTCATGTTACTACTGGAACCTACTAACTGAAGTGGTGAAATACAGTGGAGTTAATGATGCTTTCATGCCCATCCCTTTTATTTTTGGCTGTCCTGTTGAAATTCTAATGATTTGAGTAAATCAGAAAATTATTCTGTATTTCAAATACAGTTGTTAAATTGTTTGGTATTCTTGCTTATTGCTTAGATAACCAGTTTGGGGTCCCAGTATAGTGTATATTGATTTTGCTTGTTCTACAGTTATTCATTCTAAAATGTTCAGTAGGCTTTATTGGGATTGCTCCTGCTGCTAAACACTCTTTTTACTGCTAAACAAACTGTTTCATTACCTTCTTCATTTGATTTCTCTTTTTAGATGTAGAAATAATGGTATTTTGTGTGTGTGTGTTTGTGTGTGTGTATATTAATATAAGATTATTTGTTCACAATCCAAATAGGACAGAGAAGCAAGTGCCTTTCTGTAATTCCAGTGTGAAAGATAAACATTAATATTAATAATATGGTATATATTTTCTTTTTGACCATTTGAGTACAGTTATAGATATTTTTTTACATAAATATTATCATAGTATTCTGTAACCTGCTTATTAATTCACTGTGGAGAAATATTAATGTCAATGCATAGGAAAATCTACCTTATTTTGTATTCTGTATTTTATTTAAGCCCTTTTATTTAACTAATCCTGTAAAATTTAGTATAGTATAATTGGTTAAAGATTTTAGAAAATATTTTGAAAGATAAATTAATGAGTTTTTAACTGTTCTCCTTATATATTTGGTACTTTTATGAGAATATTCTCCTTACTAGTCAAAAATATAAAGATATTATAAAGAGTTATTTAGGAATCTTAAGAGTATTCAGAGATCTATGATAAATACATTGGTATATTTACTTACTAGATTTGACAACATGAGTTGTTGCAGTGTTTTCATTTTGATAAGATTTGTTTAGAAAGTGATTTAAGAAGGGGTGCCTGGGTGGCTTAGTCTGTTGAGTGTCTGACTTCGGCTCAGGTCATGATCTCGTGGTTCACGAGTTTGAGCCCTGCGTCGGGCTCTGTGCTGACAGCTCAGATCCTGGAGCCTGCTTCAGATTCTTTGTTTCCCTGTCTCTCTTCCCCTCCACTGCTCGTGTTCTCTCTTTAAATAAAACATTAAAAAAAATTAAAAAGTAAAATGATTTGAGACATATGGGTGGAGAAAATCTTATAATTGTCATATGGTTTGTGCTCTTTTAATTTACCTTTTGCAGATACTGTACTCCAAGATACTTGGATTATGAAGATTTGGAGCGCAAGTATTGGAAGAACTTAACTTTCGTAGCACCCATCTATGGCGCAGACATTAATGGAAGCATATATGATGAGGTATATTTATAGTGTAATGGATTTTGTAAAGGACACATTTCCTATTTTTGTTACCATTTTAGATACATGAGAAGTAGTCATTTGTTATGCTTTGTGTGATCCATAATTCCTCATAGGACAAGAAGAAATAAAGACACATCAGGATTTCTGCTGCTGGTATTTGTCAGATTGAAACCACCTACTGGTACAAATATCTGAAATTGTTCAACAGTAATATATTATGTGGTTATCTGGCTGATCTTTAAATTACACTAAAATTTTTTTAAGCAAAACACCTTTTAAAAATATTTGGAAAACAGGAAATATAATCCATTCATAATACCACCTTAAGGCTAAAACAGTATTTTAATATGTATTCTTCTAGTAGTTTTCCCCTAGTCATTTAAAAAAGTTATATTTGAATAGGTTTATTCTCCTTTTTTTTCCCACAAATTGTGAGAATTTTTCTCTTTTTTAAAAAGTACATATTATTATAGGCTTTCCAGTATTATTTATGTGGCCATAACATGCTTGAAATAAACCAGTCCTTTTTGCCTCCTGGTAATACATGTAAATGCTGTTTTTTTGTTTTGTTTTGTTTTTTGTTTTCTTTTTATTTTGAGAAATGTCTTAACTACTGAAAGGTTGGAGTAGTGCAATGAACACTTGGATACTCTTCATTTAGATTCACCAGTTGTTAATATTTGCCTCATTTCCTTTGTTTCTCTGTTGCTCTGCCATTGTCTCCCTTTGTCTCTTTCTTTGTCTCTCTGCTATAACATTTGAAAGTAAGTTGCAGACATTTTGATAGTTCAACTTTAATTATTTCAGCATGTGTTTTAATATCATCTAATATACAGATCACATTCATGAGATCCTAATTTTGCCAATAATATTTGTAAACTGGGTTTCCTCCAATCTAAAGGATCCAGTCAAGAATTTCTCTTTATAATTAGTGATTTATAGAGTGATACTTAGAGGCTAGATAACTATCCTGTATCCCAGCAGCCTTTCACCCAGTGAATTTACATCCATTGATAATCTTTGCCCGAATCAGTTATTATAATATTTTTAAACTTTTTGTATTTTGAAACATAAAATAAGGTAGAAAGTGCACAAAACAGAAACTTAAAGCTTCATGAATTATTGCAAGGTGAACATCTGTGTATCATCACTGACATCAAGGAATATATTTACTAGCATACTAGAGTTCCCCTACACATCCCCTTCACTCGTCGTATGTTTTATCCAAAGATAATCACTATTCTGACTTTATGGCAGTCACTTCTTTCTTTTCTTTAAGAATATAGTTCATTATATTCTGTTTCTGAATTTTATATAACCAGAATCATTCAGTGTATATTCTTTTTGTCTAGCTTCTTTCATACCTTATAAACATTTCTAAATTTTTTACATTCATTTTCTTTGCTCTGTAATATTCTATTGTATGAATATGCCTCAGTGTATTTATTGTTGTGCCACCAAGGGTCATGTTGGTTGTTTTAGTTTTTGCTTTTATGAACAAAACTTTCATGGATGTTCTGCACATGTTTCCCTGAGCATGGAATGGTGTGTTTATATTGGGTGTATGCCTCGTAGTGGTTATAGGGTATGTACATAGTTAGCTTCAGAAGAAAACTCTTTTCCAGTTTGCACCTTCTTATAGCAGTGTTTTCAGATTCCCCATTGTTCACATCCTATCTAATATTAGGTATTGTTGGTCTTTTAAATTTAGCCATTCTGTTGGGTGTGTGTTGTAGTTGTGGTTTCAAGTTGCATTGTGATTTTTTTCCCTTATGTTCATTGACTGTTTGGATTTTCCCTTTTATTGAGGTACCTTTTTAAGACTCTTGAATATTTTAATTTTGTGTCATGCTTTTCTTACTGCTTTATAGTTCTTTATACATTCTAGATATGAAATAGTGGCACAATTTAAAATTTTCTAGATGGATCTCTAAATTGAAAGGAACATTCTCATTTCCGAATATGGACTAGACATTAGATGATACTGTGGAATTATTGTTGTCCTATTAAATATAATGATGGCATAGTGACTATATTTTTTTATTAATTAAAGATACACATTTAAACATATGCAGTTTAAATGACATGGGGTCTGGGATTTGTTTTTAAAATACTTTAGAAAATAAAATTGTTTGGATATAGTTGAAAGAAGATTGACAAAATATTGGTAATTGATGGCACTAGATGATAATACATGGCATTTTAAATATGTGTATGTTTGAAATACTAAAATAAAGTTAAAAAAAAGAGAAAACATTCCCCATTGCCCTTCTGGGTTTTCATTAATACAAGTAAATTCTGTGTTGAGAATTTGTTTATTAAGGTAGCATATCCTTATGTGGAAAAATGAAAAAATATAGGCAAATATGAAGACAAAAATAAAAATTACCTATAAGCTTACCAAACGGAAACAACCTCTTTATGATTTCCTTTGGCTTTTCATTTTATGTGAGTGTGTATATACATATGCACGTGATTGCACCTTAGTGTGCGTTTCCCCAAAGCACCAAGGAAGTTTTAACAGTTTTTGACTTTAGAAACATTTTCTAATATTGCATTTTAGAAGATCATTCAGTGAATTCTAGTTCCTGCCATGTTTAGATTGCCAAATTGTAATTTGTATTAGATTATTGCTATATATATATATTTATTTCAATTCTAGTTTATTCTTAATGATTTATTCTTCAGTGATAACAGATACATTTTTAAGCTTAACATGTTATGATTACTTATATCTGGGAAAATGAGCACCATTAACAGTTAGGCTTCCTTACAGAACATGGCACCTTGTCTTTTGTTTTTTTAATTTTTTTAATGTTTTTATTTATTTTTGAAGGAGAGAGAGACAGAGCATAAGCAGGGGAGAAGCAGAGAGAGAGGGAGACATAGAATCTGAGACATAGAATCTGTGGGGCTCGAACTCACGAACTGTGAGATCATGACCTGAGCCGAAGTCAGACGCTCAACCGACTGAGTAACCCAGGCGCTCCCATGGCACCTTGTCTTATGAAAGTAGCTTCTGTGGGATTTCCATTGGAATGAGTAAGGCAGAGTAAATACTGTTGACATTTTATATTTGAGACCTAGGGAGATATTTCCAAAGTTCCTAGGCTAGTAGAGGGGCTGCCAGGTGCTCTTACCTCCCCTATCAGTTTTAAGGAAACAATTATGTAGAGTTAATCTCTTAGTTGTAGAAATGTGTAAAACTAGGTTGTTGTCAACCACAAATTCCCCGAGCTTATGGTTTATTTTGTGCCTTCTCTGGTTTCTTCCATGTGGTATGATGGCAAGTTTTCAGGCTTCTGAGAGGAAGATTCAGCTGAGGAATCATCTGGATTCTGGACTGAGAGGTTGCATGTCTGAGTGACCTAAAATGAAATGAAATTTTGTGTAAATTATTATTATTAAAATTTAAAAAAAAATGTCTATTTATTTTTGAGACAGAGAGACACAGAGCATGAGCAGGGGAGAGGCAGAGAGAGAGGGAGACACAGAATCTGAAGCAGGCTCCAGGCTCTGAGCTGTCAGCACAGAGCCTGATGTGGGGCTCACACTTGTCAACTGAGAGATCATGACCTGAGCCAAAGTCAGATGCACAACCGACTGAGCCACCCAGGTGCCCTGTAAATTATTTTTTTCTAACCACCCTGTGGGATCATTGGCCTCTTTGTTCCTTTTTGCATATATAATTAAGAGTTAGAAGCAGTATATCTGGGGCAGTTTTCAGAATAATTAACATAAAAATGCCCTGAATTAGCTTTCCATATTTGATAGTGAAATAACATAATTGTTTATGGCACAGAAGAGGCTGATGGACTTTGGTTTCCTGTGCTTAGCAATGTGCTGCTTGTATTTGAAAACCAGTTACACATTGGCATTGCTTCAACGAACATTGACTTTAGACTTCAGATTTGAGTAACTTTAGTTATTAAAATCCAATGAACAAAATCCACTGGTTTATAAACATGACATTTTAAAGCATCCTTATCATTTCCATGTTCTGAAGTCAGGAATCTGTCATTTTGGTAGGACCTACAAGGCATAGTATTTTATGGAATTTGTGTAGGCTCTGAGGGAACATTTAGTAACTCCAAAGTTGAGTTGATATTTTCAAAGCTTTTGGAGCATACAGAAAGATGAGAGAGATGTTATAGACTGCTACTGGTAAACAAAACCAATCATGTTTATGACACCATAATTCAGACAAATGAAAAACAACTTGTTTTTGCCCCCTTGAGGTAGATGGAGAGTAACAAGAGAAAGAGTGCATTAAAGAGAGTGACAAAGAGTGAGTGTACAAATAACCCACAACTGTTAGCAGTGTTTGAAATCATCACAACGAATGTGCATTGAAAAAGCATTGTTTTGCTTTTTTCTATTGTATCCTTGAATTGTTTAACTGTTTGGCTCAATATTTAAATTATATTGAAAACTGGTTTGATATGGTTCATGGCATTATTTTGGAAGGAATTATGGTCATCAAATTGTAGTTCACTTTTCCCCCTAATGTCTAGTTGTGGCCATTTTAGGAGAATGATTGAAAAACCATAGCTTTTTTTTTTTGGTGAGTCTGGGAGTTCTTGGAGAGGGTGTGGGGAGGTGAGAGAAACAGTTTGTGTAGGGTACAGAGATGAATAAGGAGCCTTGTTTTCAAGTAATTATTCATAGGCTTAGAGGGGCAATAAAGTATAATGAGCTTGGCCATAAAAGCAAGTGTAGGGTTCCAGGGAGCCAGGAGGAGACACACTGAGAGTAAGCTTGGCACTGAAGGAACACTTGCTAGAGGAGAGAGGACATCTGAGCTTGGCCTAGATGAGTAAGTTCAAGTAAGGTAAAGGAAGCAGAAAGGAGGATGGGGCAGGAATTAGGCAAATTTGTGGGTAAGACCACACTGAATTTGGAGGCTTTTCTATGAGCTTCAGCTAGAAGAGGGTGAGACCAATCTGGAATAGTGTGATCTGTGGGGAAGGGATCTGCTCCAGGCTGGAGACAGGGCTGTAGGTATGGTCCCCGACCTGTGGTGCTATAGTGACCCCACCTGCTCAAATGTTTGTCTTGCAGCACAAGGCAAATCTTTTGGGCAAAGAGGTGCCATTTTAGTGATTATCAGTCTTGAATACAACACAGGAATTAGAGATGAGGGTGTTCATGAAGGTCTAGTTGAGAACAATCAGCCTTGATAGTAAAGGGAGAATGGCTTGGAGATCCCAGGGCATGAGTGTTGGTTCCTCTTTCAATTTTTTTTTAAAGTTTATTTTATTTTGAGTGCATGCCTGCTGGAGAGAGGCAGAGAGAGAGAGAGAGAAGGAGAGGAGAGAGAGAGGAGAGAGAGAATCTGAAGCAGGCTCTGTGCTGTCAGTGTGTAGCCTGACATGGGGCTCAATCCCAAACACCGTGACATCATGTCCTGAGCTGAAACCTAGAGTCGGATGCTTAATGACTGAGCCACCCAGGTGCCCTGGTTCCTTTTTCATTCTGCCACTTCTTTCAGAGCTTAATTTCCTTTGATACTAAGGAATCTCATTTGGTACCATGGGCAGTAGACTAGGGCAATAGTAACAGTCACATGATTTAAACAAGTTACTGTTTTTTAAATAGAAATACCAAGGCTGTTAAAGGCATATGGTGACACAGTCCAGAGCATGGCTTGACAGTCAGATTCTCTCTTTGGCTTGTCTTTATAAATAAAGTTTTACTGGAGCATAGCCTAATTCATTCATTTATGTATTATGACTTTTTTCACCATAAGGGCAGAGTTAAGTAGTTGTGACAGAGATTGTATGGCCCACAAAAGCTAAAATATTTATTGTTTGGCCCTTTGCATAAAAAATTTGGCAACCCCTAATACAGAGGCATAATTATTTACTCTTGCTCAAAACCTTTTTGAGATAGATGGGATATAAATCTACATGTTCTCAGGAGAATGTGATTCATTTACATTGACTCCACTGATACCTTGAGACAATTAAATTGAGGTATTTGGTTATGTCAAGAATTTTCTGTAATGAAAGAGGTTTTTGAGCTTAGAGGTAGAGCAACCTGTGTTCTTGGGTGGCCCTAGATGACTCCTTGGTAACAGTAACAGAAGCTTAAGAGTCCTAAGATGTGAATTTTTGTTGTCGTTATGCTTCACTAAGGACTTACTTTCTTTAAAAGTAAGTTTTATTTATTTTTATCTTATTTTTAAAAATTTATTTATTGTTTAATTTGTATCCAAGTTAGTTAGCATAACGTGCAATAATGATTTCAGGAGTAGATTCCTTAATGCCCCTTACCTTACCCATTTAGACCACCCCCTCTCCCACAATCCCTCCAGCAACCCTCAGTTTGTTCTCTATATTTAAGAGTCTTTAATGTTTTGTTCCCCTCTGTGTTTTTATATTATTTTTGCTTCCCTTCCCTTATGTTCATCTGTTTTGTATCTTAAAGTCCTCATATGAGTGAGGTCATATGATATTTGTCTTTCTCCGACTAATTTTGCTTAGCATGATACCCTCCAGTTCTATCCATGTAGTTGCAAATGGCAAGATTTCATTCTTTTTGATTGCTGAGTAATACTCCACTATATATATATATATATATAAACACCACATTTTCTTTATCTATTTATTCATCGATGGACATTTAGGCTCTTTCCATACTTTGGATATTGTCAATAGTGCTGCTATAAACATTGGGGTGCATGTGTAAAAAACAGCACACCTGTGTCCCTTTGATAAATACTTATTAGTAGGGCAATTGCTGGGTCATAGGGTAGTTCTATTTTTAATTTTTTTGAGGAACCTTCATACTGTTTTCCAGAGTGGCTGCACCAGTTTGCATTCCCAGCAGCAGCGCAAAAGAGATCCTCTTTCTCCGCATTCTTACCAACATCTGTTGTCTGAGTTGTTAATGTTAGCCATTCTGACTGGGGTGAGGTGGTATCTCATTGTGGTTTTGATTTGTATTTCCCTGATGATGAGGGATGTTGAGCATTTTTTCATGTGTCTGTTTGCCATCTGGATGTCTTCTTTGGAAAAGTGTCTATTCATGTCTTTTGCCCATTTCTTCACTGGGTTATTTGTTTTTTGGGTGTTGAGTTTGATAAATTCTTTATAGATTTTGGACACTAACCCTTTATCTGATATGTCATTTGCGAATATCTTCTCCCATTCCTTCGGTTGCCTTTTAGTTTTGCTGATTGTTTTCTTTGCTGTGCAAAAGATTTTTATTTTGATGAGGTCCTAGTAGTTCATTTTTGCTTTTGTTTCCCTTGCCTCCGGAGACGTGTTGAGTAAGAAGTTGCTGCAGCCAAGATCAAAGTGGTTTTTGCCTGCTTTCTCCTTGAGGATTTTGATGGCTTCCTGTCTTACATTTAGGTCTTTTATCCATTTTGAGTTTATTTTTTTGTGTATGGCATAAGAAAGTGGTCCAGTTTCATTTTTCTGCATGTTACTGTCCAGTTTTCCAGCACCATTATCTGAAGAAACTGTCTTTATTCCATTGGATATTCTTTCCTGCTTTGTCAAAGATTAGTTGACCATATGTTTGTGGGTCCATTTCTGGGCTCTGTGTTCTGTTCCATTGATCTGAGTGTGTGTTTTTGTGCCAAGCAAAGGAAGTTGCTAATTGTACATTTAAAAAGTTAGCCTTCTGTTAAAAGAAGCATGAGAGTTTCTTTAGGAAACACACACACACAAAAGAAATACAAAGAGGAAAGAGGAACAGGGAGAAAAAAAGTCCTGTAACTATGTGGGAATGATTCAGCTTAGCTAAGAGACATGAAGTAAACAGGTATCTGTAGGAAAGACAAACTAGAACATTTCTGAGGTAGCCAGTAGCTGTGTGTACTTCTACAGACCTTTGGAGATGGAGTACGTCCCTTTGTTCTGTATGTGAGAGCTAAGCACAAGCGTTAACATTATTTATACTAGGACAGTGAGAGTGAAACATTCAGACTTGTGTTCTGTGCTGTTTAGGATGGCATTTCTAGTAATACTTATATAGTATAATGGTGATCCTCTTAATGATGGTAATGGTTCATTAAATCAAGGTTTAAAATGAAATTCAATATGCTTTGTTTAAGCTGGCTATTATCTTTATAACTGGTAACACTAGAAGGATCTCTAAGAGTGTTGTCTGTTTTCAAAAGAGTCCTCTTTGCAAGATTTCCCTTTGTTGATTGTGACTTATAGCTCTACCTTTAAGGCTCATCCATCTCCTCCACTGCCCATGCTTTCTTCTTTGAATATCTCATATCATCACAGGTAGTGCAGTCTGCAATGACCCCTTTGAACCGATGTTGTCAGAGTATTGTACCAGCAAGGAGCTTAGCTTATCCACATCATCGCAGTTCTCACTTAAGAACAAGTTAGCCTTTGGATGCTTTGCATCCAGGTACTTTGTCCTGAAATCAACCTATGAGATGGCATTGCATTAAGATTGGTAGTTTCCTTTGTGTGTCACCATCTTTGATGATAGTTTTCTGCAGTTCACTGGAGGAAGATAGCACATCTCACTGTGAGGGGAAGCTGCTTCACCCGTGACTTACAGCTTGTGCCATCTATCACTGTTTATAAATTTCTCAGACTTGCTTTGAAATTCAGTCCCCCCCCCCCACCCCCAAATCATGTTCTCTCCCACTGCAGCTGCTTCCAGATCTCTGAAGGTGTCCACTACCCTTCCCTGTACCAGCCTGGTACCCTGTGGCCTGGTACTTAGAATGGCTCTCAGTCCACTGTACAAGGAGTT
The DNA here is from genome assembly GCF_046562875.1 of Panthera onca. NCBI lineage: Eukaryota > Metazoa > Chordata > Mammalia > Carnivora > Felidae > Panthera > Panthera onca. The sequence continues at coordinate 33,215,370 of NC_138351.1, forward strand.
TCTCTAGTTTCTCAAATACTGTGTTGGCTTAAGCACAGTTAAGCTTTCTAGCACTGTTGTATTTACTAGATAGGGACATGTCAAGATCATGCCTTATGTGCCTCCTTCCCTCTGTATGCACCATCACTTCCAACTCTTTCTGATGTGTGGGCTTTTCTAGGTTTCTTATGCTTACTTTTTCATTGGGAATTTTTACTTTCTCAGAAGACATTTTTATTAATAAGATGGGATGATGATAGCATTGATGCTCAGTACATTTAATATGAGCACAAGGCATGATTGCCTCTCCTTTTGGGAGAACAGTTGAGATACAACTTAACTGTTATATACATTCCCTTACCTGGATTTGTATACAACCAAAATGAATCTTTTGGTGGACATTCATAGTCATTACAGAGAGTTTTTGATGTGGATAGTGCATTTTGGGTGAAAAAAATTTATAAATCTAGCAAATTTGGAAAATGAATATAGAAAATTAACGATGCGTACGTTTATGTGAATAGTTCTTCCTCAGTAGACTCTGGGTCCAGGGATGGCAGGTGTGACTTCTCATAGACTGTTCAACCCCAGCCCCCATCATAGTGTCTGCTGCAAAGAATGTACTGAAATAATTGTAGAATTGATGAGTGTATAACATTTAAAAAATAATCTGAGGACAAATCATGGAGTTTCTTTAATGTTTTTGGTTATTGCTTGAAATGTTTGAGGTTATTTTAGTAGGGGAAATGATAGGATCAGAATCATGCTTTAGGAAATGTGATCAGATAATGGTCTGTAAGATGGACTAGTCACAGCCAGAAGCTTGGAAAGTGCTTTGAAGAGCAGGAAGAGGAATAGGGTAGAGTGATCTTCCCTAGTGCATGTTTTTCTGAACAGTGAGGCAGTGGTTCTCAAACTTTTTGGTCTCAGGACCCCTTTATGCTTCTAATAATTTATTGTGGACCTCTAAGAGCTTTTCCTTATGTAGGCTATGTCTATCCTTGTTTATTTTATTAGAAATTAAAACTGAGAATATTTAAAAGCTCCTTAATTCATTAAAAATCATTATATAATAACATACATATTTTTATTAAAAAATGACCATACCTTTCTAGGCAAAAAATTAGTGAGAGGAGTGGCATTTTTTTACATTTTTTCAAATCTCTAATGTCTAGCTTAATAGAAGACCTCTGGATTTATATACTTGCTTCTGCATTTAGTCCGTGGTGATGTCATGTGGCCTGCAGAAACTCGACCTCATGTGAGAATGATAGTGTAAAGGCACATAATGTCTTGGTATAATTAAGACTGTTTTGATGCCACAGACCCTAATGGGACCTGGGTATTTCCCAGTGGTCCCCAGAAAGCACTTGAAAACTGCTCCTGTAAGATATTTTGCAAAAGATTCCTTCACTGATCTCAGTCTGCATAGACGATACAGGGATCTTGAGGCAAGGGAACAATGTTCCATTCTTGATACTGACCTTCCAGTAACTGTGTTCCTGATATATACTTCAAAGCCCTAATTACATTGAGAGACAGTGGTTCTCAAACTGGAAGATCTGGAGTTCTTTGGGGAATACCATGCCATATATTCTGTCATATAACTCAGGCAAAATTTTACAAGCAGAAAATGGACTTAGGATGTGAACTCAAGTCCTTAAGTGTCAAAATATAGAAAATATTTTAAAGAAATTATATTTCTAACTTTATCCTTAAGTATTAATTTGCTAGTCATCCGGGTATTTATTAATAGACAATTGATAGAAAATTAAAAATATTTTGAAAAATACCATGGTAAGCCTTAAGACAAAAATGCAGTGTCTTATTCTGTGTATTTCTCCTTGAGAGCTGGAGAATTTTTTCCCCTGCTATTTATGTACTGGATGGATGGATATGTGTTTGGAGTCCTCTTTCCAGTTTCTTTTGTTCATTTTCTGATGGTCTATGAGTATAAATATATAACTATTTAACATAAAAATTTCTTTTTGTTAATATAAATGTTAAGAAGGAGCTTAGCCTGGGTAGCTCTGTTCGTTAAGTGTCTGACTCATGTTTTTGGCTTAGGTCGTGATCTCACAGTTCCTTGAGTTAGAGCCCTGCATCGGGCTCTGTGCTGACAGTGCAGAGTTTGCTTGGGATTTTCTCTCTCTCCCACTGTCTCTGCCCCTCCCCCACTCATGCTGCCTCTGTCTGTCTCAAAATAAATTTAAAAACATATAAATGTTAAGGATAAAAAATGTGCAAAGCATTATGTAAGAGAAAAAAAAATTTGAAATCACTTATAATCCTGGCATTCAGAGACACTAGCTGTCAAAAATGTTTAATGTATTTCTTTCCAATGTTTTTTCTCTATTTAATTCTCTAGAACTGTATTTTTTTGTTTTTTTTGTTTTTTTTTTACAGATACGGTATCATAGTGAACATACTTGGTCCTTTCTTTTCCTCTCCCATTTTAACACATTATGAACTCTTTCCTGTGTTGATAGATACTCTTCAAAAGGGTGATTTAACATTTATTTTATCTGTCTTACTTTTATTGGTAGGTTGGTTTTCTTGGGTGGAGGAAAACATAAATCTAAGGTGAAGAGGGATGCAAACAGGCTGTGGAGGCAGGGAGGATATAACAACTCCTGGTTGCGGGTCAGTTTAGGGGTAGGCCACAGTCCACAGTGAGGTGGGCAGATTATTGCCAACCCAAGAGAGTGGCACTTTGCCACAGACACTGGCTGCCTCATTTCCTGCCTTTCCTGCACAACCTCTTTATTTATTTATTTATTTTTGGCTTCAGTTTTATTTATTTATGTATTTATTTATTTATTTTTTTAATATATGAAATTTATTGTCAAATTGGTTTCCATACAACACCCAGTGCTCATCCCAAAAGGTGCCCTCCTTAAAACCCATCACCCACCCTTCCCTCCCTCCCACCCCCCATCAACCCTCAGTTTGTTCTCAGTTTTTAACAGTCTCCTATGCTTTGGCTCTCTCCCACTCTAGCCTCTTTTTTTTTTTTTTTTCCTTCCCCTCCTTCATGGGTTTCTGTTAAGTTTCTCAGGATCCACATAAGAGTGAAACCATATGGTATCTGTCTTTCTCTGTATGGCTTATTTCACTTAGCATCACACTCTCCAGTTCCATCCACGTTGCTACAAAAGGCCATATTTCATTCTTTCTCATTGCCACGTAGTATTCCATTGTGTATATAAACCACAATTTCTTTATCCATTCATCAGTTGATGGACATTTAGGCTCTTTCCATAATTTGCTATTGTTGAGAGTGCTGCTATAAACATTGGGGTACAAGTGCCCCTATGCGTCAGTACTCCTGTATCCCTGGGGTAAATTCCTAGCAGTGCTATTGCTGGGTCATAGGGTAGGTCTATTTTTAATTTTCTGAGGAACCTCCACACTGTTTTCCAGAGTGGCTGCACCAGTTTGCATTCCCACCAACAGTGCAAGAGGGTTCCCGTTTCTCCACATCCTCTCCAGCATCTATAGACTCCTGATTTGTTCATTTTGGCCACTCTGACTGGCGTGAGGTGATATCTGAGTGTGGTTTTGATTTGTATTTCCCTGATAAGGAGCGACGTTGAACATCTTTTCATGTGCCTGTTGGCCATCCGGATGTCTTCTTTAGAGAAGTGTCTATTCATGTTTTCTGCCCATTTCTTCACTGGGTTATTTGTTTTTCAGGTGTGGAGTTTGGTGAGCTCTTTATAGATTTTGGATACTAGCCCTTTGTCCGATATGTCATTTGCAAATATCTTTTCCCATTCCGTTGGTTGCCTTTTAGTTTTCTTGGTTGTTTCCTTTGCTGTGCAGAAGCTTTTTATCTTCATAAGGTCCCAGTAGTTCATTTTTGCTTTTAATTCCCTTGCCTTTGGGGATGTGTTGAGTAAGAGATTGCTACGGCTGAGGTCAGAGAGGTCTTTTCCTGCTTTCTCTTCTAGGGTTTTGATGGTTTCCTGTCTCACATTCAGGTCCTTTATCCATTTTGAGTTTATTTTTGTGAATGGTCTAAGAAAGTGGTCTAGTTTCAACCTTCTGCATGTTGCTGTCCAGTTCTCCCAGCACCATTTGTTAAAGAGACTGTCTTTTTTCCATTGGATGTTCTTTCCTGCTTTGTCAAAGATGAGTTGGCCATACGTTTGTGGGTCTAGTTCTGGGGTTTCTATTATATTCCATTGGTCTATGTGTCTGTTTTTGTGCCAATACCATGCTGTCTTGGTGATTACAGCTTTGTAGTAGAGGCTAAAGTCAGGGATTGTGATGCCTCCTGCTTTGGTCTTCTTCTTCAAAATTACTTTGGCTATTCGGGGCCTTTTGTGGTTCCATATGAATTTTAGGATGGCTTGTTCTAGTTTCGAGAAGAATGCTGGTGCAATTTTGATTGGGATTGCATTGAATGTGTAGATAGCTTTGGGTAGTATTGACATTTTGACAATATTTATTCTTCCAATCCATGAGCAGGAATGTCTTTCCATTTCTTTATATCTTCTTCAATTACCTTCATAAGCTTTCTATAGTTTTCAGCATACAGATCTTTTACATCTTTGGGTAGATTTATTCCTAGGTATTTTATGCTTCTTGGTGCAATTGTGAATGGGATCAGTTTCTTTATTTGTCTTTCTGTTGCTTCATTGTTAGTGTATAAGAATGCAACTGATTTCTGTACATTGATTTTCTATCCTGCAACTTTGCTGAATTCATGTATCAGTTCTAGCAGACTTTTGGTGGAGTCTATCGGATTTTCCATGTATAATATCATGTCATCTGCAAAAAGTGAAAGCTTGACTTCATCTTTGCCAATTTTGATGCCTTTGATTTCCTTGTGTTGTCTGATTGCTGATGCTAGAACTTCCAACACTATATTAAACAACAGTGGTGAGAGTGGGCATCCCTATCGTGTTCCTGATCTCAGGGGGAAAGCTCTCAGTTTTTCCCCATTGAGGATGATGTTAGCTGTGGGCTTTTCATAAATGGCATTTATGATCTTTAAGTATGTTCCTTCTATCCCGACTTTCTCAAGGGTTTTTATTAAGAAAGGATGCTGGATTTTGTCAAAGGCCTTTTCTGCATCGATTGACAGGATCATATGGTTCTTCTCTTTTTTTTTTATTAATGTGATGTATCACGTTGATTGATTTGCGAATGTTGAACCAGGCCTGCATCCCAGGAATGAATCCCACTTGATCATGGTGAATAATTCTTTTTATATGCTGTTGAATTCGATTTGCTAGTATCTTATTGAGAATTTTTGCATCCATATTCATCAGGGATATTGGCCTGTAGTTCTCTTTTTTTACTGGGTCTCTGTCTGGTTTAGGAATCAAAGTAATACTGGCTTCATAGAATGAGTCTGGAAGTTTTCCTTCCCTTTCTATTTCTTGGAATAGCTTGAGAAGGATAGGTATTATCTCTGCTTTAAACGTCTGGTAGAACTCCCCTGGGAAGCCATCTGGTCCTGGACTCTTGCACAACCTCTTTAAATAGAAGGCCATGTTAAACAGTTGAGAATATTTGACCTATTTATTTATATAATCAATGCCTGCTATCCCTAGCCGTGACTTTCAGGAGAGCTCTGTCTTTGCCTTAGATTCTTCATCTGTAAAGGGAAGGATTTGAATAAACTGTTGTCTGAAGTTCCTCCCAGATTAAAAATGTTTGCTTCATATGAGCAACATTTCTTCAAGAAAGTGAACTGGATTCTTCGATAGTGAAGTTTATGAACTCTAGATTTTTTTCGTATTATAATCTTGTCAAGAGCCCCTCTATAGAAATCTTTTGTCTAAAGCATGGGAATCTTTACACTAAGATTTTAGTTGCAATGACATTTTGGCCTTATAAATTATATATGTATAATTACATAAATTATATATTATATATATATAATGGGGGAGCTTAAATACCTTTATCCACCAGATGGTGCACTTGGACAACAAATTTATCTAAGGCTGAGCATTTCCAAATGAAGTTAAACAGTTTAAACTGAGTCACGAATGGAGTTCCTTTTCATTTTGTATTTTTATCATGTCAGTATATCATTTATCTTGAAATAAGAAGTTATTTAAAGCCAGAACACTGTGTGTGTAATTTTCACATCCAAGGTAAAATGTCATTATTCCAGACATGTTTTGGTGCAAAGAGAGAACTATTGGTTTATAGGATCATGACTTTCAGATTTTAGTTCTGTCAAATAAGGCTTCTAGTTAATCAAAAGTCATTATCTGCTGGCATATTATGGCTGATCTTCAGTGAATGAAGTCTTAACCTGCATGATCCCATATTATGCCATCCAGACAGGGGAGGTGATAGTATTTCCAATTCACTAGTCATATTGCATCTAGAATGTTCCATCAGTTCTGGAAGCTTTTAGAGGGCTATTGCCAGAGCGGCATACCAGGAATTGTATAGGAACTGCCAATGAAGAGAATTAAAGCCCAGATGCAGGGTGACCTCAGAGTATATCACCACTGCCTTCAAGCGTGTTGCATGTGAGAAGGTTAGGTGAGATCACTGTAGGGAACATCAATTTTGTCTCTGGAAGAACTTTCTGAAGAATACATCTCTGCCCCAGAACAGATTGGGCTGCCACTTGAGATAAGCAGCTGTTGACCTCAGCATGTTTATGGGAAAAACTGTTTGATCTTATGTTGGAAATGATTTTGGGTCCTGAGGAGTCACGTAATCCCTGAGATTATGGTGAGGATTAAAGGTACAGAGGCCCTCAGACATATGAGCCATGGTGAGGGGTAAGGATGCTAAGGGTTGTGTGGGTACTAGATGATCAGTAGGCCCTGAGGGGCAAATATCTGTGGGAAAGTATTAGGGAAGCAGCAGTAGGAATTACTGAAGGGGCAAGAACATGAAGCCAAGAGGTGAAGAACCAGAATTTTATTACTGAATTTGACTGGTGATCATAAAATCATTGATTTTACCTGGAAGGAGTGTTGGAAATCATATGATGTAGTCAACACATTTGTAGATGAAGAACCTCAGACTGAAATGTGAGGATTCATCTAAGATGACACATACTTAGTGGCAGAACTTGGGAGGCCCTCGTTCCCATTCTCTTTCTACTACTCTACAGTGGCACCAGGAAGGAAAATTAGAACTTTGAACTGTGATGTGTACTCTGGACCTCTTCCTGTCTTGGGTTAATATCTGCCAGGGTCTTCACTGGATGTTTAGTATCTTCAGAAGCAAGCTTCTTCTGTTCCCATTGCAGCCCAGGCTTTGCCTGCAGGCTTATAAAAGTACTCTGATTAAGGCATGTCCATTTGAAGCCCCATTCTTACTTTGGCCCCACTCTTCCCCATTAAAAAAAAAAAAAAAAAGGAAGATGAAGATAGTCTAGATTTCATCTTTATTATGGCTTTTAAAGACATGGAAGTGGGTATTTTTTTTAAAGGGATTTTATAGAGTAGAAAGACTCATGTAACTCTGCTGTAAAAAAGGAACTGTTGATCCACACCTTCTGCTTCTAGAATCTGTTTTAGAAATGATCAGATATATGGGTCAATATTTATGCACCAAAATTATTTTCCAGTGTTTCTTAAAACTAGAGCAAAGAATGTAAAACGATGTGTATATTAGAAAGGAAAATAATGATACAAATTCTTATAGACATGAAGTAATATGTACAATAAAATAGATGTTAAGAAAATGTTCATAATTCAATGGTGAGTGAATAAACCAAAGTAACTGTGTATAGCTATATCCCCAAGATCTTGAAATGCCCACATTGCGTTTCCAGTATTGTGTAGAATTCCCATGATAAATCATCCAATTGACCATGGGCAGAGAGTGGCTGGTCTGGCTGAAATGGAGAGGTTGTGGAACTGCTCCCACACACCAGTTTCCTAGCCTGGATTCCTCAAAGTGAGTTACAACCTGTCAGTGGGCTTTTGGGGTCACTGGAATATAATTAGAGCCACAGATTCCAGAAGTCTGATTCTAATTATGTTTTAATTTAAAATATTTCTTTTTAGAGAAAGGTATAACTAAAATTATATAATGGTTTTCTTTTGTTTGCAGGTTTATAAGTAAGTTTGATCTCTTAAAAACTTATATTCCAAATTTTCTACAATGAGAAAATATAGTTTAATATTCAGGGAAATTTTTTTTTTTTTTTTTTTTCCCAGAGGGTTCTGTTTTTATTTTTATTTTTTTATTTTTTTATTTTTTAATATATGAAATTTACTGTCAAATTGGTTTCCATACAACACCCAGTGCTCATCCCAAAAGGTGCCCTCCTCAATACCCATCACCCACCCTGCCCTCCCTCCCACCCTGCCCTCCCTCCCACCCCCCATCAACCCTCAGTTTGTTCTCAGTTTTTAACAGTCTCTTATGCTTTGGCTCTCTCAATATTCAGGGAAATTATTGTTAGTTCCCCCATTTTCACGGAAGGAATAATGTTGAGCCTGTGTATATGATCCAGAATTTTACACTGTGAAGAATGAAAATGAGATCATTGTTCATGCCTTAGATTGTTTTTATTTATGAACAATGAAAGGGAAGCTCAATAGTTGCAGCTCTCTGCCAAGTGTTATGAGAGTGTGTTAAATCTAAAATTGCTTTAAGTGAGAAGTTACACCAAGAGAAAAATGAAGCAAGGTGGAAAAAAACAACTGGGAGAAACAGAAGAAAAAGTAGATAGAAGTCTATAGAAGAATTTGGAGAGACAGATAAAATCTTTTCTAAATTGGGATTTTCCTGGAATTATTAATAAGTATCAAGTAGTAAAGAGGGTGAAAACAGATACTAAGTACTATGTCTCTGTCATAAAAGTGTATTATACAAATGTTTTGAAATACTGTGTTACACTATAGTATAATACACTTAAAACAGTTGGATGAACAAGGGCTTGTTTAATCTAGAAAAGTATGAATACATTAGTAAAGATTGTTGTGTTTTTAATTTCCCATATGAAAAAACTAACTTACCAGGGTGTAAGTATGGGATTTTCTTGTTTTATTAAATATGGAGACAATTGATCCTCTTTAAAGGAGAACAAGGCTTCATTATGGTTCATGTCCCCTTTAGGATACTCTTCAAGGGCCATGTGTCGATGTGTAAAATAAGTTTGACAATTCTGTTTATTACATCTGTGATTTTTTTTAATAGACAGCAGATCTTTGAGTAAATCTACTAGTCCTGCTCTTAGCCTAAGCCAGTATTTACAAATCATCTTCTTGACAAGTAGTCCTTTAAAAAAATAGAAAGTAAAAAGCATACTAACTTTCCTTTCCAGTTATTGAGGGATAGAAGTAAGTTTTTACCTCCTTGATTATATAAAACTAGGTGGTTTAGAGTTGATTTTCTGGCTCATTGCTTGGCTGTGTGGCTTCAGAGTAGTTGAGCCAGAGTTGGTTAAAGTTTTCCATTCTCACTCTTGAATGGCAGCTCCTTGATTATGAGCTGTGAGATCTTAGGCAAGTTATCCAGTTTCTCTTGGCTGCAGTTTCCTCATCTATAAAATGGCACTGATAATAGATGATTTTAGTGTCTGCCTCAGGGTAAAAGATGTTACAAATGAAATACCTTGTGGCCTATTCCATAGTATATGTTGGGTAAATGTTAGCTGCTGGTGGTGGCACTATTAAAGCAAGAAAGGCAAAAATCCTGAGTCTGTAATGAGATATCCAATAGCTGATTCCAGGAGGACTGGGAAGATTCTGTTCTGCAATTGTCATTTATGCGTAAGTCCAGGCCAGCAGTTGAAACTTTCTAATCATCTGTCAAAGCCTGTCAGAACCATAAAGGATGTTTGCTTAGGGATTAATGCTTTAAAAAATACCCCCATTGTTTTTAAGATATAGACCATCATCTTGTCACCGGCCAGACAGAATTTGGTGCCATGGTGTGTGTATCAGGAGAGACCTACTTTATTGTGATTTTTTCTTTATTGTATTTTTGAATGTAACACCTGATTATGTGCAGTGTATTTAAGTTTTAAAGCACCATGATACATTGAATACCTCAAACGTACCATGCAGTCCAACAGTAGAATGTTAACAGTACTTGGCCATGGATTACTCTCTACAGCCCTTCCTTGCTACCCTACCCTATCACCCAGGGGTGGCCTGAATTTTGTGTTTGATTTTTTGCCTTTTAAAAACATAATTTTCTCACAGATGCGTGTGTGTGTGTGTGTGTGTGTGTGTGTGTGTGTAGTATAAAAAATAAATGTTACTATATATGTATATATAATATATTTACAATGTATATACAATATAGTAATGTTTATTTATTTATTTTGAGGGAAAGAGCACAAGCAGAGGAGGGGCAGAGAGAAAGGGAGAGAGAAAATCCCAAGCAGTTGCACTAATAGTGCAGAGCCTGTCATGGGGCTCGATCTCCCAAACTGAGAGATCATGATCTGAGCCAACATGAAGAGTTGGATGCTTAACTGATGCACAGGTGCCCCACAGATGCATATATATATATATATATATATATATATATATATATATATATATTTAGATCAGCACATTTATTTTTTATTTATTTTATTATATGAAATTTATTGTCAAATTAGTTTCCATACCACACCCAGTGCTCATCCCAAAAGATGCCCTCTTCAATGCCCATCACCTCCCCTCCCCTCCCTCCCACCCCCCATCAACCCTCAGTTTGTTCTCAGTTTTAAAGAGTCTCTTATGCTTTGGCTCTCTCTCCCACTCTAACCTCTTTTTTTTCTTTTTTTTCCTTCCCCTCCCCCATGGGTTTCTGTTAAGTTTCTCAGGATCCACATATGAGTGAAAACATATGGTATATGTCTTTCTCTGTATGGCTTATTTCACTTAGCATCACACTCTCCAGTTCCATCCACGTTGCTACAAAGGGCCATATTTCATTCTTTCTCATTGCCACGTAGTACTCCATTGTGTATATAAACCACAATTTCTTTATCCATTCATCAGTTGATGGACATTTAGGCTTTTTCCACAATTTGGCTATTGTTGAGAGTGCTGCTATAAACATTGGGGTACAAGTGCCCCTATGCGTCAGTACTCCTGTATCCCTGGGGTAAATTCCTAGCAGTGCTACTGCTGGGTCATAGCGTAGATCTATTTTTAATTTTTTGAGGAACCTCCACACTGTTTTCCAGAGTGGCTGCACCAGTTTGCATTCCCACCAACAGTGCAAGATGGTTCCCGTTTCTCCACATCCTCTCCAGCATCTATAGTCTCCTGATTTGTTCATTTTGGCCATTCTGACTGGCGTGAGGTGATATCTGAGTGTGGTTTTGATTTGCATTTCCCTGATGAGGAGCGATGTTGAGCATCTTTTCGTGTGCCTGTTGGCCTAGATGCATATATTTTTAAGCAATATATTCATTTGGCTTATTTTGACTTTAATATAAATAGTATCACTTTATGTAGTCTTTTTTTTTTTATTTTTTTTTTTTTATTTTTTTTTTTTAAATTTTTTTTTTAACGTTTTATTTATTTTTGAGACAGAGAGAGACAGAGCATGAGCGGGGGAGGGTCAGAGAGAGAGGGAGACACAGAATCGGAAGCAGGCTCCAGGCTCTGAGCTGTCAGCACAGAGCTCGATGCGGGGCTCGAACTCACGGACCGTGAGATCATGACCTGAGCTGAAGTCGGACGCTTAACCGACCAAGCCACCCAGGCGCCCCTTTATGTAGTCTTTGAGACATTTTTTTACCCAACAATAAGCTTCCCAGGATTATTCGTATTATTTGTGAATAATTTTCAGTGCTGTATAATATTCCATTTGGTGAATATATATTTTATTTTTTATTATCTTGCCAGGGGACATTTTCTGTTTCTTTTTTAAATAATAGATATTTCTGGGTGATACAGGTGAAGGGGATTAGAGTACACTTAACATGATGAACACTGAGTAATGTATGGAATTGTCGAATCACTATATTGTATACCTGTAACTAATATACTGCCTGTTAGCCCTACTGGAATTAAAATTTAAAAATATAAATAAATATTGCTGTTGTGAGCACATTTCTGTGCATGGTTCCTAGTGCATATGTATAAAAGTTTCCCTAAAGCAGTTACCTTGGAATGGAAGTGCTAGCTCGTGGAGTGTTCAACATTATCACATACTGTTGACCTGTTTTTCAAGAAATTTGTACCAATTTACGTTCCTCCAGCAGTGTATCATCATTTTTAAGAAAGCTTTGTTGAGGTATAATTTGTATATTACAAAATTTGCCTATTTTAAGTGTAGAATTCAATGATTTTTGTGTAACCAGCACCTTGAGTCCAGTCTTAGAGCATTTCTGTTGGCTCCAAAAGCATCCTCATGCTGACATAAATTCTCTTCAACATTTAATATTGTTCATCTTACTTATTGTCAATCTTTTTCCGATAAAATATCTCATATGGGAATTTGCATTTCTTTGAATACAAGTGACATACAATAGCTTTTCATGTCTTTGTTGGCATTTATGATTCCTCCATTGTGAAACATCCACTGCCTATTTTTCTGTTAGACTGTTTGACTTTTTCTGATTATTTGAGTTTTTTTTTAATGTATTCTGGAAAACAAAATTATGCCAGTTATATTTGTTGAATTATTTGCTTCATTTGTGACTTACTCCTTTATATTTTTGTTTCTTTTGTTTTCAGTGTCTTTTTTTTTTTTGTGTGTGTGATAATGATGAATTTAAATCCTAGCCCCTGAAGCTATCCAAGGTTATACTTTATCAAGTTCATGGGACTGTTGTACACATTAAATAAAGTGAAGTTAGGGGTGCTTCAATGGCTCAGTTTGTTGGGTGCCTGATTTTGGCTCAGGTCATGATCTTATGGTTTGTGGGTTTAAGCCCCACATCAGGCCCTGTGCTGACAGCTCAGAGCCTGGAGTCTGCTTCAGATTCTGTGTCTCCCTCTCTTCTCTGCCCCTTCCCTGCTTGTGCTCTATCTCCCAAAAATAAATAAACGTTAAAAAAATTTAAAAGAATACTAAAACAGGTCTTGCGATTTATGAATTAAAAAAAATTTATTATTAAAAAAAGTGAAGTTGCACAATACCACTTAGTATGGAACATACTTTTGAATTGTTTACACATAAGCTGAAGAATTAAAAACAAAATTAGAAGCTACTCAGTTACACTAATTGTCATTTAAGTGTTGTGCACTTAATACTTGATATAGCAGTCAGTCTAGTAAGGGATGTTAAAAGTAAGTTCATATCTTCATCCTGTTGTACCCCATGGTGAAGGTTTCTTGAGTAGGTATGTGACTAGCCAAAGGTACAGGACCAGAGGGCAAATAAAGTTCTACCACAGTTTCTGTAATTTTCACTGATTTTTTTCTTCATCAGAGAATGAGCAGCAAGAGTGAAATACTTTTTACATATATACAAGGTATGTTGTGAAAACATATTTGTTTACAAACATAAAAATACTTGGTAACTGTTTTGATAAGAAAATACAATGAATATTTTATATTACACCAAAAAATGTGTTTAGTTTTTTTGAATTCCTTATCCAGAAACACTTGAAAAGGAAGAAGACAAATTATTTATCTTTACTCTCACATGGCTGTGAAGAATTAAAAATGAAGAACATTGAAATAAGTCCAGAATAACCTCAAATATTTGGCCACATAGACTATTATAATCTTCAAAAGTAGGTGTAATAGTGAAGGCTTTATAAGCAGTTTTCAATCCATAAATACAGTAGGCATTTTGGTATTTTGGCCAATTTGGAAAATAAAAGCTGCAGCATCAGTAAAGGTCTGAGATGTCCCAGTTTTGTGGATTCAATTCAGTGTATTTATTTATTTTTTAAAAAGTTTATTTATTTAGAGAGCATGTGTGTGCAAGTTGGGGAGGGGCAGAGAGAGAGACACACACACACACAGAATCCCAAGCACGTTCTGCACTGTCAGCGCAGAGCCTGATGTGGGGCTTGAACTCACCAACCATAAGATCGTGACTTGAGCTGAAGTTGAGCTCTTAACCGACTGAGCCACCCAGGTGCCCCTCAATTCAGTGTATTTAAAGTTAATTGAAGTTGATATCAAAAATTTTAGAGATAGGTTTATTTACAGTGTCTTTTAGTGAACAAAGATTTTAATGTAATTGATTTTACATCAATTTACATGTAATGCACCGTGTGTTTAATGTCTTAAATTTTATCTTCTGGTTAACTACCTCTCTTGTTTAACTCTTTCATTGAGTTTTTAGTTTAGTAATGACGTATTTCATTTCTGGAAGTCTACCCCTTCCTCCCAGATCTGACTCGCCATTCCAAATAGTTTATTTTATGAGCTTATCTTTGTGATTCCATATTTTATTTTTTTAAATATTTCATGTTCTTTAGTGTCTCTCTGGTAATTCTAATGTCAACTACCTTTGGTGGGGGCTGGTTCTAAATGCTTTGTCAGTTGTTTTTGCTAGCTTTTTCCAGTGTTGCCTTGCTTCCCTGTGTGTATAGAGATCTTTGGTTGTATGCTTTGACTTGATCTTAATTTGTGAAAAATTTATAGATCTAAATGGAGGTTGCTTTTCTCCCAAGAGGATTGGGGTTGCTTCTGTGTGGAACCAAAGACACATTAACCTCAAACCCTTAATGGTCCACACTCAATTCAGGAGTCCAAAGCTCTCTGCAATCTTTATTTGACTGGACATTTCTCTCTTTTTCTTCTCTGCCCTCCTTCTCATATTCATAATTACCTTTTTATAAGGTGAACAGCCTGCCTTTTTTTTTATGGTACTTTTGTTGCAGAATTTTAATTTATTTGTTTCTCTTTTAAAAAATTGATTTGTTTAAATTCAAGTAAGTTAACTACAGTGTACTGTTGGTTTCAGGAGTAGATCCCAGTGATTCATCACTTACATATAACGCCCAGCGCTGTACCAACTAGTACCCTCCTTAATGTCCTTCACCCATTTAGCCTATCCACCTACACACTTCCCTTCCAGCAACCTCAGTTTGTTTTCTGTATTTAAGAGTCTCTTATAGTTTTCCTCCCTCTCTGTTTTTATTTTATTTTTCCTTCCCTTCTTCTATGTTCATCTATTCTGTTTCTTAATTTCCATATCTGAGTGAAATCATATGATACTTGTCTTTCTGTGACTGACTTATTTTGCTTAGCATAATACACTCTAGTTCCATCCACGTTGTTGCACATGGCACCAGAAATTCTTTTGGGTCACTGAGTAATATTCCATTGCACATATATGTATATATACCACATCTTCTTTAGCCATTCATCAGTCGATGGACATTTGGGCTCTTTCCATACTTTGGCTATTGTTGAAAGTGTTGCCATAAACACTGGGGTGCATGTGTCCCTTCGAAACAGCATTTTTGTGTCCTTTGGATAAGCATCTAAGTAGTGCAATTGCTGTGTTATGGGGTAGTTCTATTTTTAATTTTTTGAGGAGCCTCCATAGTGTTTTCCAGAGTGACTGCACCAGTTCGCATTCCCACCAACAGTGCCAAAGGGTTCCCCTTACTCTGCATCCTTACCAACATCTGTTGTTTCCTGTTGTTAATACTAACCATTCTGACAGGTGTGAAGTGGTATATCACTGTGGTTTTGGTTTGTGTTTCCTTGATGAGGAGTCATGTTGAGCATCTTTTCCTGTGTGTGTTAGCCATCTGGATGTCTTCTTTGGATAAGTGTATATTCATGTCTTCTGCCCATTTCTTCAGTGGGTTGTGTTTTAGTTGTTGAGTTTGTTTCGAAAGTTGTTCTACATTGGTTATTGTCTAGACTTTTATATTTATTTATTTATTTATTTATTTATTTATTTATTTATTTATTTATGTTTATTTTTGAGAGAGAGAGAGACAGAGCATGAGCAGCGGAGGGGCAGAGGGAGAGGGTGACACAGAATCCGAAGCAGGCTTCAGGCTCTGAATGGTCAGCACAGAGTCCAGTGTGGGGCTCACCTCAGCAAGTGCACTCCTTAATCCCCATCACCTATTTTGCTCATCCCCCACCAGTCTTCCCCCTGGTAACTGTCAATTTGTTCTCTATAGTTAAGGGTCGGTTTCTTGGTTTGCCTCTCTCTCTCCTTTTATTCCCCTTTCCTCGTTTATTTCTTTTTTAAAAAATTTTTAATGTTTATTTAGTTTTGAGAGAGAGAGAGAGAGACAGACAGACAGATTGTGAGCTGGGAAGGGGCAGAGAGAGGGAGACACAGGATCTGAAGCAAATTCCAGGCTCTGAGCTGTCAGCACAGAGCCTGATGTGGGGCTTGAACTCACAAGCTGCGAGATCATGACCTGAGCCAAAGTTGGATGCTCAACTGACTGAGCCACCCAGGCACCCATTTGTTTTATTTCTTAAATTCCATATATGAGTGAAATCATATGGTATTTGTCTTCTCTGCCTGACTTATTTTGCTTAGCATAATACTTTCTAGCTTCTTCCATGTCCTTGCAAATGGCACGATTTCATTCTTTTTCATGGCCAGGTAATATTCCATTATCTATCTATCTATCTATCTATCTATCTATCTATCTATACACACACACACACACACACATACATATTATATATATACATATATACATACCACGTCTTCTTTTTTTAACTTTTTAAAAAATTTTATTTATTTATTTTGAGAGAGAGAGAGAGAAAGAGAGAGAACCAGCAGGGGAGGGCAGAGAGAGAGAGACAGAGGGTCCAAAGCAGGCTCTACACTGACTGATACGGGACTTGGACTCACGAACCGTGAGATCATGACCTGAGCCAAAGTTGGATACTCAACCGACTGAGCCACCCAGTCACCCCATATATCATGTCTTCTTTATACACTCATTATACGATGGGCACTTGGGCTGTTTCCATAATTTAGCTATTATTGATAATGCTGTTATAAACATGGGGGTTCATGTATCCCTTTGAATTAGTATTTTTGTATTCTTTGGGTAAATACCTAGCAGTGTAATTGCTGGATCATAGGGTAGTTCTATTTTAACTTTTTGAGGAAAGGGGGTCTGTTTTAAAACTAGTAAGTTTAGGGGCACCTGGGTGGCTCAGTTGGTAAAGTGTCCAACCCTTGATTTAGGCTCAGGTCATGATCTCATGGTTCGTAAGGAGATTGAGTCCTGCATTGGGCTCTGCTCTGGTAGCACAGAGCCTGCTTGGGATTCTTTCTCTCCTTCTCTCTACTCCTTCCCCACTCTCTCTCCCTCTCTCTCAAACTTAAAAAAATTAAAACGAATAAGTTTAGAGATGTGAGACGTTTTTATGGAAAGGAAGAAACAAAAAGAGCTATAGTGTCACACATTGTAATTAATTTGAAAGCAGAATGAATTTCATTTGGGTGTAATTTATTTTTATTGTGTAAAGATCTGAAGGAAATCCTCAGTCTGTTTTAAAATGTGGACCATGAGCTTTCATTTTAGTTATGGAAAGGTACAATTTTCCCTCATTACTGTGTAAAATGGATTGAAGTTTGAATTCTTTAAAGCACTAACCAAGTTTTATTTTTCTTTCCCCATGTGCATTACCTTTGAAACTTCAAGGGCTTGTTAAAGCCATATAAATTAGTGGCAGTAATTTACATTAGCCTATCTCTAAGTTCCTGGTGAATTAGTGGAGATTGGTGCCTGGTCTTTTGTTAGGTGTTGGCCGGACTGTAATAGGGTCATTAAAAGGGATGGTAAAAGCCTAATGAGGAAGAGCATACTCTTTTAAAAAATGCTTAAAATTTAGTATTTTTATTTAATTAGTTTAAGTAAAAATATCTAAAAAAAAATAAAAAAAAAATTACCTCACTGTAATGTCCTATGAGAAACAGTATGTAATAATACTGAGTTATAAAAATGGGACCAGCTCCGCTATTTCTCAAGGGATTGATTACAAAGAATTATGATTCACTAGACAGACAATACATCTACTACTGAGGAGACTGACTGGACTAATTTTCAAACAAGGAGGCCTGTTAAATTACTGAGTATCTTGCTTCCAACTGTAAAATGAGGGTGTTTTGCCTCTGTTTTGCTAGCATGGGGATTATTCCAGTGCATTTTAGGTCTCTGCATTAATAAAATAATTACCAAGTACCTGTACAGTGTCAAAACTTGGCACTAGTTTTTTGGTAGATGTCAGATATAAAGAAAATGTTATTTTTCCTTTTATCAAAACTTGTTTACTAATTTTTAAAATACATTTTGCATACATTGCTTTGTTTCTTCTTAATAATTTGATGAGGGATGTTATTAGGTGTAAAAGATGTCCCCAGTTCTGCAGTTGGTAGACTTTGAGAGAGGGGATTTAAATAGGTGCTAGCTATGTCAGCTCTTGTAAAGACCAAGAGCACAACATCCAGTTATAACTCAATGACATTTCTGTGTCAGAATACCGTAATTTGATTTCTCTGTATTTTTATTTAAATTTTTTTTTTAATGTTTTTATTTATTTTTGAGAGAGAGAAACAGAGCACGAGTGGGGGAGGGGCAGAGAGAGAGGGAGACACAGAATCTGAAGCAGGCTTCAGGCTCTGAGCTGTCAGCACAGAGCCCGTTGAGGGGCTTCAACTCGTGAACCGCGAGATTATGATCTGAGCTGAAGTTGGATGCTTAACCAACTGAGCCACCCAGGTGCCCCTGTATTTTTTTTTTTTAATAACCTCATTTGAATCAGGGGCAGACCTGAAAACGTTAGAATCTTTAATAATTCTTTCAGTATTTTCTCAGTCTTATAGCTTCTAGGTGGTGATTCTTATTTTTTTAATAGTTGGGTTTTTGAATAGAATGATATTTTCCCCTTATAATTCTTACATTTCAGAAATTTTTGTTGGTCATTGTGAATCCATCTTAGAGTGGGGCATATGCCACTGAAACTCAGGAGAAAGATTGGGGGCTCATAATATTGTTTGGAAAGTAGCCCCATTGGGATAACATTGAAGGTGTTGAGGATAATGGCAGGAGATGGGGGGTAGGGAGAGAAACATGTGGTTGGATATTGACAATTTTGAGGACAGAATATAGAGTGATGGCAATGAAGATGTGGAAAGCCCTAAATGAGAGAGTACCAGGTTAATGATTTAGGACTAATTTTGGAGGACAAGGGCTTTATGGTGAATTATTTCAGAAAACATGACAGACACAGGGTAAGAAGACAAACGGAGCAGGAGAGGGCCCAGGAAGCTGACTGGATGGGGTGATTGGAGTGGAGGGAGTGGGGATCTGACAGGAAATGTCTGCCCCAGTGGAGGTCAAGTGAATGACAAATATTGCTCAAGTACCTGCAGAACATTGTGTGGAGAGCTTTTTTTGAGGGGGATGGAATCTCAGAAGAGGCATTTGTCTATGAACTTGGGCTGGTGTTCAGACTTTCTGCTAAGACTCATTAGCTGTAAGCTTTGAATAGTTGGGCAAACTCTGACCTGTTATTGTTTGTATCTAGGGTCTTTCTGAAGACTGCTTTTATAGTAAATGAGTTCTGTTACCACTCTCACAAGTAAAACAGGCTTGCATTTTAAGCCTTACTAGTGTTTGTGTCGGATGGCTGTACCCGTGGGTGGGAATAATGGGAGCTTTATATGTTTGTCTGTCCTGAATTTTAGCTCCTTGGATATTTGTTGAGGAGGCTGAGAGAAGGGGATGATATATTGTATTTTAAGATGATCAGAACTGGAAGCATAGAGTTTAGAAATGATGGCTCAGGAGTCAAATTTAGGTTTATCTTTGCCACCTACTACTAGCTAGGAGTATTAGTTTTTCCATTTGCTCATTTGGGTATAATGTTACCTATTTTACAGGATTGTTTTGAATGGGTATAGTGTGTATGTATGTGCAGTATAATGGGGTAGAGTATGGCACAACAACTTATGTAAATGACAGACTAGATGTGCTCCTTGTCTAAATCTGGACTCTTAAGTGTTTCAGCAGAGCCTGTCTTTGGTGGTGGTTAGTTCAGTCAATAGTAGAGAACACAAATTGGAGAAGGAATTTTGAAGCAATAAGATTTATTTTTAGTCTCCATTATACCAGTTACTCTTAATATTTTAATAAGCTCTTTAATTGAAATGATATGACTTTTTATTTTAGCAAAATAAATTAGGTTTCAGCATCATGGTAACCTTGGCCTTACCTAGAAGAAAGTGCTGCAAACATGTTATTTGCCCACTAATGGAAAGAACCAGTAGTGAATTTCACAGAACTTTTTTTTTTTTTTAATCACTTATCTCCTTGTTGTTTTGGAGGCTTGCCAGTAAGATATACTACAGAATAGTGGAGGTGTTCATTTCATAGGTTCTAAGAAATAATAAGTGTTATTCCCAAAGGCTTTGTGTCCTTTAGACCATTCAGTACTCTGAGTAACTCTGGGAAGTGCTGCAGCTCTCATGTTTTCTTGAAGAAAGACGGAAGCTCAGGAAATCTCAGTGATTTTTACCTTGGTCAGTGGCAGAGCTGGGGCCATAATCTGGGTCTTCTCTCAGCACGCTTTCTCTACCTTTTTCCTCTCAGACCTGCATGTCGAGGGATGTCAAGGGATTCAGCCTTAGTTATTTCTGAAAGATAATGTCAGAAATAAAGATAAGAATTCCCCAAATGTAGGAATTCCAGAGAAATAGTTTGTTTGTAAATTCGTAAGCTCATTCAGTTTAAAATGATTTCTATAATATGTTGCTCATTTATTACTTCAGATTCATTGCCTCAGTAATGACTTTCAAATAGGAATCTATTATTAGAGTGATTGGGCTGAGGTCTGATTGGACTAGAGTTAAGAGGCTGCATCACTATAAATAGAGTGAGATAAAACATTTTATAGAATTTGATTTAATTTTTATGAAGTCTCATAAATTGGAACCTAGGATTTTCTCTAAAAGGATACTAGTTTTGACCAATTTCCAAATAGCAGACTTCCCACTGTGGAGTTTTAAGCTGTAGATAGAGTGGCTACTTAGGGAAATTTGGGAATTAAATTATTTCCCTTGGGACTTTTAATTATGTTACCTGAGGCAGAGCTTCATTAACTGCTGCATCAATAATTTTGCTAACCCAAAGCTTGAGGAAGTAAGATTAGTACACTGATTAGAGAATCATCTAGAGACCAAATTAAAACAGAACAACCCTGAAAGTTTTTAGTGGATAAGGGAGATCTGTGTGGTCATTGACATAGTTATTGGAGAAGGCCTTACTGTTATACAGAAATGCATTTAATGCCCCTCTTTAATAGCATCATAAGGAGATTGAAATGGATTTACAGGCATTGCAGTTTCCTCATAATTTCATAGGAATGATCCCAATATCTTATGTTTATGTGTGGTTATGAGAAAGGCATATAGGAAAAATACATAGTTTGTAAAGATTTTAAGCAGTTGTGAGTTATAATTGAATAATTGGTAAGTTCTAATAAAACTAGAATCTTTTCCTATCTGGTATCAGTGATTCTATCCTTTTCTCTGTATCATCACCATTATTGCTATAAAACTACATTATTCCAGCAGTTTTACTAAAGTTTGGATAAGGATTTTTTTATTATTCTGTATTTAAAATTTCCCATCGACATAAGAAGTTAATATTTATGCAGCCACTCTGGAAAACAGTGTGGAGGTTCCTCAAAAAATTAAAAATAGATCTACCCTATGACCCAGCAATAGCACTGCTAGGAATTTACCCATGGGATACAGGAGTGTTGATGCATAGGGGTGCTTGTACCCCAAGGTTTATAGCAGCACTTTCTACAATAGCCAAATTATGGAAAGAGCCTAAATGTCCATCAACTGATGAATGGATAAAGAAATTGTGGTTTATATACACAATGGAGTACTACCTGGCCATGAGAAAGAATGAAATATGGCCTTTTGTAACAACGTGGATGGAACTGGAGAGTGTTATGCTAAGTGAAATAAATCATACAGAGAAAAACAGATACCATATGTTTTCACTCTTATGTGGATCCTGAGAAACTTAACAGAAGACCATGGGGGAGGGGAAGGGGAAAAAAAAGTTAGAGAGGGAGGGAGCCAAACCATAAGAGACTCTTAAAACCTGAGAATAAACTGAGGGTTGATGGGGGGTGGGAGGGAAGGGAGGGTGGGTGATGGGCATTGAGGAGGGCAGCTGTTGGGATGAGCACTGGGTGTCGTATGGAAACCAATTTGACAATAAATTTTATATAGAAAGAATAATATTTAGTTGAAGGAGCAGTAAAAGCACAATGATCTGTGGTTTAGAAGTGCTAAGAATTTTTCCCATAATTATAGTGGAATTTTTAGGAAATAATGTATCACATGCTAAAGTTGAAATGCATAGGGATGAGAGTGGGAAGGCAGAAGATATATTTTACTATTAGTATCTTGAGATGATGTCTGATGTTGAATATGACTTCTAAGCTAATGTACAAATAAATAATTTAAAAAGAAAAAACTACTCCCACCCTCAAAGAAAAGGTGTGCCAAAAATGGAAAGCACACTTCAGATCATAGTCTTTGAAGCAATGATTTTTTGCTAACAACAACTGAGGGGTGGAGCCTTAACTTATACTTCTATTTGGAGTCAGGAATTTTATTGGTATACTTTCATACTAATGTTCATATAGAACCATATTATGCTAGTAGTAATCTTGGATCTTTAATAATTGATATATACATACATATATTACCTGAATAATGATTGCTTTATTTTTCATTTCTCAGTGAATTTAAGTGTACAGTATGATAATTTTGGCACATGACAGTTTGATTAATAAATGCTATTTTTATTAGTTTATTAACATTTGATTTTTTTTTCCTCTTTCTCCTGGTTCCAGGGTGTGGATGAATGGAACATAGCTCGCCTAAATACGGTCTTGGATGTGGTTGAGGAAGAGTGCGGTATTTCTATTGAGGGTGTAAACACCCCTTATCTCTATTTTGGCATGTGGAAAACCACATTCGCGTGGCACACCGAGGATATGGACCTCTACAGC
Organism: Panthera onca; assembly: GCF_046562875.1. Taxonomy (NCBI): domain Eukaryota; kingdom Metazoa; phylum Chordata; class Mammalia; order Carnivora; family Felidae; genus Panthera; species Panthera onca. The sequence continues at coordinate 33,238,226 of NC_138351.1, forward strand.
ATTAATTATCTCCACTTTGGAGAGCCCAAGTCTTGGCAAGTTTCATGTTTAATATTCATTTGCTTAGGAGTTTTGAAATTTGGGTAATATGAACCTACTGAAGAGGATTTTTTCATTTTATCTGGTGAATTCAGATTTATCTGAGGTGAAATTTTTTGAGTGTAATAATTGATTATTTTCCACTCTGCCCATGGTTTTACTCAAAACCATAAAGCTAGTGGTGACTTGTGTATCTAAAGTGGCTTGCATACCATTTTGTGGGCCATGGGTTGATAGATACTGTAGTCTTGAAGAATTTGTTAGGCATTGTTACTTTTTTGAGCATTTGTTAGAAGGTATGCAGGAAATAGTTAAGAGTGAAAGTTGACCTCATGGATGTGGAGTATCTGGTAATCTTAATGATCTTCTGGTCCAGCCTTTTCTAAATAAATGACTAGTTTAGGAGAGGAGGGATGAATTCAGGAAGCCTATCATTGCTCTTTGGGTGATGGGCATGGGGAAAAGAATGTCATTGTTAATACGTGTTCTTAACTAGCAGTTTCCTGTGTTTGTGAGCCTCTTTCCTCATGTTTCTGAGCAACGACTTACAGATGTACTGCATTGTAAAATACATCATGTAGTACACACATATGTAATCGTTAGTTTGTCAGTCACCCTGGCCAATTTCATGTTTTGAACTTGTTTTTGTGGGTTTTAGTCTTAGGGGAGTTTAAGCATCAATTCTATTTTCTGTAATACATGGACATGCAGGAAAACACAGACAGAAGCATACAAAGCGTCACCTTGACCAACCCAGGGAAGATAATGTTTCTGATGGATGTGAACATGATAGGATGCTCTTCAGGTGTTCGTGTCAGCCCAGTAGCTTTCTTGCCTCCAAGTTAAAGATAATGGTCTGTTTTCAAGTTCTCCTGCTGATTAAGTATTGAGATGCAGTTATTTGGGGATAATCTCCACACCCATTTTGCCATTATTACTTGCCTTTGAGGTTTTATCATTTGGTGAGATGTGAAGTTATAAGCTTTCTCCAAAAAACTCAAATATAGCAAAAATTGCTAATGATCAAAAATGGCATTTAGTTGGAAGGCAAATTTTAGGTGGAAGAGGAAAGTTCTTAGGACATACAAGAAAAATTCAGACAGTTCTGATTTGTTGTGTTCTGATTTGTTGTTAAGGAGTCCCTTAACTCCACAACAAAAGTTAGGGGAAAGGCTGTTTAACTTTTTTTTCTTAATATGAAATTTATTATCAAATTGGTTTCCATACAACACCCAGTGCTCATCCCAACAGCTGCCCTCCTCAATGCCCATCACCCACCTTCCCTTTCCTCCCACCCCCCATCAACCCTCAGTTTATTCTCAGGTTTTAAGAGTCTCTTATGTTTTGGCTCCCTCCCTCTCTAACTTTTTGTCCCCCTTCCTCTCCCCCATGGTCTTCTGTTAAGTTTCTCAGGATCCACATAAGAGTGAAAACATATGGTATCTGTCTTTCTCTGTATGACTTACTTTACTTAGCATAACACTCTCCAGTTCCATCCACATTGCTACAAAAGGCCATATTTCATTCTTTCTCAGGGCCACGTAGTATTCCATTGTATATATAAACCAGAACTTCTTTATCCATTCATCAGTTGATGGACATTTAGGCCCTTTCCATAATTTGGCTATTGTAGAAAGTGCTGCTATAAACATTGGGGTACAAGTGCCCCTATGCATCAGTACTCCTGTATCCCTTGGGTAAATTCCTAGCAGTGCTATTGCTGGGTCATAGGGTAGATCTATTTTTAATTTTTTGAGGAACCTCCACACTGTTTTCCAGAGCGGCTGCACCAGTTTGCATTCCGGCCAACAGTGCAAGAGGGTTCCCGTTTCTCCACATCCTCTCCAGCATCTATAGTCTCCTGATTTGTTCATTTTGGCCACTCTGTCTGGCATGAGGTGGTATCTCAGTGTGGTTTTGATTTGTATTTCCCTGATGAGGAGTGACATTGAGCATCTTTTCGTGTGCCTGTTGGCCATCTGGATGTCTTCTTTAGAGAAGTGTCTATTCATGTTTTCTGCCCATTTCTTCACTGGGTTATTTGTTTTTCAGGTGTGGAGTTTGGTGAGTTCTTTATAGATTTTTGATACTAGCCCTTTGTCCGATATGTCATTTGCAAATATCTTTTCCCATTCCGTTGGTTGCCTTTTAGTTTTGTTGATCGTGTCCTTTGCAGTGCAGAAGCTTTTTATCTTCATGAGTTCCCAATAGTCCACTTTTGCTTTTAATCCCCTTGCCTTTGGAGATGTGTCAAGTAAGAAATTGCTGTGGCTGAGGTCAGAGAGATTTTTTCCTGCTTTCTCCTCTAGGGTTTTGATGGTTTCCTGTCTCACATTCAGGTCCTTTATCCATTTTGAGTTTATTTCTGTGAATGGTGTAAGAAAGTGGTCTAGTTTCATCCTTGTGTTAAAGAGATGTTTCATCCATTTGTTAAAGAGACTGTCTTTTTTCCTTTGGATATTCTTTCCTGCTTTGTCAAAGATTAGTTGGCCATACTTTTGTGGGTCCAATTCTGGAGTCTCTATTCTATACCATTGGTCTATGTGTCTGTTTTTGTGCCAATACCATGCTGTCTTGATGATTACAACTTCGTAGTAAAGGCTAAAGTCTGGGATTGTGATGACTCCCGCTTTGGTTTTCTTCTTCAATATTACTTTGGCTATTCAGGGTCTTTTGTGGTTCCATATGGATTTTAGGATTGCTTGTTCTAGCTTCGAGAAGAATGCTGCTGAAATTTTGATTGGGATTGCATTGAATGTGTAGATTGCTTTGGGTAGTATTGACATTTTAACAATATTTATTCCAATCCATGAGCACGGGATGTTTTTCCATTTCTTTGTATCTTCTTCAATTTCCTTCATAAGCTTTCTATAGTTTTCAGCATACAGATCTTTTACATCTTTGGTTAGGTTTATTCCTAGGCATTTTATGCTTCTTGGTGCAATTGTGAATGGGATCAGTTTCTTTATTTGTCTTTCTGTTGCTTCATTATTAGTGTATAAGAATGCAACTGATTTCTGTACATTGATTTTGTATCCTGTGACTTTGCTGAATTCATGTGTAAGTTCTAGCAGACTTTTTGGTGGAGTCTATCAGGTTTCCAAGTATAATATCATGTTATCTGCAAAAGTGAAAGCTTGACTTCATCTTTGCCAATTTTGATGCCTTTGCTTTCCTTTTGTTGTCTGATTGCTGATGCTAGACCTTCCAACACTGTTAAACAACAGCGGTGAGAGTGGACATCCCTGTCGTGTTTCTGATCTCAGGGGGAAAGCTCTCAGTTTTTCCCCATTGAGGATGATATTAGCTGTGGGCTTTTCATAAATGGCTTTTATGATCTTTAAGTATGTTCCTTCTATCCCGATTTTCTCGAGGGTTTTTATTAAGAAAGGATGCTGAATTTTGTCAAATGCTCTTTCTGCATCAGTTGACAAGATCATATGGTTTTTATCTTTTTTTTTATTAATGTGATGTATCACACTGATTGATTTGCAAATATTGAACCAGCCCTGCATCCCAGGAATGAATCCCACTTGATCATGGTGAATAATTCTTTTATATGCTGTTGAATTCGATTTGCTAGTATCTTATTGAGAATTTTTGCATCCATATTCATCAGGGGTATTGGCTTGTAGTTCTCTTTTTTTTTTGCTGGGTCTCTGTCTGGTTTGGGAATCAAAGTAATGCTGGCTTCATAGTATGAGTCTGGAAGTTTTCCTTCCCTTTCTATTTTTTGGAACAGCTTGAGAAGGATAGGTATTATCTCTGCTTTAAATGTCTGGTAGAATTCCCCAGGGAAGCCATCTGGTCCTGGACTCCTATTTGTTGGGAGATTTTTGATAACTGATTCAATTTCTTTGCTGGTTATGGGTCTGTTCAAATTTTCTGTTTCTTCCTGTTTGGGTTTTGAAAGTGTGTGGGTGTTTAGGAATTTGTCCATTTCTTCCAGGTTGTCCAGTTTGTTGGCATATAATTTTTCATAGTATTCCCTGATAATTGTTTGTATTTCTGAGGGATTGGTTGTAATAATTCCATTTTCATTCATGATTTTACCTATTTGGGTCCTCTCCCTTTTCTTTTTGACAAGCCTGGCTAGAGGTTTATCAATTTTGTTTATTTTTTCAAAAAACCAACTCTTGGTTTCATCGATCTGCTCTACCGGTTTTTTTAGATTCTATATTGTTTATTTCTGCTCTGAATGTTATTAATTCTCTTCTTCTGCTGGGCTTGGGGTGTCTTTTCTCTTCTGCTTCTATTTCCTTTAGGTGTGCTGTTAGATTTTGTATTTGGGATTTTTCTTGTTTCTTGAGATAGGCCTGGATTGCAATGCATTTTCCTCTCAGGACTGCCTTCGCTGCATTCCAAAGCATTTGGATTGTTGTATTTTCATTTTCATTTGTTTCCATATATTTTTAAATTTCTTCTCTAATTGTCTGGTTGACCCATTCATTCTTTAGTAGGATGTTCTTTAACCTCCATGCTTTTGGAGATTTTCCAGACTTTGTCCTGTGGTTGATTTCAAGTTTCATAGCATTGTGATCTGAAAGTGTGCATGGTGTGATACTTACGAAGGTCTGTTTTGTGACCCAGTGTGTGATATATCTTGGAGAATGTTCCATGTGCACTCGAGAAGAAAGTATATTCTGTTACTTCAGGATGCAGAGTTATAAATATATCTGTCACATCCATCTGATCCAATGTATCATTCAGGGCCCTTGTTTCTTTATTGATCCTGTGTCTAGATGATCTATCCATTGTTGTAAGTGGGGTATTAAAGTCCCCTGCAATTACCACATTCTTATCAATAAGGTTGCTTATGTTTATGATTGTTTTATATATTTGGGGACTCCGGTATTTGGCGCATAGACATTTATAATTGTTAGCTCTTCCTGATGGATAGACCCTGTAATATATAATGCCGTTCTTCATCTCTTGTTACAGCCTTTAATTTAAAGTCAGTTTGTCTGATATGAGTATGGTTACTCCAGCTTTCTTTTGACTTCCAGTAGCATGATAGATAGTTCTCCATGCCCTCACTTTCAATCTGAAGGTGTCCTCAGATCTAAAATCAGTCTCTTGTAGACAGCAAATAGATGGGTCTTGTTTTTATCCATTCTGATACCCTATGTCTTTTGGTTGGAGCATTTAGTCCATTTAAATTCAGTGTTATTATTGAAGGATATGGGTTTAGAGTCATTGAGATGTCTGTAGGTTTCATGCTTGTAGTGGTGTCTCTGGTACTTTGTGGTCCTTGCAACATTTCACTCACAGAGTCCCCCTTAGGATCTCTTGTACGGCTGGTTTAGTGGTGATGAATTCCTTCAGTTTTTGTTTGTTTGGGAAAACCTTTATCTCTCCTTCTATTCTGAATGACAGACTTGCTGGATAAAGGATTCTTGGCTGCTTATTTTTTCTGTTCCTCACATTGATGATTTGCTGCCATTCCTTTCTGGCCTGTCAAGTTTCAGTAGATAGGTCTGCTACTACTCTTATGTGTCTACCTTTGTAAGTTAGGTCCTGTTTATCCCTAGCTGCTTTCAGGATTCTCTCTTCATCCTTGTATTTTGCCAGTTTCACTATGATATGTCTTGTAGAAGATCAATTCAAGTTACGTCTCAGGGGAGTTCTCTGTGCCTCTTGGATTTCAATGCCTGTTTCCTTCCCCAGATCAGGGAAGTTCTCAGCTATGATTTGTTCAAGTACACCTTCAGCCCCTTTCTCTCTCTCTTCTTCTTCTGGAATTCCTATGATACGGATATTGTTCCGTTTGATTGCATCACTTAGTTCTCTAATTCTCCCGGATTTTTTTTTTTTATCTCTCTTTTTCTCAGCTTCCTCTTTTTCCATAATTTTATCATCTAATTCACCTATTCTCTCCTCTGCCTCTTCAGTCCATGCTATGGCTACCTCCATTTTATTTTGCTCCTCATTTATAGCATTTTTAAGTTCCTCATGACTATTTTTTAGCCCCTTGATATCTGTAGTAATAGATTCTCTGCTGTCCTCTATGCTTTTTTCAAGCCCAGCAGTTAATTTTATGACTATTATTCTAAATTCTTGTTCTGTTATATTGCTTAAATCAGTTTTGATCAATTCGCTAGCTGTTGCTACTTCCTGGAGTTTCTTTTGAGGAGAATTCTTCCGTTTTGACGTTTTGGTTAGTCCCTGCAGTAACTCCAAACTGAAGGGCAGTTCCCCTGTGCTGTCCTGAGAAACTTGTGTTGGTGGGCGGGGCCACAGTCAGACCCCAACCCACCGCTGAGGCCACAGTCAGACTGGTGTGTACCTTATCTTCCCCTCTCCCAGGGGCAGGACTCACTGTGGAGTGGTGTGCCCCCTGTCTGGGCTGCTTGCACACTGCCAGGGTTGTGGTGCTGCTTCAATAGGATCTGGCCAAGGGCGTTTTAGATGGGGTGGATCTGAAAGGTGCACAGGGGCAGGAGGGGGTGGCTTACCTAGCTTTACCATGGGTGGTACCCTGCGGGAGGGGCCCTGCAGCACTGGGAGGGAGGTAGGCCCCTTTGGAGGGATGTATCCACAGAAGTATAGCATTGGGCATTTGCACGGTGCAAGCAAGTTGGGTGACAGGAACTGGTTCCCTTTGGAATTCCGGCTGGGGGATGGGAGAGGGAAATGGCGCTTGCCAGATCCTTTGTTTCCCCGCCAAGCTCTGTGTTTCCGGGGCTCAACAACTCTCTCTCCTGGCGTCGTCTCGCCCTCCCTGCTCTCTGATAGCAGAGCTGTTGACTTTTAACATTCTAGATGTTAAGTCCCACTGGCTGTCAGAACTCACGGAATCTGGCTCCTCCGCTTTTGGAAACCAGACTTCAGGGGCTCTGCCTTGCCCTGTGGACTGCTCCTCCACTGCCCTGGCTCCCTCCCGCCAGTCCATGTAGCACACACCACCTCTCCGCCCTTCCTACACTCTTCCGTGGGACTTTTGTCTACACTTGGCTCTGGAGAGTCTGTTCTGCTAGTCTTCTGGCTGTTTTCTCGGTTATTTAGCCAGATGTGGGTGGAATCTAAGCGATCAGCAGGATGAGGTGAGCCCAGCATCCTTATACGCCACCAACTTCTCCGGTTCGTTTAACTTATTTTGAAGGTGTTTTATTTGCACATTTCATTTGATAAAGTCTTAGCATTCTGCTCTCTTAATGGAATAAATCAAAATCAAACAGTTTTAGCAGGTGGTCTAGGACCCAGAGAGGCTTTTGTGACAGAATGGTATGATGGGACTATTCATGACATAGGTGTTTCCTGAGGGCTGGTTTTGAGCACATGCTTTAGATCCTGTGGGTTTCTGTCATATTCCTTCAACACCACTGTAATGTCTCTTGGAATGTCATCCTTTAGTACTTTGGGGACTTAGCTTTGAGAGACTTGGAGAGATATTTTAAGGAATCCATAGGCATTTGGGCTGTTTCTCAACTGCATAGTTACCTCTGTGCTCTTTGTGACATTCACTTTTAGTGTGAACCAAATTAAATGAAATGGATAAATTCAATATGTTGGTAAAATCTAATGTATTGACAACTATGTACTATATATTTTCCTTAAAAATCTGAAAAGCTAGTAGCAAAACTTTTCTGGAGGTGTTTTAGAAATCAGTTAATGAGAATGCCTGGAAACAATAATTTGAGATTTTCCTATTAGAGGAGTTTAGATGATATCTCTGCTTTCTTATCAAGAAAGATGATCTCCCCACCCTGTCTGGGGAACAGGATTATATTATCTCCTAAAGATCATTTAGGGGAGAGTATTCTGATCAGGGAGAAGACTGATTCTAGAGTCTTGGGTCTTTGTGAAAGAATACCACTGTTCATGAGTGAGAATAATTATGCCCATTTTCAAAGAATTTCTTTCTGCCAGCATCTATATTTTCTGTAGTTAATTACTCTATTAGTTATTATAGACTCCATTATATGCATTAATGGTAGATTTATAATATCACTATTATCTTTAACCTTGACTATTATTTATAATGATAAAATAATAAAACACAACAGTGAGTTATGACTGCTAATCTACATTACATTTTCTAAGATAACTACTGTAGAAAAAGAATTATATAAATGACTGTAAGGCTATTTCCCGACAGATTTATGAAAGATTATATTAGTTCAGCATAAATAATTTTGAGGTAAATTCTATTATTAAAATTCATTTTAGTACTCATCATAATACATGTTAAATGAGTTTTGAATGATGGTAGAAACAGTACAAATTCATGTAAATATTGGGAGGTGGACAGTGTCTGTTGGCAGAACTTAGACTCAAGGGACAAGCAATCTGGGCTCTAGTCCTTATTCTGCTGGTAACATTTGTGGCTTTGGCCAAATAACTGTACTTCTTTGGAGCCCAGTTTACTCACCCACAAAATGACAAGGTTAATCATGATAATCTCTGATGCTCTAATTCTGTGATTTGTGATCAGAACCATGGGAATATTTCTACTTACTCTGTCTATAAAATGAGAAGATGAGGAGGTGACATCAGGTTCTCTTTGTGCATGTGTGTACATGTGCTGGTTCCCTTCAGCTGTCTTCACCTTGTTGAGTTGAATGTGGGATGGTTGCCTTTACTTTTCTCCAGGGAATGCCCACACCTGTGCTTGACATCTCTGACCTGAGCAATGTGTCTTCCTTCTTCTAGCCTTATAGCCTGTTGTTGAAGTTCAACTTCTACTACTACTAACTACTTTTACTACTTCTCCTCCTACCCCTCCTTCTACTGCTGCTTCTCCTCCCCCCTTCTACTTCCGCCCCTCCTCTTCTCCCCCTCCCTGTTTCTACCCACCCCCCTCCCCTGCTCTTCTTCCCACTTCTCTTCTTCCCGTCCCCCTTCCACCCCTCCCCCCCTCTTCCTTCTTCCTTTCTACCTGCAGGCATCAAGTTTTGGAAATGATTATTGTAAAACTGCCTAAGATTCCCTCCTTAATTCCATGTCTACACTGGTCTCTGCTGTCTTCTGCCTGTGTATCCCTTAGTTATTGCCTGAAGGCCTTCTGGACTGTGCGCTGCCCCTACCTTAGACACCTGTTTTTGTACTTTTAATGTGCTTCTGACTACCTCCTTGCCCTTTCCTGTGTCTGTCTTGAAGTTGGGGTCTGTGTCTATTTGTCTTTGAATCATCAGCACTTAACAAAGAGTCTAGCTATAGGACTGAGGCTCTGTAGTTCTTGTTTGGATTAGGAGAGTGTTAAATTGTTTTGGAACAATCTGTTTAGGGACAGATAAGGAAATATATAGAACATTTTATAAAGATTTTTTTTTTTTTTTGTTTAAAATGTAACTGTTAAGAATACGCAGTTTCCTGAGATTTCTGAGTAGCTGCAGATATGCACAGCTCCAGATGGAAGCCCTGAGACATACTTTGCTGGACACTGAATGTGGCCGATTTTGCCCACTAAGTGTTCATGAGCATGGAGCTATACTGAAGAGACTAGAGGAGGTGATGATTTATTTAAACATTTTTGGTGTAAAGGTTTAAGGGAGAAAGAATGTTTTAAATAAGCAGATAGAAAGCTGCTTTAGCAGTTAGTGGTAAAGTATTTATTTTCTTGGAATGAACATTGACTTTGGAGCCAGAAGACCTGTTTTAAAATCTCAGTCTGTCACTTACCAGCTGAATAAGTTAGGGCAAATCATGAGTTTCCTTAACTGCTGATCGGAGGCATGATTTATCCTCTGCCTCTATAGGGTTGCTAGGAGAGTTCAGGGATATACTTTGTAAAAGAGCTTTGTAAACTGTAAAGTACCATACAAATATTTTCACTTACTATTATTTCAATAACGTTATGAAAATAAATCTTTTTTTTGTCATAGTAATGACTCAAAGCCAGAACTTGGCATGATGTGTCTATATATAATACAGTAGGGGTTTCAAGGATAAATACAATATAATTCTTCCTTTCAAGTGTTATGTGTGATAATGTTAATTACTGGAGGATATAGAATTTAGATGGTACCTTGGATCCTTCTTCCGGAGACTGTCCAAACACAGTGAATATGAGACTTTCAGATTTATTCAAGTATTTTTTTAAAAGAACAAAGAAGGTGGTGTTACATTGATCTATGCATGTTTAATATATATCTTCTCCATCAAAATGTGAGCTCCTAGAGAAGGGGACCCTGTTGGTTTTGTTCACTAACACATATCCCTTGCCTGGCACAATATCTGGCATGATTGTGGCACACAGTAGGTGCTCAATATTTGTTAAATAAACAGCTTTATGGATGAATTTCTTACTGAGATTTTTTTCTTTAAACACCTAATGCAGAACATTGCTTTAGGGATTGGATAGCCTGATAATATTCAATGATACATTGAATTAGCAACCCATGGTATTAATTCCTACTTATCCACTTGGTAAGTTGAGACTCATTAATATATTCTATTTTTCAATGTTAAGACTAATTGGATAATGGTGACAGCTGTATCCTTTTTGATGGTTTGTATAAAAAAAATACTCTTGGAATTAGTTTGTTTCTGGTTTTAATTACTATTCCTAGGGAAAATTGCCCTGTAAATAGGAAAAATAGACTTGCATAAATACTTTATCTAGTATTAATGAAATTAACTGCATAAGTTATTATTATTTTTAGGCATATGGATGCATAGTTTTTTTTAAGGTATTATTAAAAAAGGTGTAAGAAATTGGAAATCTGCTTAAAAAGTATGGTGTTTATTTTGTACTTAGCTACTGATTATATTATTAGGAAGAAAAGGGTACAGTGATAAATGGTATCAAAAATTATTTGATCAAATGGCTTATAGTTTACTTAAACCTGAGCCTGACTTCCAAATAAACACTATTGTACAGGCACACATACACATGCTTGTGGTCCAAACATTGAGTCTTGTAGACGCCTGCTCAGCAGAGTTCCCTAAAAGAAGCATCTGTGAAATCTAGTGTTTGCAATTTTCAGAGCAAATCTCACTGTTTTCACTGAAGTAATGTGATGTAATGCCTTTTTACTAACTGATCCGTAAGTGTGCATTCTCATACAGGAACTCTGAACTTACATTAAGTACTCTTGGTATCCCTGGAAGACAGAGCAGGGGCTTGTAAATTCCTCCAGGATGCCTCTTATTGTTGGTACTTTCACTTAAAGTTATCATCGTCACCTATAAGAGCCAGAAAAATCCCTTCAAATGAAAAGAAATTGCTGAATCAAATCCATAACTCTTAGGGAAAAATAAGATTGTTAATGCAAATTTATTTACTTTGGAGTTCACGGAAAACAAACATTAGTGCTGTAAGTTTTGCACATTACCATGGCAAATGTTGTAGTTCAACAGTTACTTTGCCTAGCTTATCTTTTTCCCCATATTTCTTCTCTCCTTTTCAGATGGTTTTAATCTTACTGTTTAGATAGTACTTTGTAGAAAATACATACTACTTCATATTTGTTTTGCAAAAGTTATTCCTTGACTTGAGCATATAGGAAAATTGTGTGTGTGTGTGTGTGTGTGTGTGTGTGTGTGTGTGTGTGATTACATGTCTACAGGGAAGCTTGCAAATAGATTTATGTCTTACTTCTGTGATCTCAAATGTATTTGTTCTTTGTAAGCTTACTTTACAAGGAGTAGGACTTGACTAGGGTGGTGAAGTATGTTTTGTTTTTGGTGACTCCATTCCATTTAATGAAGTCCTTTTATGTGTGCCAAGAACCATGCTAATCACTTCAAGAAAGCACAGAGTTTTTCAGGGGCACCTGGATGGCTCAGTTGGGTGAGTGTACTACTTTTGATTTCAGCTCAGGTCATGATCTCATGGATTTGTGGGATTGATCCTCATGCTGGGCTCTACGCTGACAGTGTGGAGCCTACTTGGGATCCTCTCCCTTCCCCTCTCTCTCTGCCCCTCCCCTACTCGTGTGCACATGTACTCTCTCTCTCAAAATAAAATAAACTTAAAAGCACAGAGGTTTTCAGACTTATGTAAGTGAAGTTTATTTAGAAGGTCAATATATAAAACTGAAAATAAAAGAAGAGCTGACTTGGCTGAAATGTCAGGTGGGACATTTGGTGGGACACTCTCCCTCAGTAACTCCTTCCTTGAGGCACTTTCATCTGGAGACTCTGGGCCCAGGATTGGGGGGTGATGGTGGGCATGGAAAACAGTTTGGAAATCAGTCATTTGATCCTTTAGTAATAGAAAACATTATTGCTGATTGTGTTATCTGTTGAGTGTTTTGGAGAGTATTTACAAAAATTTTTTTAAATGTTTATTTATTTTTGAGGGGGCAGGGAGGGGCAGAGAGAGAGGGTGACACAGCATCCAAAGCAGGCTCCAGGCTCCAAGCTGTCAGCACGGAGCCTGACGTGGGGCTCAAACTCATGAACAGTGAGATATGACCTGAGCCAGTTGGGCGCTTAACCAACCGAGCCACCCAGGTGCCCCAGTATTTTGGAGAGTATTAAGGAGGAAAGACTTCTTTCCACATAAATGGCCTATATTTGATAGCAACTAACAATTAATAGTACCTCTTGGGGAAAAGAAAATGTTAGTAGTGGGTAGAACACACTTAGAAAATATTCAGTGGATTAAGTAATACGAAATACATTCTTTCTTGAAAATCAAGTTTTGTGCAGTTATTGTTTTTACTAAGTTTTATAAAGATTTCAGACAAAAATTAACTTGATTTTTATGATTACTCAGGATATTAACTTACATGTATATGGATACTGAACTGTATTTTGAATCCCAGATGAAAAAGAACTGCTTATATTTTTAATGTTAGTTATTCACTGAAACTTCCTTGTTAGGGCTTTTTTTTTTTTTTTTTTTTTTTTCCCTGCAGTTCCCTCATCTGTGACTATCTGCAGATGTGGCTGGTAGAGTTTCTCTTTTTCATCTAATTGTTCTGTTAGGAAATGGGCCATAAGATAGCATAAGGGTGGGCCTAAGCTCTGGCTCAGTTCCTTTGCTCAGGGGCTTTTTCTTCTGGTAGGGTTTTAACTCAAATACCTCATTCTCTAGGCCATGCTTGGAATGGGCCCATGTTAGGAAATGGGCCATAAAATAGCATAAGTGTGGGCCTAAGCTCTGGCTCAGTTTCTTTGCTCAGGGGCTTTTTTTTCTGTAGGGTCTCAGCTCAAATACCCCATTCTCTACGCCATGCTTTTAGATGCCTCGCTTTGAGTGACACCTCCTTACAAACCCCTTAATTGTAGTGCAGATTGCTCAGGGAGCCCACTCTGAAACTCAGATTTGTGTACCAGAGGTGTCTGTGATAACACCTGTGAGGGGGAGGGAAGGCAGGACCGCACAGAAAGGGAAGTGAAACTGCAGTAGAGCCATGGCAGATCCCACAGGCAGCTGGAACTGTCAGGTCCCTTCTGAATTACCCCAAACTGAAGCAAGAGGATCTGGCTTTTATATTCTTGTATGGATCACTCATTGGATACCGGCTACCACTGCCTCCTGTTCTAGAGGCCATGATGTTGGGAGAGGGAACATGACTTTGAGTGGGTGTAAGTGGAGCCTTCCTTTAGAGAATGGAATGAAGGCCTCATCTGGAAGGGAGTACCTACCACAGCATCCCTTATAGTCCTATGTTCTGTTTCTCACATTCATCTGTTTTTATGAACTGAAAATGAAGTAAGCAATCCTCTCTTTTCCACAGTTAACTAATGAGACTTTATAATTTAAAATATGAATGCTTAAAGTTTAATAAATGCACAAATATTAAAACTTGTTAACATCATCAGTAATGTGAAAATGTAATCACACATATAAAATCCATAGTTGTTCAGTCTTCTTTTTGACACAGGAGTATGCCTTGATTAAAAAGTATAGTGTAAATTAACCACTTAAGAAAGATTGAGTTTTGTGGAATATAAATAGGTATTTTACTTTTTGATTCATGAAGTTTTGTGTAACAAGAACCAAGGAAAACTTTTGTACTTGTTTAATGGTTTTGTTCTTTATATCTGCATTTTATATCTGCATTTTATATCTTTATATCTGCATTTTAAGCAACAAGTGCTGTTGTCTTTTGCTTGGTGAATACTGTAATTTTAGTTTGAGAGGTTAGTGACTTTTTTGTTTCAATTTTGAGTTTTAAGAGAGATAAAGGTATGGGGCACCTGGGTGGCTCAGTCAACTGAGCATCTGACTTCAGCTCAGGTCATGATCTCATGGTTTGTGAGTATGAGCCCCACATCTGCTGTCTGCCTGTCAATGCAAAACCCACTTTGGATCCTCTGTCCCCCTCTCTCTGCCCCTCCTCTGGTTGTGCTCTCCGCAAAATAAATGAATATTTACAAAAATGTAATAAAGGGAGAGAAGATGGCGGCGTAGGAGAATGCTGGGCTCACCGCGCATCCTGCTGATTACTTAGATTCCACCTACACCTGCCTAAATAACCCAGAAAACCACCAGAAGACTAGCAAAACGGAGTCTCCAGAGTCAAGCGCAGACGAAAGGGCCACAGAAGAGGGTAGGAAGGGCAGAGAGGTGGTGCGCGCTGCATGGACTGGCGGGAGGGAGCTGGGGCGGAGGGGCAGCCTGCTGGCCAAGAAGAGCCCCTGAGTCTGGCTGGCAAAAACAGAGGGGCCAGATGGAGTGTGTTCCGACAGCAAGCATGACTTAGCATCTGGGAGGTCATAAGTTAACAGCTCTGCTCAGAAAGTGGGAAGGCTGGAGGACAAAGGGAGGGAGAGTTGCTGAGCCCCGGGACGACAGAGCTCAGTTTGGCGGGGAACAAAGGCGCTTGCCAGTGCCATCTCTCTCGCCCATACCCCAGCCAAAATCCCAAAGGGAACCAGTTCCTGCCAGGGAACTTGCTTGCTCCGCGCAAACACCCAACGCTGTGCTTCTGCGGAGCCACCCCTCCGGCAGCGGATCTGACTCCCTCCCGCTGCCACAGGGCCCCTCCTGAAGTGGATCACCTAAGGAGAAGCGAACTAAGCCTGCCCTTCCTGCCCCCATGCACCTTGCCTACCCACCCCAGCTAATACGCCAGATCCCCAGCACCACAAGCCTGGCAGTGTGCAAGTAGCCCAGATGGGCCATGCCACCCCACAATGAATCCCACCCTTAGGAGTGGGGAAGAGAAGGCACACACCAGTCTGACTGTGGCCCCAGCAGTGGGCTGGGGGCAGACATCAGGTATGACTGCGGCCCCGCCCACCAACTCCAGTTATACACCACAGCACAGGGGAAGTGCCCTGTGGGTCCTCACCACTCCAGGGACTATCCAAAATGACCAAACGGAAGAATTCCCCTCAAAAGAATCTCCAGGAAATAACAACAGCTAATGAACTGATCAAAAAGGATTTAAATAATATAACAGAAAGTGCATTTAGAATAATAGTCATAAAATTAATTGCTGGGCTTGAAAACAGTATAGAGGACAGCAGAGAATCTATTGCTACAGAGATCAAGGGACTAAGGAACAGTCAGGAGGAGCTGAAAAATGCTTTAAACGAGATGCAAAATAAAATGGAAAGGACCACGGCTCGGATTGAAGAGGCAGAGGAGAGAATAGGTGAACTAGAAGATAAAATTATGGAAAAAGAGGAAGCTGAGAAAAAGAGAGATAAAAAAATCCAGGAGTATGAGGGGAAAATTAGAGAACTAAGTGATACACTAAAAAGAAATAATATACGCATAATTGGTATCCCAGAGGAGGGAGAGAGAGGGAAAGTTGCTGAAGGTGTACTTGAGGAAATAATAGCTGAGAACTTCCCTGAACTAGGGAAGGAAAAAGGCATTGAAATCCAAGAGGCACAGAGAACTCCCTTCAGACATAACTTGAATCGATCTTCTTCACGACATATCATAGTGAAACTGGCAAACTACAAGGATAAAGAGAAAATTCTGAAAGCAGCGAGGGATAAACGTGCCCTAACATATAAAGGGAGACTTATAAGACTCGTGACTGATCTCTCTTTTGAAACTTGGCAGGCCAGAGAGGATTGGCAGGAGATCTTCAATGTGTTGAACAGAAAAAAATATGCAGCCAAGAATCCTTTATCCAGCAAGTCTGTCATTCAGAATAGAAGGAGAGATAAAGGTCTTCCCAAACAAACAAAACTGAAGGAATTCATCACCACTGAACCAGCCCTACAAGAGATCCTAAGGGGGATCCTGTGAGACAAAGTACCAGAGACATCGCTACAAGCATAAAACATGCAGACATCACAATGACTCTAAACCTGTATCTTTCCATAATAACACTGAATGTAAATGGATTAAATGCGCCAACCAAAAGACATAGGGTATCAGAATGGATAAAAAACCAAGACCCATCTATTTGCTGTCTACAAGAGACTCATTTTAGACCTGAGGACACCTTTAGATTGAGAGTGAGGGGATGGAGAACTATTTATCATGCTACTGGAAGCCAAAAGAAAGCTGGAGTAACCATACTTATATCAGACAAACTAGACTTTAAATTAAAGGCTGTAACAAGAGATGAAGGGCATTATATAATAATTACAGGGTCTATCCATCAGGAAGAGCTAACAATTATAAATGTCTATGCGCCGAATACCGGAGCCCCCAAATATATAAAACAATTACTCATAAACATAAGCAACCTTATTGATAAGAATGTGGTAATTGCAGGGGACTTTAACACTCCACTTACAGAAATGGATAGATCATCTAGACACAGGATCAATAAAGAAACAAGGGCCCTGGATGATACATTGGATCAGATGGACTTGACAGATATATTTAGAACTCTGCATCCCAAAGCAACAGAATATACTTTCTTCTCGAGTGCACATGGAACATTCTCCAAGATAGATCATATACTGGGTCACAAAACAGCCCTTCATAAGTATTCAAGAATTGAAATTATACCATGCATACTTTCAGACCACAATGCTATGAAGCTTGAAATCAACCCCAGGAAAAAGTCTGGAAAACCTCCAAAAGCATGGAAGTTAACACCCTACTAAAGAATGAGTGGGTCAACCAGGCAATTAGAGAAGAAATTAAAAAATATATGGAAACAAACGAAAATGAAAATACAACAATCCAAACGCTTTGGGACGCAGCGAAGGCAGTCCTGAGAGGAAAATACATTGCAATCCAGGCCTATCTCAAGAAACAAGAAAAATCCCAAATACAAAATCTAACAGCACACCTAAAGGAAATAGAAGCAGAACAGCAAAGGCAGCCTAAACCCAGCAGAAGAAGAGACTTAATAACATTCAGAGCAGAAATAAACAATATAGAATCTAAAAAAACTGTAGAGCAGATCAACGAAACCAAGAGTTGGTTTTTTGAAAAAATAAACAAAATTGACAAACCTCTAGCCAGGCTTCTCAAAAAGAAAAGGGAAATGACCCAAATAGATAAAATCATGAATGAAAATGTAATTATTACAACCAATCCCTCAGAAATACAAACAATTATCAGGGAATACTATGAAAAATTATATGCCAACAAATTGGACAACCTGGACGAAATGGACAAATTCCTAAACACCCACACTCTTCCAAAACTCAATCAGGAGGAAATAGAAAGCTTGAACAGACCCATAACCAGTGAAGAAATTGAATCGGTTATCAAAAATCTCCCAACAAATAAGAGTCCAGGACCAGATGGCTTCCCAGGGGAGTTCTACCAGACGTTTAAAGCAGAGATAATACCTATCCTTCTCAAGCTATTCCAAGAAATAGAAAGGGAAGGAAAACTTCCAGACTCATTCTATGAAGCGAGTATTACTTTGATTCCTAAACCAGACAGAGACCCAGTAAAAAAAGAGAACTACAGGCCAATATCCCTGATGAATATAGATGCAAAAATTCTCAATAAGATACTAGCAAATCGAATTCAACAGCATATAAAAAGAATTATTCACCATGATCAAGTGGGATTCATTCCTGGGATGCAGGCCTGGTTCAACATTCGCAAATCAATCAACGTGATACATCACATTAATAAAAGAAAAGATAAGAACCATATGATCCTGTCAATCGATGCAGAAAAGGCCTTTGACAAAATCCAGCACCCTTTCTTAATAAAAACCCTTGAGAAAGTCAGGATAGAAGGAAAATACTTAAACATCATAAAAGCCATTTATGAAAAGCCCACAGCTAACATCATCCTCAATGGGGAAAAACTGAGAGCTTTCCCCTGAGATCAGGAACACGACAGGGATGCCCACTCTCACCACTGTTGTTTAACATAGTGTTGGAAGTTGTAGCATCAGCAATCAGACAACACAAGGAAATCAAAGGCATCAAAATTGGCAAAGATGAAGTCAAGCTTTTGCTTTTTGCAGATGACATACTATACATGGAAAATCTGATAGACTCCACCAAAAGTCTGCTAGAACTGATACATGAATTCAGCAAAGTTGCAGGATACAAAATCAATGTAGAGAAATCAGTTGCATTCTTATACACTAACAATGAAGCAACAGAAAGACAAATAAAGAAACTGATCCCATTCACAATTGCACCAGGAAGCATAAAATACCTAGGAATAAATCTACCCAAAGATGTAAAAGATCAGTATGCTGAAAACTATAGAAAGGTTATGAAGGTAATTGAAGAAGATATAAAGAAATGGAAAGACATTCCTGCTCATGGATTGGAAGAATAAATACTGTCAAAATGTCAATACTACCCAAAGCTATCTACACATTCAATGCAATCCCAATCAAAATTGCATCAGCATTCTTCTCGAAACTAGAACAAGCAATCCTAAAATCCATATGGAACCACAAAAGGCCCCGAATAGCCAAAGTAATTTTGAAGAAGACCAAAGCAGGAGGCATCACAATCCCTGACTTTAGCCTCTACTACAAAGCTGTCATCATCAAGACAGCATGGTATTGGTACAAAAAACAGACACATAGACCAATGGAATATAATAGAAACCCCAGAACTAGACCCACAAACGTATGGCCAACTCATCTTTGACAAAGCAGGAAAGAACATCCAATGGAAAAAAGACAGTCTCTTTAACAAATGGTGCTGGGAGAACTGGACAGCAACATGCAGAAGGTTGAAACTAGACCACTTTCTCACACCATTCACCAAAATAAACTCAAAATGGATAAAGGACCTGAATGTGAGACAGGAAACCATCAAAACCCTAGAGGAGAAAGCAGGAAAAGACCTCTCTGACCTCAGCCATAGCAATCTCTTACTCGACACATCCCCAAAGGCAAGGGAATTAGAAGCAAAACTGAACTACTGGGACCTTATGAAGATAAAAAGCTTTTGCACAGCAAAGGAAACAACCAACAAAACTAAAAGGCAACCAACGGAATGGGAAAAGATATTTGCAAATGACATATCGGACAAAGGGCTTGTATCCAAAATCTATAAAGAGCTCACCAAACTCCACACCTGAAAAACAAATAACCCAGTGAAGAAATGGGCAGAAAACATGAATAGACACTTGTCTAAAGAAGACATCCGGATGGCCAACAGGCACATGAAAAGATGCTCAACATTGCTCCTCATCAGGGAAATACAAATGAAAACCACACTAGATATCACCTCACGCCAGTCAGAGTGGCCAAAATGAACAAATCAGGAGACTATAGATGCTGGAGAGGATGTGGAGAAACGGGAACCCTCTTGCACTATTGGTGGGAATGCAAACTGGTGCAGCCACTCTGGAAAACAGTGTGGAGGTTCCTCAGAAAATTAAAAATAGACCTACCCTATGACCCAGCAATAGCACTGCTAGGAATTTACCCAAGGGATACAGGAGTACTGATGCACAGGGGCACTTGTACCCCAATGTTTATAACAGCACTCTCAACAATAGCAAATTATGGAAAGAGCCTAAATGTCCATCAACTGATGAATGGATAAAGAAATTGTGGTTTATATACACAATGGAGTACTACATGGCAATGAGAATGAATGAAATATGGCCTTTTGTAGCAACATGGATGGAACTGGAGAGTGTGATGCTAAGTGAAATAAGCCGTACAGAGAAAGACAGATACCATATGTTTTCACTCTTATGTGGATCCTGAAAAACTTAACCGAAACCCATGGGGGAGGGGAAGGAAAAAAAAAAAAAGAGGTTAGAGTAGGAGAGAGCCAAAACATAAGAGACTCTTAAAAACTGAGAACAAACTGAAGGTTGATGGGAGGTGGGAGGGAGGGGAGGGTTGGTGATGGTTATTGAGGAGGGCACCTTTTGGGATGAACACTGGGTGTTGTATGGAAATCAATTTGACAATAAATATCATATATTGAAAAAAAATAATATGAAAAAAATGTAATAAAGGTAGGAAGGGTAGCTGGAGAAGAATTTTGTGTGAATATTGGAACTTTGGTCTGTTAGTTGCAGGCAGAAAAATTTTTCTTCCGAAGTTGGATCACCGTCCAGTGATCGCAGTGATCATTGTGTATTTGCTTGGGGAGGGAGGTGCTCATTAGCCCCTCACACTTCCTTCAGGTGGCATCTTTGTGGTGATTGGTGAAGAAACAGGAATGAAATACAGGGCTGGAAAGCACATCTTGGGCTTTGGCATCCCATCACCCAACCCAATACAGGGGTTGGGTGTCAGCTCTGTTGTCCTTCTTGCTCAAGTAAATCCCTTTAAGCCTTGGTTTCCTCATCAGTAAAATGGAGGTGGTAGTAGTAGAATTTGCACAAGGTCTGGCATAGTATAAATGTTCAATAAACAGTAGCTGTGATGAGCTGTTATAGTATTTATTGGTCAGTTATTCTTTTCACTGAGCTTTCCACCCCTTAATAACTATAGAGAACAAGGCAGGTGCATAAGCTTATGCCAGTAAAAGCGGGGAGAGTCAGTTTAGACTCGTCTATCAGAAAACTGTCCTTGGGGATGTGAGCTTTATTCTTTTTGGGAGATGACTATAAGAGAAATTGCAAGAAGAAAAGGAAACACAAGAAGAGGAAAGGGCTACTTCACATGTAGCCTCAGTTAAGAGAGGGGAGTAAAGAACAGTGCTGTTTTAGGACTGATCTGCTTGAAGATGACACGGACCTAGAAGGGTTCTCCCTCTGCTCAGGGCTTGGTAAGACTGCCCTAGATGTTACAGAGTGGGTTGAAGCTGGGCCATCAGGAGGTGCCAGAAGCACCTGTTGGTGAGACTGGCAGAGGAACTCACACAGCTACCTATGTCAGACAGCACAGTGACAGAGATATGGGCGGGGAGGGGGGCGTAGCTGAGAACATTTCTTTCTAAGCATGTTAGTGACAGTCCCAGGGTTCCACCCCAAATTAGGGAGACTTTCAGGGAGTGATCTGAAAAGTAGGAGTTTCTCTTTGAGAAGTGCTGATAAACACTTCTAATGAACTAATGGACTGAGCATACCTTGAAAAGAAATACAGTAGGCCACTTTGTAGAGAAAACCTGAATCAGAGGAATGGATCTACTACATTGTGAAAAATACACCTTTGCCTACTGACAGTTTGAACTGTCAGCCTGATATTATTCATTCAAGATCGTGTTTATATTACACCCATCAGGATAACACTACTTTAGGTCTCTTTGAGTAAACCACCCAAAGATGTGCTTAGAGGGATTATTCTGTTTTCTTTGGTCTTCAAATTAGATTTTTAAAAAAATTCATAAAAGACTCTGGTTTTAAATAAAATATCACCCTGTAAATATCTAATTAGTGTGTTCATAGTTCATTAGTGATTCATAGTTTCTTAATATTAGCAGAATTGTTGGCAGTATTTATTATATCTGAAACAAAAACACTGTCCTGAAGGTTAGATGAGCAATTAATAATTTCAACAAACCATTATGTACTTGAGGGCATACAATGATAGGCATCTTATTTGGTGGATTTCAAAGAATACAGAGAAGGGCAAGACACATTCATATCCTTGAAGAATTAAGAATTAGCTGCATAACCAGCTAGTGGTGTAGTACATAGTAGAGTGCCTGGCTATGAACTGGGTACTCACTATACAAGGTATGTTAAAAAGGATAATTCATGTGAAAATTTCCAGGTTGTGGTAGTCATTCTGTCCCTCATAGAACTCATTGGTATCCAGTCAAAAGTGACTTACGCACACTGAACAGAAGCTAGCTCTGGAAAGTAGTAGATGATAAATACTACATGAAAAATAGAAGGGCACTGGAAGAAAGAAAAGGGGTGAGATTGCTGAGATTTATAGTGGTCAGTCAAAGCTTCAAGGAGGAGGTGGAATCAGGGCTTGGAAGGCTGGGGTTTGAAGTGGAATGGAGAGGGCTATTTGAGGTGAGGCGTGAGGTTAAAGCCCATGTGAGTGATAGAATAATTCATAGTCTAGCCTACTGAGAGCAGACTGTTGATGTTTAAAGCTAGGGCTAAACTGTGTGTGTGGGAGGTCCTTGGAATAAAGGTAAGGAGGTAAGGAATAAAGGTAATGGAGGTAAGGAATAAAGGGTCTTATGATAGTGTTTCAAAAACTCTAGCTGCCCAGGGAGATTCAGGAAGAGAGTTTAATTATTATAGTAGTCTAGTTGGGGGCAAATCAAACTTGAAATTGATGTGATGCTAAGGGAGATGGATATGAGGTTTTGGGTATAGAGTGGATAGGACTTGTGACTGGCAATGAGGGAAGAGAGATTGAAAAATCAGGAAGAGTTGACTTAGTTTGGAAGGCTAAGGGAAAATGGAGTTATGAATGCTTAGAGAGAGAATCATTTTAAAGGAGGAGGAAGTCATGAATTTGATCTTATGGGTGTTGAAACTTCTGAAGTGATAGCCTAGGAACTTTTCCAGGCCATAGAACTCCTCTCAGCCAGGTCACTCATTGTCTGTGGTAAGTCCCTCTGTGTATGGGCCCTCCAGCTTGTCTCTGTTTAGTTACAAGTTCCTCTTGCTACATAGATTTTAAACAGGGAAGGAAAGTGATATGCTCTGATTGGGCCACCTGGACTACAGAGGGCCAGGCCAGAGGCAAGGTAGCCATTTAAGAGATGAAGCAGTACTGTGTGTGATGGAGAATGATGGCCTGGGTCAAGATGGTGGCAGTGGGGCTAGACAAATAAATGCATGAGATTCATGAGACCTCTCTTGAACAGGTACAAAGTAGAACACATACGACTTGGGGATTGATTAAATAAGGGGCACATAACTATAGACAACTCCAACATTTCTGGAAAGTTGGATGGATGGGGAACTCTGGAGGAGAAGCAGATCTGTCAGGAAGATATTGGAGGATTAAACTTTGGACAAATTGTGTTTGAGGGCTGCCAAATGGATTTGTTGAATAGCTGGTTTGTTTTAGAGGTTCAGAGCCCAAGAGACGCTTGGAATGGAAATGTGTGGTTCAACACCACAAGGAAAGTTGTGAAGCCTTGAGTGAAGGTGGTTCCCTCAGGGAAAAATATAGAAGTGCTAAAACATGGAGTCCTGGAGAATGTCACTGTGAAGTTTGGCAAGAGCAGAAGGAAGAAAATCATTGGAAATGAGTTAGATCATGAAACTCAAGGGAAGTGAGTGTTTCAAGGATCTGGTCAGAAATTCAAGAGAAGACCAAGTAGGTAAGGACTAAAAAATATATCACTCTTTGTCCAAGCAGTTATATCAAGAATGATAAAAATAAGATTCAGGTTGCAATGGATTCCAGGGTTAATGGGAATGAAAAATGTGGGAGTACTTTTCTTTTTCCCATATCCTTCCTCTCCTTCATGCCTTCTATCATGCAGGAGCAGGAATATCATTCATCATTTGAGAGTGACAGAAGTCAGCAAACACTGAGCATCTGCTCAACTGGTGCTTTGTTCTAGGAGAAAGACACTGGCCTTTGCCACTAAGGTGCTTGAGAGGAGAGCAGGGAGGCACAAAGGTGAAAAAAAAAATTAAACTCTGAGTGCCATGGTGGAGGTCTGTATTCCATGTGGGTGATACAGCAAAAGAGGGAAGGGGAGGCTCTCCCTTGGGGTGACTCAGGGTGAGCTTGGAGAAAGGAGTGTTTTTGTTGACTGGACAAAACTGAGGGCTTATAAAGCTAAGAAAGAGGGGATGGAAAATAGTGGAGGTGTGAAATAGCAAGGACACTGGAAAGAGCTTCAAATGATTTGTTAAAACCAAAGAGCAGGTTTGATTGGGACATCTGAAAAGTTGTCAAGATTGCAGCAGGCCTGTGTGCCTTTCAGAGGAGTTTGGCTTCTGTCCTTCAGGTTACAGTCAGCCATTGAAGGTTCAGGGTTTTGTCATCATCAGCTGTAGTTCGCAGAGATGACTTTAGTATACTGTGGAATGTAGTTTGGAAGAATGTGGGGAGCACACCTGTAGTGGTCAGTTACATTTTAGTGGCTCAAAGGGCAAGCTGCATCAAGGAGACACACCTAGTGTCTTACGGTCATGTGTCCGATTTGAAGAATTTTTGTTACATGTGTAGTGTATGGAGAAAATCTTTTTGATGATCAGCTTCTAGAGAAGTTTCATAAATATCCTTTTAGAAGATGACTTTAGAAGAAGTGTTGGGTATGTGATTTTGTCATAGGGTTGTGTGGACCAACTGAAAGACTATGTCAGAGATATTCATTTTCCTTATATGTATGTTTATGTTTGTAATTACATTTGTTTATATGTTTTCTTTGAATAGATGATTGAACCTCAGATTAATGAGCTTTAACTTCGATACCAATTTTTCAGAAAAGGAAATCTGGATGTATATCTCCATCCATGTCTAGCCATTGTGGGCAAGCATATACTTGTTACATGTGTGCAAGCATATGTTCGTACATGCATGGGTGTGTATGATTGTTATGGGGGACATGGCCCTCTTGTCTGGTGTATGTAGATGGGTTTTTTCCCCTTTCTGGGTATATTTGGTGATACAAACTGGGGATTAAAAACTGCTAAGAAGTGGCCTGTTTATAAATAAATTGGATGATTGTCATTTAGTTTTGCTAAAATTTTATCTCCCAATTCAGTTGGAATAATTTCATTAACAACGCCTTAAGGAACAGGATGTATGGTTGAATTTTCTTTCAGAGAATTGCCTAGTTACATTGGATCCAGTTAAATTTTGCATATGTTATCAGTGGCATTAAATGCAACCAAGTGTGGTGTTAGGTAAAATGAGAAAAATTATTTTAGTAAAAAGTAACTTGTACTTCATATATGTCATATATATTGAGCTAGTAAACATAGCATATGTAGGTCTTAAGGATAACATCATTTTTACTTAAAACATGAAATAATCATTTAACTATATTTTTAATATCCTTAAATTTCCTCATTAAACTGTTTATAAGATTATTTGTGTAATAAATTTTGAGATTGTTTAAAATTTTTAGTAAGTTCACCATAGATAAGTTCAAGTATTCCACTTTTGAAAACACCAGGAACTAGAAATGAGCATTTCTATAGCAGGGTGGACATTTTTTTTCTATAATCAAGATTTTAAAAGTCACAAAATCACAAAATCAATAAACAGGTCTTTCTTATCACTGGTAATTTTTTATTTAAAATCTTTTTGAGGGGCACCTGGGTGGCTCAGTTGGTTAAGCATCCGACTTTGGCTCAGGTCATGATTTCACAGTTTGTGACTTCAAGCCCCGCATCAGGCTCTCTGCTGTCAGCTCAGAGCCTGCTTCAGATCCTCTGTCCCCCTGTCTCTCTCTGCCCTTCAAAAATAAATAAACTTAAAAAAAAACTACTTGAAAGGTATAATGTTCTTAGAAATATTTGGTGCAAATATGAATATTGCTACAATAATTTTGTGTTTTATCCTGCTGTCAATAAAAACATTTTAAAAGGTTAAAAAAAGCACAGCATCCTAGGTCTTCTTAAAAACAAAGGCCAAACTAACCAACAACAAAACATAAAACATACAACCAAAAATAGTCCTGGATTTCTGGGGTGCTGTGAGTGTTGGAAAAGAGGTTCTAGTCTTCCTGCTGTGGCTAACTGCCTCCCTTCTCCAAGTAGTTTACTGGCCTTGGGCCTTTGTTCCCTAATTTGTAAAATGTGGTTGGGATGGTGAGCTGCGGTATTGAAATAGGTTAGGTTAAGTTTATTTTTCTTCTGTCTAGTGTTCAAGGGATATGACTCTGTGATTAGTTTTCTGATTTCAGTATGTCTAAATGGAATTTGGCATTGTTGTTTTTGTTTTTGTTTTACATGACATTGTCTTAGGATACTAAGAACAGTTATAAACCTAAAATTTTTATTTATGTTTAAAATTTTAGGTATGCAATACCCCCAGAACATGGAAAACGACTTGAAAGACTAGCTCAAGGTAAACTTGCTTTCTATGTTTCTCGTCTAGACAGATTATTTGTTTTTGAGGTATTTTTACAGTGTTGTATCTAACTTGGTTAGTTTTACTCTTTTTAAGTTAATGACTTTTGAATGTTTTTCTAATAGAACAATTAAATTTTTTTTCACATTACTGTGTGAATATTTTTTCCTGTTGCATAGTCTTCATGATTATTTTAGTTGGCTGCTTAGTAGTTCATCAAGTAATTGCACTTAACTATTTTGATTATTTCCAATTTTTTCTCTTTTATATAATTTTTAATACATATATACATATATATAACTTATTTAACATTGTGCTAATAATATTTTTCCCTTTTTTATTATTAAAATTTTTAAAAAAATGTTTATGTTAGAGAGAGAGTACAAAGTGCGAGCAAAGGAGGGGCAGAGAGACAGAGAGAGGGAGACACAGAATCTGAAGCAGGCTCCAGGCTTTGAGCTATCAGCACAGAACCCAATGTGGGGCTTGAACTCATGAACCGTGAGATCATGACCTGAGCAAAAGTCAGATGCTCAACTGACTGAGCCACCCAGACACCCCTGTTTTTCCTTTTTTAAAGTTACACTCTTGAGATGAATTCCAAAGATGCTGCATATCAGGGTGCAGGTATTTTATGAGTACTTTTCATGTTGTCCTATCATTTCACCAAAGGGTTGTGTTAAATCTCTTTCTGACTCCTGATTTGGCACCCTGGGTTTGGGGTTACTCTTATGGAAGTATGAAGATGACATAAGCAGATAAGCATGAGGGTATATGCCTTCTTAGACTGTCAAGTTTTTTTTTTATGTTTATTTATTGAGAGAGAGACAGAGACAGAGACAGAGTGCAAGCAAAGGAGGGGTAGAGAGAGACACACACACACACACACAGAACCTGAAGCAGGCTCCAGGCTCTGAGCTTTCAATCACAGAAACTGATGCGGGGCTTGAACTCACAAACTGCGACATCATGAATTGAGCTGAAGTCGGACACTCAACCAACTAAGCCACCCAGTCACCCCTTAGACTGGCAAATTTAAACATACCTTAGTGGAACTTGAATTTTTATTTTATGAGGCTTTGTCCAACTTCATATGGGCCAGAATGAAGAACTCTATTAATGGTTTCATTGTGTACCCACTTGTATCACAGAAGGCGCGTTCCTCTTTTCTTTTCTGTGTTTAGGACAGAAAAAAACTTGCCATATCTGTTAATACAAGGGAGGAGAATCATATTCACCCACTGCCAACCTCCTCTGTTTTCCTTGACCAAGGAAGAAGTAGACTGGTAGTGACTTGTTTCTAGGGGAAAGTGGAGTTCCATTTGAGTGACAACTAGTCTAAGACATTCTGCTTTTATCCAGGATCGAATCCTCAGTGACCATTGTCCTTTTAGTCAGGTGCTGATCTGTTTTATTGGTGTTTTAGGTTTGCCTTTTAGTAGGAAAGGATTTTTGTTCTTGCATTATGTATGTTTTCATTTGATAATGAAATGGGGACACTGAAAAATCCCTTTCATTGACTTGACAGTTTTGAACAGAACTTGTTAATGATATCTAAAAGTTACTTTCCCCCCAAATTATAGGAGAGTATTAGAAGGAACAGTTACAGTATCACATTTGTCAGAAGCATTATTATAATTTTGGCAGGCTAATAACTATAAAGTCTTAGTGTTTTTATAATGTAATACATTGTAGTAATAATAGCAATGTAACTGTAATCTTGAACTTTGTTAGGGACTATTTTCATGAATATTAAGGTGGATGAATCCTGGTTCTGGATAATAGATTAGACATAGCTGAGAAAATGATTATCATAATCCTTAAATACACAGGCAGTGAACTTTGTGCTAAATCTGTATGCTGAGCTATCCTCTTCTCTATAATAATTATTCCACCATTTTCTGTTTGCCTCACCACCAGAGAACTTTTAAAATGGAGCCAATGTAAACTTTACAGTATAGAGTCACACACTAAAATTTCTGCTATAAATTGTCTGCGAATGCTTTGACATAAACTGTCTGAAAATGACATTCTAGGAAAGTGGGTGCCATTTGTTTAATCAGTAAGAGGTTAATAAACTTGAAGGATGAACAAGAATTTTAAATCAATCGCATGTTTGTTCAGAACTGTTTTGCAGGATTATTTTGAGAAATGACACAGGGAAAAGACCCAATAGACAGTAGAGGAATCCCATCCACTGACCAGATGCCAGCCAAATTAATTGAATTCTGCTAAATAATTAAAATGATAAAATAATGCAGTAAATGTGATGGAACATTATAGGATGTCTAGGTCAAGGCAGCACTTGATACATAAAATGAAAAGCAGCCTGGGATATTTTCCATTATCTTGTCTGCACATCATAATTATCACACTTGCCTTTTATGCATGAATGCTTTCATCTTTGGTTTCCATTGAAATCTTGATTGACTGTGGCACCTACAAATATTTTATCTGGGAGACATTAAGCCTGCATCTAATAAAGCCAGGATTTGATTTTGCCCTTCAGCTGCTTTCTCGTTTATATAGTTTTTTCCCCAATATTATGTAGATGTAAGTATAATAAAAAAAACTCAAGTGAATTGTTGCAATTCTTATACTTGTTATGTTTGCCTGTAATGCCATTACATTCTTTCTAATTTTTGGTTTGATACAACTGAATGAAAGATATAAAGGAGAATAGAGGTATAATGTTAAATCATGAATGACAGTTTTGAACATTTTCACTTTTTAGATCGTCAAAATCTCATCTATTTTAGAAATAAGACAATATCTTTGCTGTTCTATTGAGTTAAGCAACATATGGATTAAAATAAATTGGGAATGACTAAAAGTTTTTGTGAAGGACTGTAGTCCATTAGTTTTTTGTTGTGAATAAAATGCCAGCGTTAAAAAAATTGAAGATGACTTACTGTGGTCAAAATATTGGTTACTGGGAAAAGAATATGTGAGTTAGGGCTTTGTGCATCTGAGTTTGGAAGTATGAATGATCAGCAGGAATCTTGTTTCAGATGACAGTGTGGTAGAAGTGAATAAATTGATTCTTATACTTGTAGCAAGTATTTTAGTTGTGACTTATTAAAACAACATTTAGCAACAAAGAACAGAAGAGTCATTGTTATGAAGGATTAATTTGCTTTTTTTAATAGTTAGTTTTTAAAAATTTGGGGTTGTGTGTGTTTTAATGACTAGTAGCCTTAAATTTAAGCCTGTGGAGCAGAGAGCCTTAGCCTGATTGCAGAAGGGTCTTGTGGGTGGGATACAGGCAGTCTGTAGACTCTGAAATTATACTCAAAATTGGTCATTTATATGGATTTCTGGGAAGCCATCTTTAAATCCCTTCAGAGGGTTTGGCCTGAAGAGATTGTGAACCTGCTGTCAAGAGACTAGAAGAGCAGCAATAAACA
Organism: Panthera onca; assembly: GCF_046562875.1. NCBI lineage: Eukaryota > Metazoa > Chordata > Mammalia > Carnivora > Felidae > Panthera > Panthera onca. The sequence continues at coordinate 33,267,831 of NC_138351.1, forward strand.
ACAAGTCATTTTAGTTTTATGAACAGATTCTAAATTGATCTGTTCTCATGCCTCTGTCTTGGAATTAGGAAAATATACTTTTATCAGATCTCCAAATCATAAATACATTATTCCCTTAAGCATTCATTTAGCTAATGGTCTGAAAATATCATATTAAAATGCCTCATTTTGAAAGACTAATAGATAAAAACACCCCTGTGTGTAAATAGTCAATTTTAAGGGACCCCCTAAGCCATAAAAAATGAAGTTCAGTGATATACTCTCTGCCTTCATGCCTAACTCATGCCTTAGGCATGGAGATCAATGTGTGGTATGTCAGGGTATGTTATTTTCATCTTTCTATCAGCTGAGTTACATTAAGAATGGTGCAACAGGCCCTAAACTTAATTTCCTCATAATTTGATGTCAGATATCACTGTCCATGTTTAAATATATCTGAATATTTTATACCCAGCTATGTTCCTAGAAGGATTTTAGACATTGGGAAATGATACATAACATACACCAAGCTAGCATAATTTGAATGTAGGATGGAAGACAATTTTCTAAAAAGTGACAGCAGAGAATGGGAAGGAAGAATTCAGGAAGGGAATGTCAGCTGTCAGGGAAGAGTTACTATTAACTATAGTATTAAGAGTACTATTAAGAGTACTTTGATTCTGCATGATGGAAGCTGAGCCAGGAAAATTCTGGTTAGCTTGACTATGACCTGTTTGAGCTCAAAGTACTTGGCCTGGGGAGTCCTTGATCTATGCCTGTGTGATCCATGTGTCATGTCAAGGGGACAGAAGTGGGATCTGAAACAATGTGGTCTTAGGAATGCAATAAGAAACCATATGTAATGACCTATATACTTGTTAAATTGGGTAGAAATTTGAACCCTAAATGTTCTGACAGCCAGCTTGAACTGGAAAAAACTTGACTATTACATAGTGTACTGTGTTCAGGAGATAAAATAAGGTGATTGTTTAGGAGACTCACTATCCTTCTCAAGACCATGATCAGTGTGAATATCTCCTTGTGCTCCTCTGGAGTGCTCCATGGAGTTCTGTCTCTACTAGTAGTGATGTTGGTGGGTCATGGGACACTTAAAGCAGAGTGAAGCCTGTTTTGATAGATTATGAGACCCTTAGAGGTGGGTGAACCTTGCAGTGTGATAATTTTCTACCTAATCCAAATTAAATGGTAGCAAGCACAGAGAGGTCAACTGTAGCTTAAACCTCTAAACTTGATATTTTAGGTAGGGATGTGGGTAAAAAGTACCAAGTTTTTCCCCACATACTGTAGCTCATTGGTTCTTTTCATTAATAAAGTTGTTAAGAAATTTCATGTGTAAATTTAATACATCTATCTAAAAGCACTTCTCACAGAAGTCAAATTAATTGAATCCTTCTATATCCTTTTTCTGTATTCTTTTCCTTACCATTTGTTTGTATGGTTGCTATATATTTTCAAGCCTGTTAGTCATATGAATATTGCAAAAACTATTATAAAAACTCTATCAAAGCATACTTGGGTAAATTTCAATTATATTTAAATTAAATTATCTTAAAATCTGTTGCTAATGTGGGCAAAAATTCTACATGTCTGATTTCTTCATCTTTCCTCATTCCTTTCTTCCCTTCATCCTTTCCTTCCTAATAACTAATTTAAACTTCTCCAAAGTAGTGTTCTCAAATCCATAGTAATAGTTACTAAACTTTGATTTTTAATCTTTTTCCAAGGCTCAAACTTTGGTGATTTAATAGCAACATTATGGGTTTAGTTTGTCATATGAGATTGGAATTTAGAAGGAATTCCTTTGTGGGGCGCCTGGGTGGCTCAATCGGTTTAGCGTCTGACTTCGTTTCAGGTCATGATCTCGCGGTCTGTGGGTTCAAGCCCTGCATTGGGCTCTGTGCTGACAGCTCAAAGCCTGGAGCCTGCTTCGGATTCTGTGTCTCCCTCTCTCTCTGCCCCTCCCCCGCTCATGCTCTGTCTCTCTCTCTCTGTCAAAAATAAATACACATTAAAAAAATTAAGAAAGAAAATAAAAGGAATTCCTTTGTAACAGCCAATGTGTTAGAAAATATAAACCAATGGACAGTTTGGAGAAATTTTTATCTGAAGGAAAGAATACATTTTTAGAGTAGATCTGCTCTATCTCTAAAACAATTTAAAAACATTTAATGATTATTTTGGGAGGTCAGATTAATTGAGGTATAATGTGCTTACAGCAAAAGTGACTCCCTTTAAATATACAGTTCAGTGAGTTTTGACAAATATGTACAGTGGTGTAATTACCACCATCATCAAGATACAGATCATATCCAATTCCCTGAAAAGATTCTGTTGTGCCATTTCCCAGTTAATCCTTCCCCACAGCCATTGGCAACCATTAATCTGATTTCTGTCCCTAAAAATAGAATTTTACAGTATGTAGACTCCTTTGTCTTCTTTCACTTAGAATAATGCTTCTCACATATGATCATTTTTCCATTGGATACTGGACATTGTATTCAATGGATGCAACCTGATCCTTGAGAGGACTTACGGGATTCTGCACTACCCATGCTGCACAACTCCTAGCAGTATTTTGTAAGTCTTTTTTTTTTTTAATTTTTTAATGTTCATTTATTTTTGAGAGAGAGACAGAGAACAGGTGGAGGAGTGGCAGAGAGAGAGGAAGACACAGAATCTGAAGCAGGCTCCAGGCTCTAAGCTGTCAGCGCAGAGCCCGATGCAGGTCTCGAACTCACAAACTGCGAGATCATTACCTGAGCCGAAGTCAGATGCTTTACTGACTGAGCCACCCACAGTACTTTATTAGTCTTAGCAAAGGTTATTATGGGATACTTTTTGGGCTTTAGGGCTTTGTTGGGAGCTCTGGAGTACATGCTTTTTATCATACTACATTTTTATCCTCTAACATGTTTGGGCTGAAAGAATGTTCCAAAGACCATCGTTGCTTGCTTACCACTGTAAGGTATCTTAAAAAACAAACAAAAATATTGTCTTTATTTTATTAAGGAGTTGGCAACTGGTAGGGTCCTATCTTTGTAGATAGTATAAATGAGGTATAGATCATATAAATCAAGTTGTTTAAGCAGCCTATTATAAGTTTGTATTATTGCTCTTCCCTTCTCTTGGATGCTATAACCACAAGAGTTGATTCTTCTTGAAATATATATTTAAACTGTTTTGCTCATTGGAAACTTAGTTTGTTTTTCCAAACTATTCTTCCAGTTTTTTTTTCTTTTATACCTCCAAATCAGATACCATTTCATTGGGAGTTCATTGATTTACCTGTCACAGAAACCCTAATGTGTTACTTGTGGACAGGAGTTGGTATGGGGGAAATAAGTTGTAAAATGGTTGTCCTTACCAATATCCATAGCTTGGAGTGTGAAATAAGTGATTGTCTTCTCAGTCTGGTCTTTCTAGTTGTATAGGGTTTTTACATTAGAGCTCAACTGTGAGTATTAATTTGGAATCCAGGCTGAATGTTGATGTTTAATTTTAAAACAATAGAGTTAGAGAACAATTGGAAGAATCTACAGGTGAATACAAAGTTAAAAGTGAATCCATATGGTTTAACTCAGGTTGTGCTTGACTGTTAGAATTCCTTTTTGGGGAAGAAGTTTGTTACTTGTGACTAGAACTGTTAGGTTTAGGTCAGAAGGCCCAAGAGAATGATACAATTTTTTTTAACCTTTTTTTTGACGGTTGCTTATTTGGGGCGGGGGGAGGGGGGATGAGTGGGGGAGGGGCAGAGAGAAGGGGAGATAGAGAATCCAAGCTCCACATTGTCAGTGCACAGCCTGATGCGGGACTCAAATTCACAAATTGTGAGATCATGACCTGAGCCGAAATCAAGAGTCAGATGCCCAACTGACTGAGCCACCCAGGTACCCTGGAAATGAGACAGTTTTTAAAGCTTCGTAACCATTGACTTTTCATGAAAACACCCCCAGTCAGCTCTCTAGATCTCTTGGGACTGTGATTCCCCCTTCTCAGCTAGGAGGCTGCAGAGACAGTGGAAAAGGAAGATTCATTGAACTAACATGGTGACTGGAGTCAGTATTGTTTAAACGAGTAATAGGGATAAAAAGAATGGTTAATATTTACTGAAATTTACTGTGTCAAGTATACTAACAAGTTTTTTTCTCCCTTTTTTCTTTTCTTTTCTTTTTTCTTTTCTTTCTTTCTTTCTTTCTTTCTTTCTTTTTTTACTGTTTGCTGAGTATGTCTTAAATACTTCATTTTTATTTTATTTTTATTTTTAAATTTATATCCAAGTTAGTTAGCATGTAGTGCAATAATGATTTCAGGAGTGGATTCCAGTGATGCATCCCCTATGTATAACATCCAGGGCTCAACCCAACAAGTGTTTTCTTTAATGTCCCTTACCCATTTAGCCCATCCCCCCACCCACAACCCCTGCAGCAACCCTCAGTTTGACCTCTGTATTTAAGAGTCTCTTATGTTTTGTCCCCCTCCTTGTTTTTATATTCTTCTTGCTTCCCTTCCCTTATGTTCATCTGTTTTGTATCTTAAAGACTTCATATGAGTGAAGTCATGATATTTGTCTTTGTATGACTGACTAATTTTGCTTAGTATAATACCCTCCAGTTCCATCCATGTAGTTGCAAATGGCAAGATTCATTCTTTCTGATTGCCGAGTAATATTCCGTTGTATATATATACCACATCTTCTTTATCCATTCATGTGTCTATGGACACTTGGGCTCTTTCCATACTTGGGCTATTGTTGATAGTGATGCTATAAACATTGGGGTGCATGTGCCCCTTCGAAACAGCACACCTGTATCCCTTGGATAAATACCTAGTAGTGCAATTGCTGGGTTGTAGGTTAGTTCTATTTTTAGTTTTTTGAGGAATCTCCATACTGTTTTCCAGAGTGACTGCACCAGTTTGCATTCCCACCAGCAGTGCAAAAAAGATTCTCTTTCTCTGCATCCTTGCCAACATCTGTTATTGCCTGAGTTGTTAATTTTAGCCATTCTGACTGGTGTGAGGTGGTATTTCATTGTGGTTTTTTGATTTGTATTTCCCTGATGATGAATGATGTTGAACATTTTTTTCATGTGTCTTTTAGCCATTTGGATGTCTTCTTTGAAGAAGTGTCTATTCATGTCTTTTGCCCATTTCTTCAGTGGATTATTTGTTTTTAGGTATTGAGTTTGGTAAGTTCTTTATAGATTTTTGATACTAACCCTTTATCTTATATGTCATTTGCAAATATCTTCTCCCATTCCGTCAGTTGCCTTTTAGTTTTGCTTATTGTTTCCTTTGCTGTGCAGAAGCTTTTTATTTTGATGAGGTCCTAGTAGTTCATTTTTGCTTTTGTTTCCCTTGCCTCCAGGGACGTGTTGAGTAAGAAGTTGCTGCGGCCAAGATCAAAGAGGTTTTTGCCTACTTTCTCCTCGAGGATTTTGATGGCTTCCTGTCTTACATTTAGGTCTTTCATCCATTTTGAGTTTATTTTTGTGTATAGCATAAGAAACTGGTCCAGGTTCATTTTTCTTCATGTTACTGTCCAGTTTTCCCAACATCATTAACTGAAGAAACTGTCTTTATTCCATTGGATATTCTTTCCTGCTTTGTCAAAGATTAGTTGACCATATGTTTATGGGTCCATTTCTGGGCTCTGTGTTCTGTTCCATTGATCTGAGTGTTTTTGTGCCAGTACCATACTGTCTTGATGATTACAGCTTTGTAATACATCTTGAAGTCCGGGATTGTGATGCTTCCAGCTTTGGTTTTCTTTTTCAGGATTGCTTTGGCTGTTTGGAATCTTTTCTGGTTCCATACAAATTTTAGGATTGTTTGTTCTAGCTCTGTGAAGAATGCTGCTGCTATTTTGATAGGGATTGCATTGACTATGTAGATTGCTTTGGGTAGTATTAACATTTTAACAATATTTGTTCTTCCAAAACATGAGCATGGACTATTTTTACTTTTTTTGTGTGTTCTTCAAGTTCTTTCATAAGCTTTGTATAGTTTTCATTGTGTAGATTTTTCACCTCTTTGGTTAGGTTTATTCCTAGGTATTTTATGGTTTTTGGTGCCAACAAGTTTTTTTTTTTTTTTAAATTGAAGTAAAATTCACATAACATGAAACAAACTATTAACCAATTTGAAGTGCACAATTCAGTGGCATTTAATATATTCTTTTTTTTTTTTTTTTTTTTAAAGTAGGCTCCATGCCCAATGTGGGACCTGTGCTCGCAACCCTGAGATCAAGAGTCAGATGCTCTGCTGACTGAGCCACCCAGGCACCCCTAGTATATTCTTATTGTGTAATCATCACTTCTATCAAGTTCCAAGAAAATTTCATCACCCTAAATGGAAACCCTGTATCTATTAATCAGTCGTTCTCTGTTCCCTCCCACTTCTCCCTTGCCCCTGACAGCCACTAATGTGCTTTCTCTCTAGGAATTTACATATTCAGAATATTTCAGTATACATGGAATGATACAATATGTGACGTTTTGTGTCTGCCTTCTTTCACTTATCATATTTTCCATTTTATAGTATGTATGGGCATTTAATTCTTTTTTATGGCTGAGTAATATTTCATTGTGTGAATATTAACATTTTTTGTTCATCCATTTATCAGTTGATGGACAGACACTTAGGTTGCTTCTACCTTTTGACTATAGCTAAGTTATTTGTGCATTATCCTTTTGGTTTCCCGTAATGATCCAGTGAGGACAACCATTGTAGGAAACAGTATGGAGTTTCTTCAAAACATTTTAAGATAGGGGGTGCCTGAGTGGCTCAGTCAGTTAAGCATCCGACTCTTGGTTTCGGCTCACATCATGACCTCACATTTTGCGAGTTTGAGCCCTGCATTGGGCTCTGTGCTGACAACCCAGAGTCTGCTTGGTATTTTCTCTCTCCTTCTTCCTCTTTGCTCCTCCCCTGCGCGCGCTCGCTCTCTCTCTCTCTCTCTCTCTCTCTCTCTCAAAATAAAATAAACAAACTTAAAACAATTAAATTTATAACTACTGTATGATCCAACAATTCCTCTTTTGGATATATATGAAAAGGACTCATTGTTTAGAAGAGATCTCTCCACTCTCATGTTCATTGAAACATTATTCACAGTAGCCAAGATATAGAAACAATTTAAGTGTCCATTGACATTTGAATGGATAAAGCAAATGTGTTACATGTGAAGACAATGGAATTTCAGCCGTAAGAAGGAAATTCTACCATTTGTAACAACATGGATGAATCTTGAGTTGTTACACTAAGTGAAATAAGTCAGACAGAGAAAGACAAATACTAGATGATCTCACATGTGGAATCTAAAAAAACTGAACATACAGATACTGAGAACAGATTTTAGTGGAGGTTCACAGACATGGTGGGTAAGGAAAATGAGTTAAGGTGGTCAGAAGGTACAAACTGAAAAGTTCTAAGAAGAATTAAGTTTTGGAGATGTACTGTGCAGTATGGTGGCTATAGTTAATATTGTATATGTGAAGGTTGCTAAGAGAGTAGATTTTAAAAATTTTTATCATATCGAAAAAACTGTATCATTGTCATTTATGATATATCATTTTTGATTATGATATGATAAAATTTATGACATTATAACTGTATCATTAAAATCATTTATCATTACAAAAAACTGTAACTGTATGAAGTGATGGATATTAACTAAACTTATTGTGGTAATCATTTCACAGTATATACACGAATCAAATTCTTACTCTGATACCTTGAACTTATACAATGTTACATGTCAGTTATATCTCAATAAAGCTGGAAAAAAAGAATCCAGTGAGGAAGATAATAATAGCATCCTAATTGTACAGACAGGGAAACTGAGGAGCTGAGAGATTACACGACTGTTCAAAGCTACATGAGTGTTGAAGTTGTGTTTAGAATCCATGTCTCAGTAAGACTCAGCAAGTTCTTAACAACTGCTATTCTCTCTTGTTTTGCTGGCCATGTGGACAAGGTGAGGGTGGCTTTAAATATTTCAAACAATTGGATCTTTGGTCTAAAACTTAGCTTTGCTATTTAATACCAGTGAAAAGGTGTGTGTTCATTCAGAGTGGTAAAGGAGAGAGGAAAGTTGGTGCTCAAGTAAGCTTGTGTGTCAAGCATCTGTAAGAGGGCATTGGATAAGGTTTATACAAAAATCCCATAGCATAGTTCATGTCTTGTAGTCTGTCTCTCAAATATTCTTACCAAAATATCCCTGTAGGAGAAAAGAGTAAAACCTCACTACCCCACAACACTCATGCAGATTTTGTGTCTTGCTCCCCTACCTGATATGTTTGTTTTTATGTAAGAATAAGCCAGGTGACCTAATGTGACAAAAGTAGTTGCTGCAGAAAGATGTGGCAGGTTTATTCTGTGTGTTCTACACCTGGCGTATTAGCTGGTGAAGATGGGTGTGAGGCGTGGCAGTGGGATGCTAGCTGCTGTTTCCACTACTAGATCATTGAAGGGTCAGTGTAGAAGTTTTTTCTTGTTGGAACTTCTTGATTTCCAAGATCATGAAAAGAGTGTGACTGGTAAACTAGAAAATTTTATGGAATGTTATAGTAGTGACATTAAAATATAACTTTTAGAGACCACTTCTTCCAAATAAATTATTCAAAACATCAAGAAAGCAAATACTAGAGTAGAAAAAATGCTTCTGAAAGGCATATTTTAAAGGACTTATTTGCAAAAATTTTAACACTTTTTTCTTTTCTTTGTGACTCTTGAAAAACTCAACTTGTCTTAAGTTGAATTTTTTACCCTAATGTTATCTTTTATATCAGAGGGTTTTTTTTTATGTAGGTGATTCCAAAGCATTTTTTAAACTAATTATGAAAGACAGTAGCATTTCTTCAGCCAGCATTGCTCTGAGTTTTTAAAAATACCATTTTGTATCTATAAGTATTCTGATTATATTGACTTGCTTATATGTTACATAACATACTTTTCATACACTGTGGAATAAGCTATGTACTGCTGTAGATATTTTGAGGTAAAATTCATTTTGAGTTACATGCTTTGAACATAATTTGTGTTGTTTACGAGGTGTTTTTCAGTGATGTAAAATATAATTTTGATAGCCTGTTGTAAATATAAATTCTAAACCAATTCAAGTTTTTTAATATACTGTAAATTACCTTCCTCCAGTGGTTTTCCAATTTAAATTAACTTATGACCAGTCACCACATTGTTCAGGCCCTGATTATAAATCCATATCAAAAGAAAATTAAATAGACTCCTCTTTCTTCATTGATTTTAATTTAAAACTCAATTCATTTAGGATGCACAAAGTTACAGATTCGAAAAGTTTGCTAAATCCACTTGAATTGTAATATTAAAATGTTTCCATGGGTTGTGCATTTGGGGATGACTTTGCTGTGCTTTACTGTCGGTGGTGTAAGACTCAGGACTTCATATTGTGTAGATATGGCCATTACACTAGTGTGGTATTTTCTCTTCATTCACTGAAGTCTGCATTTTTTCATTGGGTTGCTTATTTGGTATAAAGTTTTATTTTCTACTTATGTATAATAAGTATTAACCATAAACAGAGGGCTGCATCAAATGACCATATAGGGCAAAATTATTCTTTTTATTCTCATTGGTATTATAGGGAATAGTAATAGTTCTGTTGTTTCCTTTGGCATATACTTTTTAATATTTCCAACTACTTAAAAAATTCAAGTGCAGACGTTTAAGCAGTACATGCTGCCTTTTTGCAGATGGTTCCTTATAACCTAATGACTATTTCTTGGCTGGCTGATTTATTTCCTTCTGATGAGCACATACTACATGGTAGCATCAATAAAGTCTTATTTACTTTAAAAATATTCTTGTGAGATACTTCCATGAGGTTAAAATGGTTCACGGAGTTAATGAGTACTGGTAATCCTTTTGTCAGATTCGTCACATGCTTGACCTATTTGTGTGTTGAAGCACAGAGTTAGATAACTGGCATTTCCAGTGGCTTTCTCTTCATTTTGGTAGTGGAGGAGTTAAACAGCATCTTTGCTTCTTCCCGCTTTACTCATGAGCATCCCTTGTTTTCCTGGTGAGTTCTGTTTTCTGTCTGGGTTCTCTGTCTCGGATTCTTCTCTGTCTTTCCATGTGTGCCTTTCCCTTCTTGCTTTCCCACTCTCTTTGGCATGGTTGTGTTTCCTTATGACTGAGGAAGGTGAAGAGCCAGGGTCATGCATGCTCATTTTCCTCTCTAGCTTAGCATAGCTGAATTCATGAGAGTCTGCCTCAGCACTGCAGGGATGGAGTCAGTGGTAGAAAAAAACGACTCTGTTTTGGTCTGTAATATACTGTTGAGTGAAAGGGTTGCTGCATGTTAAGCTTCCTCGCGTAAGGGACTCCTCAAAACATTGCTCCCACACAGGCTGGTGGAGCAGGTGTCCAAGCATTTGACTGGTGCTGGCCAGGAAGTTGGTTCAGGAAATTGATAGCAGCTAACCTTTTTTTTTTTTTTTTTTAGTTTTAATTTAAATTCCAGTTAGTTAATATACAGTGTAATATTAGTTTCAGGTGTACAGTATTGTGATCCAACACTTTCATCCAGTGCTCCTCACAACAAGCGCCCTCCTTAATCCCCCTCATCTATTTCATGCATGTCCCCACCCACCTCCCCTCTGGTAGACATCAGTTTGTTCTCCATAGTTAAAAGTCTGTTTCTTGGTTTGCCTCTCTCTCTCTCTCTCTCTCTCTCTCTTTTTTCCCTTTGCTTTTTGTTTTCTTTCTTAGATTCCAGATATGAGTTAAATTTCCCCAAAGAACACAAAAATACCAATTTAAAGGGATCCATGCACCCCAGTGTTTATAGCAGCATTATCTACACCAGCAGTTAACTGTTTTAAATTGATCAAAAAGAAACACAGAAAGGTGGGAAACTGCTGTGTTTCTGTTCTTTGCCAGGCATTGGGACAAGTGTATCTGGAATGATCACTTCTAGGAGCCTTTTTAAAATGAGAGATTTCTTTATGAAAATGCGTATTTACCTTCCTAATCAGCTTTATTACTTTGCACATTCATCAGTTACAAGGCAGATTGAATTAAAATGTGTTCATTTAAATTTGTAAGGCTTGGGGCGCCTGAGTGGCTCAGTCAATTGAGCATCGGACTTCGGCTCAGGTCGTGATCTCCCAGTCTGTGAGTTCGAGCCCTGCGTCGGGGTCTGTGCTGACAGCTCAGAGCCTGGAGCCTGTTTCGGATTCTGTGTCTCCCTCTCGCTCTCTGCCCCTCCCCCGCTCATGCTCTGTCCTCTGTCAAAAAATAAATAAATAAACATTAAAAAAATAAAAAATAAATAAATTTTGTAAGGCTTAGTAATCTTATATGTTATGAAAATAATTTTGGGAGCTCTTTTTGTAAAGAAGGTCTACCTTTAGTGATATACATATGTATTCCTTAGTTTTTAAGAATTCTGACTCTAATTTTTAGTACCGGAGGTTTTTTTTGATGGTGGAGTTGGTCTTTATTTGCATAAAGCTGTCATTTTGTGAGAATACTAGAACGTAAGGTTTACAAAACCTGTCTGAAATTTTATCATAATTGACACGTTACTGCTTGTATTTATTATTTCCATTTAGGTTTTTTCCCAAGCAGTTCTCAAGGGTGTGATGCATTTCTTCGCCACAAGATGACACTGATATCTCCCTCAGTACTGAAGAAGTATGGTATTCCCTTTGACAAGGTATATTAGTATTACTCTTTAACATTTCATTTCGTGTGTGTAGTATTTATATTTAAGGCAAGTGTAACACAAGCTAATATATCCTTGACTTCAAATATGAATTTTAGGATGTGGGTAGGAAAATTCAGATTTATGTTTTATAACCTGGCAATTATTTGTCTAAATACTAATTTGAAGTTACTTTTATTTCAGGATACATTTACTACTGAAAATAAAATGCAGAACATTCAACAAAATGAGATGTAGCACTTATACACTGAAGTCTTTTATAACATAAAACATAACATAATTTGTATATATGTGATCAATATGTGATTATGAATAACTATATATATATGATCAATTTTTTAAAAACAATTATTATTAGAAGTTTGGTTAGAGTCAATGATTATGACACCAGTATGTTGCTTCTAAACACATTCAGACATAGTACAATGAAAATTTCATTATGGATAAAATTGCCTGATGACTTAATCAGATATTGCTTCTTTGGAGTATTTCTAAAGATTAAGTTCTGTAAGACTCAGTACATGCTAGATTCTTCTATTTTTGTGTCCATGGGTAGTTATTGGGTCAGAATTATTACAGAGCATGAGAACTTTTATGTGAAGAAGCTAAAATGAAGAAAAAAAACAAAAACAAAAAACTTTTGACCAGATAAATAAAAGCTCCCTCTCAGAGGAGGATTTAGTAATTAGCTCCTTATAGAAACATTAATAAATAGCTATACCCTCTTCATCTTCTTTTTTTCTTCATTTTTAATTTGACTTTTCTTCCTATAATCTTTGCTGTTTTTCACCTCAGAAGTTTTTCACTTGTGACTAAATCTTTACCTCTTATTAATTTCAGGCCCTTAAAGTGCATTCCACCCCCAATCCCCAGCTTTGTTCAAAGTGGAATTTTTGCAAGGACCAGGAATCATTCTCCAGCTTGAGGGGAATCCATGCTCATGCACAAAGCATCTAGCTATATTCACGCATAAGATGAGACATATTTGTCTTGTGTGACAGAGATGCTGTCACCACTGTTTTACTCACATAGTCTTACCCATGACAAAAAGCATGCTTCTGAGATGTGCACTGTGGCAGGTGTGCACAGATGTGGAGAGAGGCTGGTCTTGAACTGCAGCGCTGTCACAGTGCCCACTGTTACAGAGGGCGGGGGGTGTGTCCCTGAGATGGGCCACTGCTGCTGTGGCGCTCTGTCTCACTTGCAGATACCTCTGGGCACTGGGTTTTTTAGTCTCAGACACATCATCAGTGAGTGTTTCTTTTAGGTGGTTGGCATTAGCTTGATCAGACACTTTTATTTAAGTTGGAGTTTTAGAAGACAGAGGAGAATGAGTGAACTAGGGTCTCCCAAGGATAGAAAATCTTTTATGATTTTAGGGCTGGTGATAGATAATTGATCAAGCTGGTCTTTGGAGAAGGGATTATGTGAAGTAGTAGGATTGTGGGATTGGTTCATTTCCCCAGGATGGAGGCCTTGGAACTCATAGCTCCTTTCCAAGCTTTGGGGAGAAGGAGGCAGGTGCCCTCCACCCCTTTCTGGGCTGTGGCTTCTTAATACTCCTTGGTAAATCACCAGATGGCTCTCCTCTGCTCTCTTGAGGGTGGGACATTTTGTGGCTTCTGAAGACACCAGTGCCTCATCATCTGATTGGCAATTGCAGTTTTTCATATGAAATACTGCCACTTCCCTTTCTACATTGATGAAGGATGTGTGATAACTCTGTGCTCCTCGAGAAACATATTCTCTGATAATGGTAATGTAACGTGGGACAGAGTAGTGTAGGCTTCCAAATTAAACTTCACAAATTTATTCCTGATTCTGTCACCTGGGAAAATTATGTAATTTTTCTAAGCCTCAGTTTCTTTAGCTGGAAAATGATGATAACAATAGTACCTACTTAATAGGGCTGTTATGAGGATGAAAAGAGATGACCTCTAAGAAGGGCTTTGCATAATATATGTTATACAGAACATATTCTTTCTCCTTACTTCGACCCTCTTTTTAGGCAGTTCTTTCACATTTGGAGAAACATTATTTTCCTCCTTCTTTCAATGTATTTGCACATAATCATATATATATGTACATATATATATGAAAAAGTATTTAATAAACATAATGTATGCTTTTAGATCATGTGCACTTTTCAACTTCCTTCATTATATGGAATTGTGGTGATTGTTTAGTTTTATAATAAAAGGGACTTATTCTTTTCTGTTACTCTATTTTCTGACCTGTATATTACACCAAAGGCAGTTAATTAGCCTTATATTTTGGTAAACTGGGACTGACCTGTTTCTAGAAATTATACAGAAGCATAAAATTTAGAGTCCCATTCAATAGGAACAGGTGCTCTTTTTCAACATGGCAAGAGCAAGATTTTCTAGGTAGAGTAGAAAAAGATTGTAGGTGGCATTCAGTGGAGCAGTGAAGATAGTCTCCTTATCCCAAAGGCAGCAGCTGCACCCTCTTCCCCCATCTATGTAGGGTTATAAACAGGTGATCAGGGTGAGTTTTGTTTTATCACAAAGTACAGGGAAGTGCCTAGTTTCCAAGCACAATTATAATTAATGAAATTCAGTGAGACCAGGAAAGGAGAGAACCAGGCTGTGTTCTCATGTGGCTCAAAATGATGGAACCGGAACCATGTTGAACACTGATAGCCATTCTCTGCCTGCCAGGTGGCAACTGAGTTGCTGCTCATTGCAATAGAACACCTGCTGGGCTGTCATGGGGGAGAAGATGATGAGATAAATTTCAGGATTGTTGGGAAAGAAAATACTTTTACAACATTTTAGCATCCCTAAAATGGCAACCGAGTTGCATTGTATACAACTGTTATTTATTTATACAGTATGCCTCCTGAATGTTTACATACATGTACATACCCACATATTAATTTCTCAACATTTTAGGACTGAAAATGAACCATGGATAATAAATTTGATAGTCCATAATAGTATAGGTAAATTAAAAAAAAAACACCAAAAAATTTTGTTTTACTATTTTTCTATAGCTCATGGTGTATTTTGTGTGTTTTGGTAATTATAGAAAGCCATGTCTTTAGCCTAATAAATAGGAGTGGAATAAGTATATTTTTCATGTTGGTCTTTAATCTCTGACTGGTTTATTCAAGTTACTTTAATTATATTTGAAGATGCACTTACACATACATATTTGAATAATTCTTTGATAGAAATTTTACTATTAAATGGAACACAGTTAATTAAATGTTTTCTGAATATTATGGAAGAATAATTTGGTGAATACCACCAACTCTTTAGCAATAGAATTAATAGTAAAGCCTGTTGAGCATGCATTATTGAAGTTTTTTTTTTTAGCTCTAACAAACATCAGTCAAAATATGTCCTGTGAAATAACTCCAGTAACATGATTTTTTAAAGTATTAAAAATATGCACATTGATTGCTAATATGAACAAATTTACTTGGATAACTTAAAGACAGCTTCAAATAAAATAAAATATCTTTGATTATGGATTGAATGAGGGAATTACATTGCCAGAAGGTCACACCCTGTTTAGAAAAGTCTTTAAAGTTTCCTGAAAAACTATTGAAGGATTGGATAAAGATCTGGGGGAACTTCTTTTATACTAGATAGCTCTGATATCATGGCATTTTTTTTCTTTTTTTTAAATAGGAAATATATTTTAATTGTCTTTGCAATTTGGAAAGTCTGATAATTGAAAATATTATATGTTTTGTACCCTGCAGATCACTCAGGAGGCTGGAGAATTTATGATTACTTTTCCATATGGCTACCATGCTGGTTTTAATCATGGTTTCAACTGTGCAGAATCTACAAATTTTGCTACAGTCAGATGGATTGACTATGGGAAGGTTGCTAAATTGGTAAGTTATGCCTCAAAAATAAGGCATAAATTAAATGTGTATTCTGGTTATTGTGGTGGGAAATCTAAGATCATATGCAGCACTTTTTTTCCCTTCATTGATACTGTGTGCCTCGCACCATGGTAATTTATTTTCAGACTAGATATATTTGTTTTACATGGCATGTGTTATCATTTGTAGCTATAGTTTTCTGTTTTGAGATTTTTGTGGAGAAGTTTACTTTGAGAGGTAATTTTATGCAACTGATGTTTGCTTCCTTTCTTAAAGCCACCAATTATTTTTTTGTGAGATTTCCCAGTGGCTCCCTGTGGCTCCATGTTAGGTAAAGAGCCAAGTCTTTACCTAACTAAATATGGAATTTAGTTCCATGGCTTAGAAAACAACTACTTATAGATGAAAATGTCTGTAAAAATTATAGTAAGAGGTTGAGGGAGGGTAGTAAGAAGAAATGATTAAAACTTCCCTTAGTGCAGAAATAAATTTCTTGAAAGTAATGCAGAATATACTTTAATAAGAAATGTGTCTTTATGTTGCATTTGTACAGACTTTTGCATTTCCTGCTCAGTATATTTAATTTAGTTCACATACTGTGTATTTTCATTCACAAGAAACAACTTCCATTAAATTTAATTAATTTCCCCCTGTGGTGTTAAATAGAGGACATCTTCAAAGAGATGGTGGCTTACATTAAGTTGCTTTCTTTCCTATGGCTTTGAAGGCAAGGGTATAGGCTGGCAGAGGGCAGCTATGAATGAAACTGTGTATTTTACGGAGTGTGTAAAATTGACACAGATTTAGTGGAAAATGACATAACAGCTTATGTGGCTGTATCTTGGCCACTGCATGGTATAAGTGAGTGTTTTTCATTCCACATTGATAAAGCTTGTATGTGGAACCATTGTGAACTTAGAAATATATTCAGGGAAAAGAACACCAGGTTTGATTTACATGTGTATTTAGAAAATTACATAATATATTAAAATAAAAGTAGAGCCCTTTGGCAGCCTAGGAACCATTTGTATGGATTTATGAAAAAAGGAAAGCTCCTGCTATTAGACGACTTTTTCTGTTCTGAGTAATTTCTATTTATGAGGGGTAATTTAGAAAGGAACAGAACTGAACTACTTCTTCCCATTATGGATCCTTCATATTATAATAAACCTAATAAAAAAAATAGGAAACTCAGTGTATGTACCTTGGCCAGCTACCTGCAGTGTTTTCACAGAGAGGTAGTGCTTGGATCTACATTGAAACAGAGCCATACACCCATAGTAATAGCAAGGTATACTATTTTATGGTTTGCATTATTTTTTTTATTAACAATTTTTTTTTAACATTTATTCATTTTTGGGAGACAGAGCCGTGAGTGGGGGAGGGGCAGAGAGAGATGGAGACACAGAATCTGGAGCAGGCTTCAGGCTCCGAGCTGTTAGCACAGAGCCCAATGTGGGGCTTAAATCCACAAACCGCGAGATCATGACCTGAGCTGAAGTCGGATGCTTAACCAACTCAGCCACCCAGGTGCCCCTGTGGTTTGCAGTTTTAATCATTGACAGAGTAAGTCAGCTATCACAGCTGTTCGGTTATCAGAAAATTAGCTGGTGCTTGTTTACTCTGAGTTTCAGATCTAGTTCACGGTATTGGCCAGATTAGTTTCTCCTCAAGGCTAAAATGTCCTGGGTGGGTTTCCACATTTCTTTGTTAATGTAGAATGGGACTGGGGTGTGACCAAGTAAGAGAGGTGGGCAGTGGTCCTCTGAAATCCCAGCTGACAGAGCCTAGGATTGTGGGACTGTAAGAAGTAGTGTGCTGTGGTGGAGGAAGCAGGGATCTAAGGCCCAACTTTTCTTCTGGCTAGTCATATATCATTAGGAAAATTGTTTATTTTGTTTGTTCCTTCCTATATAAATTAGAAATACCTCTCCACCCATAGATCTGTTATGAGAGGAAGAAAACCTTGGGTATGTGGATATCCATTCATGCTGCATTGATTTGTATCATTCAATTTAGTTAAGGAATATGACTGTCTTGGTTCTGGAATTTTGCTAGGTACAAAATTGTTCAATGGCTATACTGCAGTTTTGGGTAAATAGTGCACTAGATTGCATGTGTTTGAGATGTTTTTAGGTGTTGTCTCCACCCTTATTTTGGTGAGGTGGTGCTGCTCTGAGAAATGTATTTGTTTTCTATTGCTACTGGAGCAAATTGCCATAAAAGTAGTGATTTAAAACAATACTCACTTACCATCTCTGTAGGTTGTATGTCTGATATTAGTTTCACTAAGCAAAAATCAGGGTGTTTGCAGGGCTACATTTCTAACTGGGATTCTAGTGAAGAATCCATTCCCTTGCTCAGATTGTTGGCTGAATTTGGTTCCTTACAGTTGTAGGACTGAATTCCCATTTTTTTGCTGCCTGTCAGCCAGGTCTTTGCTCCTAGAGATATCTCTCATGTCCTTCCAGGTGGTCTTCTACATTTCAGAGCAGGCAGTCCACAAAATCCCTTTTGTCATATAAGATGACATATTTACAAATTATAGGGAATAGGACATGGATGTCTTTGTTGTTGGGAGTAGGGGTGCGAAGGTGGGGGCAATATTCTGTCTACCACGGAGTTCCAATTAATAATTGACATGGTGATATATTAAGAATCTACTTTGAGTAGATGTAACTAATTTAGTTATTCTGCATAAAAACTGGAAACTAGGGGCACCTTGGGTGGCTCAGTCGGTTGAGTATCTGACCTTGATTTTGGCTCAGGTCATGACCTCATGGTTCATGAGATTGAGCCCCGGGTCTGGCTCTGTGCTAACAAGCATGGAGCCTCCTTGGGATTCTCTCTCTCCATTTCTCTCTGCCTCTCCCTCTCTCAAAATAAATAAATAAAATAAACTTAAAGAATAAATAAAATGAAGTGAAAAACAAGGTTATTTAAACAACAACAAAAAACTGGAAGCTAAATTGTAATGGATACAGTTTTGAATGTTTCACTAAAACATACTTATGCTTTCTTAAATTATACCCCTCAATTTTAATATTATCTTGGCTATTCTCAGAAAAATAAATTATCTTATATTGTAGGATGCTGTGATGGCATTTTTGTGCATATGTTGGTGTCTTTATAATTTATCTGACACATTTTTATTGATCTCCAAAGCTGTTTCTTTACACACTCTTGTATCATGTGTATGTGCATGCTGTCCATGCATGCGTGTGTAGCTTTTAGTCTCGGGAAAATTTGTGCATTAGGCAGTTAGTTTTTATGTTTTTTTTTTTTTAAGGACAAATGTATAATGGATTAATTATAAACTGCACTTAAAAGACTTGTGGCTTTGAGGGTGCCCAAAATTAATTCTTTAACAAATTTTTGCCTTAATTCTTTGCCATATCCAGTTTATTCTAAATGATAGCTATTAAGAAATAGTTATTCACAAGTGATGATGAGTTATGCTTTTTGCGGGGGACAGATAATTAAAAAAAATAATGGCATGCTTTTTCCTAGTGGAAGCACTAGGTGCAATAAGTTCTTCTTTACCTGTCACATTGGGTTCATATGGGTATGTAAAAACTCCCAACAGTGTCCCTTTGTGGGACAGAAGTTAACGTGGTGCAGAATGTGGGGTCTGTTCTGGTTATATTTTACATATTACAAACCAATATTTCTAATTTGACAACTTAGGAAAGAACTTTACAAAATCCTATATTTAATTGAAAAATACACCAAAACACTAGGTTTTGAAAAGATAACCCCAGGCTCACTGATAATTTTGGAGATATTAGTGATTTTATTCAGAAAAATCCTGTATGATACTCCAGAACAGAAGGGCTTTGCCTTTAAGAGAGCTCACCTACCTAAGAAGGGGGTTATGTAATTTTCCCCCATTTCATTGTTCAGAGGTAAGGTTTTCACCGAAGAAGAATTGAGAGGATTGTTCTAGGTTGCTACATGCCCATTTGCCTACTGGCTTAGGCAGAGTTCAGCTTCAGAGAGTGCTTGGTGAGTTCCTCCTTTGCAACAGGATTGTGCTACATGTTTGTACAAAGAAGATGGGCATGTTTTCTTTGTCTTTAGGGAGCTTTCATAAAGAACAGAAGGGCTTTTAATAAACCTCCATTTTCAAAACTGAAGTATGAGTGGAACATACCATCGTTAGTTATTTTAGGCATCTTTATCGGTTTGAACATCAGAGTGATCTAGTGTAAAATGCTACATTTTTTTCTGGTAGAGATTTAAAACTATGAAATGCTTTAGCAATTGAAAGAAAATTTTGGTGCATATTTGAGATGAATGTTTCCCATTTCTGGATCGTTCTCTCCTGTGGTTAAATGGAGTCCATGGTTACTTCTGTGTGGCAGCTGTGGTGGCACTTGTCCGCTTCCTGGCTAGGCTGGATCAAAGAGCTGGCCTGCAGGTTGTATTTCATTTTTCCGTTTGGTAGGATGAAGTGCAGTTGTTTTGATGTTAGGTTTGATGGATTTGTTTGCCACTGCATTCATTAGCTTCACATCAAAAAACTGACAGGCTGTTAAATGAAACTTTGGCTTAGATTTTCAGCTTGACTGTTTGGAGACATTTGTGAAGATATTTTGTTTTTGTGTTGCAGCAGCCTCAAGCACTGTGATTGTCTTGAAGGGAAGAAAAGTTATTTACTGTACTGATTTTCTTGAGTAAAAAAGAATCATTGTCTTGGAGACAGTCATATCTGGCCTACACCGTCAGTAGTGTATTTATGACCATGTGTGCAGTGTGAGAAACTTATCTATGGCATGGTAAATAATGTTATCTTCTTGGGAGGAAAGATAATAGTTGGTGGCTTCAAAATGATACTTCTTATTTTAAATCAATTTTATTTTAAGTGATAATCTACTAACATGATATGCCAGAAATTTGAAAAATTGCACCGCAGATCTGGGAATGTTCTCTCATGAACTTCAGGAACATTACTTCACAATATAATTTTAAAGCATTTTGACATTTGAATCCTCAAATGTTTCAGCAAGTTTAAAAAGATAGAATTTTGAAGTTGATTTCCCTTTAATCTAGAAGGGATTTTGATTATTGTCTTACATACAAGAGCTGTGATATGGCTTCATTCCATTTCATATTTCAGGTTTTTTTTATTAAGATTTTTTAAATGTTTATTTATTTTCAAGAGTCAGAGAGACAGAGCATGAGTTGGGGAGGGGCAGAGAGAGAGGGAAACACAGAACCTGAAGCAGGATCCAGGCTCTGAGCCTTTAGCACAAAGACCCATGTGGGGCTCGAACCCATGAACCGTGAGATCATGACCTGATCTGAAGTCGGATGCTTAACTGACTAAGCCACCAGGTGCCCCTATTTCAGTCCTTTTCTAAAATTAGATTTCACTCTTCTTAAATCAGGTAGAATCCTTCCAAAAAATCTTTAATCTTGGGCAGTCTTTTTTAAAACAATCAGAAATCATTTTAATGGTTAGTCCCTATGTTATATTTTATTATGCTTTAGATCACGAGATTTCTCTATTATTAGAGCACGTGAAAGAAGGAAAATGTAGACTCACAGTCCCTGCATTCTAATTTTGGCTATCTGATGTGGCATATATAATATGAACTTTGTGAGCCCAGAGATTTTCTCCATTTTTTTTTCTTTTTACCTCTATTTTGTTTCCATTTACTGGGTCTTGGTAGTGCAACATAGAGTACAAAATACCATGTAGAGAAACAGAATCATATGAAGGCATGTCCTTTGGAGCTTGTACTCTGACTGGGGAATTAGTACTTATATATCTGGAATAAGTATTAAGAAAGAAAATATTCATATTATATCCCTCATTTTATTCTGATAAAGTGTTGAATTGTGAGATTCAGAAAATCTGAGACTTCAAGTAGTATAGTAGAAAGTCAGTTGATTAGTATATATTGTGTCTGTAGGGGAGATATCTGGGACTTGAGTCCTCAGAACTAGGGAGCCCAGTTTGATTTATTACTAACTTAAATTTGCTGGATTTGGGGAGTTGAGGTATATGGTTTATGACACTGATGTTTAGTTGCTAAACTGAAATCAAGGTATTATCTGGTTTTTTTTTTTGGTTGTTGTTGTTGTTGTTGTTATTAAGTTTTAGTTTATTTTGAGAGGGAGAGAGCGCATGTGTGAGCTGGGGATGGGCAGAGAAAGAGGGAGAGAGAGAATCCCAAGCAGGCTCCATGCATAGCAAGGACCCCTTTGCGGGGCTGGATCTCATGACCAGATCATTACCTGAGCCGAATAGTATGCCTTTTTGTTTACACTGTCGAGTGCAATTTTTATGATGGGTTTATTTGTCTCTTATTATTATTATTATTTGATATTTTGACTTTTATTATACTTGAGTATGAGCAATGAATAAATGGTTAGAGTCAGATGCCTTAACTGACTGAATCACCCAGGCACCCTTGTATTATCTGTTTTTCAGGCCTTAGTTTAAGTCTTTTGATAAAATGTGGTAATTTTAAGAAAAAGCTAGTTAAAGGAGTACTTAGGAATGTTTGTTTCCTGGTGGAAGAGCTAAGTGTGAATTGGGACTTCTTAAATAAGGCATACCAATCCAAGTCATTGTTCCCTTTCCTTTGAGATACGCTTCTCTGCTGATGCAACAAGAGCAGTATGTGCAGATGCCCAATTTGAAGCTTTGGTATGGGAGTACTGCTTACTTGATCATTTGATGTGACCTCTTTGAATCAAAAGAAAGTTTTAATGGGATATCACTTAGGTCAGTGGGTATAATTAGACTTTAATCTGTGGATCCACAATCTATCCTCCCTCTGCTCTGAGCAAGGTGATAGAACACTCTTCTTTCTAACTGCTGGTCATAACTGTAGTGTAGAAATTTCCCACAAGCCCCTGGGAGCACTCTGTGTGGCAGCACCAGGGACCATATTCAGGCAGAAAGCTGAAAGTAATGAAAATATATAGCTGAATAAGTATTGGTATAAATATCAAAGGGAATAAAGAATGGGTGATGAATCCTGTGATTATTTCCTATTATTGTTCTAATAGTTCTACACCTTTGCAATTAGAAGAATCAGAGTATTAGCCAATTCAAAGAGGAAAAGTGTCCCCAGTTAGGCAGACCCTGAAAAAGTCTCATAAAGAAGCCAAGTCTTAATTTTCTCCCTTGGTTAGCCATGACTATTATTTTTAATTTACTATAATTTTATCCCCTACAAGCTATGGCCAGTAATAGTTTTTGCCTCTTTCTAAAACAAGGAAGACAAAACAAGAGTGTCTTCTGGATGATTTCCAACATGTTAGTTTACAGCACTAAATAATTCTTTGTGGCACAATATACAAAGTTTAGTGCTTATAGCTAATTCTTCCAGGCATTATTTTTTGTATTTTATTTATAGTAATCAGTTTGCATTTTTCCATGTGCTGCATTTAAATAGGGCAGTATCAATAGTTGTATGTCTTCTTGCTTATGCTGTTGAGTGCAATTTTT
Organism: Panthera onca; assembly: GCF_046562875.1. Taxonomy (NCBI): domain Eukaryota; kingdom Metazoa; phylum Chordata; class Mammalia; order Carnivora; family Felidae; genus Panthera; species Panthera onca. Next base: position 33,290,865 of record NC_138351.1, read on the forward strand.
ATGATGGCTTTATGTGTCCTTATTGTTTGATATTTTGATTTTTATTATACTTTTGAGTTGAGCAGTGAGTAAATGGTTAAGTAAGGGAAATTTCAACTTAGAGTTATAATGTCATTTAAAAATATGAAGAAATGAAATCTTAATATTGGGGAATTGTCTGTCTTGTAATCATACATATCAGTAGTTTGGGGGACAGCGGATGAAGGTTGCATAGCATGTATACATATATTTCACTATTATTGCTATTATTTTTTAATCTTTAGGAAAGTCTAGAACATCTTAAGGAAGAAAAATTTAGCATGTGTTAAGTTTAGCATGTGATAATATCAAAGTTAGTTTTATAAAATTAATTATATCTTACATCTCCTTTCAAAATACTTAATTAGAAATACAGCTGAAGCAGTTCTTAAGGTTCTGCGATCACATAGGATTGCGCTGTCTGAATCACACTCCAGGGAGGTGACACAGGGTGTGGGGGTGGTAGACCCTCTGGGGAGTAATACAGTTTGTCTTGAATCTCTCAGGCTGTGTGTGTAATTGTGCTGAGCTTCATTTTCTTCCTGTAGAAAGGAAGCATTGATATGTAGTGGTGAAGGGATACAACAAGTTCAGGGGTTAGTTGCACTGATTAGAATTCTGACTTTTCTTTTTACTGGCTGTGTGATTGGAGTCAGTATGTAACTAACTTGTACAAATCTCCCTTTTCTCATATGTGTAATGGAGATTATAGCTTCTTCATAGTTATTATGAGAAATAAATGCAAGTAAATATGTAAGGAGCCTTGAAGAGTTGTGATGAGAACTGGTAGACGTGTGCATCTTTTTTACAACATTCCAGTTTGGGGAATTGACCTTGGCTCAGTGGTGGGCCTGACTGATCTAAGGGAAATCTGTTTCTTTGTCCAGTGATGATGAGTCAGTTTAGTGGGCCAGTTCCTGGTCCAATAGAAAGGAAGATTGGGTTGGTGGAGACAGAGGAAAATGCCAACTTGCCCTCAGAGAGTGTTAGGAGGCTTGTCTCTCCAGATGGGCACAAGTAATCACTGACACCTGCAGCCTGTAGTCATAAGGGGACCAGACCTAAAGTCTATTCTTTGGACACCAGATGAGAGAGCTGAAATGCTTGTGTTGAAAATCAAAGTCTAGAAAGAGCAATCCAGTGTTTCATTTTTCATAACATTGTCAGAGATGCAGGGGTTCATTGCTCCATCTGTGTAGCACTTCCATCCCTAATAAGAGTTTTGATGGCTAATTTGAGTGCGGGTAAACAAAAAGCAACCCAGTCACACAGACCTGTGTTAGAATTCTGGTTCTGTGTAACCTGCCTCTGTGAACCACATTTTCCCTACCCATCAGAAGGGCTTTGACCCTGGCCTCATCAGCCCTGTGATGAGGATGGCGGTGTAGCTGGGATAGTCATCTAGCACTGTGTCTTTCTCACTGAAAACATTTTAAAAAAGCGATCCATAATGGGTCATTTCTAAGTCTGGGAACTCTCTGATACTAATTTGGAGAAGGCTGGTGGAGTTTAGGCCTGAGGCGTTGAGAAGTCATGGCTGTGGAGATAGTATTTGCAGAATAAGTGCTAGCAGCAGGCTGGACAGAAGGATTGCTTTATATACTTCTACTGATTTCTCACACCCATTCACTTTCACTGTCTGCCAACATGAGGGAAGTATGAAAAGAAGTGACATCACCCAGTAGTGCTTGGGGTTCTGTGGGCCAGACTGCTGAGGGGGTGGTCTCTGGAGGGGCTGTTGCTTACGTCTTCAAAACCATACTGTAGCTCTTGGGCTCCATGTGGAATTGGAAAAACCATGTGTTGTAAATCCCTGGAAATAAAACCCATCATGGGTATTAGAGATTCCTGCTAAATTTGACTATAGTCCACACATGGCTTTCATATACTCCAGGTTTTTATTTGAGTTAAGATACAAAAATAGGTAGTTTCCAGCAACTTTCTAAATTTCATAACAGATATTTTTATAAGGCCTAGTAATAATTCTAGTGATTCTTGGTCGAGTATTTCTAGTTCTTGGGAATGTATACTCTGGGTCATCCTTTAAGTATTAATTTTTAAAAAATTGGATGGTTCTGATGATTATTAAAATAGCATGAAACCTGTTTCTTTGCAGGTAAATAAAATTGAAAAATTGCTCAAACCTCTATATTATTCAAAGTAATAGTGAATGATTTCTTTTTCTTATCATATTATTAAAGAGAAAAGGAAAATTCCCATTGCTCATGAGAATGTCATTGCTAGAGTGGGCACTCTGCACTTCTGTTAGGTGGTAGTGTCATCAGTGTAAGCATTCCCAAAAAGCAGGTAGGTAGTATGTATCAATAGCCATCGACATCTCCATGCTGCTGACCCATTCTTATACTCCTAGGAAATAATCAGAAATGTATGCAAAAGTTCATTGACGAAGATGATTGTCATAGTACAATTTTTATTAGCAAAAATTAAATTAAAACTAAAATGTCTAATGACAAATGGGAATCATTGAATAAATTATGGTGTGTCCATGTACTAGAATCCTTTTAATTTTACAGAAAATTATTTGAAAGGAAATCACTATGACTGTTAACATTACTATTTAAATACTCCTTGTTAAAGTGTATAAAAATAAAAAAAATACATGTGCATATATTAAAAAAACAATTAGAGTACAGAAAAATATTTTATGACCCCTTCTAATCCCTTCCTGTGAATAACTTGCATATCCCTTCAAAAATATCAGCATATGTTTATATCTTTTTAAAAATCCACACACATTTGGTTAATATTGTGCACATTGTTTTCTAATGCCTTCCCTTTTAATGTCTTTCCTTTTAATGTATTTTTCATGTATGCCAGTAAAACATTTTTAGAGTGTAGACATTTATTAGAAATATCTTCTAGCTTGTCCCAATAGAGTATGACAGGTGGTTTGCAGTGGATTTTTTTCTGAGGGGCATCATAGAACCACAGCAGTGCATGAAAGTTCATTGCACAGATCTTGTTAACAAATCAGGACTTTGAAAATGAATGCCTTAGTTCACTGCTCTATTTCCATTCCCTCCATGCAGAGCAGACGGCAAGGTGGACCTGGTGCACTCTCACGTTTCTAGCCCTGTCTTTGTTGACGGGCCCCGCCTGCCCCACCATCTCAGTTTATTTCACCACAGTTCATATTGGAAGATAGTTAATGCCATCATTGTTTCTGTTTTTTCAAATAACAGCATTTGCAACTGTGTTCTCATATTTGAAGGATTGGATCGGTCATATAAATTTTAATAAGTTCCTTTAGAATTGCAAGTCTTTGGCCTAATAAAGAATTATCCCAGTGAATTTGGAATACATGGCAGGAAAAAGTAACTAAATGACTTTTGTCAACGATTCTGTGATAATGAAATATTTGAAATAGGAATGGCACAAAGTGGGGATAAAACCCAGCCTGGTTTGTACATATAAACGGGCAAGAATACATAGGCAACAAAGGCTACATAAAATAAGAAAATATCAACTGTAGTAATCATAAAGGATACTCTAGATTTAAAACACACACATGAAGTAAGACAATCAGGAAATTATTGCCCATTGTTGCAAGAGAGCAGATGGTGCTTAAATACCCCTTAATTTTATATCATTCTAAAAAGCAAACAACCAAAGAGCATGTACCATCTATATTTAAAAAGTCAAATGCAAACTTTTCTATTTTGGGGGTTTGCTAGAGTTGAGTTGAAGAACAAGTGCAACATTAATTTGCCACTAACGACACACATTGGAGGCTGTCTTGGAAGGGGATTGAAGGGACAGTGAAGGAAGCAATTTCTAAGAAGACAGTATTCAAACCTTCCTTAGCTCCTGTGTGAAACTCTTCTCTGTTATGTATTTTCCCCCTAAGTGGCTCTGGTAAGATACTTGATGTTGAATGTTAAAAGTTCTTAAATGTCTAGATTATGTCTCTAAAATGACATCCATTTAGATACAAGGTCATAATTTTTAGAAAATGTATTTCATGCTTAAGTATTTCACATTTGATTAGAAAGAATGTTGGAGAGGTTTTCCTGAGTTTTGATGCTTCCTACACCCCTGACCATCATAATTAATGCTGAATCCTGAGCCCTAAAACGTTTAGTTTGAGTAAGTATGACCAAGATATCTTACTAGATAAATTGCTGTTCTTAGATTTGTGCATACGTTTGCTTTATACAGTAAATGTCCATGGAGTACGTCTTAGAAGGTATTTCTGTGGTATAGTCTCTTTATGATCAATTCATTGTGTGTTTTTGCTCAATTACTATACAGATGTGTTTTCTGGTGCTATTGAGGTGAACTGTGTCTGTGACAAAGCTAAATCAGTTTGTGATTTATTCAGCCACTCAGTGCTGGATTGATAAATGTTGGTGCTGAGCACAGATTCTTGTTCAGTTCCTGTTAAACTTTACTTTTTGTTGGTACTGGAGATCTGCCAGTCAGACAGCATATGTGAAAATGAAGAAAAGGAGTTGGAAATTCAGATCTATATTACTGAAAGTATGCACTCTTTGAATTGTGCAGTGGAGAAACTAAAGTCCATACTCAATTACCAAATAACTGATGTGGTTACGTATCAAGCAAATTTGGACTGTGCAATCCACTGTGTTTTCAAAGAAACATTTTGAGGTTGGGAAGTTTATAAACTTAGAGTTTCAATGGCCACATGAAAAGTTTAGTTTTATTATTAGACTTAAATAATGTAGTTTGTGTTGATTTCATTATAAGAGAGCTTTTTCCTCCTCCCAGCCGTCCCCCCCTCCCCCCTTTATTTTCTCCATTTACCTTCTGGAACTTATTGACATACTAACAGATTGAATCCAGTGTATTTTCTTAGACTTTCTAATTACTCAGCTTTGAAGTAAATGAATGGTGTTTCTTATTTATGAAACTCCACAGGAAGAAGCCAAATAGGCACAACAATGGAAAGAATTTTTTTCAGTGGATGTCATGAGTCCAGCTCCCAGCTGCCTGTTGTCTCAGTCACTCAATAGAATCTAGGGACAAAGTGATCCTCAGTGAGTAAATTAGCAGTTCTAGGCCTTCTGCTTCAGTGGATTTCTCTGAAGCAAAGACAGAGAAAATGTTTCTCTGCCTGCCATTCCCAGATATAATAGCTATGAAACCAAACCCATGCCAAGTACAATGGTCTTGACTTGAGTCAAAAGCTGGGAAACCAAAGGGTAAGGAAACTTCAGTCTTGGGGAAATAGAAATTGGACACAGAGGGAAATGGATGTTCAACAGAAAGTCAAAGCACAACTGTAGATTATCCGTTCATGCACTAAGCTACACATTTAACAGAGGGTGATAGACTTTTGGGACTGAGCAGTTTGCAAGGGGGGAAAAGCTTATTAAAAATCAGTTTCAGTCCATAGATCTATGGTTTTACAAAACGTGTGTGGAGATGTGCAGACAGTAGAGTATGTGCTTCAGTAAATTTAACAGGAAGGAACCTGATGATAGCTAGGGTGTTTGTGGTTGTGTTGTTCATTAATAAACATTCAGAATAAATTTATAGCTAAGTGAAAGGAGGAAAAAGTTTGCCTATTTATGCCATTTGTATGTTATGGCTTAAGCCCAAAGCAGAACTAATCATTGGAGTTGTATGGATTACTGAACACAAATGAGGAAGGTTGAACTTCAAGGAAATGTGCTATTTATAGAGTTATTTGTATATTCAGTTGGGGATTCAGTGGTATAAAGGAAGTGTCGTATAAAGAGGAAAGATCACTGGGATGCTGTATGGTTGTAAGTGTGTTATTCTTAGGGTTACATGCTCACAATTTTTGTGAGCTTTCGATGGTTTTTTAATGGAGGGTGAATATTTTTAAATAGTTAAAAATGTGAATACTCAGTGTTTTTCATGAATATATAATGTGCATTTTTCCCTCTGTATAGGTTTAGCTTTCGGTTTTTAATTATTTCTCTTTGAGTCACTGAAAAGTGTTGGCAGTACATATTTTTACAAATACATTACATAATTTGGATTGTTATTGTGTACAGTTGTAGACTCATGTGAGCTTTAAAATCAAGTTGCTTCTAAATGTTAGTTTGCAGAAATAAAAACTATGCGTATGCTGCAGAGTATTTGTTTATTATGTGTGATGTGTATTTTATTTCCTGGAAACAGTATCGGATTTATGACTTAGGTCAAGGATTCTAAAACCGTTCTTGTGGCCAGTTCCACAAGGATATTTATAGTACTGCTCTCATTACACTAGTGTGAAAATATTGTTACTAGGGGTGACTAGATTTTTAGAACATCTCTACTGTATAGCTGTTAAAAACAATGGGGTAAATCTATATGTACTGATGTGACAAAGATCTTCACAATATATTATAAAGTAAAAATCAAAGTGACAAGTATATTCTATAGTGTGAAGCTATCTTTAAAAAAAACATTTTTTAAACTATCCTAAGAATATGTAAATAGAAAAAGAAATGGAAGGATACAAACGGTTAATTATGATGGCCTATAGCCAGTGGAATGAATTTGGGATTTATAATACAGGGACCCTCACCTCTTATGCACTCTACTTCTGTGTTGGTGGAATTTTTTTTTTCAAGGCTGTTTTTATGTCTTACTCTGTGCTTTTTAAAATCCAGTAAAATTATTTTTATAGTTTTCAAGAGTGTTTATATAGAGAGGTCTAAACTAATGTATAAGTATGTTTTATAGGCACAGGATAGAGATGTTCTGAAATTTATGTTCTTTAAGATATTTAGTTTGTAACCAAAATTTCATTATAGGGGAGGAGAGTAATATATGTGTCTATACATGCTCAGAATACTTTTAAAGCATTTAAAAGTTTATCCTGTGGTTACTAAGTGATCTCTGATTGAGGTAATATTCCTTATTGAATCTAAAATGTAAATAAACAGCATTGACATACATTATTCAAAAAATTGCTGAAAGAATTAAAGTGGAAATTTGCTTTGAAACTATTTGCAGATTGAATATAATGTTCTGTATTTGTTGTAGTAAAAGAGCCTGAAATTGCATATTGGCTTTTGCTAAAACATGTACAGTGTGTGTGTTTATCATTCCCATATAATCAAAACTCACTATTAGACTCTGTAAATTGTATCATGGACAGTGGTGCTTAAATATTAATGTATTTCATTACTTTTGTTCTCAAATTTGAGATTCATGGACAGTGTGTTATCATTAGCCAGCAGATGGCAGTGTCTCTGCACAAATTCTTTTCCTGCAAAGTCTTTTGACAGGAGTGGGTTGCCCTCATAGCATTTGACCTAATTTGACAAATGGAGTCATTGAAGATATTCATTGATTATAAATTTGTAACTGATATGTTTTATATGGAATAGAAGGTGGTAAAAATGAATGTAACTTAGGATAGTGAGTGATATTTGTAATATTGTTTATATTCCTCCTAGATTAGTTGTTTCTTGAAATGCTCATTTTATGTATAGGAAGTGTGTGCAGTTAGCCTAAAATATCATCAAATTGAAGTGCTTTTCCTTGTGAAATAAATGTATAATGTACCTAAGTCTATTGCAAGCTGTTCATGGATTTGGTCCCTATATGTTGTTATATAGTGTGGTTGCTGGGCAAAGGAGCAATGTGTGCTCATATACATACATAGTGCAAAAATAAAGTAAAATTTATTGGCAGAAATTTACGAGCTTATAAGTAGCAGTATGTGCAAGATCTCCCAGGTCTCATTCTTCCACAGTGAGGTGGATTTGAATGGGGTATAGCTGGGAAAGGGCTTCCATTGAAGGATCCAACCTAGATCCTGTCATGTCATTATCCTCTTATTTACAAGGAAATGGAGGCAGAACATATCCATGAGCTTCCTGGGTGAGGAGGTAGTCTTTTTAGAAATGGGAGCTTCTACTAAACATTTAGGGAGAGAGTATTCTCCTGAGTGCAGACCTGCTGAACTAGCTCTTTGCTAAGCTTTTTGGAAAGTGAAGGTAAGGAGCTTAACTGGGGACAGTAAGTGGCATTTACTTGTGAAGAAAAAAACACTTAATTTAGATTGCCTGAGCTTGAAACCTTGGTAGGCCACTTACAGGTAGTATCATTTTAGGCAAGAGATATATAAGTTGGTATAATAATACTACATTATAGGCTAGTTGTAAGCACTGAAGGAGGTAATTATTATAAGTTACTGGATTAATGACTGCTACACGGCATGCAATAAGTTTTTCTTCTCTCTCTCATGAGGTGTTGACATTTATAAATTTTAAAAGCAATTTGGGATCCCTATTATGACAAACTGTGCTGTGGCAGTACGTCAGTGCATTCCTGCATTTTGCTTCCCAGACGTGCCCTAGGAACTAGTTGTAAGCCAAGATGCCTTGTTTTGTGATGACACTTTTGGTGGGTGCAGTTCTGATATACTATCATTATTGGACAGGTACCAGTGAAACACATACCAGCCATGCTGTCAACTACTTCAGAATAAACTGTGGAGGTACCCAATGTGGGAATGCATTCTTATCATCTGGGTTCTGAGGGACTTTAAATAGGTCAAAATATTTATTCTTTGGTTTTCATTTGGGCTGAGTCCAGAGCATACTAAAGGATTCTAGTATTGGAATAAATTTTTTATTGAGTTAGTCATTTAAGAGAGATAGAAACTGTACTACTGGGAGAAAAATTCAAATGCTGAGACAGCTGTTCTAAAATATCCCTTGTTTTGTTCTTTTTTTTTTTTTAACTGACCTCCTTTGTAAAATAAAACAAGAACATGAAACATTTTGAAAATGCAAAAAGCTACTTGAAGGTGTTTGTAAGTAAAAAATGTAATTATTTAATTTGCTGTATATGTACATGCAAAGGAAAAGAGTTTGCTCTTGGTCCAACTCTAGCTTTGCATTTGTGGAAGCATGTCCTTGATTTTGTGGCTATGGCTAAAAGAGCAGATATACATATACAGGTGGGGAAGAGAGGATGGAGTGGTGCAAAGATCAACACTTGCTGTCTCTACTGTGGATCAAAAAGGCTTGAGAGTTCAATCAACACATTTCTTTACTCCTGCAGCTCATTAATCTGGCCATGTCATAACTATCTGATCTAGCATAGCACACCGATTGGCATTGGTGTATATTAGGGATAGAATTTTTATTTTACAAATTCAAGATATTCAGTAGTGGCCATGAAAAATCAGATGGATCTTTGCCACCATCACATGTTTCAAAGATTTCTTCTATTAAATGCTGTGTCCAAAATTATAGAATGCTCTTCAATTTTTTTTGCATAAAAATAAAATAATACACCTTAAATATATATAATTTTAAGTAAAAATATAAACATGTAAATAAAAATGAGGTGAAACACCTTGGGAAAATTATATAAGATGAAATAGCAATATAAATTAGAGTAGAATAAAAAGCCTTTGGAATAAAATAAATTATTTTCTGAATTATTTCAGAAAATAATAAATTAAAACACAGGGGTGCTTGGCTGGCTCAGTCAGTAGAGCATGTGACTTTTGATCTTGGGGTTGTAAGTTTGAACCCCATGTTAGGTGTAGAGACTAGTTAAAAAGAAGATCTTAAAAAAATTTAAAACTCAAAAGTATGTTTTCATTTGTATTTTTAATATAGCACTAAGTCATTTAGTGAAGAGTAGCTAAGAATGTGCTCACATTTTAAAAGCGTCAGTAGTTTAGGGTACATTTGACAGAGCGAAAGAGGGTGAAGATGGATGGCAAGAAAGGGGAAATGAGATTTCTGTCACATCAAAACAAAATTTTATATAGCAGAAATAATTCATGTAAAACATAATGAAAGACAATGTAAGATAATATTTATTTGATCCTTGGGTTGAGGAGGGTTTTTCCAAGGGGGATACCATTGGTGGATACCATGAAGGAAAAGACTGTGAGATTTGAACTGCATTTGGAAAAACTGCAAACTAAATAAACAAGTACCACTTGCATACCACTTGAGTTACATGAAAAAACAGTGGATTACTATCCTTATTAGGCTGTAGTTGTAATTAATTCCTAAATGTTACTTAATAGCAAATTAGTTGAAAACATATTTAGTCAAATATTGATATAATTTAGGGCAGAATGTAAAATTTACAAGAATATTTAAAATAAAGCTGGATATTTTAAGGAAATTTGGTACTTCTGAGATGCTGGTTGGCACTTTTCGATGTCATGAGACTATGAGTGTTTCTCTGCCATTAGGTGTGCTTTAGTGGTCAGGTTTGAGAAGCATTGCCACTTGAATATATAAAGAACTGCTGAGTCTTAATTCATTAGTAATTACAATGGCTAATATCCAATGAGTCTTTATTTTGTGTCAGGTATAAAACTTCACTTATGCTAATTCATCTAATTTTTACAACTGTTGTATAAGATAGGTAGTATTACTACCCCCATCTTACAAGGAGAAATGGGTGCAGTTGAGATTCAGTCCACATTTAAAGTAGAAAAACTGGGTAAAAGGCAATTCATCAAAGAAGAAATATAGTAAGCTAATAATCACATAATAATCACATTAAGGTCACATAACCTTAATCTAATCTTGTTAGTCATAGGAGTGCAAAAAGGTGAGTGCTGTTTCTAACCTCTCACTGGCTAAGGAGACAAATGAAAACATCCACTGTTGTTAATGCCTATGCAAATTAATACAATCTACAGGATGCCCACGCCATCATCCTTGGAAATAAATGTGTCCTGTGACCATGCAATCTACATATGGGAATTTGTCCTGTGGAAAACATGAGAAAGTTGCATGAAGGCATATTTATTTGGATAGTCCTTACAGTGTTGATTATGAAACTTGAAAAATTGGTAGTAAGTAAATGTCCAACACTCTGGGATGGTTGAATAAATTACAGGACATCCATCCATGATGTGCTGATCAGCATGAAAAATGACACAGGTGTGTAAGTATCAATATAGGCAGGCATTTATAATATACTGTCAAGGATTAAAAGCTTGTTACAAAATAGGATGTTTCCTTTTTATGTTTGAAAGTACACATGCATTCTGAATTATAGAAAGGTATTCATTAAATTTTAACATCGTCATCTTTGACAGGATTGCAGTTTTCTTTATTATTTCTCCAGCAACTGAGTATTACATGCACAGTTAAAAAATTATGTTTGTTTTTAAAAAGAACTGTCTTATTGTATCTTGCATGTAGTTATGGATTTCAGAGTACTGAATTTACTTAAAATTAAGTGTACATCTGTTGGTGAAGTGCTTTTAAAATGGAGGCAAAAAGGCAAGAGCAGTAGCTTCAGAAAATATCCAAGATGAAGAATTTGATAGATCAGGGTATACATACTTGACTAGATTTGAGGCTTTGGGTAAATTACTTGTTTTCAGCTTCAAAGAGGAGTGTAAATATCAATAATCCCTGAGTGCATATAACTGTATATAATATCTGGAGTGATGACTGTGAGCTGGTAAGTTAATGATTTTGATGTATTGCATATCCTGATTAAGAAAGTAAATAAGTCTATTAGGGAATTTTAGAATTAATAGTGTCAAATAGTTGAAAGTCATGCCCATTCTTCTCATGGTACATTTTACTTCCTACCTGTGCAGGTATGTTTAGTAATGTTAGTAGTTGTATACAGATGTTCATACTTCAAGCAAAAGCAAGGATTTGACAAATGTCCTGGATCTCTAAAATAATTTATTAGATCTTGGGTTCCTAATTAAAAAAAAAAATTGTTGTTGTTGTGGAGGTTTTTTTTTTGAGGTATTTGAAAAATGTTCATAAATATATGAAACTGCTTGACCTAGCTGGCTGCTTCTGGTCATGCATAGGCTCACAGCGGCTGAGGGAGGGAGGTGGCAGGGGCTGGACACTGTCCCTGGAGAGAGGAAACCTCAACCCAACCCAAACCCCTCTCTCCAGCTCTGAGCTTTTAAGTGCTGTGACTCTTCTTCAGTGTCTCTTCCCAGCTTTTGTTGGGGCTCTGGATCAGGTTTCTAGTGTAAAAGTCTGTGAATGAGTAAGGTGGGAACCTGGTCCTGAAATTCCGTGTCAGCTGATCCTTCTTTTTTCCAGGTTTTCCTCAGGAAATTGGGACAGGATGGGCAGGTGAAAGGTGACCTTTGAGAATAGGTTTTCTCAAGGTGCATGCAGCGTGGGGAAGGGACTGCACCGTGCTTTCCTGTGACCTGTCAGCCTTATTCCTCCTCCAACCCCACTCACTCCAACTCTTCCTTTCTTGCCATCTCTCACTTCTTTATAGCCATTTTCCAAGAATTGTGCCACTTCTTCCCCATTTGATGAACACTGTGTACTGTGAGTCTCAGCTGTGGCAGGCAGCATTCTTGACCCCTCACGTGCAGGTTAATAGGCCTCCTGTCTGTCTTCTGGGGTTGTTCTGCAGAGTACATGGGAACATTTAGTGCTTGCACTCCTTGCACTGCCCTGTGAGCTACTGTTCTCTGAGGAAGAGTTATAGGAGCCCTGGCCATCCTAGAATTCACTGCAGAAGGAACACAGATACCATAGCCAAACACAGCAGATCAAAACAGAAAAACTTTAATATATGTGAATGGAGTATGTTGAAGGTACAGAAAACCCATGTACAAGATTGGCCCCTTTTCTAGCTGAAGGGTAATAGGCTTGGGCATAAGCTTATCAGTAGACTGTAAGGAGAGATAGATTGTGTATATGTACAGCTTTGTGTGATAACTAATTTTTGTTTTGCAGTAGTCCAAAGACATTTCTCTTTAGGAGAGGAGGTGTTTCTTTCCTATTAATTTGATTCTAACCAGGATAACATGTAGTAGTACCTTCCAAACTGGTAGTTGCCCTCAGAGGTATATGTGTATATTCCCTGTGAATTATAGTAGTATTCTTACCTTTCTTTTTGTACTAATTTTGATATAGAAATAAGAAGGAAAGAATACATGTTCTCACCAACATTTCTACTATTGATGTTTCAAGAATTATGAATTCTGTTTTTGGACTTTTTTCATATGATAACTTTCTATATTATTGCAAACCAGTGGATATTTTCAGTATGTTGAGAAATTTAACAAAACAAAAATAAAAAACAAAATACTAGCTATTTCAGTCCTTCCTCTGAAAAGAAATGGAATGTGAAGGTTGAAATGCTTGAGATACAACTTTAGTTCAGTAACTGACAGTTTAACTTCTCTGTTTTCAAATAAACAAAACATCAGCACTCATACTGGGAAAAATAAATGTACAGATTTCTTAGTAGGTAATATAGTTTGATTGTATTCTTTTAAAATTAACTGCCCAAGGATATGAATTGAAAAATAAAAATTCTGGCATGAAAATGTTTCCCTAGTATTAAAATTTAAATGCAAGCAAATTGGTTTAAAACTTTAAAAACACACACACAACTGTTTAGGTATTCTTAAAGCATATTGTGAAACACACATTTATTGTAATGTAATGCAACATTTGTGGAATCTAATGAACTGTCTTAGGCTCAAGTTTGCAAAATGGATTTTTATGAAGCATATTCGTTTTTAGTCCATGCTTTGTGCTAACTGGGGAAGAATACATGTCATATTCAAAGTGCTTTCCAGTGGGATTGGTGAGAGGCAGGTAATTATTTGGCACCTCCTCATGAAGGTGTGGGTCAGTGGCCGTAACCTTCCCTTGTGGGTGGGCAGAGCTGTCTCACTTCTGAAGGTGCCCTGACAACCTGCCTGTCTGCCTGTCTGCCTTCCTTCCTGTCTTCTTTTCTTCCTTTCCTTCCTTCTTATCAGTGAAGCTAACACTTGGGGAAAATTGGGCAACTTTTACTTTATTATGATAATGTTTATAAACAGAATTGTTAAATTCCCATATGAAAATTTATACAGTTACTACTAAAAACAAATGACTGTATCTGACATGCCCTGAGGCCAGCTGATGTCCAGTTTGTGCAATATTCAATTTAACATATTACTTGTTGAATGTAGGAAAAAAAGATAGCATAATAGTTGTGTACAGGTAATAAATTAAAGGTCAGGATGCTAAGAACTCTTTTAGGAGCAACCACACTTTCTCCTTTTCTATTTGAATTTTATCCCATTGTCTTTATTTGCAGTTCAGAACCCAGTTCTTATCTTTGTTTATAACATTTCTAATTTTCCTATTCCAAGTAGGTTTGTCTAAGAAAGTGAGAAAAGAGTATATTATTCCCTGGTCCCTTGTAATAATACCCTTATGATGTGCCATATACTTTTGGTAAAATTAATGTTTATAATGAGGAATGAAGAGGTATTGGACTAATTTATGGCTGCTTTTTGACATTAAAAAAACATAAGAATTATTCAGATTTCTTTGGGTATGTTTTTGATTTTGCTAACATATTTTTCTATGTTGTAAGGATTTTTACGTATGAGAATGGGCCACAGATATGAAATTTTGGAGTTAATTTAACTTTGTTTTCAAAATTAACATTCTGAAAGTACCTAGAATGGTAGAATTATGAGGTACTTTTTAGTTTAGGAAAGTTACAAGCTTTTTTACTGCTTTTAGGATATATCGTGTTATTAATTTACTAGAATGCATCATCTTTTATTTTTTCTTGTGGCCCAAAATATGCAAGAGGCACATAATCTGTTCCTGATGTTTAGATTTTGCAAAATAAGTATTCTCTTATCCTTCTATGAGCATGTATCAGGTTATTCACATCTTCATGAGGGGTTAGGGGATTGCATAGTAAAAGGGATAGGAAAAAAAAGAAAGTGACCTTCCTCTGAAGCCATCCTGTTTAGTGTATTCTTTTAGCTACCAGCATGATGAAGGACTGGAGATGCTTGTCACTCTGAGGTTGGGGGTTAAATTCCCTTTCAATTCAAAAGAGATAGAAAATGATTGTGATAGTATAGTCATTAAGAAGTGATTGTCCTCATTGTATTTGGCATTTTTTTATGCTGTTTCATTGCCAAGATTTGATTGTTTTTAACTCTTAGGAAAACAACAGTATTTGGGGAAAAGCCATTTGTCTCTCTCAACAATAAAGAGACTTCTTGATTTTGTTTTTCTTTCTTCGACTGGTGCAGCAACTTATATACCTTCCTTGGACCTCATTGTAGCTTTAAGCATAGTAGGTATACATTGCATCAAAGATTATAGCTCTCGAAGAAAAAGGAAGGAAAGGGCCAGTTAAACATGTCCAGTTTCCATTGTAAGCTGTTGGTTAATAGAGCTAATGTTATCAGCTTGTGTTAGTGACAGGATCTATGCTAGGTGTGAGAAGCTCACAGATACTTTTTTAGCATTTGAATATGCAACAGTCTGGATTGTTTATCGCTGATTAATGCTGTAACAAAGGTACAAGGTAATATGGGAGTACTAGCTGGGGAAAGTTTAATTCCAACATGGCAAAGATCTGAAATGTTTTGTGAAAGAGCTGATATTTGAACTGGTGGAGATTGGATGGGGTTTTTCAAGTACTGGTTCATAATTTGGTGTCTGAAAGAGGGAATCAGCAGCTTGAGTAAAGTCATGGAGGCAAAACATGGTAGGATGTTTTTGACAATTGTCTCTGTGTGGTTTGAGATGTAGTACTTTTATAATGGTAGGTATAGCTAGGCTATGAAATAACTTGAATGCTATATAGAGAAATTGGGACCTTTTAATTCTGTAATGTGGAGCCATTGACTGTTTTTGAGAAGAGGTTCAATAAACCCTTTATAAAACACAGTGGTGAAAATACAACAATAGGTATGTTTACAATTTTAATGTTTTTTTCTAGTTTTTGGCTAGTTCTTTTGACCAAATAAAGTTTTTGACATTTAGTCAGGAAAGTTCCAGTTACATGCAAGGTAATTTATATATGGGAATAAAGTATGAATAAAGCCAGGTCTGGCCCATGAAGAGCCTTTAGCAGGATGTTTCATTTTATTTCTATTTTAAGAATTGAATATTGCATACTTATTAAGAAGACTGTGTCTTCCAAAATAAGAGTGCTTTTAGAAACAGACCCATAAATACAGAGAACAAACTGGTGGTTGCCCGATGAGAGGACCAGTAGGAGGATGGGCAAAATGGGTGAAGGGGAGTGGGAGACACAGGCTTCCAGGTATGGAATGAATAAGTCATGGGTATGAAAGGAACAACATAGGGAATATAGTCAATGGTATTATCATGGCTTGTATGGTGATGGATGGTCGTTACATTTGTGGCTACCATAGCGCAATATATAGAGTTGTCAAATCACCATGTTGTATATCTGAAACTAATGTAATAGCATTTGTCAACTACGCTTCAACTAAAAATAAACAAAATAAGTCTGTATTTTTAAGAAATTTTGATCATCTTTGAATATTTTCCTTTTTGGCCAAATAACTTTAAAGCAGTGTGTTTTCCTATACTTGGTGGATGGCCATATGATTGAAGATTACAGTGGAGACATCCTAGTTCCATTTATTTTTCTCTCTCATTTTTGGGATATATTACAAATGGGATATTCATGTTTCACACATTAGAGATTAGTTAGATCATCAAGCTTTTTGTTTGTTTAGTGCAAGAGGTTTAAATCATTTACTGTAATATGAACTATTTTCATTGGCTGCAGTGACTTGGAGATGTCAGAGATTAGGCATGAAGTGAAGGATTATGAATGTTCAGAGGAAGACTATGAGTATGTTCAGAAAGGCCTGGGCAAATCATTGTTGTGCAGCTCCTGCCTTGACTTCCTCTCTTCCAGTGATCTTGTCCCCGCCTGACCTCAGTCATTCTTGTGGTCTTAATATTTGCACTGTCTTCCTATTCCCAGCTTTAGGCATCTCATCCTGTGACATCCATCCCTTGTCTCTTCAGTTCATTCCTTCTACTACCCCAACTCCAGCATACCCTTGAACCCCAGCAGGCAGTGAAATCCATTGATCCTACTTTTCATGGTTGCTCATCTTCTTCATGCTCTCACTTCCTCCTCAGCAGGTTATATCCTATCATTGTCATCTTTCTCTTGGTTACACGGCATAGGTCTTCTCTCACTTTGTCATATCCCCTTCTGGTTCTGCTCATGTATCTCCCTGCTCTCCATGTTTGTCCCCTATGCAGTCAGCTGTGACTGCGGACAAGCACACAGCCATCCCAACTGCTCTTCCCAGATCCAAGACCTCAGGTTGGCATTTTACAATGCCTGGCAGTCCAGGCATATATCCTAGTTCCCCTCTTGTCTCCATCCTCATTTTCTGCTAAATGCCTTGCTTCGTATTTCAGTGAAAAAGTAGAGAGCTTCCACAGATTTCCACCAGCACTCCTACCTGCCCACTAGCATTAGGGCCAATATCCTCGATCTCCTGCTGTATTACTTTGGATAAATTGTTTATCCTTCTGTTTGAGGCCACTTGTGCACTTGACCCCAGCCCCTCTTATACCTTCAAGAACATTGCTTCAACAGTTCCTCACTCTTGTTCCTGAATTGTCAGTTTTCTCTTCACCACTGAATCATTCTCATCATCATACAAGCTGTTGTCTCTTTATCAGAAAGACTCATAATCCCTCTTCTCATCATACATTTTAACCCCTTTTCTTTGCTCCTCTTTTTAACAGTACTCTTTTTTTAAAAGTTTGTTCAAAGAGAGAGAAAGAGTGAGAGAGCAAGAGGGGGATGGGCAGAGAGAGAGGGAGGGAGAATCCCACCAACTGTGAGATCATGATCTGAGCTGAAATCAAGAGTCAGACGCTCAACTGACTGAGCCACCCAGGCACCCCAACAGGTCTCTTTAAAGGAATTATATATATTTGCTCATTCAATTTCATTTTTTCCCATTATCTCTTTAACTACTGCACTCTTTAATCCTCTCCATGTTCTAAGAACTGTTTTTGTCAAAAGCCCTTGAAGCATCTTCTTCCCTTGGTTTCTGAGGACACTGCATATTTTTGATTTCCCTCCATGTTATCCAGCTTTTTCTTCTCAGTCTCTTTTGTTGGTTTCTTCTGTCTCTGAAACATCATAACATTGGAGAACTCTAGGGCTCAGTACTTAGGTTTTTCTCTTTTGTCTATACTTGCTCCCTTAGGATTGAATTCAGCCTTATAATTAAAAAAATTTTTTTTAACGTTTATTTATTTTTGAGACAGAAAGAGACAGAGCATGAATGGGGGAGGGGCAGAGAGAGAGGGAGACACAGAATCGGAAGCAGAAGCCTTATAATTTTAAATATCATCCCTATGCTGATGATTGCTGACTACTGATTTTATACCTCTAGCCTGGACTTTCCCTCTGAACCCACACACTCCTGCCAAGTAATCAAGCTGATTACTGCACTTAGATGTCTAATAGGCTTTGCAGAATTAAATAAATCCAGTAACTGCTCTTCAGGGTTTCTACATCTCATTTAATCACAACTCTATTCCTCTAGTTGCTCAGACCCAAAACTCTGGAGTCTTTATTGATGTCTCTCTTTCTCTTTAATTTCACATCCATTATCTCCACAATTCTCCACCTTCTAAATCTATCTGAAAGTGACTACTTCTCACTACTCTCACCACTACTACTCTGGTCCAACCACTATTATCACCAATCTGCACTATCCCAGGAACTCTCAAACTCTCCCTGCTTCTGTTGATTCTTTTTTTTTTTTAATTTAATTTAATTTTTTTTTTTAATTTACATCCAAATTAGTTAGCATACAGTGCAACAATGATTTCAGGAGTAGATTCCTTAGTGCCCCTTACCCATTTAGCCCATCCCCCCTCCCACAACCCCTCCAGTAACTCTCAGTTTGTTCTCCATATTTATGAGTCTCTTCTGTTTTGCCCCCCCTCCCTGTTTTTATATTACTTTTGTTTCCCTTCCCTTATGTTCCTCTGTTTTGTCTCCTAAAGTCCTCATATGAGTGAAGTCATATGATTTTTGTCTTTTTCTCACTGACTAATTTCACTTCTGCTCCTGTCGATTCTTAATTTAGAGGCCAGAGGGATGCCTTTAAAATCTTTGTTCATATTACACACTTCTATGCTTAAAATCCCTTTTCAATGACTTCCCATCTTGCTTATATTAATATTTAAAGATATCAGGTACACAAATGCTACATGATCACTCTTCAGCCAGCATACATTGTCTCCAGACACAGACACTCCTTATCTTTCTGACTCCTCTACTACCTCTCTGCTGCTTGACCATTAAGCCCCATGCTTCTTCCCTGATGCCCCTGGATTCTAAGATTCCTTTGCTAGAAATGCCCCCATTCCACATAGCTTGTTCTTTCACTTCCTTGAAGTATTAACTCAAATGTCACATTTTCACTGAAACTTAAATTGGAATCTTCTCCACAATCCCTTTTCTCCCTTACTAGTGTTATTTTTCTCCTTATCACTTTATCATTTGACATGCCCTTTTGCTCATTTATTTATTTTTTGTGTGTCTTCCCCAACTTGAACATAAGCTCTATGGAAGTAGGATTTTTTTATCTGTCTTATTCACACCTGTATCCTCAGTACCTAACACCATAACTTGGACATAGTATGTACTTAGTAAATAGTTACTGAATGAATGATTACAGTGACAAAATAAATGGTGAATATCTTAATCTACCACAAGTTAGCCCAATCTTAGCTGAAGCTGGTAAGTTTTTGTGAATGTCCATCCAATCTCAATTTTTACTTTTTGTTTTATAACTAACATTGAATATTTCTAATTTCTGTTGCCTTCAAAGAGTGCCCTTCACCAATGTCCAGGGCATGTGGTTAGAACTATTATAGTTAGGATCATAAGTAAAATGACCATTTTGCACTATTCCCTACAATAAGTTCTATATTACATTTATCAAAGTATAGCTCTCATTTGCTATGAAAATAAGGGGTAGAATTCCTGGAAATAGTTAGCTAACATCTTCAATCAATAAGCTTTCAACATTTCCAGAAGTGAAATTTAAAAATCTTGGTCAGATCTTTTCACTGGCAGCAATCATTGAACTTCAGCCTGAAATAATAAATGGGATGCTTGGCTCTCCTTCCCAGGTTCTAGCCACTTGAACTGTGCACTAGCTACAGAAATGGATAGTATATTAGATTTATTTCCAAAGTGATATTTCTATATTAACTTAAAAGATGTCATAGGAAGATTTCTCAATAAATCCTCTTATTTCTTGTTTTATCTTATGCTTTAGATTCTCAGGTATGACTTTTCTTCTCTGCAAATCAGTCTATTTTATGGGTATTTATTTGGCAAAGCCTGTGTGATTTAATATTTTTACTCTGTACTAGGTTTGGAAAGTGTTGTCCCCTCCCCTTCTACCTGGTGACCAAGATTATAGTTACATAATAGCTCTTTCATTACCATATACAGAGCATTTGAATCAGATTCTTAAAATCTTTTAGAACTTCTTCAAAAAGTGTTGCACTGATGCTGTATCTGACTCTTCTTTCTGATGAATGTGACCAAGAGTTAGGCTAGCAGTGTGGTTCTACCTGTGGTTTTATTGAAGTGTTTTTTCCTTTGTGATGTTGGATTATTTACACTGATCTTATAGTTTATTGAGTGGTTGGTTATCTTCCAAGTGCAGTTGGAATCTCTATAGTCCCCATATACATTCACACTAATCTCTATGGTTAGAGTTTAGAGTTCAGATGTATATTGTTAGTGAATTGTATTATTGGGTTATGTGAATGAGTGAATGAGTGATTACAGTGGCTGAAGGAAGGATGCAAATTTTAACCTTCTATTGGATTCCGAGAAATGTCTTCTTGAGTTTATGTGCTAGGGAGCCATCAGGTGACTGAGCATAGTCAGAATAGCCAAACATTGTGGGCAAGTTCTGAGTCTTGTGGACTTTGGTATCTCACCCACTTGCTTATAATTAATGACCAAAGAAAAAGATGTTTATATAACCATATTGAATGGTTCTTTATCTTTGTTGTTGGTTTTTTCAAATGCTTTCTGTGTCAATGACTACAGAATCCACAATTGTCTGGTTAGGGGCAGGGAATGAAAAGGGTACCACTTTGTCTTCCCAGGCATGTCAGTTTTTATTCTATTTGTAGGAAAAATAGGAGTCCTAGAAGAAAGGGGTGCTTGTGCCTGCTCTATCCTTGCAGGTGGGGCATGCGACTCTTCCTCTGATATTTGGAAATTTCTTGGGAATTTTGGGGAACATTTCTCAGCATGTCTCCCTCAGGTGCCTTAGGCAAGACCGTGTTTCCTTCTCACCAGTCTCAGATTTGGTAATCTAGAACCCTCTTTCAGATAGCTGCTGACTTTCTCCTTTTTTTTTTTTTTTTTTGAAAAATCAAGCTATGGTTTATATTTAAATGCAAAATCACAACATATAGATGCTTGAGCTTTTGTTTGTTTTAATTCATCCTGACCAAGTGTGGGAACTAGTTTGATACACTGCATAGTGTTGATGTTGGATGGCTTGTATTTGTGCCTCCAGGTCTGTTTTGCACAGGTCTCCACCCTGCTTTCTGCCCAGGGTTGCTGGTGACAATCACCATGGACTCTGTAGCCCTCTGGCTTCTAGTTGGATGAAGGCACTGGGAGCAGGCAGGAGGGTAGGGCTGAGAGTGGGATGGGGAAGGGAGCAGAATGAGGGTGCAATCACAGCAGTTGCTTCAGGCCATCCTCCCAGGTAGTCTCCTTCTGGATTCTGGTTATTACCTTCTCAAGTATTGCATATCTAGCTTCATTGAAAACCCTGCTGTTCTCTGGCCCAGGGTACCACTCTATCTCTTCTGTTTCTTCATGCCCTGTGCAAACCTGTTCCATCCTTAATTAAGTCCTTCTCAAATGATTCTAGTGTTTACTATTTCACCTCTTTTCTCCTGGGGTCAACTTATACCATGTTGACCCAGGAAACTCTTACGGAATTTGTCAGAGGGGTTCGTATTAAACATAAAAACTGAAAATATTTTTCCTAAAAACTATTCTGTTTTTGTATCTCTAGATTCTGCTTTGCTGTTAATATGGATACAAGATAGATTGCCTACTATATCTATTTTTTTAATTAAAAATTATAGGTGGTGGAGAATTTTGTTGATCAGAGTAAGGCCTTCAGCTCACTCTAATGTGTCTGGCGCTAGTTCTTTCTCTTTAAAAACATATTTTAGTACCAAAGCTGGAATGTTGATGTTTTGTTTTAGTGAGTCTTAGGCGTCCTACTTTTGAAATTCTGAAATGAACCAGGTATATGACAATGAATATTCAAGGAAACCTGTATTCTTTTTACTATTTAACTTTCTAAACCTTTTATTGAAGGTTCAGCATTCATTTGAAACTTGCAAAGTATGGGTTATTGATCACAGAGCATTCATTGTTTCTTCTTTAAACTCTTCCATCAATGCCCAAGTTGTGCTTCACTGGGACTTGTTATGATCGTATGTAAACATTCCAGGATTGTTACTGTTGGTGGCACATCTCACATGATAGCTGTGAAAGAGCTTCTGATGGAATAATTGATATATGAACAGTATTGTAGGACTATTCATAGAATAATAAAATCTAAATCTAAATAAAAATAAAAATAAAAATGGATCAAATAAAAGAAATACAAACTTTAATAATATGGGTTTCCTTGCTTTCTTTTGTTCAGGATAAGCTCAATTCCAGAATTCTCCTTACCTGCTATAGTAGAATGATGGTTTATCATGGGCTCCTTTACTGTTTTTGGAAAAATGCTGTTATAAAACATGTTTTTAAAGACATTTTTACTTTTTCTCTCTTTTCTCCCAATTAACATGCAGATTATTTAAGTTTTTTAGTGAGATTCTAATTCAAATCTCAATTGAGAGGCAAGATTTCTCTAGTTGAGGTTCAAGTTCAAAGTCAAGTTTTGGCTTCAGTTTTGATTTTGTGGTAGCTGAAATGATGTAGTACCACATCTTGAGAAATTTAAAGTTTATATCTTATAAAAGAACATTGGGGTTTGGAAAGGCCCTGTTTTAATGTTGAGTTGCAGTCAGTCTTGGGTACTGGGATTACCAGTCTCTGAAGTGGAAGTTTGCAGATGGATCCTTAATGGACCCTGAATTCCCCTTCTCTGGATTACCAGTGTGCAGTTTCAGAGAACAGCCATTATGAAGGATCAGATCTTGTGGTTAGAGACAACTCTATTGGTAGCATGGCTTCATTTTGCTTTTACAAATGACCTTGTGATCAGCTGGCGACAGAAAAATGAAGTCCTTCTCTTTGATGGTGGCTTGCTGATAAGCCAGGTTTCTCCTCTTTGTGAGCAAACTAATCAGTGTGATGGCAAGTGGGTGTTAGGCATTGGGTCTTATAAGGAAACATTTCCCCAAGCTGTAGGCTTCATCTGGGAGAGGCATCTGTGGTGGTAGTGGCAAAATAAAACTGGCCTTGTCAGAATTTGATAGGCCACTCACGTCTTTCAGCTTCAATCTTCTCATTGTTTATATGAGAATGTCTGTAAAATGTGTTGGTATTAAAATTAAATGAGCAAATATAAGGGGGTTCATAAATATAAACAAGTATGAGATGGCATTACAGTAGGAGATGTAGAGAGAAAATCAGCAAAAGAGAGATGAAAATAAAAATGGAAGAGAGGAAAATATTAGTTGAAAGGTGGAATCTTATTTTCTGAGTGTTTGCTTTCATTTTTTGCTTTTATAGGATTTTGTAGCCAGTTTTTGCATAATCAAAATTATTTCATGAGTGGCTCATTGCAGCAGTTACAGTATGAAACTGATTATATACCTCTCAATGAGAAGCCACAGGATCTTTCCACTATTAACGCCAACCCTCCTTTATGTCTCATTTTGCACTCTAGGGTGAATAAGGCCTGGTGCTAAGAACACATGCTGAGAAAAACAAATCAAATGCCTTCAAACATTATTTATCACAGATACAGACTAGGGAAATGGATGTTTAGAATTCTAAAATAGTTGGAATATGTTCAGTAGTTTAAACATTATTAGAAGTCACATGTTGTGACTTTATTATAGGGATTTAGAATTTGTAGCTTAGCGTTATAAACCCTTTTCAGATGATCTGGTCATTCTCAGTTGTATTGGTGCCTTTAATTGTTGCTCAATTTTGTTTTCAT
Source organism: Panthera onca (assembly GCF_046562875.1). NCBI lineage: Eukaryota > Metazoa > Chordata > Mammalia > Carnivora > Felidae > Panthera > Panthera onca. Next base: position 33,314,818 of record NC_138351.1, read on the forward strand.
AAACATGCCAGTAGTATTGCTACATGTAATTAAGTATATACGTGTTCATTTTCCTTAAGTGTTATTTATATAATTGATGGAAAATATATTGGGTGACTATAGTTTTTTTGGTAAAATTAATGCAGAATTTTCACCATTAGACTAAAGAGCCTAAACTCTTTAGACTTTTATACTTAATAACACTGCCATCTCGCGGTCCGTGAGTTCGAGCCCCGCGTCAGGCTCTGGGCTGATGGCTTGGAGCCTGGAACCTGTTTCCGATTCTGTGTCTCCCTCTCTCTCTGCCCCTCCCCCGTTCATGCTCTGTCTCTCTCTGTCCCAAAAATAAATAAAAAACGTTGAAAAAAAAATTAAAAAAAACCAACAACACTGCTGAACATTTTTTTAAAATTTATTTTTATTTTTACTTATTTGTTTTTTAAGAGAGCATGCATGAGCGACGGAGAGGGACAAAGGGACAGAAAGAGAGAGAGAGAGAGAGAATGAGAGAATGAGAATTCTAAGCAGGCTTCATGCTTAGCATGGAGCCAGATGCAGGGCTCAATCCCATGACCCTGGGACCATGACCCGAGCCAAAATCAAGAGTTAGATGCTCAACTGACTGAGCCACCCAGGCGCCCCACCTCTGATCATTTTTATGTAGACTGTAAGGTGATAGTGATAGAGGAATTGATGACAAATGACATTAATTAGAATATGGGATATATCAGACTTACCTCCCAAAGTAAGAAGTTTCCCTTTGAGGTGGTCATCCATCCTCTCTGTGGAGGCTTCCTGGCCCTCTCAAGGCATTCTGTTATTTTGTCTGACTACGCCACTGAAACTGGTTGAGTTATTGGCCTGTACTTTACCCAAACTCAATTTTAGCCTTTGTTTTCATCTTATTTGACTTTTCCATAGCACGTGACTGCTCTTCCCATCTTGAAAAACTACCTTGTCTTGGCTGCCACACCCTCACACTCTTGGAAGGAGTTGCTATACTTATTGTCTCTATTTCCTCACTTCACATTACTTCTTCAGCACACTTACACCGGACTTTCAGAATAGCTTTTATCAAGATCTTCTCTGGCCAGAGCCATTAGTCAGTTCCCCATCCTCATTTTATTCAACCTCTCCATCCTTGAAACATGATCTTCTTTTCTCCTCATAACACCATACTCACCTCTGTTTTCTTCCAACTCTTTGGCTATTTCTCAGGCCTCCAAATACTAGAAGGTAACAGAACTCTGCCTTTGGCCCTCTTCTTGGTCTTTAAGGTCTTTATTGATTTAGCTATTTGTCTTATCTATACTAGAATGTAAGCCTCTTGTGAGCAGGCACTGTTTTCTGTCTTGTTTGTACTTTTATCTCCGGTGCCCAGAAAAAGCTGAGATAGTAGGTGCTAGCTGATTGGCTACACTTTCCATCACTCTTCACATGATATGGATTTGAGTGTCCTAGGTCCCTATAGTTTTCCCAAGATTGTAGTCAGTAGTTCTGTGATCACTTTGAGCATTACTTTAGTATCCTGGAGTACTGTTCATATCTCACTCACTCATGTTCTGTTTCCCACTAAGGATACTACCTCTTTGTAGCAAATAGAAATTGGAGTCTTTTGCTGTGTTGCTGGTGCCTCCATCATTATCCCCCGTGATTAGTCACTTTGCCTGTTGTGGTGTTGCCTACCCATTTCTTTTCAAACATTCACCTTTTATTTTTTATTTTTATTTTTTTTAAATGTTTATTTATTTTTGACAGACAGAGACATGGCACGGGTGGGGGAGGGGCAGAGAGAGAGGGAGACACAGAATCGGAAACAGGCTCCAGGCTCTGAGCTGTCAGCAGAGCCCGACGTGGGGCTCGAACTCACAAGCTGTGAGTTTTAATTCATCCTGACCAAGTGTGGGAACTAGTTTGATACACTGCATAGTGTTGATGTTGGATGGCTTGTATTTGTGCCTCCAGGTCTGTTTTGCACAGGTCTCCACCCTGCTTTCTGCCCAGGGTTGCTGGTGACAATCACCATGGACTCTGTAGCCCTCTGGCTTCTAGTTGGATGAAGGCACTGGGAGCAGGCAGGAGGGTAGGGCTGAGAGTGGGATGGGGAAGGGAGCAGAATGAGGGTGCAATCACAGCAGTTGCTTCAGGCCATCCTCACAAGCTGTGAGATCATGACTTGAGCCGAAGTCGGACGTTCAGCAGACTGAGCCACCCAGGTGCCCCCAAACATTCACCTTTTAACTACCTTGGGGGGTGATGGTTACCCTTGGCTCTAGTCTCCCTCTTAAAATCTGTCAGATTACTCTGAGAATGCTGAGAATAATCTGAATTCCTTCATGAAAGGATTTTGAGCCAGGAATCCCAGCTGCCAGCATTCTTTAAGTCACTGTTTCCTGCGACACACATTCAGGGCCCTCTCAAGTTTGTCTGTAGCCCATTTTCCAGGCTGTTGGCCCAGCACTACCTATAACCTGTGCTTTAGCAAAAATGAGTTACCTTGTACTCCACACCTGTGCTTCTTCATCTCCCTGCTTTGCCTTGTGCAGTTACTTGAAATATGTTCTGTGTCCAAGCTCTACTTACTTCAAGGCCTTTTCAGCTGCCTCGGTTTGGTGAAGATTTATCTGCTCACCTTAAACTTGAAGTAATCTCTCTCTACTCTGAAATTCCTAGTTATCTTTGCCTTAATTATAGAGCTTAGACTTTTCTTTCTTGTGTTTGCTTATGTCTGATATCTCTTGTAGGTCATTGAAGACAAATGCTTGGCCCTTGCCTTGTGTTCAATAAATATTGAAGGAATGAAAGAGACTTGGACTCATTTAAAGAAACTAATGCCCTTTTACTATTTACTTACCTATCCTGGGTGTCAGATCTCTTTTAATTGTGTTTATTCTTCCATTTCCAAGTTAATAACAGCTAACATTTGAATGTAATGCTTTACTTTTCACAAAGCAGTGTACATGTTATCCTGTTTGACTCCCCCTCACATCCCCTCAACAGTTCAATAAGGAGATATAAGCTATAGAACAGGATAGAAATCAAGGTGCAGAGGCTGTTCCTTTAGTTAAGTGGCTACTTTGGCTATTCTGCCCCAGTCACTGGTCCCGAAACTTATCCCTTCTATTGAGTTGACTCTTCTTAGCAGCTCCATTTTATGGAGTTACCTGTTTGAAGTTACCCAGCTGGTATCTCAGTCAGATTTGCAACCCGAATTTGAGGTATGGAAGAAGGGAGAATAGCATGTGGGTGCCAAAAAAGAATATGTAAGAAATTTATCTTTACTATTTTGAAGACGTTGTAGAGGTTTTCTTTTAAATGTTTTCCTTTAGTTTTTAAGGATTAAAATAGACTTGATTTCTACAACCTCTGTCACTTCTTTCTTTTATGGCTCATAAGAGTCTCTTTTCTGAAATGTCATTAATTTTACTGGCCCCTGAAGGATGTTACTCACTCTTAATGAGTCCTGAGGGTCTTTGGGATATTAGTCTCATTTTAACTCTTCCTGGCATAATTGGATCAATGTGATGTTTTTGGCTTAATTGGTTTCAGTTTGTCAGAGGAGAAAGACATTTTCCTTGGTGCTGTGCTGTGTCTTTATCTCCCAAGACTCCTCACAGAAATAAAATTTTTCAGAGTCAGCAATTCTTGAGCTCTCCTAGAGGTGTTAGATACAGCCACTGGTGGGAAATTGTCCAGGGCAGCCAGAGGTAGGTTATTTGGGATATGTGTGTTGAATTTTCACATCCTCAAAATAACTTCTTCCCCATTCTGTCGGTATTTACAGAATTGTCTACATGAGTTGTTTCTGTAAATTTCTATATAATCTTTTTATATAGATCCTTTCATTTTTTAAAATGTTTTTATTTATTTTTGAGACAGAGAGAGACAGAACATGAGCAGGGGAGGGGCAGAGAGAGAAGGAGACACAGAATCTGAAGCAGGCTTCAGGCTCTGAGCTGTCAGCACAGAGTCCGTTGCGGGGCTTGAACTCACAGACTGTGAGATCATGACTTGAGCTGAAGTTGGATGCTTAACCGACTGAGCCACCCAGGCTCCCCTTCTTTCATTTTTTTTTTTTAAATTGCACACCTAATACAGAGAATGCCTAGAAAGTAAAGCAGCTGTTCAATTTAGTGGCATTTACTTAAAAACATTTTTTGAAGGTTCTACACAGTGCAATTCCTTTGTATGTCTCAAGCAATTAGTATTCTTTTGTTGTAAAAAGATGATATCCAGTAGTACTTTCACTTTTGTGTGCATACGAAACTTGGAGTAACTGTATAAAATGTAGAAGTTGGCTTCCACTCCTCTGCACATGCATTTTGTGGCAAGCATCTTAGAGTATTCTGATGCCTGTAATCCTCTAAATACATATTGAGATATGTACACTACTGCAGTCTTATCCTTTGCCTGTGACTACTGTCATCTTCTGTTAGAATCCTTCAGGATACCACAGGCAATTACAGTTTCCTGACATCCTGGTCTGCAGGTGTTTGATCCCCTGTAATGGGTGCAGCAGACATTGCTGGATACTTACCTTGTTTTACCATCTAGGTCACCCCCACCCTCCTCCCTGCTACCTGCAGTGTGAAACTAACATCACCTCATTATAGTAGGTTTATAGTTGCTCAAAGTGGTATATATTGAACAAAATGATTTTCATGAGAAATATAGTGGTTAACATTTAGTGATACATAACAAATAGAGCTGTGAGATTTAAAGTTAAAAAATGGTCATGGTAATTAATGTTTTACTTAGAAATACTTTTCATTAGTTAATAAATATACTTTTATGCACTCAATAAATGACCGTCAACTAAACATTCATGCTTGATAATAATTTTCTCCATATTAGTAAATATTATTCTTGAATATTAGTTTCTTGGGGCTGTGGATGCCAGTAAGCACTATCATATCTTAATTGAAGTCTTTTCTGGGAAAAATGTTTACTGCAGAGCTAATATAAGAATTATATCAGCCTATAAGAAAATAACCAATTAATTCTCTAAAGGTACTGCCAATTACAAATAAATCTTAAGTAATATTGTGGCCAGGGCCCTGGCTGGACGCTTCAGGGTAGACAGAGTTGCTTGAGAACAGAACAGGTACTTGAGGTTTAGCAGGCAAATGAGTTCCTATATGTGTAGCTATCACTAAATCACTCATGCCCTGAAGAGTACAAATACTGTGAGAGAGATTCCATCATAGTGTTTGGGGATTGAGTAAGAGGGATGAGTTGGATGCCATCAGGAAAATACTTCATGAAAGATGTTGGATTCTAACAGATATGTGGGTACACAATTGGTGGGGTCATGTCCATCAGACAAAAAGCTGCAGTCAAAGTACAGAGAAGGGAAAGTATATGATGTGACCTGTGACCATCCTGGTTCTCTGGTGCATAGACTTTGGGAAATAAGTTTTGGGAACATATTCTTATGGCCTACAATACAGGGCTTTAAGGAGGAATTTTGAAGCAATCCATAAGCCTAGGAATACCCAACTCCCCCCCTCCCCCCTCTCCCCGGCCCCTTTTAATCCCTCAGTTTGGGGCCCTCAGGAAGAAGTTTGTTGAAAAAGTGTACTTTTGGGGGGAGGAGGGGAAGATGGCAGTGGAGTAGGAGGACCCTAGGCTCACCTCATCTCACGAATACAACTAGATTACTATCAATTCATCCTAAATACCCCAGAAATTGACCTGAAGACTGGTAGAAAAAACTCTACAGCTAAAGGGAGAGAAGAGGCCACATCAAAAAGGTAAGAAGTACGTAGGTGCAATTTAGGAGAGAAATGGATTGTGCCCACCAAGGTAGGGAGGGAGCCATCATCGCAGAGAAGAGGGAGAGACGGGAGTGCATGGGGAAAATGAATCCCCATAGCAATTGGATTGGAAAGTAAGAGGAGCTGAATTTTGTGAGTTCTGGCAACCAGCACGGCTTAAATCCTGGAGTTCTAAAGGTTAGTGGGCTTGGCTCAAGTAGTACCTGGAGAGCATTGGGACTGCTTTTGGAAGGAAGGCAGGCAAACAACCTGTGGACATACAACATGGAAACAGAAATCTCAAGAGTGTGTGGGGCATATAGTGGGGAGGTTATTTGCTCTTCTTGGAGTGTGTCCCAGAGAGGCAGCATTCACAGAGACCCCTTTGGAAACAAAGGAATAAGCAGGTACCATTTCCCTTCCCCACCCCTCAGCATAAACTCAGAACTACCTAACAGGAATCAGCCTAGCTCTGACACTTGCTAAGTAACTTGTTTACACCAAGCCCTGCCTACCTAACCCCTGCTTTGGTGGAATGACCCTTCCTAGTCATGCTTGCCTCAGTCCCACTACTGCAGTTCCCTTCCCCCAGAAGTCCAGCCCAAACCCCCATCAAAACCTCGTCTTGCAAACTGGGAGGTTTGTGGAGCCTCAATTCCAGTGGTGGTGGTGATAGGTCTCATTTCACAGGCAGACCAGAGTACACCTAGTTAAAATATGACACATTCAGATTAGGGACCAAACACTGTCCACAACAGGCAGAGAGACAGAGACTCTGCAGATGACTGGCCTGAGGGACAAAATTGCAGAGCACATGCAGCACACATTAAAAACACTCCTGGAAGTGCCAGGCCCTAGGGAACAGAAGATATTACATGGCATGGCACTACAAGACATCTTCAAAAGGCCATTACCCTCAAGAACAAAAGATGTAGCTGACTTTCCTAACACACAGAAATGGGCACAGAGACTTAGACAAAATGAGACGACAGAGAAATTTGTCTCAACTGGACAAGGCCACAACCAAAGATCTAAGTGAAAGATACAAGTAATAGGCCTGATTGGGCTGCCTGGGTGGTTCAGTTGGTTGAGCATTCAACTTTGGCTCAGGTCATAATGTCCTGGTTTGTGAGTGCAAGCCCCACATTGGACTTGCTGCTGTCAGTACAGAAGACCACTTTGGATCCTCTGTACCCTCTCTCTGCCCCTCCCCTGCTGTGCTCTCTCTTTCTCAAAAATAAACATTAAAAATTAAAAATAAGTAAATTAAAAAAGTTTTTAATGTTTATTTGTGTGTGTGTGTGTGTGTGTGAGAGAGAGAGAGAGAGAGAGAGAGAGACAAAGAGACAGAGAGGGAGAGAGAGACAGAGTGTGAGCAGGGGAGGGGCAGAGATAGAGGGAGACACAGAATCTGAAGCAGGCTGCAGGCTCTGAGCTGTCAGCACAGAACCCAACATGGGACTCGAACCTGCCAACCATGAGATCATGACCTGAGCTGAAGTCGGATGCTCAATGGACTGAGCCACCCAGGCACCCGTATTTATTTATTTATTTATTTATTTTTTAAATTTTTTTTCAACGTTTTTTATTTATTTTTGGGACAGAGAGAGACAGAGCATGAACGGGGGAGGGGCAGAGAGAGAGGGAGACACAGAATCGGAAACAGGCTCCAGGCTCCGAGCCATCAGCCCAGAGCCTGACGCGGGGCTCGAACTCACGGACCGCGAGATCGTGACCTGGCTGAAGTCGGACGCTTAACCGACTGCGCCACCCAGGCGCCCCTAGGCACCCGTATTTAAAGTAATGATGGTAAGGATACACACTGGACTTGAGAAAAGAGTGGAAGACATCAGTGAGACCCTTAATACAGAGATTAAAAAAAGAACCAATTAGAGATAGAGAGCGCAAAAAATGAGATTAGAAACACACTTAGTGTAATGAACAGCAGGCGGGAAGAAACAGAGGAACAAATCACCTAGAAGACAGAGTGATGGAAAGTAATCAAGCTGAACTAAAGAGAGAAAAAAGAATTTTGCACAATGAGACTAGACTTAGGGAAATCAGTCACTCCATCAAATGTAATAACATTTGTATTATAGAAGTCCCAGAAGAAAAAAAAAAAAGAGAGAAAAGGGGCAGAAAATATATTTGAAGAAATAATAGCTGAGAACTTTCCTTACCTGGGGAAGGAAACAGATATCCAGATCCAGGAGACACAGGAAACCCACAGGAAAATCAACAAAAGCAGATCCACACTAAGACATATTGTAACTAAATGTGCAATATAGCAGTAAAGAAAATATTTTAAAAGCAGCAAGACAAAAGAAGACAGTAAGATACAAAGGAAATGCCATAAAGCTGTCAGAGGATTTTCCAGTAAAAACTTTCTAAGTCAAAATAGAGAGACATGATATATTCAAAGTGCTGAATGGGAAATATCTGCAGCCAAGAATACTCTATCCAGCAAGGCTATCATTCAGAATAGAAGGAGAGAGAGAGAGTTTCTCAAAAGCTAAAGGAGTTCATGATCACTAAACCATCCCTGCAAGAAATATTAAAGGGGACTCTTTGAGTAGAAAGGGGAGACCAAAGTGACAATATGCAGGTAGGAAACAGAATAGCACTAAAAATGAATATTTCTATGAAAAAATAAGTCAAGGAACTTACATGTAAAATAAAGTATGTAAAGTACAACAATGAATGCCTAAAACATGGGGAGGAGAAGAGAAAAGAATGGGTTCAAACTTAAATAACCATCAACTTAATATAGACTGCTATATGCAGAAGAGGTTATATACAAACCTAATGGTAACCATATATCACAAACCACTAATATGCAAAGAATAAAGAGAAAGAAATCCATATATATCAATAAAAAATCAGCAAACCATGAAAGAAAGATAAGAAAGGATCAGAGAATATCTTAAGAAATAAGCAGAAAACAAATAATAAAATGACAATAAATATATAGCTATCAATAATTACTTTGAATGTAAATGGACTAATGCTTCAGTCAAAAGACATAGGGTGACAGAATGGATAAAAAGACAAGACCCATTTATCTGCTGTCTGCATGAGACTCATTTTAGATCTAAAGACACCTGCCAGTTGAAAGTGAGGGGATGGAGAAACATCTATCACATAGATATCCAAGAAAGCTGGCGTAGCAATACTTAATATCATACAAACTAGATGTTAAAACAGACTGTAACAAGAGACAAAGAGGGACACTGTATCACAGTAAAGGGAACAATCTAACAAGAAGATAAAATAATTGTGAATATTTATGCACCTAACATGAAAATAGCCAAATACATAAAGCAGTTAATAATAAACATAAAGGAACTCATTGATAATAATACAGTAATACTAGGGGAGTTTAATACCTGATTTGAATCAGTGGACAGATCATCTAAACAGAAAGTCAACAAAGAAACAGTGGCTTTTCTGAATGTATCTGTTAAGTCCACCTGGTCCTGTGTATCTTTCAAAACAATGGCTTTGAAGTTCCATCCTAAAACAACAGAGTACACATTCTTTTTAAGTGCACATGGAACATTCTCCAGGGTAGGTCACATATTAGGCCACAAAACAAGCCTCAAAAATTCAAAATGATTGAAGTCGTACCATACATTCTTTTACCACAATGCTATGAAACTTGAAGTCAGCCACAAAAAAAAAAAAAAAAAAAAAAAAAAAAAAAAAAAAAAAAAAAAAAAAAAAAAAAAAGCCAGAAAGACCACAAACACATGGAGGTTAAATAACATGCTACTAAATATGAATGGGTCAACAAGAAAATAGAAAAGAAATTAGAAAGTATATGGAAACAGGCGAAAATGAAAACACAACAGTCCAAAACCTCAGGGATATAGCAAAAGCAGTTTTAAGAGGGAAGTTTAAAGCAATACAGGCCTATCTCAAGAAGCAAGAAAAATCTCAAACCTCACCTTACACTTAAAGGTCCTAGAACAAGAACAACAAACAAAACCCAAACCTTGCAGAAGGAAGGAAATAATAAAGATTAGAGTAGAAATAAATGATGTATATACTAAAAATACAGTAGAACAGATCAATGAAACTGGGGACCTGGTTCTTTGAAAAAATGAATAAAATCGATAAGCCTTTTGCCAGACTTATCAAGAAAAGAGAAAGGGCTCAAATAAATTCACAAATTAGAGAAGACAAATAACAACCACCACCTCAGAAATACAAACAATCATAAGAGATTATTATGAAAAAGTGTATGCCAAAAAATCTGGCAACCTAGAAGCAATCGATAAATTCCTAGAAACATATAAACTACCAAAACTGAATCAGAAAGAAATAGAAAATTTGAACAGATCCATAACCAACAAGGAAATGGAATGAGTAATCAAAAAACTCCCAACAAACAAAAGTCCTGGACCAGATGGCTTCACAGGGGAATTTTACCAAATATTTAAAGATGAGTTAATACCTATTTTACTCAAACTATTCCAAAAAATAGAAGAGGGAGGAAAACTTTCAAATTCTTTCTATGAGGCCAGCATTACCCTGATACCCAAGCCAGATAAAGACACCATGAAAAAAGAGATGTACAGGCTAATAGCTCTGATGAACATAAAATCTCCAACAAAACACTAGCAAACAGGATCCAACAATATGTAAAAAAAAAAAATCATTCACTACCATCAAGTGGGATTTATTCCTTGGTTTTAAGGGTTGCTCTGTATTCACAAATTGATCAACGTGATACATCACATCAATAAGAGAAAGGATGGGGGGGGCCTTAGTTGACCATCTGACTTCAGCTCAGGTCATGATCTCATGGTTTGTGAGTTTGAGCCTTGCATCAGGCTCTACACTGACAGTGTGGAGCCTTCTTGCGCTTCTCTCTCTCTGCCCCTCCCCCTCTCACACTGACTTGTTCTCTCTCTCTCTCTCTCTCTCTCTCTCTCTCTCTCAAAATAAATAAACTTAAGAAAATAAGAGAAAAGATAAAAACCATTTGATCATTTCAGTAGACACAGAAAAAGCAGTTGACAAAGCACAACGTCCATTCATGATAAAACCCCTCAACAAAGTAGGTTTAGAGGAAACATGCCTCAACATAATAAAGGCCATTTATGAAAAACCCACAGCTTTTCATTCTTCTTGTTCTTAATGGGGGAAAAACTGTGAGCCTTTTCTCTAATGTCAGGAACAAGACAAGGATGTCCAGTCCCACCACTTTTTTTCAACATAGTAGTGGAAGTCCTAGCCACAGCAGTCAGAGAAGAAAAATAAATAACAGGCATCCAAACCAGCAAGGAAGAAGTCAAACTTTCACTATTTGTAGATGATGTGATACTATATAGGGAAAGCCTAAAAGACTCTACCAAAAACCTCATAGAACTGATAAATTAATTCTATAGAGTTGGAGGATACAAATCAATGTACAGAAATCTGTTGCATATCCATACACCAATAACGAAGCAGCAGAAAAAGAAATTAAGAAGACAATCCCATTTACAATTACACCAATAATAATAAGATACATAGGAATAAACCTAACCAAAGATGTGAAAGACCTGTACCCTGTAAAGTATAAAGCATTGATGAAAGAAATTGAAAAGGACACAAAGAAATGGAAAGATATTTCATGCTCATGGATTGGAAGAGCAAATATTGTTAAAATGTATACTACCCAAAGCGATCTACACATTTAATACAATCTCTATAAAAATACCAACAGCATTTTTAACAGAACTAGAACAAAGAATCTTAAAATGTGTATGGAACTATGAAAGACCCTGAATAGCCAAAGCAACCTTGAAAAAGAAGAGCAAAGCTGGAGGCATCATGATTCCGACTTCAAGTTATATTACAAAGCTGTAGTAATCAAAACAATATGGTACTGGCACAAAAATAGACACAGAGATCAATGGAACCCAGAAATAAGCCCACAATTATTTGGTCAATTAATATTCAACAAAGCAGGAAAGAATATCCAGTGAGAAAAAGACAAGTCTCTTCAACAAGTGGTGTTGGGCAAACTGGACAGCAACATGCAAGAGAGTGAAACCAGACCACTTTCTTACATTATACACAAAAATAAATTCAAAATGGATTAAAGACCTATGTGTGATGATTGAATCCATTAAAATCCTAGCAGATAACACAGGCAGTAACTTTGACATCAGCTGTAGCAACTTTTTTCTAGATATGTCTCCTGAGGCAAGGGAAGCAAAAGCAAAAATAAACTATTGAGACTACATCAAAATAAAAAGTTTCTGCACAGTGAGGAGACAATCAACAAAAGTAAAAGGCAATGTACAGAGTGGGAGAAGAAATTTGCAAATGATATATCTGACAAAGAGTCAATATCCAAAATATATAAAGTACTTGTAAAACTCAGCACTCAAAAACTAAAGAATCCAGGCATGTCTGAGTGGCTCAGTCAGTTGAACATCCAACTGTTGATTTCGGCTTAGGTCATGATCTTATAGTTTGTGGGATCGAGCTGTCAGCATGGAACCCACTTGGGATTCTCTCTCTCCTTCTCTCTGCCCTTCTTCCATTTGCACTTGCATGCTCTCTCTCAAATAAATAAACAAACAGACAAAACCCACTAAAGAAATCAAGTTAAAAAATGGGCAGAAAACATGGACAGACATTTCTCCAAAGAAGATATACAGACACATGGAAGGATGCTCATCATCATTTCCCATCAGGAAAATGCAGATCATTGTAGAATGGGATGTCATCTCACAAATGTCAGAATGGCTGAAGTCAACTATATAAGAAACAACACATGTTGGGAAAGATGTGGAGAAACAGGAACGCTCATGCACTGTTGGTGGGAATGCAAACTGGTACAGTCATTGTGGAAAACAGTATGGAGGTTCCTCAAAAAGTTAAAAATAGAACTACCATCCAGCAATTGCACTAATTGGTATTTACCAAAAGAACGTAAAAACATGAATTTAAAGTGATACATGCACCCATATGTTGATAGCAGGATTATTTACAATAGCCATATTATCGAAGCAGCCCATGTGTCCGTTGATTGATAAATGGATAAAGAAGAGGGGATCTACACACACACACACACACACACACACACACACACACACACACACACAGCAATATTATTCAGCCCTAAAAAAGAATGAAATCTTGTCATTTTCAATGACATGGATGGAGCTAGAGAGTATTATGTGCAGTGAAATAAACCAGAGAAACACAAATACCATATGATCTCATTCATATGTGGAATTTAAGAACAAAACAAGTGAAGAGAAAGAAAGAGAGACAAACCAAGAAACAAACTCCTAACTCTAGAGAACAAACTGATGGTTACCAGAGGGGAGGTTGGTGTGGGAATGGGTGAACTAGGTGATGGGGATTAAGCAGTGCACCTGTTGTGATGAGCACTGGGTGATGTATGGAATTGTTGGATCAGTATATTGTACACTTGAAACTAATATAACTATATTAACTAATTGAAATTATTATAATAAATACTTAGAAAAAAGTATTCATTTGTAGCATAGAGAGTCTAGAGAGAGAGATGCTACAAAGTATACAATGGAGACAATCATAGCAGTAGTAGTGGACACTGTTCAATCCTCTCATTTAACCCTTATACCACTTACTTGAGGTAGGAGGAAATTGAAGCAAAGAGGTGAAATGTCTCCCCCTGGTTGGTGCACACCCAAAGGAACGGAGCCAAAGTGTAACCTGTTTGTGACTATTTCCATAATTCATGAGATCTGAATCATAGAATGATTTTCGTCTCTAGAAGACATTTAACAATGTTTGGGGACATTTTTGAATGTCATGAATGGGACATGCCACTGGCATTTAGTTAAAAGAGGCCATGGGTGCTGCTAAGCATCATATGATACACAGGACAGTGCTCTACATCAAAGAATTATTTGGCCCCAGAATGTGAATTGTGCATTGATGGTATTAAGTGTACTACCACACTTTGTCACCACCCTTAACCAGAATCTTATTAAGTTTTCCTCTTAGCTGAAGAGCTAATTTAAGTAAAAGACAATTTATCTTATTCTTAATTTTTTTTTTAATGTCCAGGCTGTGTAGTGAGTTCATTTACATATACCTTCAGTAGTAAAATATCAGAGTATTTTAATTCCATAAGAAATGTGTATCTCATGTACTAATGCTGTGTTTAAAAAGCTTCGGATAGACTATCAGCATAAATTGAATCAGCTTTTCTAAAGCACATTCTAGAATTCTCCTGTGGGAACAGTAGGCATTAGGATGTTAACTTTAGAAAGCCTTTAGTAGATGCTGACAGGTAATTACGTGGACATGTTCTAAATCCCTTGGTTTCTTTAATTCTGTGGGTGGTGCCGAAGGGAAAGATAAATACTAGCATTACCTATTTGAAGCCGATCCTAGTTATCTGCTGCATGCACTGCTAGGGAGGAGCATAGCTACCACTGGTTGGAATGAAACAGATTTAGGAAAGGAATGGTGTGGACCACGTTCGGGGCTGACTTTCCTCATGGAAAGAAGTGATGCTGATGAACAGTGTTCTTCTGGGAACCTGGTTCTGTAAATAACATTTAGACTAAAGTTTTATGCACAATTTTTAAAAAGAATGATGTGTTAATAAACTTTAAAAGGGGAAATACATCCCCTTCCAGTATAGTTGAACCTGATGGTAATTTAATATTTACTTAGGTATAGTTTTACTATACATGTAAGACAGTGTATAAATCTCAAGAAAAACATTTTCATCAAGAACATCAAAAAGCTTGGCAGTAAAATAAAGACAGAATGTGATGGCAAGGATTTTGGCATGTTTGTTTTTAGAATGAATGGTTCTTTGAATTATAATTTTTTCAGCTCTTCCCTATGGTAAAGCTCATTGTTAAAACCAGACTTGGATAATTTTTTCTAAAATGAAATTTCAATACTGGTATATATCCTCCTCTAATTTTTAAAGAGAACTATAATTGAATATACTGTGATACTTTTCTAAAATTTAAGATTTTATAACCAAGTTGAGGCTACTTGTTAATATTCAGGATTTTTAAAAATAATATTTTAAGTATTTGAAGTGTGCCTGTATTCCTACTTGTCCAATTTCTTATAACTACTATTTAAAATTTTTTTTTTAACATTTATTTTTTGAGAGACATAGGGAGACACAGCATGAGTGGGGAGGGCAGAGAGGGAGAGACAGAATCTGAATCAGGCTTCAGGCTCTGAGCTGTGAGCACAGAGCCTGACGTGGGGCTCGAACCCATGAACCTGAGATCATGACTTGAGCTGAAGTTGGACACTCAACCGTCTGAGCCACCCAGGCGCCCCATAGCCACTATTTTTTATTCTGAAAATCATCTAGGACTTAATCTTTATTAAAAAGTATGGTATAAAACAAAAGAGATTATAAAAGGGCCTTTAAATATTTTACATTAATAAATCTCTTTGTAGTTTATGTAATTACTTTTGCCACTGAACAGCATAACTTCTTGCAGGTAATTACTTGCTGGATAGGAAAAAAAAAGTCTTGATTCCTTCCAGTAAGGAATGTATATGCCAGACATAATGCTTAAATTTTTTGAAGATACTATGAAAGTGGATGAAAAAATAATAGTTTAAAAATGTCAGCTTCCTGTTTAATAAAACCTATTGAATTACACTAGCAGACAAGTATACTTACGTTTAAGATTTCACATATTTTAGGAACACCTAGGTAGCCCAGTTGGTTGAGCATCCAACCTTTGATTTTGGCTCAGGTCATGATCCCAGGACTGTGGGACCGAGCCCTGTGTTGGGCTCCATGCTGAATGTGGAGCCTTCTTGGGATTCTCTCTGTCTCTCTCTCTCTCTCTGTCTCTCTCTGTCTCTCTCTTTCTCTTCCTCTCTCTCTGTCTCACTTTCTTTCTCTCTCTGTCTCCCCCCCTCTACTCCTCTCCCCTGCTCTCTCTGTGTGTCTCTAAAAAAAAAAAAAGATTTCACATATTTTATTTGGGTTTAAAAATAAATTTTTATTTATTTTGGCTTTGAAATGAAAACTAGAATTACTTAGAGTTAGAAGGTGGCTCCAACACGTGGAGTTTATTCACATCCTTGAGAGAAAAGAAATAAACCTACAACCAGCAACATAAGAAAAAGATATCTTATGATTTCAAGATATCCAGGTATATGTTTGTGGGTTTTCCTTTTAAACTCCATCACTCACTAAAATGGTGTTTTTACTTAAGTTAGAAAGATTTTCCCCCCACAAAATTATGTAACTTTGTATCCATTTTTAAAACTGTATATGCTATAAAAGTTGGAGATCTGTGGGTATGTGTATACATGTGTATATATAAACAATAATACTTCACATGAATTTGATTTGCTAAGCAAATCAGTGCATAGATACATTTATCCATAGATAACAGGGCTTGAGAAAAAGACATTGCCTTTGGATATTTAATATTTTCATTTTTTATTTCAGTAAAGTCATCATCTCTTGTGATAGTCCAGATAATACTATCTAAAGATAAACTGAGGTTTTCCAGGCTGAAATTATTCAGCCTATTCTGTGACGTTTTCTTGCCTTGCTCCTGGTGCTATAGTTGACTGGTTTAGGTTGAACACTCAAACCTTCTGATGAATGAGAATGTCCCTTATCTGGACTGTTTAGAAAATGGCAGGGTCTATTCTTTGGGAGCCAGTTTGTAGACAGTCTCTATAGCGGAATGATAGTTTGGAAGATACAGAGTGAAGGCTTTGAAGTAACACCCGTTTCTGCCACTTAATCACTATGTGCCTTTGATCAGCCACTTATCTGCTCTGTGCTTTAGTTTCCTTGTCTGAGGTAATAATACCCTTTTCAGAGGTATTGTGGGAGGTACCTATGTAAGGATTTTAATACAGCGCCCAGCACAAAGGAATAAGGAAATTTTGATTAAATACCTGTTACTATTGACTTGATCTGAGGTGCAGATTCTAGACCCGGATCTTCACAGTTACTTAAAATTATTTGGCCATTTGAGGAGCCTGGGTGGCTCAGTCAGTTAGGCGTCCAACTCTTGATTTAGGCTCAGGTTGTGACGTCACTGTTGTGGGATTGAGACTCCCACATTGGGAGTGGACATGGCTTAAGATTCTCTTTCTGCCTTTCTGTGTGCTCCTTCCGGCTTGTGCTTTCTCTCTCTCTCAAAACAAACAAACAAACAAACAAACAAACAAACAAACTTCAAATTATTTGGCCATTTTGCCATGTAGACTATATGGAGATCATAGCTGTTTGTATTGGAGAGACAAAAAAAGCAGAATAATTTATTATTGTAGTCAATAGGAAAGAGTCAAATGAAAAGTTTATTGATGTTCATTATATTTACAAGACTTAATGGTGTCTTAACTACCTAGCTTTCAGGGTTTAAAAAAAGAAACTAAATAGATTTCTAGGTTTCAAAAAAGATGCATTCCAGGTTTTAAAAAAGAACCATCATTATCATCATAATCATCAATTAAAGTTACTCCTGCAAAAGCAGTAAAATCTGTAATTTCTTATCAAAAGGCTCTTGCAAACCTCTTGGTTCAAAGTACTTTTTAGGGAGATAATCTTTGTAGCTCTCACTGTAAACTTCATGTGCTTTTAGGGTTTAACATTGATCAGTAAAAGTAAAATTTAAGTGGAAGACTGTAACCCTGGTTTTGTGTTTCTAAATGTATTAAATGTTGAAATGTATTTGTTTGATTTAGAAATTCTACTTCAGCAACTGAATATTGGCTTTTTGGGGGGTGGGTGTTTGTATATGTTTGTTTTTGTTTTGGATCTCAACATGGGAGTTCAAATTCAGATGCTGTAATGAAGGAGGAGTACAAGAGCCTGAGATTTTTATGGGAGGTGAGGAAGAAAGACTCCCTAAACGCAGCAGAAAGAATGGGATCAGGATGTATAGTTTTCTAAGGAAGTTAGAACTGGCAATCTGTACATAGTTTTTCATGTTTAACTGTGTGTTTTTTATTTTTAGCTGAATTTCAGAGTTAAAGTTTGAATCTCTGAAAACAAAAAATGCAAATCAGCTTTTAAAAATAGGTGTCCACTTGGTTGGTGGGAAGGTAAATAGTGGAATGGTGCCTGAGAAATTCTCCTCTATATTGTACATAGCAGTGAAGCCCTGAGGAAGGTATTTACCTTGCCCGGTTACTTAGGGCAGTCAGGTTTTGCTTTGGGGATAATGCAAAATACTTAGTCTTCTTATTTGTAACACGATTGGCTTATTTTTTGTCACAAAAAACAATCTTCACTGTAATACTGTATATCATAGGATATTGTTCTCTCTTGTAGCAGAGCAAACAGTTCTTAACCTACTGTGCCTACATAGCTGTCCCACACTGAGATTCTTCCCCACAGAATAGTAAATTGTCTCCTGAGTCCTGGGAATGGCCCCTCCTCCTTTTTTTTCCTTCTCTGCTGCAGAATAAATGTTTTAAATTTATCATCTTAGTCAATTCTTTCAACATTTTTATAAATTGCTAACATATCTTATCTACATAAAATAGAACGTAATTACGCTAATTACATACACAAGGTATTCTCCAGAGCTTCTCCATCAAACCTCTAGCTAGAGGTTTCCATGTTTGCTTGAGTGATATGTATGTGTGTATGTATATATAATTTAATATACAGTTGGCCCTTGAGCAATATGGGGATTAGGGGTGCTGATCCCCTGAGCAGTTGAAAATCCACCTACAACTTTTGACTCCTCAAAAACTTGACTACTAATAGCCTAATGTTGAAGCATTACTGATAATACAAACTCAATTAACACATACTTTGTATGTTATATGTATACATACTGTAATCTTAAATTAAGCTAGAGAAAATGTTGTTAAGAAAATCATAAGGAAAAAAAGGAGAAAATCATAAGAAAGAGAAAATACCACATTGTATGGTTCTATATTGTATTTATTGAAAAAAATGCACACATATGTGGACCTGTGCAGTTCAAACCCATTGTTCAAGGGTCAACTTTATATTGATATATCACATACACTGAATATATATATCATATTTATATATTTGATATATAATATATATTTAATAAATATATTTATTTTATTTCATTACTTCCATGCCATAACACCCATTTTCAGAGAGTTGCTTGTGATCATCCAGAGAATACTCCAACTGGAAAAGACAGGTGATTTTTCTAAGTGAGTAAAACTCAGGTCTAAAACTTCTTCAGGAGAACAAAATGGAACGTGTCTTTTGTTCTCTTGTAAAGGAAGTTAATATTTTCTTTGCTCCTTCTATCTAAAGGTTGAAAAGATAGCTTAACAGTATCAAAGAAAGGGAAAATTGAAACCAACCATACAAAGCTGTTTTTGGAAGATATTTTAAATGAGAACAGTCTTCCAAAACTCAGCTGGTTTTTTAGTTGGCTAAGCCATCTGTTTGGTTTTTCAGCTGGTGCTGTCTTCCGTCTCCCTGATTTTTATAGCTTCCCCTTGGGAAACCAGGAACCTCCAAATCATCACAGCACTGCAGAGCCATTTGAAGAGCTGTGTGTGACTTAGAAGTTTGTCAGTCTTCTGTCATATAATTTGGAATGGTTTTACTTCTATAAAACTTGTGCATTTATAAATTTTGGGAAGAGGTCTGAGGGAAGATAGTTAAAATTGTTTTTCCTACACAAGCTTTTATTTTCCAGATATACCACTAGTAAAATGGTAGCTATTTCATTGAGGTTAATTTACTCATGTTTCATTTAATGGGAACACATAAACCTGTTACTCAAAGTAAAATTGTGTTCTGTTTTTCAGTTCTGCCATTAGTTTCTTTCATTCTTATGTCAAATTTAGTGATGATACAGTTTTATTATAAACATTCCTTAAATTTATTTATACCTCATTATATTGGGTATAGTTTTCTAGAAATAGAAAAGATATTTTTAAAGTTGATGCATAGGCATCAAAGTGTTTCTGATAAATGAGTGTTCCTTGATGTTTTAAAAGCTAATCATATTTATAAGAGTATATTTGAGTAGTATGTGACAGTCAATAAGTGACTCTTATCATCTCCTGGTGTCTCTCTCTCTCATGCACAAACACACATACAATCTCTGAGGAAGAGATTTAGGTTTTATCCTGTAGTTAGAAACCACATTTCTTGTTCCTGTCACATGTGCTCTAAACCTAGAAATAACAGTTCAACCTGCGTATCATGTGAGCTTCAAAATGTGAATAATAACTACCCATCATTGTCACTACTCTGGAGAACAAGATGAGTATAACTTTTAAAGGTCATTGTGGGAATCATGAGAGTTTGCAGTTCCTCCCCCACAAAAATAGGACCTGAATGTTAGAGGATTAATACTAATGCAAATAAATACTTGAATTTGAAAGATTTAGACTCATCCACAAAGCAGAAATATTCTTTAAAGTCATTTCACCTTTGGGGCACCTGGGTGACTCAGTCAGTTAAGCATCTGGCTTTTGCTCAGATCATGATCTCTCTCTTTGTGAATTCAAGCTCCACGCTGGGCTCTGTGCTGACAGCTCAGAGCCTGGAGTCTGCTTCAGAGTTTGTGTCTCACTCTCTCTCTGCCCCTCTCCCATTCATGCTCTGTCTCTCTCTCGAATAAACATTAAGAAAAATAAAGTTATTTCACCTTTAAGATTTTATAATTAAAATAATGGGGAAATAATAATGGGAAAAAAGTATAGCCAACATTTAAATACTTAAGGTTTCATTTCTATTATATTCAACTAGCATCTTGTTGAAAAGATAGCTTAACAGTATCAAAGAAAGGGAAAATTGAAACCAACCATACAAAGCTGTTTTTGGAAGATACTTTAAATGAGAACAGTCTTCCAAAACTCAGCTGATTTTTGGTTTTTTGATTTTTTTGATTTTTTTGATTTTTGGTTTTTTCATACTCATTTTTTCTAGGCACATAAATATTCATACATCACTAAATGTGAAACTATGCCACTTTTCTTCCCTAGAAATTAATTATTTATTGTCATTTTTGTTTCTCTTTGGCTCTCTTCATTGCATGAGCTTTATGTAATGCTTGGTCTCTTACTTGATTTTGAAACCAAAAAATATTTATCCTCTTCAGACTGATTCCCTCATGTCTCTGAGGAGAGATGTCTATTCCTTTCCAAACTGAGTCATGTATTCTCGTTGTCCTTCCCTACCCCATTTCCTTGATCTTCACCTATGGGGCTTTTTTTCAGAGAGAGAAAGAGAGTGTGAGCAGGAGAGGGGCAGATAGAAAGGGAGACAGAGGATCTGAAGCAGGTAGAGAGCCTGACCCAGGGCTCGAACTCATGAACTGTGAGATCATGACTTGAGCTGAAGTTGAATGCTTAACCCATCAAACAATGAGGTGCTTCTCACCTGTGGGTCTTACTCTTTGTCCACAAGCACATCCAGGTCAGTCTCCAAGTGATCTTTCAGCTCTGAAACCATTCCTGTACATAGCAGTATGTTTCTCTCTTCAGATGGCACATCTTATTTAATTGGATTATTGCTTTGTATATATTTGCTGTTCAGTATCCGATTTAAATTTTTGTATTTTATTTTTTATTTTGGAAAGAGAGAGAGAGAGAGCGTGAGCTGGGGAGAGTGGCAGAGGAAGAGAGAGAATCTTAAGCAGGCTGCACGCTCAGCACGGAGCCCATTGAGCGGCTCAGTCCCATAACCCCGGGATCATGACCTGAGCCAAAACCAAGAGGTAGTGGCTCAACCTACTGAGCCACCCAGGTGCCCCATGATTGAAAATTTTAATACTATATTAAAAGTTTTTTTTTTATGTTGAGTTAGTTTGATTATAGTACAATTAATTATTTTGATGTAGTGAGGATGAAAGTGCTTTTCCTTCTATTTAACAGTGACAGAAATATGTAGGACTTGATAAAAGGAACTAATCTGGTGAAGATGTGAATATAGATTTTATTCTTCCTTCTCTGATGAATGGTGTTAAAGACAGCTAAGAAAATGTGTTCCTATTTTAGACGAGACTGATGAAGAATGAAGTTACTGTATTTCTATGAATTTTATTCTAAAATATAGGTTGGGTACAATTTCCTGTTCTGTGGACAGATCCCTAAAGGAAGGTTCCTTAATCTTTTTGTTTCAAAATTAAGATGTGTAAAATTTTACTGTTTTGGTGCAGCATGGATCCAGTGTAAGATACTGGATACATTTTCTTTATTCCATTTGCAATTTCTGCTTTTTGAAATTGATTTTTTGTTATGTTCTGTCATAGTTAATTTTGCCTCTGCTTGTTTCTGTAAGATTGTCTTTCCTGCTGTCTTCCAGAATAGTTTTCTCTGCTTCCTATGACTTAATATTATATTTAAAGGATTATTTTCAAAAGCATTTATTTTTAGAAGCAAATGTACAATAGCCTAAATTATATAAAACAAATTCATTATGGGATTAATGGAACATATTCATGGAACAGTGGAACACAGAAACTTGAAAAAACTACATATATTTCATGAGACCATAATCTAATTTTGTCCCTTGGGTGTTATCAGGAAAGCAGAACATGCTTGTAGATAAGAGAAGCAAGAGAGAAGTGGAGTAAACTTGCTTTATTATCAGATGTATTACCCTCATATTTATCCTCTGGCAGCAGAGCCAGAGATGGCTCTCCACTCCTTGCCAGGGTCATTCTCAACCTGAAACCACAGCAGATTATCCAGAAGCCCAGGAATCAGTACCTAACAGTCTGCAGGCCATGACTAAGCATTTACATGCAGATAGAGGTTCACAGTGTTCTAGAAATATTTGAATTATGTGAATTGTCAATGTTAAATATCAGGATGTTTCACATAAAACTCTGGAATTACAGGTTCACTTGAACACTGGGGTGATCTGAAAACACTGCTCTCATATCCCACCCCCCCGCCACCCCCCGGCAACATTTGCCTGGAGCCAAGCAGAGGCTGTCTCCTTCAGACCATGCAAATTAGCTTTCTCCAGTTCCCGAATTCTCAGCTTGCCCTTCTCTAGTCAGACACAGAGGTACTTTGGGCACTACTGCCACCTATGCCTGCCCAGTTATTTTCTGTATGCCCTGGCCCAGTGCATTTATTCCTATTACCTGTCCAGTTCTGTGCCTATTTGAGTTTGCTGCCTTCCAATTTTGGTGCTCCTTCAATCAACTAGATAGTTAAATATAGTTAAATATATTTTTTTGACTGTTACTGTCATCTGATTCTTTGAAAGTGGATTTTCTATGTTTTGGGCATGTGATAGTAATCAGTTAGGACTAAACTAAAAAAACCTGAACAACAATTGTTGGTGAGGATATGGAGAAAAAGGAACACTTGTGCACTGTTATTGGGAATTCAGACTGGTGCAGCCACTGTGGAAAACAGTATGGAGATACCTCAAAAAATTAAAAATAGAACTACCATATGATCCAGTAATTTTGCTGCTGGGTATTTACCCAAAGATTATGAAAACGCTAATTTGAAAAGATATATGCACACCTATGTTTATAGCAGCATTATTTACAAAAGCCACATTGTGGAAACAGCCCAAGTGTTCACGGATAGATGAATGGATAATGAAGAGGTGGTATGTGTGTGTATACACACACACACACACACACACACACACACACATACATGATGGGATATTACTCAGCCATAAAAGAATGAAATCTTGCCATTTGCGATAACATGGATGGATCAAGAGAACATAACGCTAATTGAAATAAGTCAGTCAGAATGACAGCATATGATGTCATTCACATGTAGAATTTAAGAAATGAATGGACAAATCAAAAAAAAGAAACAAACCAGGAACAGATTTAACTATAGAGAACAAACTGATGGTTACCAGAGAGGTCATGGGTGGGGAGATTAAGAATATACTTATTACAGTGAGAACTGAGTATCGTTTAGAATTGTTGAATCACTGTATTGTACACCTAAAACTAATATAACACTGTATGTTAATTCTATTGGAATTAAAATATAAACAGACAAATAAATAAGTAAGCCTCTACTGAACACCTGTGTGCATAATAAAGATTTCCAAGTTCCAAGGGAATTAATAAGTGATGACAATTCTCATTATTTTTCCTTAGAATTTCTGGAAGGAGAACTCATTAGAATGAATATTAGCATGTATACATCAGAACTTGCTCTCTTTCTTCGATGCTGCTGGTGGATTTGCCTTCTTGACTTGCACACTGACCTCCTTCCTGAGCCCTCCTTGGTTGTGTTGGAGTGAGCTTGGCCATGTGGCACAATGCTGCTCTGAACCTGCATGACCCCACTTCCTTTACAGCCTAGAGTCCGGGTGACAAGGAGCCCTTTTTGAAGGGATTGTGGATATTAATTGGCAGAATAGTTATTTCAAATTTATATGCTTTCATCTCCTTTAGGATAGGTTTGACCATATTGTGTGAGGGAAAATATAATTACCTAAAAGTTTCAGGGAAATAGTAAAGTAATTGTTAAAGATGAAACTGGTTTCTTGCGATTTATCAAAAATATATCTACATTTGGTTTCCTTTCCCTTTTTTTATTATGTCTCTTTGCTGTATTTATTTTTCTCACTTTTTAGTCTTTAGATCTTTTCATTCCTCCTGTAATTGCCCCTAAAGGTAGTAGCCACAAAAACTTTTATAATCTAGGTTGTTAGGTACAGAATCTTATGGGTACTTCTTTTATATAAGACAGTACCCATTTACATTTTGTGTGTCCTGAACTTCATTGAATGTCACTGTGCCATTAATCTTCTGGTACCAAGAAGGCATAGGCTTAGCGTAAACTGTGCCCCATTGTGCTTTCTCTCAATTATGATATTTCTTTCTTTAGGGTTTGTGAACTGATACTTTTTTCTTTGTTTTAAGTCAGTGGACTTTATTGTTAATATAATTATATACTTTTGTAAATCAAGGCTTCCATCTAGTGACAGTCTACCTTTCTTTTGACAGTTTTACCCTGATATTCTATATAGTGAAATAAAAAGTTCAAGGTGAGGAACATAGAAGCATAGGGAAAAAAAATTCTAAAATACTAAGCAGTGGTTACCTCTGTGATAGAATTTTGGGATTTCTTAATCTTTTGTGGTTATTTCTATCATCCAGGTTTGAAGCAATTGAACATGATTTTCTTTATTCAGAAGAAAAGTCATAGGGGTGTTCGGGTGGCTCACTTGGTGGGGCATCCAGCTCTTGATTTCAGCTCAAGTCATGATCTCATGGTCTTGAGATGGAGCCCCACATCAGTTCTGCACTGGCATGGGGCCTGCTTAAGATTCTCTCTCCCCTTATTTCTCTGCTCCTCCCCTGCTCACACACGCACTCTCTTTCTCTCTCAAAATAAGTTATAGGCATTTTAGAGCATAAATATTGAGAAGTAAATTAGTTTTCTTTAGAAATTTGTAAACATTTTAAAGTCATCCTTATTTGAAAAAAAATAGTTTTAAATTTTATGTTCCTTTTTTAATCAAATAGGACACCATTAAAGAAGTGCACAAATAGTTACCTGCCCCGGTAAAAACACTTTGGTCTGTTACTAAAGGGTATTTTTCAGTGCATAGTGTGAAAGTACAGCATTCTGTATTAGAACCAACTGAAATGCTTATTAAAAGTGCAGATTTCTCGGCCTCATTTCAGGACTCACTCAACCAGAATCTTGAGAATACTTGAGAAATATTTGTGCTTTTTAACACATTTCCCAGATGTTTCTCATACTTGCAAAAGTTTGAGATCCACTTACTTGTGCTTGATGCCAGGAGAGTAGTTTTAAAGCCCAAACTTGATGTTTACCTGGATTCTTGATACTTTTCAGTCATACCTGCTCTAGGTATAAAATGTGATAATGTATTCTTTCAGGTTAGCATAAATTTATACATATCAGATAAAATGGCACAAGTTTTAAAGAGTAATTTTGTTGAATGGTGATGTTTAAGAAATTCTTTAAAATGAAATTAAATTACCTGCAAGCAGAGGGTGCTGTTGAATTGGTTCTGTACTCTGATTTTGCATCTTTACATTTGAATTTATGCCGGATTTAGAAGGCCTAAGAAGCAGTTAATATTGCAGTGATAGTTAAAGCCTTTAAGTGCCCAGAAGCGAGGGTATTAAACTTCCTTCTGCAAATTGATTTTCATTTGCAGGGTGTCATACATATCAGTGATAGAATGACAGCATCTTTTAATTGTTTGAAGTCATGGCTTAATAGATATGGACTTTGTCTTTTGGTGATTCTTTAGAGTTTAGCTCATGTCTTTTTTGCTTTTTTTCACCTAAATTAGGGTGTAATAAAATGTATGAAAGTTATGAAAGCATTTTGGCGCTCATTGTAATTGTGAAAATTCTGTTCATTTTTATGGGTTACTTTTGGATAAGAAGATTAAACTTTAGTATATTTCCTGTAGGTGCCCGCTAAACCAAACCACCAGGAACACACTTCTAGTCAAATAAAGTAGACCCTTTTGCCTGTTTGTAACAGAGGCAACAGCACAGCCTAGGGAATCATGTATGCTTAGTAGAGGCTTACTATTGGATCTAGGCTTGTTTAGTTGATTTGGGGGAGAGTTCAATGGAAGAGTAGTTTTGGTTTGGATTGAATGCTGGAAGAAAGTGGGGGCAATTGTATGATCTGTTATCCTAATAATTTATCTATAGGGCAAGAGGGAACAGAGTAGGCTAAAGCTGTAATTGGTAAAGAAGTAGGAGTTACTCATATTAGCTGGATCTGGGTATATTATGGTTATTGTTATAGTTTGTATAGTGTTCATTTGTCTGTGTTTAAACAACAGTTGTGCAATTATGTTTCATTTTGTCCTACTCCATCTTGATCCCTAAGTAGGTTTTTCTGATCTCTCATTCTCTGTCTGTATACACACACACAGACACACACACACACACACACACACACACACACACGCTCTCTTTTTAGTCAGCTCATTAGGTGAATAATAAAAAATCAATATATTTTTTCTTTTGTTAGAATCAGTACAACCTTCCTTTTAAATAATTAAACAAACCTTTTTTACCTGCCACTCTGGCTGTGAAAAATATATCCATAAATATTATTTTGGGCACCATAAACTCAAAGTGAATTTGGGATTACAAACAATCTAAAAGTAGCATTGGTATATTCTGTGTTGATACTCATTTACCTAAGTGTTTGTTTCTTGAACTCCTTCTGTCTCTCTCTCTCAAAAATAAATAAACATCAAACATAATAAATAAATAAATGAATAATCTAAATGACAGAGCACGAACAGGGGAGGAACAGAGAAAGAGGGAGACACAGAATCCAAAGCAGGCTCCAAGCTCTGAGCTGTTACCACAGAGCCTGATGTGGGCTTGAACTCATGAATCTTGAGATCATGACCTGAGCTGAAGTCGGATGCTTAACCGACTAAGCCACCCAGGCGTCCCTATTTTTTTATTTTTTAATGTTTGTTTATTGCAGAGAGAGAGAGAGAGAGAGAGAGAACAAGTGGGGGAGGGGCAGAGAGAGGGAGGCACAGAATCCAAAGCAGCCTCTGTGGTCTGTCAGCAAAGAGCCTAATGTGGGGCTCGTACTCATGTACCATGAGATCCTGACCTGAGCTGAAGCCAAACGCTTAACCAACTGAGCTCCCACAACCCCTCATAAATATGGAGAACAAACTGAAGGTTACTGGAGGGGTTTTGGGAGGGGGGGATGGGCTAAATGGGTAAGGAGCACTAAGGAACCTACTCCTGAAATCATTGTTGCACTATATGCTAACTAATTTGGATATAAATTAAAAAAATTAAAAAAATAAAAAGAAGAAAAACATATTTTTAGCTCTTAAAAATATTTGAAGTTACAAATATGAAAGATCATCATTACAAATTTAGTATTATAATATTTAAAATGGAAATTTAAGAATACAGTGACTTTATAAGAACATAGTCAATGTATGAAATTAAAATCTTCATAATAACAATGTCTGAGAGATATACCTTAGAAAAATAGTGTGTTAGAATAAAATGTTACTTTTATTGTCCTAAAAAATAAAAATAAAAATAAAGTAAGCATGCAGTGTAGAGACATTCAAATTCATTTACAAATAAAAGAAAAACATTTGTGTGATTTACTTAAATTTAGTACTTTGTGTGTAAACTGGGGATAAAGTTATAAAACAGTAACTAGCAATATTATTTAAATGATTTTTATGTTATACAAATATGAAAATTGACGTTTTGTCATTGTAAACATATTTAGATATTTTGTCCTCTTTATCCTTTTAGTATTAGTAGTAGTGTAGTATGATTTTATGCTATTATTTAGTTCAAATTTTAAGCAATATAAATATTGTTGAAAAAAGATATATAACTATTTTTTATAAAAGTGAACTTCAATTGGCTTAAAACATGTATTGCAAATGACAGTGTAAATTGGTCTAATATTTATGAAAGGAAATTAAAGAAATGTCTGAAAAGCTTTGGAAATGTACATACTCTATGATTGGGCATTTTACTTTAAGAATTTGAGCTAAAGATATGAGGAAATAGTTACAGATACATACAAGATTTCATTTGTAAAGATGTTCAACATAGCATTATTTAAAACAGGAAAACAAAACAATCTGACAGCATCACTGTGTCTAGCAATAGAGGACCAGTTACATAGAAGAATACTGTGCAGTTACATAGAAGAATACTGTGGAACCATTCAACAGTGTTGTTAGGTAAATACTTAGTGTTGTCATGGGATGTTGTTCAGTGTGTTGTAAGACAGACATCATGTGAAGTACTATTCCCATAAGTGCGCTTAGACAGGTGAGTGTAAGAAAAGTACCTTAAGTGTTCTTCCAAGGTGGTTATTATTTTCCTTGTGGTATCCTTTGTTACTTTTTAACATTACTCCAATGAGCCTGTTTTAATTTTGCAGGTGGGGTGGGGACCCAATACTATTTTTAAAAATTTTGCTTCCTGAGATGACTGGTACTTGCATTTTTATGTGATGTCTTTTCATAAATGGTTTGAGGCATCAGGATGAATATGATAATATGTAACAACATGTAACACATTATCTGAGCCATTTTCATGATTAATTGATACTTTTCTATTTTAGATGTTAGAAAATTTCTTGCCAGCTTTTCTCTGTGAAATAGCTGGAATTGGTAATAGATCTTTTTTGTTCATTTCAGCACATTTTATGAATGGATATTTATTATGAAAAGTATCAAGCATCTTCCTTTCACTAAGAGTTGACAGCTAGAGTGTTCTCACTTGATTGAACTGATGGCATATAATAGTCTGTTTATTTAATCACTTTAGCTTACTCAGCCATTTTGAACCACAGTGGAGTAAAGACTCTCTCTGCCTTTACTTTCTAAAGATAAAATTGAGAGATTTAAACATGATTCATTCTGCTTTGACCTATGGTTTGAATTAACTTCGCTGCTTGCATTCATTTTCAAGAGAAGCACTCAATCCTTTCAGAGTAATAATCTAATCAATCCCTTTGTTTTTCAAATTGCTGTAGAGATAGCTCTAAGCTGCCTAGACTATCAAGATTTCTTTTATTAGAGTAAAAAATATAAAATTGATTTTGATAGCTCATTTTGAAAACAATATGTATTTAAGACAGCAACATTTTGTTTCTAAGAAAAGTCTCAGTGCACGATGTTATACAAACATTTCTCCTATTCATGCTGACCTTTACTTGCTGATCAGTAGATATGATTAATAAGCTTTGAGAGCACAGAGAATTTTTAAGTGCTATTATCGAATTAGTTCTGGATGAAAGTAAATACACTGATTTTCTTAATATACCACCATCTCACCTTTCTTCTACCAATTTTCTTAACTGGGTATCGTATCAGGGGTATTTACGGGGGAGTCTGCAGACAGTATTTCTCACAGAGGCCTGCCATGCCCTTTTCTTTCTCAAGCACTACACTTCATTCTATATTTATGTTGAACTGACCAGGCAGCACCCCTTCTAAAGGAATTGTTCTTTTCTGACCTTCAATCCCTTTATTTTCTGTTGGTTATGATCCTATGTATCTTTTCAATGTCTCCTTTAAATAGCAGAAGCACCCTTCCCCATGGAGTATAGCTTTTTTTCTGAGACTCCATTTCAATTTCTTTTTAGTACTTGGTCATGTAAATACCTTTGGAGTATATTTGTTTTTATGTTCCTAGAAGAGTAGGGCTGTGCTTTCATTTATTTCTGTGCTTTCTTAGAACTCTGCAGAATTCCTGCACATCTACTGAATATAATTAAAGACTTTATGTGATAATGAATTATTCTGGTAGCTATGTTTGCCAAGTAAGATAGACAAAACACACAAGACATGATTTTTTTTATCCTTCCTTTTAGGAGTACTTAATTTGGGGTCCAAGGAGAGGCCTTAGTGATCTGTAAGCCCTATAAAATTGTATGAAAAAGTCTTACATGTGTGCACTTTTCTAGAGTTTGGGTCAATAGTTTTTTTATGAGATTGTAAACAGCAATTTTTGCAAGGTTAAGAATGTCTACTTTAAATGATTTACCATTGTAAGTAATTTTTTAAGGGTACCTAAGCCCAAAAGAAGGAGAATCAAAGCCACTAACTATTGTCAGTTCATTAAGAATCTCTTAATTGGTCGGAATTCATGTTTTAGAACCTGGAAAAGTCAGGGTTTTAGAACCTGGAAAAGGTTCATGTACGTTTTAGAACCTGGAAAAATCAAGGGGTCCTGGATGGCATAGTGGGTGAGCGTCTGCCTTCAGCTCAGATCATGACCTCAGGGTTTGTGAGTTCCAGCCCCATGTCAGGCTCTGTGCTGACAGCTTGAAGCCTGGAGCCTGTTTTGGATTCTGTGTTTACCTCTCTCTCTGTCCTTCCCCTACTTGTGTTCTCTCTCTGTCTCTCAAAAAATAAATAATAATAAAAAATACGACCTAGGAAAAATCAGAAAATTCTTTTTGAGTTCAATTTTGGGTTAAGTTGACCAGGGACAGAATATGGCAACTTGAGAATTGAAGGCTGGCTTCTGGTCCTAATTACTTTATTTTTCTTCTTTTCCTTTCTGAGAAAGAGAGAGTGCAAGTGAGCAAGGGGCAGAGAGAGAGAGAGAGAGAGTGGGAGAGAGAGAGAAGCAGGGCTCACCGGAAGCAGGGCTCGTATACACCCCAAGCAGGGCTCCAGCTCACCGGAAGTGGCGCTCGAGCTTACCCCATGTGGGACTCCAACTCATGAACCATGAGTTTGTGACCTGAACTGAAATCCGCTCTGCTTAACTGACCGAGCCACCCAGGTTCCCACTTTGCTTTCATCTCTAGTACTCAGGAGGCATTAGGGAATTTCTGTCAAAGAGTGGGAAATCTTAGTTTGCTAGTGTGAACAATCATATACTTATAGAAATTGAGTGCTAGATCATTGGGCGTCACATTCAGAAACAGGTGAGTGCCCGCAGGTTTAAAAGGCACAGTGCTGGTAACTAGATAGTGGAAGTGTCTGGATTTCTAGTATAGAGCTTATGTCTGGTTGCCTCCCTATGTTTTATCAGAAATTCATCTGTGGGGTGGGAGGAATGAACACAGAGTTTTAAGAGGATAATTTTTTGGTCAGTGATACGAGACAAGAGTAATCATTTAGTTATTTAGGTCGGATAAAGCCCAGAAAGATGAGAGGCTCAGTGACAGCTGTGTATATAAGAACATTTTTATTTTTCATCTCTGAATGGAGGCAAAGCTGTCTGCCATTTTGTTCCTTGCCCTTGGTTTGCCCTTTCTTTTTCATGGAGGGCAATGGACCATGACTCAGGTTCCACAGATTTGAGTGTAGAGGCTCCTTCTCCAAGAGCTGAGCAGGGATATCTTTGATCTGGATCCACTTATTCATTTCACCTCCCCTGTTGTTTTGCTGGAAGATTTGCATGGAATTTGTGCTATAGTCTTATCAAGTATGTCTCCTGGAAAACAAAGTGTGACCAGCTTCTAATTAATGGCACAATGGTTTCTAAAATTTACTTGAAAAAATTTCAGCTTCCTCTTTTTTGTTTTGTAAAATAGTTACAATCTTTTGGCTTCTTTCCACATTTACCTTACCAGCAGTACCAAATCAATTAACTCAATTGTGGGTAAAAATACTTCCTTTATATCAAAGTGTCTCATAATTTGATGTTTTAACTTTAATTTCCATGGCAAGTCATTAACTTCAGATGGGATACAGTGACATCTTTGTGTAATACAAAATTATTCTCAGTCTTTATGATGTGGATAAAAGAGCACATTACAGGGGTGCCTGGGTAGCTCAGTCGGTTGGGCATCCAACCTAGGCTCAGGTCATGATCTCACAGTCTGTGAGTTCAAGCCCCGCGTCGGGCTCTGTGCTGATAGCTCGGAGCCTGGAGCCTGCTTCGGATTCTGTGTCTCCCTTTCTCTGCCCGTCCCCTGTTCATGCTCTGTCTGTGTCTCAAAAATAAATAAACATTAAAAAAAAATAAAAAATAAAAAAAGCACATTATAGCCAGTTGCCTTAAGCTTGGGTTGGAAATATACCAGAGCTGCACCACCTCTGACTGTGCCTCATTTCCAGATCCTCCTCCAGTTCTTTCAAAAATGGCGATGTCGGTGCTGATAACTGCTGTGTTTTAATTTTGTGTTGGCTATCTAGTCAAAGAGTCAAATGCCACCTCACCTGTTTTTCTAAAACTTCATTTTTTCTAACTCAGGGTTTGGCAAGCCATGGTCCCTGCTATTTTTGTAAATAAAGTTGTATTGGGATATAGCTATGTGTATTAATTTATGTGTTATCTGTGGCTGTTTTTATATTACAATGGCAGACTTAAGTAGTTGTGACAAAGATCATATGGTTCACAGAGCCTGGAATATTTACTGTCTGGAATTTTTCAGGAAAAGATTGCTTGTTACTGTCTGTGAGATCTGGCTAGGATCAGGGACCTGGCATTTTCAGATATCTGCATAGCTTTATTTATTTATTTTTTATTTATTTATTTATTTTTATTTATTTATTTTTCAATATATGAAGTTTATTGTCAAATTGGTTTCCATACAACACCCAGTGCTCATCCCAAAAGGTGCCCTCCTCAATACCCATCACCCACCCTCCCCTCCCTCCCACCCCCCATCAACCCTCAGTTTGTTCTCAGTTTAGGTAGAGAACCTGCTGGCCTGCTTTGTGCTTATTGGTAGCAGAGAAATGTTACTTCCTGCCACTACAGCATGTGTAGTTATGTCCCTTCCTTTGGCCCAAGGCCTCATCGGGAGCTCTGTAGTGCTCTGTGGCAGTGGTCCTAGTACCACAGCCTTTTCCAGCATCTTCAGGCATGGCTGTAGTTTTGAGATGGTATCATAAGGGATAGACTGGTCTGAGTTGTGCTCTTCCTCACAGTGAGCCTGTGTTGCACTTTCACACTTGGTTAATATGGACAAGGGACCTACCAGCTTTCCTGACACCCTTTGTAGAAGGGCTGATTAGCATAAAGCATGACCTCTTGTTTGTGATATTTTTTCAGGCTGCAACATCTAGAGTTAGCAAAGAATGACTTTGATATAAGCTCTTTTATCTGTAATGCCCTGCAAACGCATGTGCAAATTTTCTCTGGCACACAGCTGCTTAGAAAGATAATGCTCTGCGAAATGTCACCAGTCATCACTTTTGATATTCATTTCTATCATAAATCCTTTAATATGTTTTATATAAATATTACAAACTAAATCTATCACTCATTTTCTTTACAAAATGAGTAGTTTTAAGACTGAAATCTGTGTCCTAATTTTCATGGAGATTTTTGGCACTTGCCTCTCCATTCTTCATTGAAACCTTTCTTTTGGGACCTTGTTCCTTCCAGGCAAAAAAAGCTACATTTTGGCCAATTTAGAGCTTGTGAAAACCATAATGAAGTTAGGGAAAATTTTTTTTCTCTGCAATCATGCCAGCAAGAGCGGTGGCAGCCACGTCATCAAAGAATGTTTGTGAATCATGATCCCACCACCATCATAAGAGATGAAACACAGAGACTCCTGTTTCTCAGAAGACCATTTCATTCGTCTGTACATGGAACCATGGTTCCTTCTCAGAAGTGTCTTGTATGGCAGATGATCTCTATCCTGCATGCCTCTGTGAATGAGTATTCATTCTCACAAACTTGATGTGTGGTATGATAGATGTTCGCTAATAGAGGCACAGTTTTGCTCTGTGGGAAATGGAACCAGGGTGTCCATGTTCCACCCGAGTTGTGTCAGGTGACGTCGTGGTATGTGCTCAGTTTTAGACTCAGAGAGTTCGGTTTATAAACTGGCTCCGTTCCGTATTAACTAGACAACCTTGTATAAACCACTTATCCCTTCTGAACTTCACATTCGTTTACAGTAAAATGCACACCATTGGAGTACATATGTTTATGGTTGTAATAATAAAAGCATTATCACTAGAAAGCCACAGAATCCTTGTTTGAGGGCCACAGAGGTATTGGGTGGTAAGATGCTGTGACCTCCAAGTATATTACTCATCTAAGGGAAAGAATGGAAAGAACAATTATGGACAGGCAAGCTTTAGTTGTGTTCAACTAGTCCTGATTTTGTAAACATCATCTGGGGCTTTGTTGTAGCAAAGTTACCTTTTTCTTTTTTAATTGCTTGTAGATTCTGTTTTCATTGCAGGGCAAAGAAAAGTTTTCTCCAACTGTTTCCAAAGTTGATTCGTAATTCTATCCTTTCCCTGTCAACTCCACACTTTGCCAAAT
Organism: Panthera onca; assembly: GCF_046562875.1. Lineage (NCBI taxonomy): Eukaryota > Metazoa > Chordata > Mammalia > Carnivora > Felidae > Panthera > Panthera onca. The sequence continues at coordinate 33,349,211 of NC_138351.1, forward strand.
GATTAACAACAATAACACAATTACAAATGACTACTGAAAGAATGTTTTCAGTAGAAATCACTTAACTATTGTGACAGTAGCTAAGGACAAATAATAACATAGCTCTGAGTAAGGTATCATTTCTTCTCTTAAATAGTTCAGTTGTAAAGTTTATGGTTTCTTTCATATGTTGCCATTATCAGAGAGGAAAAACCAGGGTCTTGTAGAAGGTATAGTAAAGTCCTAGAGGAAAGTCATAAAACCCTTCTTATGCCTCCCTTTCAAAGCATAACACCTGAAATAAATCATTTGTAGTCATTCCCACACTTTTTCTTCCCTTTTCAGAGCTATTCAAGAACTGCAACGACCAAATGACTTGGTCTGAGATAGCTCTACCCCAGATACTTTCTCTAACAGAAACAGGAGAAAAGAGCTGGAAAGCTCCCAAGCTTTCTTCCTTGCTTTACAGTTTTTTAAAAACACCTGAAGAGTCCCACCCTCCAGTCTCGGACTGCTTTTCCTCATGTGGCCACAGACAGAGGAGAGGGTGTCAGCTGCCCCTTCTCTCTTTAAAGTGTTGGCCTGTTTCATTGCATCTTTGTTATTTTCTTTTGAATTTTAGGTGATGATGTCTGTCATGGGCTCTTAAAGAATATGCCCTCTATTATTATTTCTGATTTTTTCTCTGCCTAATGAGTTTTAACATTCTGACTATGTCTTGTTTGTAGTTATTATAGCATAGCGTCACCTGATAGCACAGTCACATATTTACTCTGAACAACTGGAAAAGCCATTTCATGGGTTTTTACACTGGTCAGATTTACTGAAGAAGTGCACAGCTACTGTCATTCTCTAGATTTGTTTCAATTTATGAGTTCCTATTACAGATCATAAGACAACTCTAAGAAGTGTAAGTAACTTGTAATTTATAGCCACAGTATGTTAATTCTGTGAAATTGTAGTCTAGTTAGGCTATATGAATTATGACTACACTTGTAAGTTGTTTACACCAAACAACATGATAGAAATATATGTTTTCCTTTGAATCGTAATAAAAGGAAATGCCCGTCAACCTAATTTATCACCAGGCATGTTCATATTGAAAGCCTTTTATAGTGAAATAAAAGCCTGACCTGAAGATTATGGCTGCTGCAGACTTGACAGCAGCTGTGGCCAAGGTGTAAAATACTTCAGGGCCTCGATTGCCATAAGAAAATCTGGGGGGCTCATATGGAAAGTTGTTACATAAGGTGAATGTTCTTCGATGTAAGAATGATTCAAGTAATCCTTTCAATCGGAGGTCTGAGAGGTCATCTGGTTCAAGTTGCCATGGTCCCTGTCAGGTTAAGAACTTTCCTGTGTCACATGGTGGAACTGAAATTTTGGCCAGTGTGCCTCCCCCCCCCCCCCACCATTTTCTCTGCTTCAGGGTAGAACTACAGTTTTGACATTAATCACAGATACGTGCACTCTTTCTTTCCACAACATCTCTGAGGCAGTAGCAGGAAGAAAAGGAAGCTCTTTAAAGAGTGTCATATAGAGAACAATGGTTTAAAAATTCACACTGGGGGCGCCTGGGTGGCTCAGTTGGTTAAGCGTCCGACTTCAGCTCAGGTCACGATCTCACGGTCCGTGAGTTCGAGCCCCACGTCGGGCTCTGGGCTGATGGCTCAGAGCCTGGAGCCTGCTTCCGATTCTGTGTCTCCCTCTCTCTCTGCCCCTCCCCCGTTCATGCTCTGTCTCTCTCTGTCTCAAAAATAAATAAATGTTAAAAAAAAAAAAACTTTAAAAAAATAAAAATAAAAAAAAAATTCACACTGACATGAATTTTCATGCAGACATGCAACTGTCTGTTGCATATTTGCCCACTGCGTGCCTGGCAGTAGGGTTGAGCAGAGTGTTCCTGCCAGCAGTAGACAGTCCCTGGATGATGCAGTAGCCTGGCCTAGTGCAAGATTTCTTGACTTCAGCACTATTTGTAGTATCTTCCTGGCCTCTACCCACTAGATGCTAGTATCAGCTCCCAGTGTTGACAGCCAGAAATGTCTCCAGGCATTCTTAGGTATCCCCTGGGGGGCAAATGGCCCACAGCTGAGAACCACTGTGCTTGTGGGTGCTACTGGTGTGCGACACAGGCAAGCACACAGGGAAGTAAGTACTAAATACATCCTGTAGGATGAGCTAAGCATGAGCCACCGGGAGCACTGTGAAAGAAAATGGGGAGAGGTGGTTTTCAGAGTGGTCTCAAATTCACTGTCTTTCTCTTAGGCTGACACTGGACCACATTACAGTGTCCCTTACATAGCTCTGAGAGTTTGTAAGAGAGTCAGGTTTGTGACTTTTCAAACATTTGAAACATTTTTGTTTACTAATGGCAGTATGTAAAATTCTTTTTTTTAAAGTTAAATATTGCTAGTGCTGAATAACCACAAATATCAAAGGATGGCTTTATAGTTACTTAGAGGTAACTACATAGTACGGACCTGCCATCATTTTGCCACATATATGCAGCACTGAACAGGGGCTGATGAATTGAACATTCTGAACCAGCAGAGAAGAATCAGGTGGTTTGCTTACAAGTTTAGCACATCAGCTACTGAAGCTAATCTATCTACTTTCTATCAGAGATGGAATTGATTGTACAAACTGTCAAAAAAAGTTTATAAAATTTCTGTATGTATAGAAGGTCACATTTTGACAATTTCTCAGCAGAAAGAACATAGCATAATGCATTGGTAATTCATGAATTGTGTTTTCTTCTTATATCTTTTATAATTAAAAAAAAATATTTATTATTGAGAGACAGAGAGACACAGAGCGTGAGCAGGGGAGGGGCAGTGAGAGGAGGAGACACAGAATCTGAAGCAGGCTCCAGGCTCTGAGCTGTCAGTAGAGAGCCCAATGCAGGGCTCAAACTCACAAACTGTGAGATCATGACTTGAGCCGAAGTCGGACGTTCACCCGACTGAGCCACCCATGGGCCCCGTGTTTTCTTCTTACATCTTAAACTGAGACTTAAGTTCAAAATTATTTATAGAAGTAATCTTTGTTATCAGAATTCAAACTTGTGGGTGTAATGTGCAAAGTAAAGGTCTGTGCCCCTCTCAAAGAAAAACAAAAATAAAAACCAGCTAACCTTTTTAATGGTATTTAACATTGTTTCTTTTCTGTCATCTGTTTATTGTCATGGTTATTTTTCGATGTTATTGCTTCTCCTATGTAGATAGAAACTGCCATCACTTTAAACTTTCCCCCTTGGGAGACTAGTCCATGGTTTTTGAAGGATGTTGTCCGTGCAGTTTCTGTGCACTCCTGGACAAGTGTATGCATTAATCAAGGACCATGAAATGACTGCAGGCACTCCCAAGTTCATTTAGAAATCAGCTATTGGCTGGGTTATGTTTGCTAGCATTCACTTTGTTATGAACTTAGGTTAGAATGGTGGGGAAATGTGCAGTCATGGTGGCACACAGGACAAGCATAGGTGGCTCTATGTGTATGGTATGGGACAGAATGAAAAATTGATGGAAAAAAAGCAAGAAAAGGACTGAAGGTGATTAGGCATATATCTAAATGTCCACTACCCAGTTAACACTTGACTGAGCGTGAATCAACATCCTCAATTAGAAATCTTTACATTGTAGCACAAGGTCCCTTCCTATAGCAGTGTTTATGTAGTTAGCAGTAGCTTAAGAAAAAGTTATATCTAATGCATTTGAAGACAAGATGTAGGTAACTCTTCTAGTTTTCTAGCGTTCAGAAATAAACTGAACTTTGGCACTGAATCCATTAATGTTCAGATAAATTAAGGATAACAGATTTTCAACTTAATATGATAATCACATAATCAGGCCATATGAAGGCAACACTTTATGATTTCTTTTTTAAACAAAAGGTATGCACAATGGTCATTTTAATCAGTTTGATTTTATTAAAGGAAAAAGAGGTGCTATAAATATTTTTAGCATTTATGTTTTTATGTAGTAAATCTTTTGTTGTCAACATGATAGATTCAGTAAATAAGATGTTGATTTCTTTGTTCCACTAAGGCAAAAAAAAAAAAAAAAAAAATCAGGTTTCCCAACTACCTTGGTCTTGACATAGACTTGTTTGTTTCTCCTTCAGCAAATCCTCTGGGCATCAGGATTATAAATATGTAAAAAACAATAAGTATGAAAACTTTATTTCTTCTTAAAATCTCATGTAATATTTCAGTTACTAAAAAAACAAGAGCTCAGCATCAAGAATCAGTTATTGAGATTTTCCTTAATTCACTATTCATATGTGAGAATTCCAGAGCTAAAATGTGAAATCCTAGACCATTAAATATTTTATAGGATACTCTCAGTAGCTTTTTTTGAACATCATTTTGATAATTAATTAGTAATGAATTATAGAACTAGGCTGCCTGGGTTTGAATCTTGGCTCCACCAGGGACCTTGGCAAAGCTACTTAACCTTTCTATACATTGGTTTTCTCAGTTTTTATGTGGGACTGATAATTATACCAGCCATCTATAGTTGAATTCTTAAATGTAATGTGCTTAGAACAGTGCCCAGCATTTAGTAAGTACACCATGCAAGTGACAGAGAAATAAGTTAATAAGTGTAGACATATGCTTTCTTTTTTTTTAATATTTATTTATTTTTGAGAGACAGAGTGTGAGTGTTGGAGGGGCAGAGAGAGAGGAAACAGAATCCAAAGCAGGCTCCAGGCTCTGAGCTGTCAGCACAGAGCCCTACGCGGGACTTGAACCCATGAACTGTGAGATCATGACCTGAGCCGAAGTGGGACGCTCAACCAACTGAGCCACCCAGGTGCCCCAGACAGATTCTTTCTTTAGTGTTAATAATTTATTGTTGAAATACATCGAAGGATGCATTTTTTTGTCATTCAAGTTTTAATTCAAAAATATTTATTGACCACTTTGAGAATTGCAATGATGAGCATGATAAGCATAATCTTTGCCCTTTCACAAATAAGGCTTAGAGACTAACATTTATAAAATAACTACACAGCAAAGTACTTAATTGGAACTGTTATTTGTGCCACATATTCATGGAATTGGATTGCTTGTAGTAGGGGGAGCTAAGCTTGTCTGTATGCATTTAAGGTGAAGTCTGAAAGATGTTAGCTGGATAAAGATGCTTGGTATAGTAAGAACATGAAGATGTTTCCAGGAGGGGTAACGGTACATAGGAAGATACATGATGTCACATAAGAATAACAGTGGAGAGCAATAACAGCTTCTAAGTTGTTAGTGATGTTTTCATTGCTTTTAAATTGGTAAGATCTGTTCTTTTCCTGTAATGTGCCTTCTTGTCTGTCCTCCTACACATTCTTCCAGGGAAGCATCCCTTTTTTCACCTCTCAGTATTCCTGGCCTCCCTAAGAAGCAGTCTGTACATTCTTCTAGTTGATGGTGTTTCCATCATCCTCTTGTTTCCCTGAGATATTTCTATTCCTTTTTTTAATCTTACTTTTTCTCACCATCAGTTTTCAATTATCCCTAGGTCAGCCATTCCTCAGTCCAGAGGAGTATTTGAATGTTTGGGAAATGATTAAAAAGAAGCATCATTAAAAACTGTTGGAACTAAGATTTAGAGTTTTTTGAACACTAGGAGTATGCCTTTGTTGATATTTTATTGACTAAAGCAATCTTGTTTAGTTTTTGCTTATGACTCAAGAAATGTTCTAGTTCAGAGTTTCTTCACGTCATTGAAGACTAGCTTATTTAAGTAAACTTCTGCCTGAATTATTTTCCTAAATAATCTTTTTACAGGGGTGCTTGGGTAGCTTAGTTGGTTAAGCATCCTATTCTTGATTCCAGCTCAGGTCATGATCTTATGGTTTGTGAGATCGAGCCCCACGGGCTCTGCACTGACAGCATGGAGGCTGCTTGGGATTCTCTCTCCTCAAAATAAATAAATGAACATAAAAAATAATCTTCTTACATGTATCCACATTTTCTATCTTTTGATTTCTGTTTCTTAATGCCAAATGTTAGAAAAATGGGAATTTCTAAGAGGTTTCTTTACTGCACTTTGGGAGTTATATAATTTTAATGAGAGAATAATAAATTAGTAGGAAATAAAATAGAAAAGTTGTTCTCGGTGTGTAAGCATAGGAATCTGTGAACTTAAATTAAGGCAACTTGTAGGGAAATGCCTGAAATCACACATCCATTTCATGTACTTTAATCCAGTTATGTGTTATAGCTGAACTACAGTAAAGCGAGCATAATTGATAACTAAGTGGCATTTGTCTCCAGAAGACAAGTGTACCACTCAGGTTCCTCTAGAACCAAAAGGATGTATATACGTAGAGATTTATTATAAGGAATTGGCTCATCAGTATTACAGGCTGAAAAGTTCCAAGACCTGTAGTCAGCAAGCTGGAGACCCAACAATAGCTGATGTTTTAGTACTACTCCAGAGTTAGGAAAAACCTGATGTTCCACCTCAACAGTTAGGCAGGGGGAATCCCTTCTTACTCCTGAGAAGGGTCATCCTTTTTGTTCTATTCAGGCCTTCAGCTGTGATTGGATAGGGCCTGCCTTCCTTACAGATGGCAATCTGCTTTATTCAGTCTACTCATTCAAATGTTATTCTTATCCAGAAACATCCTCAACAGGCACACCCAAAATAATGTTGACCAAATATCTCCATGGTCCAGATGACACATAAAATTAACTGTCACAATAAGTTTGGTTTCACATTTGAAAATGAGTTCAATTCACTGTATTAACAGAATAAAAAATAAAAACCATATGATCATTTTAATAAATGCAGAAGAAACAACAGCCATTTCAGATAAAAACTCTCAGAGAGAACTTTATCAATAAAGCAAGTATAAGAAACCTACAACATAAGAAACTAAAATGGTAAAATATTACACAGTTCCAAAGATTTAGATCAAAGCAATAATTTTCATTCTCATCATTTCTACTCATGATTTTATGATGATTGTAGCCTCTGCAATAAGTCAAGAAAAAAAATAATGGGCCTAAAAAAGAAGAAAACTCTTCCTACTTATAGATGATATGATTGTTTATGAAGAATATATCTACATGTAGGTTTTGTGCTCAATGTAGATCTGGATCTTCTTCAGTAGAAGAGAAGGAAGAACCCTAAATAGACTCACTCTTATATAGCATTTAATTTTTGTCAGTAGCATCAAAGCAATCCCCTGAGGAGAAGAGTCTTCAGTATTTGGGAAAAAATGAAACTTGAACCCCACCATATAGAACTTCTTTAAAAACTTTTTTTTTTTTAACTTTAGGGGCGCCTGGGTGGCTTAGTCGGTTGAGCATCCAAATTCAGTTCAGGTCATGATCTTGTGGTCTGTGAGTTCGAGCCCTGTGTCGGGCTCTGTGCTAACAGCTCAGAGCCTGGAGCCTGTTTCTGATTCTGTGTCTCCCTTTCTTTCTGCCCCTCCCCTGCTCATGCTCTGTTTCTCTCTCTGTCAAAAATAAATAAACGTTAAAATTTTTTTTACTTTATTCATTTTTGAGAGAGAGAGAGAGACAGAGCATGAGAAGGGGAGGCACAGAGAGAGGGAGACCCAGAATCCGAAGCAGGCTCCAGGCTCCAAGCTGTCAGCACAGAGCCCGATGTGGGGCTCAAACTCACAAACCGCGAGATCATGACCGGAGCGAAAGTTAGATGCTCAGTCAACTGAGCTACCCAGGTGCCCCCAGAACTTCTAATTAAAGATGGATCCTAGATGTGAAAGAGAAAACTAAAATATAAAGTTTTTAGAAGAAAATATAGGAAATTATCTTTATAACTTGGGGATAGACAAAGGTTTCTTAAATCATAGAAAGCAATAATCATAAAAGATAAAATTGATGAGTTGTACTTTATTAAAGTTAAAAACTTCTGCTTATTAAAAGATATTAGAAAGTCCTGAATTAGGAGAAAACATTTGCAAAACATATACCTGGTAAAGGATTGGCATCTGGGATATATAAAGAACTCAACTCAACAATAAAATTACAAAAATATCTCAATAAAAAATCGTCTAAAAATTTAACAAGAATCTTCACAAAAGAAGATATATAAAATTAAAACATGTTCACATGAAGACTTGTACATTGACATACTGTTCTTAGTAGTTATGTTCATAATAGGAACTAGGCTGCAAAATTGTTGGAAGGACTAGAGAGGCTGCAAAATTTTTGGAAGGACTAGAGGACTAAAAGGGTTTGTAGGGAAGATAGTGTTACCTAGAGATCAGGGATGCCAGGGAGATCTATTGCTCCTGCATTCCCCAGCCCCTGGCCAGCTTCTGTCTCTTCTCCAGCCTGCTGCTGAAATCTCTTTTGACTTTCTTCTATCTTTGCATATCTGAAATATAAATATCAACATGAAATAGAACTTTTTTTTTGTCTCTGGACAGCTTCATGCAGGGGAGAGTCAGTAGGACTGGCATAATAGTGATTATTGGTACTCTAAATCCTGTCAGTACTCTTGTTGACAATACTGTCAATATTTTGTTAGATTTTAGGAGCACCAGTATTGATGCCAAACAGATAGAGGCTCTAGTCTTTATTCAACCACTTGCTTAAATAATGATCTTTGGCAAATTATTGATCATGTTTCCTATATTAGTAACATAGGGATATTACAATGCCTGTAAGTTAGTACTATCTTTAGATACGTGTTATTCATTTTCAGGCATTTAGTAATGTTATGTCTGTGGTTATAGGTTGCATTATTTCTGACATTTTTAAAAAATTAGTATTATATCTGAATACTAAAGTCAGATATATCTTAGGCTGTAAAGTAATGCTATTTTTTATTGGTTCTGGGACATTGGAATATGCAACTTCTTTTTTTTTTTAAATTTTTTTTTAAACGTTTTTTTTATTTATTTTTGAGACAGAGAGAGCAGAGCATGAACAGGGGAGGGTCAGAGAGAGGGAGACACAGAATCTGAAACAGGCTCCAGGCTCTGAGCTGTCAGCACAGAGCCCGACGCGGGGCTCAAACTCACGGACCGCGAGATCATGACCTGAGCCGAAGTCGGCCGCTTAACCGACTGAGCCACCCAGGCGCCCCTGGAATATGCAACTTCTATTGGCTTAGTAGTTAATTGCAATTTTGATGTTTCCTTCTTGATAATATAGAGACTGAAGTGAATGTATACAATTATAAACTGTTTTTACTGAAAGCTTTTTTGTGTTTTGTGACTGGCATTTAAAATCTTAAGTAGTTTTAACAGCCATATGAAAATCAAGTTTCCAGATTAAAAACATGAAGTTAACACATCTATTTTCCTTTAGGTCTGATATTCTACACGTGTTCATTGACCTCAGTTGTTTAGAACATATATAAAAATGGAAATTTGAAATGGTCTTCTGTTTTGGCAAATTCTTATGTGTAATGTTGTGTCACTGATTGTCTTGTTAATTTAACTTTTATATCTGTGTTTTGTTCACAGATATGTCTGTCTTACCTGATAACTCATACCATCCCATTCTGACTATGAAATCCTTTTTTTGTGAGTCAAATGCAAATGATTGTGCTTTGGTTTCAAGTATAGATATATTTCCAATAACAGACCAGAGAACTGAATTCAAAAATCTTTTTTATGCTCATAGATGATCTTTAACATTTCCTCTTTGGTAAGTTAAGTATGTAGATTCTGTCCTAAGAAGATCTTAATGGGGAAACATTCTCAAAAGTTTTATCCTTTCAACTCTTATGGGTGCAGAAAGAAAATGGGCTACCTTCTTGATATATATAACCTGGATATAGATTATATCTATTAGATATTTAATATCTATGTATATATATATGTATATATATACATATACACACACACACACATTAGTCCCTTTAATCATACTTTGTTGTTTCTGGTTCTTCTATTACAGTTGGCTTTCTTCTTAGGCAGTTGTTACCCATTTTGTAGCAAAGAAGACTTTTGGCTTTTCTAGGTTAATAAAGTGGACCAAGTCCTGAGATTCAATTCTATTCACCTAGTTTGGGTCATGTGCCCATCCCTAAACCAATCACTGTTGCTGCTGGGGTGGAATGTTTAATTGGCCAGTCTAGCATCACCTAAAAAAACATAGCCTAGGGGCGCCTGGGTGGCGCAGTCGGTTGAGCGTCCGACTTCAGCCAGGTCACGATCTCCCGGTCCGTGAGTTCGAGCCCCGCGTCGGGCTCTGGGCTGATGGCTCGGAGCCTGGAGCCTGTCTCCGATTCTGTGTCTCCCTCTCTCTCTGCCCCTCCCCCGTTCATGCTCTGTCTCTCTCTGTCCCAAAAATAAATTAAAAAAAAAAAAAAAAAAAAGTTGAAAAAAAAAAAAAACATAGCCTAATCTTGGGCGAGAATCAAGGTGTTCTTTTTAGTCAAAATATCCTAATGCAGGAAAGTCTTAGGAATGAATAACGCCATAAAACTTAATGATTTAATTCTGCCATACCAATTACAGTAAAATTTTTTGAAAGAAAAAGTAAAAAAATAAAAACCTGTCAAGTTCTGTAAAACTCTACCAATGGTGAAAGTTGAAAACTTTTTTCTCCCCACAGATCTTTGCCTTTTTTCAGTGTAGCTTCTTGTTTATGAAGTTATACCTCTTTGCTTATATTAGGCTCAAAATGTTTGTGGAATGAATTTGGCCATAGGTTGTTATTGTGGATATAATTGCAGCAGCACCGTATTAACTTGAATTGAAAATGGATGTAATTTACTATTTGATTAAAGAACTGGGCCTTCTGTCAGTTTTCTTTTCAATATACATTTCACAGAGAGGAGAAATAAAAGCCTGTGGTGGGATAGGCTTTATGATTACCTCTACTGTGAAAGGAAGGATTGCCATTTATAGTCTTGGGCTAGGGATTATATAGATCAGGTGTGGTCATTTTACAGCAAAATTCATTTCCCAAACAGAATTGGAGTAGTGGGAAGCCATTTTCAACTTATTTCCTATTTTCTTGGACAAAGTAAACCAAACCAGCAATGGGTGGGCAGACCTGGTGTGTGATAATTGTTTATTGCTATAAAAAGAATTCCTTGACCCCTACCTGGCCCTCTCAGCATACTTCAGCAACAGCTCTTGCAACACAAAGTGAGCCAAAATCAAAATGGTGAACTATTGCACTAACCCTGCCATTCCTGGTATTGTACTTTCATCTCCACTTTAATGGGATCACTTTAAGCCTGTGAAGAAACGTTTTTGCATTTTGATTTAATAGATAGCTGCTGCAGCTTGTATTTATTCACTAGTAAAGACAAAACATTCCTTTTTTTTTTTATTTGTTGGCAGTTGATGGATGGTTATAGGCAGCCACATCTGAGGAAATAAGTGAATTTCTCATTACATATATAAGCGAATAATCTTTACTCTGATTATTGTATAAGTTATGCAAATATGGGTTTTTTTTTTTTTTTTTTTGTTTTTTTTTTTTTTTTTTGGCATCAGAAATGCAGTTGAATGGAATTGTTTTAAAGTGGTCTTTACTTTCAAGGCCTGGCAGAACATGAAGCTGATATAGGCTGTATTTATGATTACTTTTTGGACTCAGTCCAATCTGGATTTAAATATATTAAGAGTACATGTGACTATGAGGAAATGTAGATCATTAAAACTGCATTTTTTATGGAGCCTGATTTTACATTTGGACTGATTAATGAGTTTCTGTGGAGTAAAAATAGAGCACATTCCACCAAACCACTTTCTAGATTTTATCAGTGGACCCATTGCCCTTGGGGTAGTGAAAGAATTCTCTTGTCCAGTTTGTTAATGGTTCATTACAGCAATGACAATTCTATATTTTATTTGAATTAATCAATTTCTTAGACAATGGACATAGAGTTGGAAATCTGACTTGTAGTTTGTAGCTACAAGTCATTTTCTGGCCAAAAATGTGCTTTTTAACATTTATGACATGTTTCTCATTAATTAAGGCAGAGTCCCCATATTTACTAATGAAATACTTTGAGGTCTTCTAATCAAAGCTTCTGCATACTGATCAGGTAATTCAATTTTTAAATAAATTTTTAAATACAACTGTGGCAAATCATTAAATAATTCAAATATAGTGAGGTCAACATTATATTTTAGTTTTACTTTTATCTTTTTTCTTATGTTACTCTCAATACTGTAGTGTTTTGGCAATCATTCAACTAATGCTTAATGGAGCATATACTCTGTGTTGGTGATGGATATACAGTGCTAAAACAGACCTGAATCTATCCCTCATAGAACATAGGTTCTAGTGTGGGAAACAGATGTTAATTAAATAAACACATAAACACATGTTGGCAAATTGTTAAGTGATCTGAAGAAGAAGAATGAGGTGCTAGGAAATGAAACCCTTTTGGTTTGAGAGAGATCAAGAGTGAGGGAGAAACTTTATGTCACTTAAGAAAGGGATCCATCTGAAAAGAAAAACACAACAAAACAACAAAACAAGAAAGGGATCCATCTATTTCTGGATATTTCTACTCCACGTGTGGGGCTTTAGTCCAGGCAGCCTCCTCCTGCTGTGCCCACTTCGAGTTGTACCCCCTACGTCTGTCCCCATATTGCTCCTCCTAAATCAGATGTAAGGAAATATATGTTTCTCACATACATATGTTTATTACAGGCAATCATACATATATATTACATATATGATTATATGTATATAAACCTGTTTTCTCCAGTTAATGGTAATGCTTTTCCATGTCATTAAATATTTTCCCATAAGTTATACAAAGACTTTTTAAAGGAATATTCTGTTGTTTTCAGAAAATGTTTTTTTCCTTCCATTTTTTAGATTTTTGATAAACAGTGCTAAGGTGAACAGTCTTAAACATAAGTGGTACATTAGTTGATAATTATTTTGTTATGGTAAGTTCCCAGTTGTTATGATACTGGTGACAGATTATTCATATTTTAAAAATTACTACCCATTTAAAAGTTTTGTTATATGTTAGCAGATTGTTGGCAGGATTTGTTTGTAATATGTCATGGATTGGATTAATGCAGCTTTATTTTTCTATTTGTGAGTCTGAAGTCAAGCAGCTAAGAGTAAGAGTCGTGGAGGTTAGTTCTGCGTGTTGGATCCTTGTTGGCCATAAGCTGATTTAAATCCCATTTTTCCCTTCTCGATTCCACAGAATAATAATAAATGTCTTCTTATAAGAATTATATGTGTTCTGCGTATATTTTCCTATTGAAGGTGTAATTTTGGCCAGGGAGAAATCGAAGAAACACTTAAAATCCATGTGTGTTTTTCTGTCCTCTCTTTGTTTTTCTTCGTGCTCATGTTGAGTATATTTACCCTTTTTCTGCATTAAATAATTTCACAAGTTAATAACAGAGAAAAGATATCAGCAGTGCCAGACACATTCTCACACTTGAGTGGAAATACAGGAATTGCCAGATAAAATGAATCTGAAAAGCTGCCTTATTTACTTATAGTGCTACTATGTGGTTTTCTAAGGAAGTGTACTGAGAAATAAATATGTGTTGTCAGTTAATTTTATAATTTAAAATATCTTATTTCCAACAATATTATTTGTTTTTCTTTTAATATTTAGTGTTAAATTTTTGACCATATTGTTCACATTAGGAAGCCTGAAATAAATTGTGTTTCTTCCAAAGGCATTAATTTTTCTGTCTAATTAGCTTTCATAAAGTTGTTTCCCATTTTAGAAGTAGTATCGGAAATTTCTTAGGTGGCAAGAGACATGTGATCAGAGTGCATTGAGTGTGGGTAGTGTTTGTGGCATGGCTGTTAAATAAATAAGGTTTTATTTTTCCTGAGACTTACATTCAAAATTCAGTATGACATATAGGATTTAAAAATATGGTAACCTAGAATTTATTTGAAAGCTGTTAGCAGGTTATTTTTGTTTCTACTAAGCAAGAGCACCCTTAATATATATTATTCAGAGCTTCTATTGTGGGGACTGTGCATACACGGCTGTTTTATTAATTTTTTTCATTTCCTCCTCCCTTTGCCCCTTTATGAAAAACAATATTTCTTCATTAATATTTTCCTACATTGATATTAGTGTTTGAACTGTGCAAAAAAGATGGAAGAAAGTTAGGGGATGCTGCCTTAATCTCCAGTTCTCTTCTCCAGAAGTGGAGAAGAGGTGAACATCTTTCATATCAGTGAGATGTTTTTGAACATGGCCAGCATTCTCTTGTGAACCCTGGAAAATGGCTGGTTCTCTGTCCAGCCCCTTGCATTACTCAACAAGTTCCTATGTACTCTGTGGTTCCTCAGTGAATGGGAAATTGAAAATCCCAGGGAGGGAGGCTGGTAAGTAGGATGAATCTCACATCAGTTGAACCTTTTTTTTCATTCACTATCCTTGCAACATCCAGTAAGTCACTTAGCATTTTTGTGGCCTAATTTCTTATCCGTGAATTGTGGTGATTGGAGGAGATGATTTACTTTCTGGGGTTCATTCCAGGTGCAGGATTAACTTCAAATTATGTCCATTTAGTCATGTAGAAAGAAATATCTGATAGACTCAAAAGTGGAAGTTAATATATCTAAGCATTATAGAGAAGGATTATATGTTGTATACTTCCATGCCATTTCTCTTGGCTCTGATACATGGTCTTACAGACTCCTATGAGCAAATATTTATAGTCATAAAACACTTAGATCCTAAGAGTCTATAGAGCACTATTTTTAATCTGATCTCGCCCAAATTTATCATCCATAAAAATGTGAAATGCAGTGCATGAATTCAGAACAAAATAACTTCAACTGTCCCTTAATGCTAAAGAGTTCAATTTCATGCTGTGTTTTACATGGCACAGCAGGAGTGGATTGTTTAATATCTGTAACTCTGAACTTCCACAGCCTTTCTATCAGATCCTCAGGTTAGTGTTGAGAAGCAGAAATTCTAAAAATAATTTCTACAGAATCTTTTGGAGACCCCTGGAGCAAGCTATTTGAATCCATTCCCCTTCTTTTGCATAGTTTTTCTTTGTCTGTTTGAACAGCAATCCCATGGGTCAGAAAGATAAAGTTTCTAGTCCCATACCTTAAATTGCTTTATAATTGCCTTACTTTATAAGGGAGACATATCTTGGCATGGTGAAGCCTAAAAATACTCAGAAGAAATTAATCTGAACCTATTAGAAGTAGAGGGAGTGGAGGAAATGTACTTTGGAAAATTGTTAGCTAGACTGGATAAACTCTGTCAACATAGTATGATATCATGCATAAAAAGCAAAAATAATGAGACCCAGACATTTGTTCTCAGCTACAATTTCAGTTTGGTTTTGTGACATAGAAAAATAATTTTGAGATGGAAAAAATATGTCCTACATTTAAATTAAAAACTAAGATGAATTCAAAATGGTTTGATTTTGGAATTTCCATAGTAGAGTGGGTAAAGAGTATGGAAATTATTTTAGGTTTGAATCGGGTAAAGGATGTATAACTTGTTAGCTGTATGACTTTGGCCAAATTAATTTAAATTCTCTGAGCCTCTGTTTCCTTATATGTTAAAAACCAGGTTATTTACTGAAAAAATATCTAATTTTTTAAAAAAGTTTATTTTGAGAGAGACAGAGAGAGAGAGAGAGAGAGAGAGAGAGAGCGCACGCATGCGAGTGGGGGAGGGGCATAGAGAGAGAGGGATAGAGAGAGAATTCTAAGCAGGCTCAGTCTGAAGGGCCTGATGCCAGGCTTGAACTCACAAACTGAGAGATCATGACCTGAGCCAAAATCAAGAATCAGAGGCTTAAGTGACTGAGCCACCCAGGCACCCCAATCTCTAAATATTTTATATATTTGATCCTCTGAGCACCTAGAATGCATTTCTTGGTAACTCAATAAATAGAGCGTATATTTTCATATTTAGAATAGAATGGAAGGGAGGCAGAAGTATCTGAAACAATTCACAATAATGATTCATTAAAATTAGAATAAGAATTTTGGTTCTGGTATCATACTTTTTTACTATGACTGTGAAATATCTTTTTGGTCTTTTTGGTTTTTATTTTTATTTTTTTATTTGAGAGAGAGATCATAAGCGTGTGAGTGGGAGGGGGGCAGAGAGAGAGAGAGAGAGAGAGAGAGAGACTCTTAAGCAGGCTCTACCTTCAGAGCAGAGCCTGACTTGAGGCTCCATATCATGATCCTGGGATCATGACCTGAGCTGACATCAAAAGTTGGATGCTTAACCCACTGAGCCACCCAGGCACCCCAAGGGAACTTTTAAATATGTCTATGAGAACAAAACATGGAGAAATTTTTTTCTGGGGGGGTATTCTGGGACCTCTCCCACCTCCTGGAGCTTTCAAGCATATTGTGCACCTTGACAAAATCATGGTTTTGTGAGTTCTGCAGATAGTCATTGGGAGTGGAGGTGGGGAAGGGGGTAGGTAGAGGAGGGGGAAAAACAAGGGATGGTTAGTTAGGCTTCCTGCAGACCTTCCTTCATTAATGGATATAAGGACAAAGGAAAGGGCCTTTGCACTCTTGTATACTGACTTCGTTGATTAATATTGATCTTAGAAATTATATTTCTTTCCCCCCCTGCTCAGTCAGTGTAAATGTAATTATATTGTTTACTTTTCATACACTACGGTGAAAGACTGTTATTTGTCTTTGACTGGTATTACTATATGAAATACAACCCAGGAAATCAAAGTGATATTCAAATATTATTTTTTACCTTAATTAGATCTAAATATTTTAAAACTCTGTTTCCTGTATTAAAATAATTATTATAAATTGTTCAGGTAATTATAATAATTTTCTCCCAAAATTACTTGTATAAGAGAGTACAGGTACAAATGAGTAATGATTGAATAAGGACACAGATGAAATAAATCAGTGTTATAATTGATATTATATATAACCAATGGGTCCATTGGGGTGTACAGTGATGGGTGTATAGTGTATTCCATATATGAAATGGCAGGAAACAGAGAATTTTTCTGTTCTACTATTAGATCAGTTTCTTGCAAAATTTTTAAGCTTTTTTTAAGCTATTTGAAGAATCGTATGGCTCTACCATCTTGGAAAATCAATTCTGTAAAATACAAGTATTTGAGTACAGACTAAAACGTAAAAAATTTCTTTGATTTATCACAACATTTTGAGTTTACTTCAGCTTTGTTTTGTTTTGTTTTATTTTGTTTTATTTATTTATTTTTTTTGCAGGGGAAAGAGGGAGACCACAATCATGGTCACATTTAAAGAGCTCAGTTGATCAAGTATATTTAAATACTTTTTGATTTTTGAACTCCTATGAGAGAGCTAGGAAAACATTTTTATATGAAGGAGACAACTTGGTTTTTCTCAGCTAATAAGCAGAACTGTAGTCAGTCAAGCTTCAGCAGGCATATACAGCAGTGTGGCTACTGCTTACTAATCATATTAAACATAGTTATATTCATTGCTCTGCCAGAATAACCAGTATGGACTTTTTAATGTCTGACTTCTTTAGCTTAGCATAATGTATGTTATATTCATTTACATTCATTACATTGAGTCTAATTTTACTTTTTTCTAATGTACACTTTCTTTTGAGACCACAAAGAAATGCTGGTCTGTTTGGAGTATGCCAAAGAGGCTGGAATTTGGTTCAGATTTGTGACTGGTAATGAAAACTTTATAAGAGAATGAATGTGTTATAGAAGCAGAATATTCTACTCATCTTTTGGAATTTATTGTGAAGAGTTTCAATATGAATAGATCTCTTTATATTTTTTACAGTTAATTAGCACATTAGATACTTTAAAAAAATGTTTATTTATATATTTTGAGAGACAGAGAGAGTATGAGTAGGGGAGAGGCAGAGAGAGAGAATCCCAAGAAGGCTCCATGCTGCCAGAGTCCGACACTCAACTGACTAAGCCACCCAGGCACCCCAGTGTTAAATACTTTTTTAGAAAAAGTTCTTAGGGACACCTGGGTGGTGCAGTTCATTAAGCATCTGACTTGATTTAGGCTCAGGTCATCGTTTCATGGTTAGCGGAATTGAGCCCCGTGTCAGGCTTCATGCTGACAGTGTGCACCTGCTTGGGATTCTCTCTCCCTCTCTCTTTCTCCCTTTCTCACTTGCATGTGTATGCACGCGCGCGCGCGCACACACACACACACACACACACACACACACACACACGCACTCTCTCTCAAAATAAGTAATAAACTTTAAAGGAAGGAAAAAGGGTTTAAATTCCAGTTCGTTAGCATGCAGTGTAATATTAGTTTCAGGTGTACAATATAGTGATTCAACACTTCCATTAAACACCTGGTGCTCATCACAAATGCACTCCTTAATCAGATTTCACCCATCCCCTCACTCACCTCCCCGCTGTTAACCATCAATTTTTTCTTTATAGTTAAGGGTGTGTGTTTTTTTGGTTTTTCTTTCTCCCCCCACTTTGTTCATTTGTTTTCTTAAATTCCACATATGAATTAAATCATATGATATTTGTCTTTCTCTGACTGACTTATTCACTTAGCATAATACTCTCTAGCTCCATCCATGTCTTTGCAAATGGCATGATTTTGTTCTTTTTGATGGCTTTTTGATATATATATATATATATATATATATATATATATATAT
This sequence comes from Panthera onca, assembly GCF_046562875.1. Classification (NCBI taxonomy): domain Eukaryota; kingdom Metazoa; phylum Chordata; class Mammalia; order Carnivora; family Felidae; genus Panthera; species Panthera onca. The sequence goes on from NC_138351.1 coordinate 33,367,741, forward strand.
ATATGATACACACACACACACACACACACACACACACACACACACACACACACTACCTGTTCTTTATCCATTCATCCATGGACTATTGGGGCTGTTTCCATAATTTGGCTATTGTAGATGCTTCTGCTATAAACTCAAAATGGATTAAATACCTAAATGTGAGACCTGAAACCATAAAAATTCTAGAAGGGAGCACAGGTAGAGATTTCTCTGATATCAGCTGTAACATCTTTCTATATATGTCTCCTGAGGCAAGGGAAACAAAAGCAAAAATCAACTATTGGGACCTCATTAAGATAAAAACTTCTGCACAGCAAAAGAAACAATCAGCAATACTAGAAGGAAACATACAGAATGGGAGAAGATATTTGCAAATGACATATCTGATAAAGGGTTAGTATTAAAAATATATAAAGAGCTCAAATTCAATACCTAAAAAACAAATAGTCCAGTTAAGAAATGGGCAGAAGACATGAATAGACACTTTTCCAAAGAAGACATATACATGGCCAATAAACACATGAAAAGATGCTCAACATCACTGATCATCAGGGAAATGCACATTAAAAACTGCAATGAGCTATCACCCCACACTTGTCAGAATGACTAAAATCAACAATACAAGAAACAACAGGTGATGGCATGGATGTGGAGAAGGGGGAACCCTCTTGCATTCTTGGTGGGAATGCAAACTGGGGTGCAGCCACTGTGGGAACAGTATGGAGGTTCCTCAAAAAGTTAGAAATACAACTTCCCTTCAATCCAGCAATGTCAGTACTTGGTATTTACCAAAAGAATACAAAAATACTAATTCAAAGGGAAGTGTGCACCCTGAAGTTTGTAGCATATTAAATACTTCCATGCATTGTTTGTATCTGGTGAACATGTAAAGAGCAAAAGCTCCTTCAGCAATTTTTGTAGAATCTTAATAGGTTCTATACTTCTACAAATAGAACAATAGCCTTTCAATAAATGCTGGCTTCACTAACTGCATAATGCATCTGTTTCCTAAAATTGTCTTTGTTTAACATTTGTTTGTTTAATGTTTCTTAACAACTTTTTAGATGAGGGCACATTTCCGTTAAAATAATTGATTAAATTTCATAAAAATATGTAGCTTCTCCATTGGAATATATTGCTGGAAGTAATTGATCAGAAATTTTAACCTGTAAATCTGAGTTCATTTTGCGAAATATCATTCGTCATTCATAGTCAGCAATAACTAGGTGTAAATGTAGCAGAGAACATATTGGGAATCATATTAACACAGTTAACTGGTAACACAGTTAATGAGTTAACTGATAACACAGTTAATGAGTTAACTGTGTGGTAATTTCCCAAAGAGCTAGGCCTTTTTCTTCTGTAAGTTTGGGATGATGCAGGAAAGTTATTCCATTTATATTGAGTGGGTGGATGTTTAAGTAGATGTGAGCTAAAGATGGAGATTCAGGAGTATTAGTGGATTGCTAATAACGTAACTTGTTTTAATGCTAACAAATTTTCCAGCAGGTTATTATTTACATGTGTAAAGAAAGAAGAGTGTTTAGGGTTTGGTTATAACTGAGTTAAAAATGGATAAAGAATTTAAGAATAGGAAGGGATGAAAGAGTTGCAAACCTGGTAGATTGTAGATCAGCTGGTCAAAAACAGGGTAAAGAAGGACTTATTACAGCCTTGCCAATTTAATACCCACATTCTGTAGTTAAGATTTCTGTTGGTGCTCTACCCCTGGAATTGTCTAAACATATTTTTCAATGAAGTATCTGAATTTACTGAGCATTAAATTATCTGTTACAATAAAAGGTAGTTTGATAATTAGAATAAAATTACATTTCAGGTCTAGTTATTGATTTGGGCCTTAATTACTTATCACTATCAGTCACATTTTTGGTTAAGTAAGAGGTTGCTATGCTTAATGCTGAGCAATGTCTTTGTTGCTTAATGTAGGAATAAAGAATAATTTTGCCTAATTATGTTAATGATACATTCTTCTTAATTCTTACTGTCATAGCTAAAAAACATGGGTTGTTAGAAAACAATGAAATGGAAAATACCTCTGTTCTCTTTGTTCTTTATGAAATACTCTTTCAAGGGATAGCTTGTAACATGCAAACTTTTGGGCTCTCTCAAAGCGAATAACAGTGATTCCATTGAACATGTGGCATTTCTACATTTTATGTACACTCCCGTATTTTCATACCTTATATACTTGGAGATGTAAGACGTTTTTGCTGTCTGTTGGATAGGAAGTGGAGGTTACTGAATTTCTGATCTGAAATGGAAATTTTGTTGTGCCTTGGAGATAATTAACTGATAACCTTCAAGAATAATAATTTATTTTGGGGAGGGCTAGATTTTGGTATAAAAAATAAGGTGTTAAAAACTAGCTTTTCGGGCTAGTATCCAAAATCTATAAAGAGCTCACCAAACTCCACACCCGAAAAACAAATAACCCAGTGAAGAAATGGGCAGAAAACATGAATAGACACTTCTCTAAAGAAGACATCCGGATGGCCAACAGGCACATGAAAAGATGTTCAACGTCGCTCCTTATCAGGGAAATACAAATCAAAACCACACTCAGATATCACCTCACGTCAGTCAGAGTGGCCAAAATGAACAAATCAGGAGACTATAGATGCTGGAGAGGATGTGGAGAAACGGGAACCCTCTTGCACTGTTGGTGGGAATGCAAACTGGTGCAGCCACTCTGGAAAACAGTGTGGAGGTTCCTCAGAAAATTAAAAATAGACCTACCCTATGACCCAGCAATAGCACTGCTAGGAATTTACCCCAGGGATACAGGAGTACTGATGCATAGGGGCACTTATACCCCAATGTTTATAGCAGCACTCTCAACAATAGCCAAATTATGGAAAGAACCTAAATGTCCATCAACTGATGAATGGATAAAGAAATTGTGGTTTATATACACAATGGAGTACTACATGGCAATGAGAAAGAACGAAATATGGCCCTTTGTAGCAACGTGGATGGAACTGGAGAGTGTGATGCTAAGTGAAATAAGCCATACAGAGAAAGACAGATACCATATGGTTTCACTCTTATGTGGATCCTGAGAAACTTAACAGAAATCCATGGGGGAGGGGAAGGGAAAAAAAAAAAAGAGGTTAGAGTGGGAGAGAGCCAAAGCATAAGAGACTCTTAAAAAACAGAACAAACTGAGGGTTGATGGGGGGTGGGAGGGTGGGGAGGGTGGGTGATGGGTATTGAGGAGGGCACCTTTTGGGATGAGCACTGGGTGTTGTATGGAAACCAATTTGACAATAAATTTCATATATTGAAAAAAAAAACTAGCTTTTCCAATTACTGATCTGAATTTCTGAAGGAAATATAAATTAATATATTTGCTTGTGTTTTTAAAATGAATCATTTTTGTTATTTTGATTATTTTAGTCCAAAATGCTTCATTTTTTTATTTAGCTTTCTGACTCTGTGCTTGTGCCTTCAACACTTTCACAACCATTTTATGCTCATCAATAAGGAAAGCATGCTTGATCCTGTCATGAATACACTTAGCACACATGGAACCACCATATGCCCTGCTGATGTGTTTTTTCGTTCTAGACAACCTCGTAAGACTTAGGTCTCACAGCACGAACTCCTCGAAGTCAGCCTGGGTACACGCCACATATGGATTTTGGTACTTTTGCAACCTTCTTGGTATAAAGGTAAATGATTCTATACCAGGGGGTTTGGCACAGCCTAGTTTTGTTAGAGGCTGTAGTGTAGGACAGCCTACAATGGTATGTCAAATTCTGGACCATTTTGAATGCCTGTAGATGCCATCCCTGGAAGAGGAAAAAAGGACTGAGTCATTTTTATTGTGTGCAGTTTTGTTTTGTTTTGTTTTGTTTTTTTAAAGTAGGCTCCATGCTAAGTGCAAAGCCCAACGCAGGGCCTGAACTAACGACCCTGAGGTTAAGACCTGAGCCAAGTTCAAGAGTCAGATACTCAACCAACTGAACCACACAGGCACCCCTATTATTAACTTGAATTTGTAATGGATCTGAGAAAGGACATCATATTACATTTATGTAATATTCTTACTATTTTTTTTTAATTTAAATCCAAGTTAGTTAACATATAGTATAATAGTAATTTCAGGAATAGAATTTAGTGATTCATCACTTACTATAACACACAGTGCTCATCTCAACAAGTGTCCTCCTTAATGCCCTTCACCCCTTTAGCCCTTTCCCCCACCCAACACCCTACCAGCAACCTTCAGTTTGTTCTCTGTATTTACAAGTCATTTATGGTTTGTTTTCCTCTCCATTTTTATCTTAGTTTTTCTTCCCTTCCTTTATGTTCACGTTTTGTATCTTAAATTCCACATGAGTGATCATATTATATATGTCTTCCCCTGATTGACTTACTTCGCTTAGAATAATACACTCTAGTTCCATCCACAATGTGGCAGATGGCCAAGATTTCATTCTTTTTGATTGCTGAGTAATATTCCATTGTACTCCACATCTTTTTCCATTTATCAGTCAATGAACATTTGGGCTCTTTCCATACTTTGGCTATTGTTGATAGTGCTGCTATAAACATTGCGGTGCATGTGCCCTTTTGAATCAGCCCTCCTAAATCCTTTAGATAAATACCTATTAGTGCAGTTACTGGATCACTGGGTAGTTCTATTTTTAATTTTTTGAGGAACCTCCATACTGTTTTCTAGAGTGGTTGCACCAGTTTGCATTCCCACCAACAGTGTAAAAGGGTTCCTCTTAACTCTGCATCCTTGCCAACATCTGTTGTTGCCTGAGTTGTTAATTGTAGCCATTCTGGAAGGTGTGAGTAGTATCTCATTGTGGTTTTGATTTGTTTTTCCCTGATGATGAGTGATGTTGAGCATTTTTTCATGTGTCAGTTGGCCATCTGGATGTCTTCTTTGGAGAAGTGTCTATTCATGTCTTTTGCCCATTTCTTCACTGGATTATTTGTTTTTTGGGTGCTGAGTTTGATAAGTTCTTTATGGATTTTGGATACTAACCCTTTATCTGATATGTCATTTGCAAATATCTTCTCTCATTCTGTCAGTTGCCTTTTAGTTCTGCTGATTGTTTCATTTGCTGTACAGAAGCTTTTTATCTTGATGAGGTCCCAATAGTTTATTTTTGCGTTTTTTCCCTTTACTTCTGGAGACATGTCAAGTAAAAAGTTTCTGTGGCTGAGGTCAAAGAGGTTGTTGCCTGTTTTCTTCTCTAGGATTTTGATGGTTTCCTGTCTTATGTTTATGTCTTTCATCCACTTTGAGTTTATTGTGTATGGTTTAAGAAAGTGGTTTAAGAAAGGTTCATTCTTCTGCATGTCGCTGTCCAGTTTTCCCAACACCATTTTCTGAAGAGACTTTTCCCATTGGATATTATTTCCTGCTTTGTCAAAGATTAGTTGGCCATACGTTTGTGGGTTGATTTCTAGGTTATCTATTCTGTTCCATTGACCTATGTGTCTGTTCTTGTGCCAGTACCATACTGTGTTGATGATTATAGCTTTGTAATACAGCTTGAAATCTGGAATTATGATACCTCCAGCTTTGGTTTTCCTTTTCAGAATTGCTTTGGCTATTTGGGGTCTTTTCAGTTCCATACAAATTTTAGAATTGTTTGTTCTAGCTCTGTGAAGAAGCTGGTGTTATCTTGATAGGTATTGCATTGAATATGTAGATTGCTTTGGGTAGTATCGACATTTTAAGGATATTTGTTCTTCTAATCCATGAGTATGGAATGTTTTTCCACTTTTTGTGTCTTCAATTTCTTTCACAAACTTTGTATAGTTTTCATTGTAAAGCTTTTTCCTCTCTTTGGTTAGGCTTATTCCTAAATATTTTATGGTTTTTTGTACAACTGTGAATGGGATTAATTCCTTGATTTCTCTTTCTGCTGTTACTTTATTGGTGTACAGAAATGCAACAGATTTCTGTACATTGCTTTTATATCCTGTGACTTTGCTGAATTTATGTATTAGTTCTAGCAGTTTTTTGGTGGATTCTTTCGGGTTTTCCACACAGAGTATCATGTCATCTGTGAAGAGTGAAGTTTGACTTACTCCTTGCCAATTTGGATGCTTTTTATTTCTTTTTCTTGTCTGATTGCTGAGGCTAGGACTTCCAACAGTATGTTGAATAGCAGTGGTGAGAGTGGACATCCTTGTTGTGTTTCTGACCTTAGGAGGAAATCTCAGTTTTTCCCCATTGAGAATGGTATTAGTGGTGGGTCTTTCGTATATGGCCTTTGTGATCTTGAGGTGAGTTCCTTCTATCCCTATTTTCTTGAGGGTTTTCTATCAACAAACAATGTTGTATTTTGTCAAATGCTTTCTCTGCATCTATTGAGAGGATCATATGGTTCTTGTCCTTTTTTTATTGATGTGATGAATCACATTGATTGTTTTGTGGATATTGAACCTGCCCTGCATCCCAGGTATAAATCCCACTTAGTCATGGTGAATAATTTTTTAAATATATTGCTGGATCCGGTTGGGAAATGTTGAGGATTTTTGCATCCATGTTCATCATGGAAATTGGTCTATAATTCTCCTTTTTAGTGGGGTCTTTGTCTGGTTTTGGAATCAGGGTAATGCTGGCTTCATAGAAAGAGTTTGGAAGTTTTCCTTCCATTTCTATTTTTTGGAACACCTTCAAGAGAATAGGTATTAACTCTTCCTTAAAGGTTTGATAGAATTCCCCTGGAAAGCCATCTGACCCTGGACTCTTGTTTTTGGGAGATTACTAATTCGATTTCTTTACTGGTTATGGGTCCATTCAAATTTTCTATTTCTTCCTATTTCAGTTTAGGTAGTGTACATGTTTCTAGGAAGTTGTCCATTTCTTCCAGATTGCCCATTTTATTGGCCTATAATTCCTCATAATATTCTCTTATTCTTGTTTTTATTTCTGCTGTGTTGTGATCACTCCTTTTTCATTTGTGATTTTATTTATTTGGGTCCTTTCCTTTTTTTTATATATAAAACTGACTAGTGGTTAATCAATTTTGTTAATTCTTTCAAAGAACCAGCTCCTGGTTTCATTGATCTGTTCTACTGTTTTTTTGGTTTCGATTGCATTGATTTCTGCTCTGATCTTTACTATTTCCTGTCTTCTGATGGTTTGGGGTTTTATTTGCTGTTCTTTTTCCAGCTCTTTAAGGTGCAAGTTTAGGTTGTGTATCTGAGATCTTTCTTCCCTCTTTAGGAAGACCTAGATTGCTATATACTTTCCTCTTATGACTACCTTTGCTGCATCCCAGAGGTTTTTGGCTGTGATGTTATCATTTTCATTGGCTTCCATGTACTTTTTAATTTCCTCTTTAACTTCTTGGTTAGCACATTCATTTTTAGTAGGACTTTCTTTAGTTTCCAATATTTGTTGCCTTTTCAAATTTTTTCTTGTGGTTGATTTCGAGTTTCATAGCGTTGTGCTATGAAAATATGCATGGTATGATCTCGATCATTTTGTACTTGTTAAGGGCTGATTTGGGTCCCAGTATGTGGTCTGTTCTGGAGAATGTTCCATATGCACTGGAGAAGAATGTATATTCCACTGCTTTAGGATGAAATGTTCTGAATATATCTGTTAAGTCCATCTGGTCCAGTGTGTCATTCAAATCCATTGTTTCTTAGTTGATTTTCTGATTAGATGATCTGTCCATTGTTATAAGTGGGGTGTTGAAGTCCCCTACTATTATGGTATTATTATCAATGAGTTTGAGTTTCTTTATGTTTTTGGTTAACTGATGTATATATTTTGGTGCTATCACATTTGGAACATAAATGTTTACAATTGTTAGGTCTTCTTGGTGGATGCACCCCTTAATTGCGATATAATGCCCTTCTTCATCTCTTGTTAGAATCTTTATTTTAAAGTCTAGATTGTCTGATATAAGTATGGACACTCAGGTTTTCTTTTGTAGACAGTTAGTATGATAGATGGTTCTTCATTCCCTTACTTTCAATCTGAAGTTGTCTTTAGGTCTAAAGTGGGTCTCTTGTAAACAGCATATAGATGGATCTTGTTTCCTTATCCATTATGTTACCCTTTGTCTTTTGATTGGAGCATTTAGTCCATTGACATTTAGAGTGAGTACTGAGAGATATTAATTTATTACCATTTTATTGCTTGTAGAGTTGGAGTTTCTGGTGGTGACCTCTGGTCCTTTCTAGTCTTTGTTGCTTCTTGCAGGGTGGTTTAGTGGTCATGAACTCCTTTAATGTTTGTTTGTCTGGGGAACTTTTAATCTCTCTTTCTATTTGAATGACAGCTTTGCTGGATAAACAATTCTTGGCTGCATATTTTTCTGATTCAGCACATTGACTATATCCTGTCACTCCTTTCTGGCCTGCCAAGTTTCTGTGGATAGGTCTGCTGCAACTGATCTTTCCTTGTAAGTTAAGGACTTTTTTCCCTTGCTGGTTTCATGATTCTTTCCTTGCCTGAATATTTTGTGAATTTGACCATGATATGTCTTGTTGATGGTTGGTTTTTGTTGAATCTAATGGGAGTCCTTTGTGCTTCCTGGATTTTGATGTTTGTGTCTTTCCCTAGGTTAGGAAAGTTTTCTGCTATGATTTGCTCACATAACCCTTCTACCCCTTTTTCTCTCTCTTCATCTTCTGGGACTCCTATGATTCTGATGTTGTTCCTTTTTAATGAGTCACCAATTTCTCTAATTCTTAAATCGCGTTCTTTTGCCATAGTCTCCCTCTTTTTTTTTCTGCTTCATTATTCTCCATAAGTTTGTCCTCTATATCGCTGATTCTCTGCTCTGCCTCACCATCCTTGCTGTTGTGTCATCCATTTGAGATTGAAGCTCAGTTATAGCATTTTTTACTTCATCCTGACTAGTTTTTATTTCTTTTATCTGCATAGAAAGGGATCCTAATCTATTTTTGACTCCAGTTAGTATTCTTATTATCGTGATTCTAAATTCTGGTTCAGACAGCTTGCTTGTATCTGTGTTGGTTATGTCCCTGGCTGTCATTTTTTCCTGCTCTTTCTTTTGAGGTGAATTCCTTCATTTCGTCATTTTGAAGGGAGAAAATGAATTAACAAGGTAAAAAAAAAATAAAATTAAAATAATTAAAATAAACAAATTAAAAATTAAAAACAACACAGATACACACAAAAATTAAATAAATGATGCTTGATCCTAGGTGTGTTTTGATCTGGGTGTTGAAAGGGTCTTGATATATTAGAGAAAAAATGGGAAAGAAAAAAAAGGAAATTGTTTGAAAATTTGAAAAAATGAATACACTGAAATAAAATAAAATGAAATAATGTAAATAATAGAGTTTGAAAAAATTTACACAGAAGTAAAAAATATAGTAGAAAAAAATTAAAGAAAAATATTTTTAATAAAAATTGAAAATAAAAATCAATTTTTTGTCTTTCTATATTCACACAAAAAAAAAAGAAATAAAAAAGACAGGAAAAGAAATTGAATAGATGGACCAGCGAATAGACTGAAATATGATTGAAATTAGTTCATTTTCCCCTGGAAGTCAAACTATGAAGCAATTTATAGCACTAACCACTAAGCAGGTAGAGAGATTTGTGTTCCTGAAGAGTAAGGTTGGCCCAGTTGTGTGGGGCTTAGTGTAATGGCTCCATTCTCCACTAGATGGCGCTGTTTACCTTACTGGGGTGGATTGTTGTGGTGCTTTAAGTGTGTATGCACATGCGCAAGAGTGGTGAAAATGACGTCACCCAGCTACCCAGTCTCTAGTTTTGGAACTCTCTTCTCCCCGATCAGCGATTATGTACCTATCCTTTGTCTTCAGCTTCCATCCACTCCCCGGTGTTAACTGCCCGTGACCAAGCCCCAGGCAGCACCTCCTTCCTGAGTTTTATCTCAGATGCAGCTGTTTTTCCTGACCCCTTATTTCTGAGGAACTGTGGGTTTAACCCGTTATGTCCCTCTTCGGGAGGGTCTCACTGAGCAATGGTTGGGTGCAGCTGGCACATTTGTGGGACTGTGCTACTGCTGATGCCCAAAGACTGCGGCTGGGTGCCAGCCCACCCCAGAAAAAGTTCATGCAATCATGTAGCAGCAGTGTTTCAGGAATTATGGAAAATCACAACACACATCTGATTCCAGGTTTCACTCCCCAACAATCTTGTTTTGGCACCAGCGAATGTGGTTGTTCTCTCAGGTCCATGGGGCCCTTTGTCTGGGGAGGGGGCACACAATGTCTACCAGATTTCTCCCAACAGGGGAACCACCTCTTCCCATGTGGCCTGAAGACCCCTGGACTTCACTCTGTTCCTGTGGATTCACTCTTCTCACCAGAGCACTGTCATGTATCAAGCTGCAGAGATTCAGACTCTGTGCCTCCTCTGTTTATAGAATCTTAGTGGAATTTAAACCCTCTCCTTTCTCCCTTCTCCCTTTTTAGTTCAGTCCCTGTGGCTGTCTCCACTTTTCCACTTTCTCTCCAGCCGTTTTTTTTGGGGGGTGCTTTTCCCATATTCTCCCTCCCCCCATCTCTGTCCTCTCTCTGCAAGCAAAAACAGTTCCCTGTCCTCTACAACTCTCTCCCCCAGTTCACCTCTTTGTGCAGTGTACCTGCTGAGTTCTGTGGTTCAGGTTGTGCAGATTGTTGTGTTAATCCTGAAATCAGTTTTCTAGGTGTGCAGGATGGTTTAGTGTTGATCTGGCTGTATTTTATGGATGTGAAACACACACAAAAAAAACTTCCTTGCTGTTCCTCCATCTTGGCTCCTCCCCCTGTGAATAATTCTTTAAATGTATTGTTGGATCTGGTTGGCTAGTATCTTGTTGAGAATTTTTGCATCCATGTTCATCAGGGAAATTGGTCTGTAGTTCTCGTTTTTAGTGGGGTCTTTGTTTGGCTTTGGAATCAAGTAATGCTGGCCTCGTAGAATGAGTTTGGAAGTTTTCTTTCCATTTTTATTTTCTGAAACAGCTTGAAAAGAATAGCTGTTAGCTCTTCTTTAAATGTTTTGTAGTATTCCCCTGGAAAATCATGTGGCCCTGGACTCTTGTTTGTTGGAAGATTTTTCGTTGCTGATTCCATTTCTTTACTGGTTATGGGTCTGTTCAAATTTTCTATTTCTTCCTGTTTCAGTTTTGGTAGTGTATATGTTTCTAGGAATTTTTCCATGTCTTTCAGATTGCCCAGTTTGTTGGTGTATGATTGCTCATAATATTCTCTTATTATTGTTTATATCTCTGTGTTGTTGGTTGTGATGTCTTCTCTTTCATTCATAATTTTATTTATTTGTGTCCTTCCTTTTACTTTTGGATTAGTCTGGCTGGGGGTGTATCAATTTTGTTAATTCTTCCAAAGAACCAGCTCCTGGTTTCATTGATATGGTGTATTTTTTTTGTTTTTGTTTTTTATTTCAATACCATTGATTTTTGCTCTAGTCTTTATCAATTCCCTTCTTCTGCTGATTTTTGGCTTTATTTGCTGTTCTTTTTCTAGCTCTTTTAGGTGTAAGGTTAGTTTGTATATTTGAGACATTTCTTCCTTCTTTAGGAAGGCCTGGATTGCTATATACTTCCTTCTTATTATTATGACCACCTTTGCTGCCTCCCAGAGCTTTTGGGATGCCGTATATTCATTTTCATTGGCTTCCAGGTACTTTTTAATTTCCTCTTTAATTTCTTGTTTAACCCATTCGTTCCTTAGTAGGATGTTCTTTAATCTCCAAGTATTCATTGTCTTTCCAATTTTTTTCGTGTGGTTTATTTTGAGTTTCATAGCGTTGTGGTTTGAAAATATGCAAGGTATGATCTCGATCTTTTTGTTCTTGTTGAGGGCTGATTTGTGATCCAGTATGTGATCTGTTCTGGAGAATGTTCCATGTATACTTGAAAAGAATGTGTATTCTGCTGCTTTTCAATGAAATGTTCTGAATAGATCTGTTAAGTCCATCTGGTCCACTGTGTCATTTGGAGCCATTTTTTTTCTTACTGATTTTCTGCTTAGATAATCTGTCCATTGCTTTTAGTGGATGTTGAAGTCCCCTCCTATTATCGTATTGTTATCAATGAGTTTCTTCATGTTTGTGATTAATCTGTATATGTATTTGGGTGCCTTCATGTTGGGGGCATAAATATTTGCAATTATTGATCTTCCTGGTGGAAAGACCCCTTAGTTATGATATAATGCCCTTCTTCATTTCTTGTTACAGTCTTTATTTTAAAATCTAGATTGTCTGGTATAAGTATGGCTACACCAGCTTTCTTTTGACGACCATTAACATAATAAATTGTTCTCTCTCCCCTTTCTTTTTCTTTCTTTCTTTCTTTCTTTCTTTCTTTCTTTCTTTCTTTCTTTCTTTCTTTCTTTCTTAATGTTTATTTTTGGGAGAGACAGAGCATGAGCACAGAAGGGGCAGAGAGAGAGAGAGAGAGAGAGAGAGAGAGAGAGAGAGAGAATTCAAAGCAGGCTCCAAGCTCTGAGCTGTCAGCTTGTCAGCTCAAAGCCTGATGTGGGGCTTGAACTCACAGTTGTGAGATCATGACCTGGGCTGAAGTCAGATGGCTAACCAACTGAGCCACCCAGGTGTCCCTCTATCCCCTTACTTTCAATCTGCATGTGTCTTTAGGTCTAAAGTGAGTCTTGTAAGCAACATATAGATTGGTTTTGCATTTTTATATATTCTGATACCCTGTGTCTTTTGATTGGAACATTTTGTCTGTTGACATTTAGCGTGAGTACTGAAAGATATGAATTAATGTCATTGTGTTGCCTGTTGAATTGGTGTTTCTGATGTTCTCTGGTCCTTTCTACTCATTGTTGCTTTTGGTGTTTTTTGTTTTGTTTTGTCTTTTCTCCACTCAAAGGGTTCCCCTTCAAATTCCTTGCAGGGCTGGTTAAGTGGTCACAAACTCCATTAGTTTTTATTTGTGAAACTCATTATCTATTCTATTTTAAATGACAGGCTTGTTGGATAAAGAATTCTTGTCTTCATATTTTTCTGATTCAGCAGGTTGAATATATCCTGCCATTCTTTTCTGGCCTGCCAAGTTTCTGTGGATAGGTCTGCTGCGAACCTGATCCATTTTCCCTTACAGGTTAAAGACATTTTTTCCCTTGCTGCTTTCATAATTCTTTCCTTGTCTGTGTATTTTGTGAATTTGACTATGATATGCCTTGCTGATGGTTGGTTTTTGTTGAATCTAATGGGAGTTCTCTGTGCTCCATGAATTTTGATGTCTGTCCTTCCCCAGTTTAGGAAAGTTTTCTGGTATAATTTGCTCACATCAGTCTTTTGCCCCTTTATATCTTCATCTCTTATGATTTGGATGTTACTCCTTTTGAATAAGTCACTGAGTTCTCTAAAAGTATTGTTATCTTTTGCCTTTGTTCCCCCCTCCCCTTTTTTCCTGCTCGTTATTCTCCATAATTTTATCTTTAAATCGCTGATTTACTGTTCTGCTTCATCTTTCTGGCTGTCGTGGCATATATTTCAGATTGCATCTCGATTATAACATTTTTAACTTCATCCTGACTAGACTTTATTTCTTTATCTCCACAGAAAGGGATTCTATGCTCTTTTCCTTTTTAGCTAGTATTCTTATTATTGTGGTTCTAACTTCTAGTTTACACATCTTGCTTATATCTGTATTGATTAATCCCCTGGCTGTTATTTTTCCTGTTGTTTCTTGGGGTGAATTCCTTCATTTTGTCATTTTGGAGGAAGAAAAAAATAATAAAGTAAAAAATAAGAATTAAAAACAAAACAAAAAAGCAAATAAAGGAATCTAACTTCTAGGTGTGTTTTGGTCTGCTTGTTGAAAGAAGCTTGATACACTAGAGAAAAAAGGGAAAGAATAGAAAAAAGGTAAAATTTTTTTAAAAAATTCAAAAAATTTTATGTAATAAAATAGAATAAAACGAAATAAGGAAAATGAAATAGAATAAAAAAATTAAAAAATAAGTAAAAAGTAAAAGTAAATTTTTCTCTTTCTGTATCCAAGAATGAGAAAGAAAAGGAAGAAAGGAAAACAATTTAAGCACAAAAGAAGGAATGAAAAAAATTAGCAAACAGAATGAGTCCCGAATAAAGTTATATCCAGTTTGTCCTAGAACTGAAATTATGAGGCACTCTAAAGTCTTGTACAGTAAGCAGGTGGAGTGACTTGTGCTGGTCTTCAAAGGGGATGTGCTTGGAGAGTGCAGTTGGGGTGGGGCTTGGTGTAATGGCTCTGTTCTCCACTAGGTGGCTCTGCTTATTATCTTGGATCATGCATGGGAGAGGTGGAAATGACTTCATCCAGGTCCCTAGTCTCTGGCACAGGAATTTGACTCTCTCACTGATTGTCAATCAAGCACCCCTCCTTTGTCTTGGGCTTCTGTCTACTCCCCCCTCTACCCTGTCCATGTTCAAGCTGTCCACCTGCAAGGCAGCTCCTCCCTCCAGAGTTTTATCTCAGATGGGGTTGTGTTTCAGAACCCTTCGCCTTGTAGACCCCTGTGGCTTGGACCCACACCGACTCTCTGGGGGCGGGTCTTGCTGAGCAATGGCAGGTGCTGGCTTACTCCAGAAAACATTCGTGGATTGGGTAGTGGGAGAGGTTCAGAGATTATGGCAAACCACAACACACAGTGCCAGGCTTCACTGCACTCTGCTATCTTTGTCCCAGTACCAGCAAACATGGCTGCTCTCCAGGGTCGCCTGGGACCTTTTTCTGTAGGGAGGCCTTAGGGCCTCTACCAAATGTACTCCAAACAGGGGAACCACTTCTCCCCATGTGGCACATGGACCTCTCAGACCCCACTGCCTGGTCCTGGGGATTCACCCTTCTTCCTCACCAGAGCACCTCGAGGCACTGAACTCCAAAACTTCAGACTCTGTGCTACACTGTTTATAGCATACTTGTGATATTGAAACCCTCTCTTTCTTCCCATCAGTGGTTTTGGGGAACAGATTTCTTGTTCATTCCCTGTGTTTTCACTCTTTCTTTATCTTTCTCTCCAGCTACTTTTGGGGGGAGTGCTTTTCTTTCATGATTGTGGTGTGCCACACTCTCTACCTTTACCTTTCTCAGTCCTCTCTCCACAGAAATAGCTCCCTCAAATGTTACTATTCTTATTACAAAGGACAGTGTTCTTAGGTTTAGACACACTAACAACTCTGGTGTCAGCAGAAAATGACAATATGTGCTTTATTTTGACAATTCTAAATCTTTGAGACAAGAGTTGCTATTATTGCCTCCTCCCCACTCTTTGATTGTCCTAAATCAGTAAATCTGTTTCATCCTATGTATTGGGCCCTTTTCATAATTGTTGGGAAAGTAATAATTTCTTTTTTATGCTTATTTAGTTATTTTGAGAGAGAGAGCTCCCACACACAAGTGAGGAAGGAGCAGTGAGAGAGAGAGAGAGAGAGAGAGAGAGAGAGATTGAGAGAGAATATATCCCAATTGGGCTCCTCACTGTTAGCATAGAGCCCGATGCAGGACTTGATCTCATGAACCATGAGATCATGACCTGAGCTGAAATAAAGTCATATGTGTAACCGCCTGAGCCTCAGAGGCAGCCCAAGGAAAATTAATAATTTCTGGGAAAGAGAGTAATTCTCTTTAAATTTAAAATTTTCTATCTGTTCTGTATATTCTTTCTGTTCTGTATATTCTGTAGTTAACATTCATTGGAATATTGTATGTGAGAAAGAAGAGGACATTTACCTTTTTTTATGGGAAGTTACTCTTTATAATCCTGAGATTCAAGTGGATATTATCTTATGTCTCTCAAAACTACATACATGGAGGCAGCTAATAGCAAGCTGTTTTTTTTAAATTAATTAATTAAGTTTTAAATTTACATCCAAGTTAGCATATAGTGCAATAATGATTTCAGGATTAGATTCCTTAATGCCCCTTACCCATTTAGTCCATCTCCCCTACCACAACCTCTCAAGCTACCCTCTGTTTGTTTTCTATCTTTAAGAGTCCCAAGTTTTGTCCTCCTCCCTGTTTTTATATTATTTTTGCTTCCCTTCCTTTATGTTCATCTGTTTTGAATCTTAAATTCCTTATATGAGTGAAGTCATATGATATTTGTCTTTTTCTAATTTCGCTTAGCATAATAACCTCTAGTTCTGTTCATATAGTTGCAAATGCTGAGATCTTATATTGAGAAGAAACTCTCCCCTTCATTTTGGTTATAGGGGAGAAGTCACATGAATTCAACCCCCACCCCCATCTAAATCCCACCTTACAGTTTCCTACTTTTGGCATCTTGCAGGATAAGTTTATGTCATGGCATTTCCCCTCATAAATGCCGGACTTCTGGGCCTTCAGTTTTATTGATTACTTGAAAATGGAAGGCAAGGAGTTTAGATGACTGCAACATGTGTCCCAACCAGGAGCTCTATGTGCACAGCACTGGTTCCACCCATGAGAAGGACTCAGTTTTCTTATAGTATCTCTCAGTAAACCAGAAGTCCATGATTGCTTTTGATTCTTCAAAACCACTACACAGTTCTTATTGACTCCTAGGGCTATTTGTTAGACATGGTAACCTGATTCTTACTTCCTCAATTGATTCAACTTTCCCAGTAAGGCCAAATTTAATAATACTAGGAACCCCTATTTTCTTGTGGTCAGACCAGTATTAGGCTATTTTTGTAAGGTTTATCCTATTAAAATTTTTTTTTGAGAAAGGAGAGTGTGACAGGGTAAAGGCAGAGATAGAGGGAGACAGAGAATCCAAAGCAGGCTCCAGGCTCCAAGCTGTCAACAGAGAGCCCAATGAGGGATTTGAACTCATGAACTGAGAGATCATGACCTGAGCTGAAGTTGGATGCTTAACCGACTGAGCCATCCAGGTGCCCCATCCTATTTTTTTTTTTTTAAAGGCACTGATAGAACATTTATTGCAGTCTGAGTAACTGTTTTACAAGTATGAAAAGTTTAAGCAGGTGGAGTGACCTGTGCTGGTTTTCTAGGGGATATGCTTAGAGGGCACAGTTGGACGGGTTTGGTGTAACGGCTCTGTCCTCCACTAGGCAGCGCTGCTTAGCTTATTGGGGTGGATCATTGTGGTGCACAGGCACGTGTGTGGGAGAGGTGGAAATGGCTTCACACAGCTCCCTAGTCTCTGGCATGGGAACTTCATGATCTCACTGACCTGCGATCAAGCACCCCTTACAAGTACGAAAAGTTTAGTCTTTTTATCAGCCCCTTGGGTTAGTGAAAATTTTTATGCCCAGTTTTTCAGATGAGAAAACTGAGGCACAGAGAGGTTCAATAAGTTGATTAAGGTTACACAGCTACTGGTGGTGGGGTTTGAATCCAGATTTTTAAGTACCATACTATGCTGCATCATAGTGTGATCTTGTAGTTCTTCAACAAGATCATTTTCTTCTTTTTCTCATCTTCCAAGGTACTATAAACCCAAATAGAATTTTAAAGGAATAATTTAACATATTTAAAGGAATAATTTGTATAATATTTTTTATACTGTTGAGTAGATAGCAACTTTTGTTGCATTTTTGTTATTTAGAAAACTTTAATATGCATGTGTTTTCTTGTTGGTTTAATCCCTCAATTAATGTATCTTACATAAAACATGACAGCATCTTTCTGAACCCCCAGTGTATTAGTTTGTTAAGGCTACTATAACAGCCTGAGCAGATCCTATTGGCTCAATCTTCTTTACTCTGACTTTTCCCTTGGAGTGATTCTTCTTTCATTTCATTCTGTCTCTGTTCCTTTCAGTCCAGGGTAGCAACATTTTTGCTGGTATAAAAATCTCAAAAACTGTGTTGGCTCTCTGTGCAGTTCATGGCTGCCCAAGCCATCAGACAGAAAGGTCCTCCACACTTCTTTCCCGGGTAACGACATCTCTAGTCCAGGCTTCTTCTGAGATGGTTGAGTTGATCTGTAATTCACATGCTGAATCTCCTTATCAGATGTTTGTCCTAACAAACCATTGGCCTGGTCTCCAGAGCACACTTAGGTGGATAGGCTGACATGTTTGTTTTTGCTTGGCAGTTCCTTCATCATTTTGTTTCTTCCCTCTTCAATCTTACAATAAACAGCAAAAAAACAAGATCCACCTTTCATGCTTTCCTTGGAAACATCCTCAGCTACATATTCAAGCTCATCACTTACAAGCTTTACCTGCCACCCAACAGAAGAACACATTTCTGCCACTGCATAACAGAGATCAAGAGATCGCCTTTCCTCCAGCGTCCAATACTGTGTTCCTCGTTTCTTTTTCTTTTCTTTTTTTCACATTTATTTATTTTTGAGATACAGAGCACAAGTGGGGGAGGCGCAGAGAGAGGAGACATCAAATCCGAAGCAGGCTCCAGGCTCTGAGCTGTCAGCACAGAGCCCGACCCAGGGCTTGAACCCACAAACCATGAGATCATGACCTGAGTCGAAGTCGGATGCTCAACTGACTGAGCCACCCAGGTGTCCCTGTGTTCTTCGTTTCTATCTGATACCTTGCCAAAAGCAACTTTAACAAAGTTTATATGTCTAGCAACATTCTGTTCATGACTATATATGTATTGTTTATGTTGACAAAGTTTCTTTACCCTTTTCTTCTCCAAAGCCACTTCCACATTTTTTTTCGGCATTTGTTCAGCAGTAATGCTTGCCAGTACCAAAACTTTGTTATTACTTTTCTAAGGCTGTATTGTTTCTGAGGACTGCTGTAACAAAGCACCATAAACTGGATGGCTTAAAACAACAAAAATGGGTTGTCTCACAGTTATGGATGTTGGAAGTCCAAAATCAAGGTGCCAGAAGGTCTGTCCTCCCCCTGAGATCCTTCCTTGCCTCTTCCTTGTGGTGGAAGTTAATCCTTGGTGGTCTTTGCCTTGTAGATATATTACTCCAGTCTGTGCCTTCATCTTCACATGGCCTTCTTGCCTGTGTGCTGTGTCTCTTCTCATAGTGATACCAGTCCTATTGGATTAAAGGCCTATCCTACTCCAGTATGATCTTAAGTCATTACTTCTGCCATAACCCTGTTTCCAAATGGGATCACATTCTGATATACTTGGGGTGAGCACTTCAGCATACTATTTGAGGGGGTCACAATTCAACTTTTAACACCCTCATAATCATAACAACCATATCAAGTTGCTACTAGGCTTTTCTTATTTTAAGGCATTCTTTCCTTAGTTCCTTCCTAATTAGCATTTAATTTTTATAAATAGACTGAAAAGCAGAATCATTTCACACATTTTTTCCTACCTTCAAAGCCTTCCTTGTCAGACATTTGCACATGAAAGTATTTTTTTTCATAATTAATTAGCCATCCTGTGTGTCATGAAGAAAATATGTTAAAGGAATACCTCAGTTTGGGTGTGTTAAGTATTTTATCATTTATTGTGGTTATGTGAAAATTCCAATTTTAAGATTCAAACAACTAAATTAATATTTTCTGTCTTAGAAAGTTGTTGAATTTTAAAGTGTTTTCATCTTTAAGTTAGATTGTTGTTTTTAGTATAAATACTAACATGAATTTGACTTTTTGGGAGATAGGAACAAATAGTCATGACTCTGTAATAAGTCTTAGGGTACTGAAATATGGAAGAATTCAATGCATACAAGCTTCTGACAATTCTCTCTAAATTTGGACTTTGCATTTTTAGCCAGTGTGTGTGTGTGTGTGTGTGTGTGTGTGTGTATTTATATTTATATAATTTATATTTATAAAATATAAATTATATAAATTATATTTATATAATTTATATAATTATAAATATAATATATTAATATATATAATATAATATATTATATTATTATAATATATATAATATAATATAAATATAATATAATCATATAAATTATATTTATATAATTTATATTTTATAAGTATAAATTATATAAATTATATATTTATATATTTATGCTTATATATTTAAACATATGTATTTAAATATTTATTTTTAAGAGAGAGAGAGTGCGAGACATTTCATGAGCAGGGGAGGGGCAGAGAGAGAGGGAGACACAGAATCCAAAGCAGGCTCCAGGCTCCGAGCTGTCAGTACAGAGCCCGATGCGGGGCTTGAACTCACAAACTGTGAGATCATGACCTGAGCCGAAGTCAGATGCTTAACTGACTGAGCCATCCAGGTGCCCCAATATGTGTATATTCTTAAAAGAAGCAACAAGAATAGCTATTCTTATTAGTACTTTGACTTGATATCACAAATAGTTTGTTTGAAAAGTATTATCTATTACTGATTATTGCTCTTTGTACCAATATGTAATGTGCAAGTTTCTTTATTTCTAAATGGGACTGCTAATGTTATTCTTTCCTACTAATAAAGGTATGTATTAAGTTCTCTTAAATAATCTCATTTAATTTTCATTGGGGTTTAGATGAGTGTTACTATTTGTCACTAGTAACAAGAATAGATTTCTCTGTCCTGCTGAATTTTACTATTTTTGACTGTGACATTATTCCTTGCATAATTTTGGGTATTTTTTTTGCCTGTTTATTTCTAAATATTTAAATTTGGAAATAACACTTACCTGTTGTCTTTGGAGTGAGTTGAGCAATCAACTGAGGGGTAGATCTTTTTGCATGTTTGCAAAATCTAGGACTTCTGGGAGAGGGGTATGGGAAATTAAAATGAATTTAAACAGAATTCTCCTTCCCTAACGTAACTGAATAGTGTCTATATTGTTTACTCCCTTATTTTTCTTCATGAAGCAAGTATTAGTAACATTTGAAGAAAATAAGAAAGTTTCTGCTGATGAGTCTGAACTTCTATTTCTACCTTTAGTGAAAATACTGCATTTTAAACCAAAATATCCTAAAATTTCTCAGGATTTCCATTTTCCATATTTCTAACCCAAGATAATTATAGCAAAATGTTGTAGAACTTTCTCTATTCCTAACTAATAATATAAAACAGAGTTGTAGTTAAACATTACTGCATTCAGAGGAATAATTGGTACAACTTACAGTGTTTAGGATGAGTTTTTTTTTTTTTTTTTGTGGGGGGGGAGTGCAGATAGCAGAACAGTGAGCAGGAAGGCATTGTGGTAGGAACAGAGGTACTGAGTGAAGGAAACGTCTGGTGCATTTGGGCTCTCTTCAATTCCTTGTGTTGAAGAGGAGTATTTATGTTGATTTGCAATGGGAGAGAAACTTGGAAATCTCCCTGGCAGAGTCAAATCTTGCATCCCTTGAATGCCAGACTTATGAGTCTAGACTTTATTCTAACGGTAGAGGAAGTTAGATTACAGTTGAACTCAGAAATGAAAGATTACAAGATATGTGAGGGGGATTAAAGTGGTAGCTGTAAGAATGAATTGGTGCTAGGAGCTACTGCAGGCAGAGAAATGAATTAGTTTTGTTTGCTAGGGTGATTGTCTGCAAGTAAAGATGGAAGGAGTCTGGATAAGGACTTTACTCAGGAGACATTTAAAAGGAAGGTCTAATAGCAGATGATGACAGGGTGATGACAGTAGAGGAGAAGGGAGGGATTAGGAAATGCTGACTGTGAATGTAGGAGAATGGAAGAATCATGGTATCATTGATTACAGAATATTTGTTTACAGCTGAAGAAGTTATTTTAGGCAGGTTGACTGTAGGGTGTTTCCTGAACTTTCAAAGCATTGTATCTGTCAAGATTTGGACTCTAGGGGTGGCTAGTACAGGCTGGAAAATTAAGGCTTTGAAGTTAATTTGGATGGAGATGATGATTTTATCACCAAAATATTGAGAGACTTATTGTTTCAAGGCTGTTGAATCAACCAGGCTCTTGCCATGTTTGCCAGGGATTGCCAGGGCCTGTTAGTTACATCTTTGAGACTACTTCTGTACCACCATTTGAATGATATCTGCCATGTTACATGGCATCTTGGCCTAGACACAGTTTAACCTTTTGAAGTCTTTATAAGAAACTTGTTTTATAAGATAGAACTTCTGACTATGTATTCACAATAATCAACGTTCTGGTAATTTTAAAATAATATTTTCTTTGAATTTCTGCCCTTAATACTATTTGTTTTTCTTAGTTATATATTTAAAGTGATGGTGATGAGTGTCTTATGGATAGGACATAGAAGAGAAGTCATTTTTTTTGCTCTAATTATTGGTTAATTTGTGAGAGTATATTTATTAACAAACATAAATGTGATTAAAGTGTATATCAGAGAAAATTTATCTCAGTTCATTGGTTGAATTTTTCTAATCAAACATTAATTGGCTACTTTTATTCATTGGAACCTAGGTTTTCAACTTTATAGACCTTCCAGCATTCAGTATATTGATACATACTTATGATGAGAGGGTAATCGTTCTGTTGCAGGCATGCTTTCAAAAGTGTGCTCATTCCTTTTAGTTGTTCTTGATACACAGTTCCTGATGAATTCTGTACTGCATTCTCTCATCTTATTTTTTCATTTGTAAATGTGAATGTAGAGGTTGTCACCTCCATTCAGAAAAAATTGAATTTATCATTCACTGAATGTTAAAAAATGTAAAACATTACCCTCAAGTATGTAGTGAGTATTCATGTATGGTACAAAGTATGACTCGGTGTGACTTTATGTAGCCAGTAAAATGTTTAAAGCATTCCATCCCTGTTGTGTTTCAGTGCACCTGCAGGAAAGACATGGTGAAAATTTCAATGGATATTTTTGTGAGGAAATTTCAGCCAGACAGATATCAGCTTTGGAAGCAAGGAAAGGATATATACACCATTGACCATACAAGGCCTACTCCAGAATCCACACCTGAAGTAAAAGCATGGCTGCAGAGGAGGAGGAAAGTAAGAAAAGCATCCAGGAGGTAATGATTTCTTCCCACCCCATTCCACTTATACCTACTCAATAAAAATGGGTCATTGAATGTGATGTTCTCAGAAACTATTTGCTTTTTCCTGTTTATTCATCATAAATTTACTTAATATCTTACTGAAAATTTGAGGGAAAGTATAATTCGTAAGCTGTGTAATAAGTAGAATATAGGAAGTGGGGGGTATAATGTGTTTGTGAATATTCCTGACATGCTATACATGGCATATAGAACAGTCCTGGATGGCCAGGGCCATTTCTTTTTGGTGGGCATCTTGCTATTTTAAAATCCATTGAATAGGGTGTGTGTTACGTTGCTCAGGTCCTCAGGCAACTTTTATTTTCAGGCTCTTATATTTTCTTGGTTTATGTTAAACTTTTGTTCTCCAATATTACTCATTGTTTTTCTTTCAGATTGTAAAAGTAATATTTGGGCATTGGGGAATATTTGTAAAATAAGAAAAAGAATAGTGAAGGAATCCCAAATCACCCAATAACATCATAATCCAGAGATAACAAGTTTTAACATTTGGTAGATATCCTTTACATATGTGTTTGTTATATAATATTACATACTTTTCCAATATTGGGGCCATGCTCTGTTAACCCTTTGATTACCAGTTTTGTGTGTTTTTTTTTCATATAATTAAATGATTTGGTACAGCATAATATTTAGTGCCTGCATGTATTTAATCCCTTGTTTTTGGACCTGTAGCTTATTTGTAGCTTTTTTTCCCCATTAACTAAATAACAATGTAATTTTAAATCTTTGCCCACACTTCTGGTATTTATTTTGTTACTCTGACATTTATTTTCTGCTATTTTAGAATTGTAGTGGGTGGAAGAAACTTAAGAACGTGGAGTCACAATTCTGCATTTTATAAGAGATATACCTGAGGTGCAGAATTAGTAGCAAAAGTAAAACTCAGGTGTTCTTATTTTACCCTGCAGTTTACAGCAGTGATTTTCAAACTGTTGGTTTTCAAATTTATTTAGTAGGTTAGGAACAACATTTTTAAATTAGGAAGTAAAGTAGAATAAAAAGTATCATAGTTCTTCCCTGCGGTAAGGGTAAGTATTAATTCATGATGTATGAACATGTGTGTACGTGTGTGTTGTATCACTATCTAAAATATATAACTTATAATTGGCTGGTTGTACTAAAAAATGTTTGGGAAATACTGATATAGAGAGTCATTGCCAAAAAGCCTACCTGTGGGAGGAGGCAATAGTCAATCTGAGTTCAGAAAAAACACCAATAGAACATCTTGAGAATTGTTCTTTAATGGACAGAAAACACAATACTTTAGGTGAATGATCTGGTCTTCTAGTGACTAACTATAGTGGCCTTTTTGGGTTGACAGAGAACATAGATCTATGACATTGGACAGATTTGAAATGCCTTTTCGTAGGTTAAAATAATCAATGGACTTTGCTCACCCAGTTAGAAAGCCTCATGTTTAGAGGGGGTCATTGATTATGCACAGCCTTGTGGCTTGATCCTAGACTTTTCTGCTTTCCAGGAAATTTAAAACAGAGAATGATTTATTGAAATCTCAAAGAGAGATCAACCATGTTATTTTACAAGTACTATGCCATTCGTGATGTGACAATTTCCCACGTTGCCAATGCATGGGTTTTCAACAAAAATGATAGTGATGATGATGATACCAGTACCATTAAGTAGAAGTCAAAGCTAATTTATGTTGGTTATCCTTGGCTACTCCCTCTATCTCAGAACCTTGCCCACTCTGACTTCTATAGTGCATAGTGTTGTGGGGTGTGTGTGTATGTGTGTGTGTGTTTGGACATGGAAATACATGTTGCTTAGATTTTAGTTGTAATTATTCTTAAATGATAGTGTTGGAAATGTGTCTTTTTTATGAGAGAGAGCCCGTGTGTGCATGCCCTGTGAGCAGGGGAAGGGCAGAGGGAGAGAGAGAGAATCTGAAGCAGGCTCCGTGCCCAGCATGGAGTCCAACTTGGGGCTTAATATCCTGGAACTGTGAGATAATGACCTGAGCCAAAATCAAGAGTCAGATGCTTAAATGACTGAGCCACTCAAGTGCCTCAGAAATGTGTCTTATACAAAAGGTATCTACAACAAAGACATCAAGTGACTTTCTGGAAAATAATGAGAATAAGACAATTAAAATGGCATCCGCTCTGAAAACAAGAGTTAGATATAAGATGTTAAATACATATAGTTAGCCTATCTCCTGTCTTAATTCCTTTAGCTAATGATGATTTGGCATTTAATTTTAATGATTTTCATTCATACTTCAGAATTATGCAAAAATCAGGGATGTGTTCACCTTAGAATGTAAATAATCTATTCAGATTTTAACAGCAGGTTATAGAGATCGCCTCTTTTCCTTTTCCTTTCTTCATTGATTTATTTTCCCCATGTCATCATTTTTCACTTTATTTTTATTTTCAGACTTCTTTTAGTATTGTTATAAAATGTTAGCAATGACATTTTCCCAATAATATTTAATAATCAATTATTTACAATTGTTTTAATTTTCACTTTTAGTAAATTGTTATTAAAACTAAGATTTCAATTTCAAATCTAATCTACTAATTGTGAAGATTATTTTTGCATAATGATGAAAAAGCTATTAGTTTTTTCACTTCTTTCAGTAAGTGATAATAACGTTTGTATTGGTATGTGTTTTATCCTGTCCACTGCAAACATTCTGCTCTGACCACAGTGTCTCTTGTTAATAGTTTCCAGTGCACTGGTTCTTACTCTAAGAGGCTTAAGAATGAGGAGGATGAAGAAGTGTCACCTGCAGTCGATAGGGTGGAGGGCCTCACCCCTGACCAAGACCCAGAAGACCTCAAGGTCAGTGAAAAATCAGAAGAAGCAGTGAAGATGGGGAACACAGAATCTCCTTTAGAAGAAGAGGCTTCTGCTAGCAGGAAGCAGCCAGATCAGAATTCATCGGATAATGTCAAACTCTCAGGTGAGAAACGGGCTAATTATGTTCATATGTAAGTGTTGAGGTGGTTGATCTGATGCCTTAAATCTGTGCTCTAGGATTGGTATCTTACTTTTCCACATAGCTTAACCAGTAGAGCATCTAAAGCTATGGAGTAATAATGAGGAGGCCAAATGATGTTGTAAAAGTCAGGAACATCACTGCTATGTGTGATGGAGTTCTGAGGCAGAGTGCCTATTTGGTGTAATAAAAAAAAGATTCTAAAATGAAAATTTTTTTGTGGGGGTGCAACTCAGTTTACAATATAGAATACATTTTTGGAAAGCTTCTCTTAAATCACATGGAATGGTAAAAACCAATTATAGATAATTCTTTGCAGATTCTTAGCTTTCAACTTAATTTTAAGAAGAAAATGAAGATTAAGTTTTTAAAAAATAATAACAAGGGGCGCCTGGGTGGCGCAGTCGGTTAAGCGTCCGACTTCAGCCAGGTCACGATCTCGCGGTCCGTGAGTTCGAGCCCCGCGTCAGGCTCTGGGCTGATGGCTCGGAGCCTGGAGCCTGTTTCTGATTCTGTGTCTCCCTCTCTCTCTGCCCCTCCCCCGTTCATGCTCTGTCTCTCTCTGTCCCAAAAATAAAAAAAAATAAAAAACGTTGAAAAAAAAAAAAAAAAATAATAACAAAAGTCATTTTGTTTTGTGAAAGAGTAGGTATAAGCCCCCTGGCTGTTTCTCTGTACTAAAGTTATCATCTATACCTCTTAACTGCTTTGCTTTTTTCCCCTTTATAGTGTATTTCTCTGAAATTGCTGTAATGTTTTATCTATTTGATATTTGTTTGAGTTTTTATCCTTTTACTAATTGAGCTTATTTTTTTATTACTATTATTTTTTAATGTTTATTTATTTTTGAGAGAGAGAGAGAGGGAGAAGGAGAGAGACAGAGCACAAGTAGGAGAGGGGCAGAGAGAGGGGGAGACACAGAATCTGAAGCAGGCTGTCAGCACAGAGCCCAACACAGTGCTCGAACTCACGAGC
Organism: Panthera onca; assembly: GCF_046562875.1. Taxonomy (NCBI): domain Eukaryota; kingdom Metazoa; phylum Chordata; class Mammalia; order Carnivora; family Felidae; genus Panthera; species Panthera onca. Next base: position 33,394,493 of record NC_138351.1, read on the forward strand.
TGTGAGATCATGACCTGAGCCAAAGTCAGACACTTAACCGACTGAGCCACCTAGGCACCCCACTAATTGAGCTTATCGGTAATTTCTCATACTTCTCACCCATTCTGTCTTTCAATTGTGAGACTCCCCCAAATCTAGTTACCCACCCCTGCTTCCTCCTTGTTCAAGGTACATTATCTCTTTAAATTTTTAAATTTTTATTTTTGAAAGAGATACAGAGAATCCTAAGCAGGCTCTGTGCTGTCAGTGCAGAGCCTGATGTGTAGCTCAATCCCATGACCCTGGGATCATGACCTGAGCCGAAATCAAGAGTCAGACACTCAACTGACTGAGACGCCCAGGAACCCTGTGGTACTGTTATTCTTAACTGGACTATTGCAGAAATTGCTTCCTAGTTATCCATGCTAGTTACTTCTCCATATGGCACTCATAGTGATCCTTTAAAAAAATGTAGGTGAGGTCTTGTCCCTTCTTTCTTCTTACTCTTCTTCCACTTAGAGTAAAAGAAAAAGTCCTTATCATCGTCCAAATTTGATTTTCTTCTGCTTTGCCATTTTCATTACCTTTGCCCTTTAATATATGTATTTAAACAGGTTAAATCATAGACTTTCTTGTAGTGAGTTCATACTTTATTGGAGAGGTAGACAACCATATAATTACAATCCAGTGTGGTAAGCACCACAAGAAAGAAGTCCTAGAGTGTTGCTGATATACCAAGGAAAGACTCCAAACAGATTAGAGGCTGGCCTGGCAAGGTTTCTTGGACTAGGTTATATCTGAATTAATTTGTGATGAATGGATAGAAGATTGCAAGGTGAAAAAGGTGCGGAAAGGAATAGCAAGCAGTGCAGAGAACACAGTTATGCTATACATATGGATTTTTTTAATAGTCCCTTACCATAGTCTTTAATCACACTGGATTTAATTAAGTACTTGATGGGTCCCTGGGTGGTTTAGGCCAAGGGCACCCAGGTTTATTAGTTCTGTTGCTACATGGTTCCTTGTATTTTGACCTCCAGGTTTTGAGATCTGGCAGAACACTTAAGTACAAAACGTGGCTGGATTAAGCATCAAAGCTAGTATGTGATATGTGAAATGATGCTTATGAATATTTATAAGGGAGAGAGAGGGGTAAGTAGAGATGGCAGTGGAAGAGACTTGCTCATAATGTCCTTTCCCCTTTACATGCCATCAGTGTGTGATACAAGACCTAGTGTAGGACATACTTCTTCTTTGGATCTGCACAGCCTTGCATGTGTTCTTTCCATACATCCTCTGAGCTGGAATGTTTCGTTAGTAGCAAGCAGCTCTTAGCATCATATTTCCTATTTTTAGAAAGATTTCAAGTTGCTATTGCTTTGGATAAGTATCATTATTGCACTTACTTTTGACATTGGCCTGCAGCATAACCCCTTTTTAATCTCTTATTTTGTCTGTAAGTATATTCTTTTGCCAAACTCCAAGATCTCACCTTGAGAACTATGAAGGCTCCATGGTGCTTTAGTGACATTTCCCACTCATATCTGTGAGACTTTAGAGGGGAGTTGAAAGACAGAAATTTAGGTGAGAATTACTATATAGTAATAATGCAATGTAAAATTTACTAATAGTCTTTTGTTTCACTCCTCAGGAAATAGTTGCTTAAGCACATCTATACCAGAAGAAGTACAAATTAAGGATGACCAAGCCTATGGTGTAATTCTACCTTCAAATCCCAGTGAAGCTGATGATTCCATATCTGGTGGCCATGTGACATCCAAGGAATCAGACCCACCCAAGCTTCCATGGCCAAAGTTACCTGAGTCATGCTTCTCAGTGGCAGAGAGTAACAGTGTGTTGATAGAGGGAGAAGAGAGTGATGTGGAGACCCGCAGGAGTGGCCTCGAACCTGGGGAGATCCCAGTGATCCCCAGGGGAGAGAGAAATGGCCTCGATGTCCTTGGTGTATGTGGCAATGTCTTCTTGTTTTTTTTTCTTCTTCTATATTTATTGTGTAGTGGAGTAGTTTCTGAAAGCAGCATGATGTGCATTGAAATCTTGCTTTAGGGTGGAAATAACATTTCACATTTACAGGTCTTAATCATATTTCCTTCAATGACTGGAAGGTAAGCCTTTTGTGAGCTCTGGTTCATATGGTGATAATTTAGAAGCATGGAGCTTTTGGCTATATGCTGTAGCTTAACTTTCTTTCTCTTTAACTTTTTCTAAAATTGAACTTTTTTTGGATAGATTCATATGCAATTATAAGAAATAATACAGAAAGATCTTGTGTCCCCATTTTCCCCCAAGAGTACCTTCTTGGAAAACTATAGTAGGACATCACAATGATACTGACAGGTAATGGTTCCTTTACCTGTAATATTAACCACACTGGAGATGATTCACCTGCAGGGCTATGACCTTCTCTTGCCACCTCTGGGTCCCAGGCTTCCCATAGCCTCTTTTAACTCGCTTGGTTGTGCTTTCCCTTGACTCCTCTTGGGCTCTAATTCTAGGAGCTGGCTGACCTCTCTGGTCCCACCCACTGCCAGAAACAAGCCTTTTGCCTCATGGAAAATTCAAGACCCCTCTGGATTACAAGCCACCCCATGCTACTCTTTGCTAGGGCCTCCCTGTTTTTCATATGTTCTTTTGTGTTTGTATTATATGCTTTTTTTTCCTGCATATATTTTATTTTATTTTATTTTATTTTATTTTATTTTATTTTATTTTATTTTATTTTATTTTATTTTATTTTATTTTTTATATCCATTAAGATATAGGTTCTTTTTTTTTTTCAATATATGAAATTTATTGACAAATTGGTTTCCATACAACACCCAGTGCTCATCCCAAAAGGTGCCCTCCTCAATACCCATCACCCACCCTCCCCTCCCTCCCACCCCCCATCAACCCTCAGTTTGTTCTCCGTTTTTAACAGTCTCTTATGCTTTGGCTCTCTCCTACTCTAACCTCTTTTTTTTTTTTTTTTCTTCCCCTCCCCCATGGGTTTCTGTTAAGTTTCTCAGGATCCACATAAGAGTGAAACCATATGGTATCTGTCTTTCTCTGTATGGCTTATTTCACTTAGCATCACACTCTCCAGTTCCATCCACGTTGCTACAAAAGGCCATATTTCATTCTTTCCCATTGCCACACAGTATTCCATTGTGTATATAAACCACAATTTCTTTATCCATTCATCAGTTGATGGACATTTAGGCTCTTTCCATAATTTGGCTATCGTTGAGATGCTGCTATAAACATTGGGGTACAAGTGCCCCTATGCGTCAGTACTCCTGTATCCCTGGGGTAAATTCCTAGCAGTGCTATTGCTGGGTCATAGGGTAGGTCTATTTTTAATTTTCTGAGGAACCTCCACACTGCTTTCCAGAGTGGCTGCACCAGTTTGCATTCCCACCAACAGTGCAAGAGGGTTCCCGTTTCTCCACATCCTCTCCAGCATCTATAGACTCCTGATTTGTTCATTTTGGCCACTCTGACTGGCGTGAGGTGATACCTGAGTGTGGTTTTGATTTGTATTTCCCTGATAAGGAGCGACGTTGAACATCTTTTCATGTGCCTGTTGGCCATCCGGATGTCTTCTTTAGAGAAGTTTCTATTCATGTTTTCTGCCCATTTCTTCACTGGGTTATTTGTTTTTCGGGTGTGGAGTTTGGTGAGCTCTTCATAGATTTTGGATACTAGCCCTTTGTCCTATATGTCATTTGCAAATATCTTTTCCCATTCCGTTGGTTGCCTTTTAGTTTTATTGGTTGTTTCCTTTGCTGTGCAGAAGCTTTTTATCTTCATAAGGTCCCAGTAATTCACTTTTGCTTTTAATTCCCTTGCCTTTGGGGATGTGTCGAGTAAGAGATTGCTACGGCTGAGGTCAGAGAGGTCTTTTCCTGCTTTCTCCTCTAGGGTTTTGATGGTTTCCTGTCTCACATTCAGGTCCTTTATCCATTTTGAGTTTATTTTGGTGAATGGTGTGAGAAAGTGGTCTAGTTTCAACCTTCTGCATGTTGCTGTCCAGTTCTCCCAGCACCATTTGTTAAAGAGACTGTCTTTTTTCCATTGGATGTTCTTTCCTGCTTTGTCAAAGATGAGTTGGCCATACGTTTGTGGGTCTAGTTCTGGGGTTTCTATTCTATTCCATTGGTCTATGTGTCTGTTTTTGTGCCAATACCATGCTGTCTTGATGATGACAGCTTTGTAGTAGAGGCTAAAGTCTGGGATTGTGATGCCTCCTGCTTTGGTCTTCCTCTTCAAAATTACTTTGGCTATTTGGGGCCTTTTGTGGTTCCATATGAATTTTAGGATGGCTTGTTCTAGTTTCGAGAAGAATGCTGGTGCAATTTTGATTGGGATTGCATTGAATGTGTAGATAGCTTTGGGTAGTATTGACATTTTGACAATATTTATTCTTCCAATCCATGAGCAGGGAATGTCTTTCCATTTCTTTAAATCTTCTTCAATTACCTTCATAAGCTTTCTATAGTTTTCAGCATACAGATCTTTTACATCTTTGGTTAGATTTATCCCTAGGTATTTTATGCTTCTTGGTGCAATTGTGAATGGGATCAGTTTCTTTATTTGTCTTTCTGTTGCTTCATTGTTAGTGTATAAGAATGCAACTGATTTCTGTACATTGATTTTGTATCCTGCAACTTTGCTGAATTCATGTATCAGTTCTAGCAGACTTTTGGTGGAGTCTATCGGATTTTCCATGTATAATATCATGTCATCTGCAAAAAGCGAAAGCTTGACTTCATCTTTGCCAATTTTGATGCCTTTGATTTCCTTTTGTTGTCTGATTGCTGATGCTACAACTTCCAACACTATGTTAAACAACAGTGGTGAGAGTGGGCATCCCTGTCGTGTTCCTGATCTCAGGGAAAAAGCTCTCAGTTTTTCCCCATTGAGGATGATGTTAGCTGTGGGCTTTTCATAAGTGGCTTTTATGATCTTTAAGTATGTTCCTTCTATTCCAGATTTCTCAAGGGTTTTTATTAAGAAAGGGTGCTGGATTTTGTCAAAGGCCTTTTCTGCATCGATTGACAGGATCATATGGTTCTTCTCTTTTTTTTTTATTAATGTGATGTATCTCGTTGATTGATTTGCGAATGTTGAACCAGGCCTGCATCCCAGGAATGAATCCCACTTGATCATGGAGAATAATTCTTTTTATATGCTGTTGAATTCGATTTGCTAGTATCTTATTGAGAATTTTTGCACCCATATTCATCAGGGATATTGGTCTGTAGTTCTCTTTTTTTACTGGGTCTCTGTCTGGTTTAGGAATCAAAGTAATACTGGCTTCATAGAATGAGTCTGGAAGTTTTCCTTCCCTTTCTATTTCTTGGAATAGCTTGAGAAGGGTAGGTATTATCTCTGCTTTAAACGTCTGGTAGAACTCCCCTGGGAAGCCATCTGGTCCTGGACTCTTATTTGTTGGGAGATTTTTGATGACTGATTCAATTTCTTCGCTGGTTATGGGTCTGTTCAAGCTTTCTATTTCCTCCTGATTGAGTTTTGGAAGCGTGTGGGTGTTTAGGAATTTGTCCATTTCGTCCAGGTTGTCCAATTTGTTGGCATATAATTTTTCATAGTATTCCCTGATAATTGTTTGTATCTCTGAGGGATTGGTTGTAATAATTCCATTTTCATTCATGATTTTATCTATTTGGGTCATCTCCCTTTTCTTTTTGAGAAGCCTGGCTAGAGGTTTGTCAATTTTGTTTATTTTTTCAAAAAACCAACTCTTGGTTTCGTTGATCTGCTCTACAGTTTTTTTCGATTCCATATTGTTTATTTCTGCTCTGATCTTTATTATTTATCTTCTTCTGCTGGGTTTAGGCTGCCTTTGCTGTTCTGCTTCTATTTCCTTTAGGTGTGCTGTTAGATTTTGTATTTGGGATTTTTCTTGTTTCTTGAGATAGGCCTGGATTGCAATGTGTTTTCCTCTCAGGACTGCCTTCGCTGCATCCCAAAACGTTTGGATTGTTGTATTTTCATTTTCGTTTGTTTCCATATATTTTTTAATTTCTTCTCTAATTGCCTGGTTGACCCACTCATTCTTTAGTAGGGTGTTCTTTAACTTCCATGCTTTTGGAGGTTTTCCAGACTTTTTCCTGTGGTTGATTTCAAGCTTCATAGCATTGTGGTCTGAAAGTATGCATGGTATAATTTCAATTCTTGTATACTTATGAAGGGCTGTTTTGTGACCCAGTATATGATCTATCTTGGAGAATGTTCCATGTGCACTTGCGAAGAAAGTATATTCTGTTGCTTTGGGATGCAGAGTTCTAAATATATCTGTCAAGTCCATCTGATCCAATGTATCATTCAGGGCCCTTGTTTCTTTATTGACTGTGTGTCTAGATGATCTATCCATTTCTGTAAGTGGGGTGTTAAAGTCCCCTGCAATTACCACATTCATATAAATAAGGTTGCTTATGTTTATGAGTAATTGTTTTATATATTTGGGGGCTCCGGTATTCGGCGCATAGACATTTATAATTGTTAGCTCTTCCTGATGGATAGACCCTGTAATTATTGTATAATGCCCTTCTTCATCTCTTGTTACAGCCTTTAATTTAAAGTCTAGTTTGTCTGATATAAGTATGGCTACTCCAGCTTTCTTTTGGCTTCCAGTAGCATGATAAATAGTTCTCCATCCCCTCACTCTGAATCTAAAGGTGTCCTCAGATCTAAAATGAGTCTCTTGTAGACAGCAAATAGATGGGTCTTGGTTTTTTATCCATTCTGATACCCTATGTCTTTTGGTTGGCGCATTTAATCCATTTACATTCAGTGTTATTATAGAAAGATACGGGTTTAGAGTCATTGTGATGTCTGTATGTTTTATGCTTGTAGTGATGTCTCTGGTACTTTGTCTCACAGGATCCCCCTTAGGATCTCTTGTAGGGCTGGTTTCGTGGTGACAAATTCCTTCAGTTTTTGTTTGTTTGGGAAGACCTTTATCTCTCCTTCTATTCTAAATGACAGACTTGCTGGATAAAGGATTCTCGGCTGCATATTTTTTCTGTTTAGCACACTGAAGATATCGTGCCAATCCTTTCTGGCCTGCCAAGTTTCAAAAGAGAGATCAGTCACGAGTCTTATAGGTCTCCCTTTATATGTGAGGGCACGTTTATCCCTTGCTGCTTTCAGAATTTTCTCTTTATCCTTGTATTTTGCCAGTTTCACTATGATATGTCGTGCAGAAGATCGATTCAAGTTACATCTGAAGGGAGTTCTCTGTGCCTCTTGGATTTCAATGCCTTTTTCCTTCCCCAGTTCAGGGAAGTTCTCAGCTATTATTTCTTCAAGTACCCCTTCAGCACCTTTCCCTCTCTCTTCCTCCTCTGGGATACCAATTATGCATATATTATTTCTTTTTAGTGTATCACTTAGTTCTCTAATTTTCCCCTCATACTCCTGGATTTTTTTTATCTCTCTTTCTCTCAGCTTCCTCTTTTTCCATAATTTTATCTTCTAGTTCACCTATTCTCTCCTCTGCCTCTTCAATCCGAGCCATCGTTGTTTCTATTTTGTTTTGCATTTCGTTTAAAGCGTTTTTCAGCTCCTCGTGACTGTTTCTTAGTCCCTTGATCTCTGTAGCAAGAGATTCTCTGCTGTCCTCTATACTGTTTTCAAGCCCAGCAATTAATTTTATGACTATTATTCTAAATGCACTTTCTGTTATATTATTTAAATCCTTTTTGATCAGTTCATTAGCTGTTGTTATTTCCTGGAGATTCTTCTGAGGGGAATTCTTCCCTTTGGTCATTTTGGGTAGTCCCTGGAGTGGTGAGGACCTGCAGGGCACCTTCCCTGTGCTGTGGTGTATAACTGGAGTTGGTGGGCGGGGCCGCAGTCAGACCTGATGTCTGCCCCCTGCCCACCCCTGGGGCCACAGTCAGACTGGTGTGTGCCTTCTCTTCCCCTCTCCTAGGGGCAGGATTCACTGTGGGGTGGTGTGGCCTGTCTGGGCTACTTGCACACTGCCAGGCTTGTGGTGCTGGGATCTGGTGTATTAGCTGGGGTGGGTAGGCCAGGTGCACAGGGGTAGGAGGGGCAGGCTTAGCTCGCTTCTCCTTAGGTGATCCACTTCAGGAGGGGCCCTGTGGCAGCGGGAGGGAGTCAGATCCGCTGCCGGAGGGGTGGCTCCGCAGAAGCACAGCGTTGGGTGTTTGCGCGGAGCAAGCAAGTTCCCTGGCAGGAACTGGTTCCCTTTGGGATTTTGGCTGGGGGATGGGCGAGGGAGATGGTGCTGGCACGCGCCTTTGTTCCCCACCAAACTGAGCTTTGTTGTCTGGGGTCTCAGCAACTCTCCCTCCCTTCGTCTTCCAGCCTTCCCACTTTCCGAGCAGAGCTGTTAACTTATGAACTCCCAGAGGCTAAGTCGCGCTGGCTGTCAGAACACAGTCCGTCTGGCCCTTCCGCTTTTGCCAGCCAGACTCGGGGGCTCTGCTTGGCCGGCAGGCTGCCCCTCCGCCCCGGCTCCCTCCTGCCAGTCTGTGGAGCGCGCACCGCCTCGCCGCCCTTCCTACTCTCTTCCGTGGGCCTCTCATCTGCGCTTGGCTCTCGAGACTCCGTTCTGCTAATCCTCTGGTGGTTTTCTGGGTTATTTAGGCAGGTGTAGGTGGAATCTAAGTGATCAGCAGGACGCGCCCAGTGTCCTCCTACACCGCCATCTTCCCACCTTTTTCCAGTCCTGCATATATTTTAATGTCTATGGTTTTTGTATAAACTGTTGCTTTAACCAGGAGATTATGAGTAGACCAGGCAGGTTCTGATTGTGTATAGTTATTGTCAGAATTCATTACCCTATTTTGACCTGTACACCTTGATGAGGGAATTCAAGGACACAAGTAAGAAAAGCCTCAATTGTTGGGACTGACAAATTGAACTGGTCACTGAACAGGCCCACTTCTTGATTGCTCTTGCTCATTTAAAATCACCACAGGTCTTTTCACATCTTTGAGTAACAAGGGAGTTTAGATAAGGAAATCAGCTTGGAATACTCTGTTCATAGTAGTTTTAGAATATCAAATAAAATATAGATGATTTGCTAATATGTCCCAATAACTTTACCATTTTATGCATGGTTGTTATCCTACTGAACTATTAACTATTTACCCAAAACATAAGAGGAATAGGAAAATATGGTCTAATTTATTTGAAACAGTTGCTAAGGGAAATTTGAAAATAGTATTCACATAATAATAAACAAAATTTACAACTTAATATCACTTGGGGATTAAGTGCAGCTGAGCAGATGCTGGGATTCTTTGCGGAATGGTGAATGAGTCAAATGCCTGTTTAAATTACATTTACTCACATTCTTTAAGCTGGAATGGAACTGAAAGTACCTTTTCTGTTTCCTTGTTTTCAGTGGAGTGTCACGGCCGGCACGACAAATACTGAGGTCAGGGTCCTGAGGGTAGGGGAATGCAAGAAAAAAAGAGAGAAGAGAAAGTTTGGGAACAGGAGGGTCCCCTGGGCTGATGGCCCAAGTGACGGCTTTATTGTTGCTGTACACAATCTTTTATAATATAAGACTCTTATGGATCAGGTCATTCTAAGAATAAACAGGTTTCACATGATCACTGCCAGCCAAAACATTTAGTTCTGTGTACCTTGTGAACTTTCTGAACAGGTCACAAGACCTTGTTGATAGATTGCTAGCAAAACACAGTTCCCATGTTTGTGTCTATCTGACTCGGGGTAGAAAAAGGGAGGTAGCGTTACTGCCAACACCTGCAGACCACAGGCTTCAGGAATTAACTTTCTCAGCCTTGACAAGGCTTTCGTATGCCCTTGAAAGTGGGGGAATGGGAGGGGGAACCACCGGGTTGGCTTGAGTCAACAGGGAACGTTGCTCGACCCGGTCTCAGCCTGGCGCCGGGGCCCGGCCTCCCACATGAATGGGAGGGGGAACCACTGGGTTGGCTTGAGTCAACGGGGAACATTGCTCGACCCGGTCTCAGCCTGGCACCGGGGCTCGGCCCCCCACAGTGGAGGTAATTCTATCCTTGGTGCCTTTAACCTTCATCCTTATCATTTCACTGAACAAAGACTGCTTGCATGGGAAAGCAAACACTGCTGTTGAGGCCTGGGTGACTTGGTTTGCCCCCTGTCAGCATTAGCTGTGTCGTGTTCTTTTCTCACACCGTGGTGTCAGGCAGACCTTCTAAGCAATATGGTCCCTTTTCGTTCTTGTATGGTTTTTACTGATGCTTCTTAGTATGAAGTGTAATGCTGTGTGCATGCTTGCAGCAGTCATCTTTAGTCAGTCTTCCCAAGAAATACTGAGTTATTTTTTGAACAATGTCTCTGTCCATCTCTCTGTTCATCTATAACTGGGCTTCCTGCTCTTCCTGGAATACATTGACTATGTCCCCATATGCATACTGTTCCTGTTGCCCCAAATACTCCTCCGAGGCCAGAGAACTCCCACAGTGCACTCAAGACTCTACTCAGATGTCTCCTTGTCAGAAAGGCTTTCTCTGATACCCTGTATAAAATAACTCCCTCCCATCTCTTTTCATGCCCTTTTTTTTCCTTTACTGCATATTTCTTAATAGTACCAGATAAATATATACTTTTTACTTTTTTATTGTCTGTGCCTTTCTCCTCTATAATGCACATTTCTTGAAAGCTGGGACATGGTATAATTTTTTCTGCTGTAGTTCAGCTCTTAGAACAATGTGACACATAGTGAGGACTTGATAAATATTTCTTATTAATTTTTAGCTGGTATAAACCACAGATAAATCTCATCCTATATTACTTTGACATCCTTTCTTTACTTCCATCTTTGATTAGAATGTTGCACACATTTTCTTTTAATCCATTTTGATTTCAGATATCAATGTAGTTTCTCTACTTCCAGCCACTGCGTTGTCAGCTTACAGGGACATTTCTGAGACTCATTTCTTTCCTAGTCAACTGTTGATACAAACCCTTTAGTTTCAGAGTCTTTCTCTGAACACCTCCCTCCTTCCCATCCATCCATCCATCCATCCATCCATCCATCCATCCATTTTCCTTCCGTCCTTCTTTCCTTTTGGATTGCATGGACAAGAAAGCTTGTAAGTAGGTTCTATCTGGAAGATGTCAGGGTGCATATGTCTTTTGCACATACCTTTGGGAGGAAAGTATAGTTTAGAGAGACCCAGATGAAAAATTTTACATAAAATTTAAGTGGTTTCAAGATGACAGTAATGTGCTGTATTAAAAAAAAAAAAACCTTAAAGTCTTATTTGATCCTCAGAGAAGTGGTGATTTATTTCCGAATGGAAGGAAGTATCCAGGCTCACTGTAGCATTAATGCTATATGAGTGAGGATAGAAAGCAAAATAACCTGCCATATAGTCATGTGGCTAGCGTAGAGGTAACCAAATGCCACGGTTCTGTATTGTTACAAATATGTAATCCTAAATTTTGATTAGTTTGAAAGAACTTTTGAAAACTTGATAAGTTCTGAGTTAATTGCAAGCTTGATAAGCTTACCCTATACCACAGATAGTGTTTTAATGTGCGGTGGAAGGATAGATCATTGATCTCTTGGTAAAATAACTAATAGAATGGATTCCTATTTCTTTTGACTTAAAGGCTTAAGGTTTTTAAAATAAAGGACTAATTCTCCAGGAGGTAAATAAGTATAATAATTCTTTATAATTAAATGGTCTTAAATTGTTGTGAACCATAGTTTTCCATTTAAAACAAGTCTTTAACTGTGAGTATTTCTTCTCTATTTTTGCTCTGTGACCAGAGAATAGAGGGAGAAACCAAAACTGCTAAAAGTTGGCGCCATCCACTTAGTAAGCCTCCGGCAAGGTCCCCATTGACTCTGGTGAAGCAGCAGGCAACAAGTGATGAAGGTGAGTGTGTGATGTTTCTCAGTGTTTATTCTGTGGATACTGTATGGTATTCAGCAGTCATTCTGTCTGTTTGTTGTAAGAAACTGGTCTAAAAAAATTGCTTGGTAGAGAGAAAATTTGACCAAGTTGCAAATACATACCATAAAGAGATCATAAGTAGTAAACAGTTTATAGACAAAAGGAATTTGGATTTTAAGGGTAAATACTTGCTCCACTAGTCTAGCCATGTTCCTAGTCAAAGTCTTCCCATTTTATATGATGGGATAAAATTAATCTTTTCTGACATTTGCCTTAGGATATTCTAGAGGAAGTTGGGAATCATTTCCCTAAAAGTGTCAAATCTTGGAGTCACCACACTGTTGCTTTTTTACATTGTCTTTATTTTTAACTTGAATCCTCCAAAATTATTAATATCATCTTGAGTAAGAAACTATGTGCAATACCTGTTTATCCAGTTATGCCTGGTGTGTGGTGAAACATCTTTTCTCCTTAATAGATTTTACTGACATGACTTGATGTGAACCAATTTCTATTCCTGGATGTAATATTTACTTGTTTGTTTTACCTAGTTACCCTTTTTACCTCTTTCTCTCTTTTTCTAAAAATGCCTTTTTGTTGTCTTCAGTTAAATATCAGATCACTGACTAGCTATTTCTTACTTGCAAGTGTTTCATAGCATCAGGGGGGACCTTATTTTTTCCATCTTTAAAAAGATCAATTTAAAAAGGTTTTCTATAAAAAGCCCGCCTTCAAGGTATTGTCTTTACTGGAACAAATTGTTGAGGTCATATGCCTGTGAAGATGCTGTCAACATAGTAATGTGAAACTTGGGGTCAGTCTTCTTGTTTAGTTTAAATACAGTCATTAGAGTAGACATCTGTAGCAGATTTATTTTTTTATTTTTACTTACTATCTTCTTTTATACCCCATATTTAGTTAGGAAAAAAAAGATGATCAGTGTAGGGATCAGATCATGATTGTAGCATTTTCTATAACACCAGTCGAAGGTGAAATTCTGTCTCTAGTAACAGAAGTAATGAAACATAGTTGTATTTATTTCCATATATCATCATGTTCATTTCTTCCTTCTCCTACTTTATCATACCCAGCACAATCCATTTTCCTCTTAGTGTCAAGATAAAGGACAATTCTGTATAAGGTAATTACTATGTTACTTACAATACTTGTGAATTTTAATTATCCTTCCCCATCATCGCCTATGTTTAATACAGCTTTTTGGAAGGGAATCAACTATATTAACATACAAGGAAAACTGCTTTTTCCCATGTCCTTATTTTCCCAGGTTGTTTATTTTGATGTGGGCCATCTAAATTGGCTTAGAGTTTCTACATGGAGAGCAGTTCTGATTTCAATCAGGATGGCTTACAAAATTTATAAGTGAATTGGTTTAACAAAGTTGTCTCAAGGGTTTAAGGTTAAAATGTCTTGCTGCAACATTGGTGATTGTGGCTCTTGCAGTAGCATACTCTGTATTTTAATACATTAAGGACATATTAAAAGGATCCTCTGAGGAGTTTTGAGAATTGAAAAGAAAAAAAATTGGAGAATTTTAGTGATGAATAAATACTTTTACAAGCTTCCAAACTAACAATGGGGGGAATATTCTGTGTCCTGGAGTAAATTATATTTGACCCTTGAACATCACATTTGAGTTGCATGGGTCCACCTATGAGTGAACTTTTTCCATAAATACAGTACCATAAATGTAGTAAATATAGTAATATAGTTTTTTCAGTAAATATAGTACCATAAATGTATTTTCTCTTCCCTGTGATTTTCTTAATAAAGTTTTCTTTTCTTTAGCATACTTTATTGTAAGAATATAGTATATAATACATATAATATACAAAATATGGTTGATTGTTTATCTGTGAGGCTTCTGGTCAACAGTAAGCTATTAGTAGTTAAGTTTTGGGGAAGTCCAAAGTTATATGTGGATTTTCAACTGCATGGGGGTTTGACCCCCCCAGCTCCTAAGTTGTTTGAGGGTCAACTATATTTATATCATGGGGCCCTTGAATGTTATCTTTGCCTTTTGCCTCTGTGTCTGGTACTGTTGGAAGTGAATGAGCATCGTTATCATTAGAAAATGATGAACAGTGGGATTAGTGCTCTTTGGGAGCACACAACTCCAAATCCAGCTTCTTTTAGGAATTTCCTACCCTAACTACTGGGCTTCTTTTGCATTCCTCATACACAAGTAAGTGTGTATGTGAGTCAGGAGTATAACAAGGTTAGAGCATCTGAGAAATTGTGTCTCTAAACAGCAGTCAGTATCCTCTGTTGGTAAATGAGCATTTCTCAGTTGAAGCTTGAATTTGACTCCTTAATAGAAAAGCAGCAAAGGGGAAAAATACTGATTCAGCACCTCTGGGAGTTTATGTGCAGGTAAGAGATAAGAGTCATTTCTAAGTTTGCTCTTCTCAAAAGACAGTGAAGTAGCTCTTTGATATTCAAATGACCTAAAACTATAGAGACCACTCTGGTTAGTGGCAGATCCAATAATTATAGAATCAGCAAGGATTTCCTGACTCTCAGCCTGTTCTTTCCTGGAAGATTTTCCATGCTTACCAGCAAAACACCGGTTGTTGGTGGTAGAGCAGAGAGGGGATACATAAGAAAAGAATGCCATTTAGAATATAGCATCTTTACATAAAAACTAGTATCAAATTCTTCCTTTTTTCCTCTTTCTCCTTCTCCCCCTCCTCCTTGTCCTCCTCCTCCTCCTCCTCCTCCTCCTTCTTCTAGTGGAAAAAAATTTTAGGTGTGTACTGAATTTTATTATTTATAATTGAAAAGAAATTACTAATCTCTGGTTTTATTTTAATATATATATGTCTTTACATATATATATGTACATATATACATGTATATATATGTACATATATTATATGTACATATAATATATATATATACATATATATTATATATATGTACATATGTATATATATGATATATATACATATATATATATATATATTTTTTTTTTTTTGAGAGAGATTGAGTGTGCACATGCACACATGAGTGGGAGAGGGAGAGAGAGAATCTTAGCGGGGCTTGATCTTACAACCATGAGATCATGACCTGAGCTAAAATCAAGAGGCAAACACTTAACTGACTGAGCCACCCAGGTACCCCTAATTTTCTTTCAGCTGAAATGTTTTCCATTTACATTTTTCCTTAAGTTAGGCAGCTGCACAAAGTGATCCTGAAACATGGATTAATATTGTATATTTTTTTCTGTATATTAATGTAATTAAACAAATGTTGAATTAAAATATAAACTTGAAAGAAAAGCTCTTGGGTGGGTCTCCTTTTTTTTTTTCTTTTGAAGCATTTCTTATGTGTTCCTCTCCTCCTCTTGTAATTTGTCAATATAATGGCATATTCCTATTCTCCAACTTCAGCACTTTATGGCTGAGTGCCTGTAGGGAAGGTGAGTGTGTGTGCAGCATGGGTGAACAAGGCAGGCTCTAAGAAGAATACTCTTGCTTGACCTCAGGAGTACTGAGAGTGAGGGGATGGACCCACTAGAGTTAAGCTTAGAAATCTGCCACAGTATTTCTTTTTCCTTGATTGGTGATGATGCATGCTCAAAGGCT
Organism: Panthera onca; assembly: GCF_046562875.1. NCBI lineage: Eukaryota > Metazoa > Chordata > Mammalia > Carnivora > Felidae > Panthera > Panthera onca. The sequence continues at coordinate 33,409,989 of NC_138351.1, forward strand.
CTCACATATTTCCCCTAATATTCCAGCTTTGATATAGGATAAGTGACTTTAAGGCCACCATGATCCAGTACTAGCTTTGCTCTCCAACTTTGTTTCTCTCGACTACCCTCCATGAAACCTCCTTCTCTTCCATTTGGACAACTTTTTTTTTCCTCCTGAATATAATCTACTGCTTTTTTATTTCCACATGCTTCCCCCAACTATTGCTTTCCCTGTGATACCCTTTTTCTTCTTGGAATCATTCTCTGCTCACCACTTACTCCTTTCCTACCTCTGCTGTCCTATTATATCTATACTTACTTGGCTTTAGAATGCCACTTGTCACCTTATATTGTGCTTCATTGTCTGTGTGTCTGTCTCCCTGCTCTCATTCCTTTAATCTTGCCTCCCCTGCCTAGTCCAAGGTTAGTTAATCACTGTGGCTTAAATCACCTCTGGATACAAGAGCAGAAAAGCCCTGGTGATCAGTAACTTTGAAATCGGCCATTAGTCAAATACTTTAATATTTAATACGTTGTCATATTAAAGGAAAATGTAAATTCCAATCCAGGAAATATTCTCTGTAAGTATATATGTATGTGAAAACATGCAGTTTTAATTAGCTGGAGAAATATATATGTCAGCTAACCCAATTTTGTATTCTGACTGTATTAGAATTTTCTTTATCACTGTGCCAAATCCTAGGATGTGCTCAAAGTTAAAATGAAGCTGACACATTGTAGACATGGCCAATGCTTTGGAGACCTGAGGGCTCCCAGAGTAATGATATTCCCATTGGGATAGTTGCTTACCTAGCACCTCAATTTGTATATGTATTTGTTGCCTTTCTTCCTAGTTTGAAGTCATTCCAGATGCAAAAATTTTTTAACTTCTCATGCTTTTGCTGATTAGGATTTTTTTTTGACATGTAAAATATTCATGTTTTATTGTTAGTAGAAAGCAAAACTATACCATCTGGGAGGAAAAGACATTTTATATGTGTATATATGTACATATATAAATATATATTTATATATACTATGTTATGTAAGCATTTTGAAAGAGATACACTAAAATGGGGTTTATTTCTTAGTGTCACGTTTTTATTTTTTCTCTGTTTTCTAATTGTTCCCCTTTACAGCATGTGTGACTTATGGCAACAGAGAAAGTACTGAACTTTCCTTTTCTTTTTATTATTATTTTTTGATTTATTCTCAAGTTATCTAACATACAGTGTATTCTTGGTTTCAGGAGTAGATTCCTGTGAATCATCACTTACATACAACACTCAGTGCTCATCCCAACAAGTGCCCTCCTCAATGCCCGTCACCCATTTTCCCCTCTCCCCTATTCCCCCCATCCACCCTCAGTTTGTTCTCTGTATTTAAGAGTCTCTTATGGTTTGCCTCCCTCTCTGTTTTTATCTTATTTTTTATTCCCTTCCCCTATTGTTAGGGTTTTCATCAGCAGACCTTTAACTGTGCTGACCTGGACTCCAGACCTTCTGCTACGCTGATATTCTGAACATGAATTTTGTCAACCCCCTGCTTGACCCCTCATGGTTCATTGTTTGTTCTCTGAAGCTCTCATCCTGCATACATACATGTGTATGTATGCATTTCTTTTACATTTACATTAGTTTCCAATGTAACTTTTCCAGCTCCTCCTACTGTTGACTTTCAAGATGTTTACTGCTTTTGTACCTAGTATGCACATAAGTCCCTTGGTGAATTGATAAGGTTAATGTTTTTAAAGTAAGTACAAACTAAGGGCAGCCCTGTAAACACAGAAGAGATGTCATGAACATGGTAGTGGCTACTGCAGTACTACTTTACACAATGATGTCCACCGTTGTTGGTGGGTATTGGAGTTGATGCACTAATGCTGCCAGTGGAGTTTTCCTGGAGGCTTTGAAAATAAAATTGAAAATTTATAAGAAAATATAAAAGATTCCTGGGGCTCCTGGGTGGCTCAGTCACTTGGGCATTTGACTCTTGATTTCGGCTCAGGTCATGATCCCTCGGTCGTGGGATTGAACCCCACATCAGGCTCTGTGCTGAGCATGGAGTGTGCTTAAGATTCTCTCTCTCTCTCTCTCTCTCTCTCTCTCTCTCTCTCTCTCCCTCCCTCCCTCCCTCCCTCCCTCCCTCTCCCTCTGTGCCTCTCCCCCACTCAGTCTCTCTGTCTCTAAAATGAAATAAAAGAAAATATATACAAGATTGTTATCAGGTGATTTTAATTTTGCCTTCTATGTTGGTTAATTTTGCATATCCAAACACATTTCTTGTAATTTGGGCAAAAAACTATTTTAAAGAGACATAGAGTGTCAAGGTGTGATGGGTTAGATTACCAAATACTCTTACAGTTACAAAAGAACCAGAAACAATTGATACAATAAAACAATGACCTTTATAACATATCAGGGACAAAATCATGGAAAGTATTTCTCCATGTCTACAGTCATGGTCACTTGGCTCCAGTTCTCTGTTAACTGTGAGATCCTCCATGCTTTGGCAGATGTGTTTACAAAGTAGTGATCATAGCAGCATCTGCCACATGGAGTTGTTTTGAGGGTTAAAAGACTACTGTAAAGCACTCAGAATAGTATTTGGCACGTAACAAATGTTTGTCGTTGTGATATGGTTATGAGGAGCAGGTGGAAGGTGATAGCTGAGCTCTCAAGAAATGAGAGAAATCTAGAGAGCATTCAGAGAATAATGACATATAGATTGGTAGGAGAGAGCTAATGCTGTGGCTATTTGGGGGAAATATGCCAGGACAAGAGTGGAAGCTTAGAAATCAGAGTTAAGACCTCATAGGATTCCTCAGACACACAAAGATGGACTCTCAAAATCCTGTACCCTTTATTAAGGGTGTACTAGGGAAAAACAGCCTGAACTGACCATAGGCACAGGCAGAGGACAAGAGGGCTTGCCACCTGGGTCTGGGCTTGAGTGGGGAAAGGTTGATAGCATAATAAGAGAAAGTCACCCTACAAATTTTTAACCATAGGACTGCCATCAAATGTATACCTCTTATTCCAAGTCAGAAATTTAAAGTAAAAGTAGGCTCTGGCTCTTCATGTTTCCAGGGCATTGAGCAGAAGCAATTGCAAAATCTTATGAACCCACTCTGAAGTGGAATCTGGTTTACTACTGGACAAAAAATAGTCTGACTAATCTCCTGGCCTCACTGTCCCTTATCACCTTTTTGACTGAGCTTGGCCTCAGTTTCTTCTTGGGTGAAACATGAGGATTGGTCACAGATGATCAGGATTTCTAACTTAGACGCTCAGGAATGGATTTTTGGCATTTCAGATACCCTGAAATGACACGTAGTGATATGTTAAACTCATCCCCAGTGGACTAAATTTTTATTTCTAACTCTTCACCTATAACTTTTTAATTTCTAGAGTACCATGTTTACCCAAGTGCAGAGGTGACCCCACCTACAAGTTTGAAAATTGACAAGATTCAGATTAAAGCCTTGCTATGGCTCTAATTTTCTCTAATCTGAACTGTCTGTATAACTCTTTATAAATCATCAATTCAGCAAGCAGAGTATGGTAATGAGCTGCTGTGCATCTCTTTGAAATTAATGACAGCTTAGACCCTGATCCCTATCTCTGTGATGTCTGCATGCCCTGAGGGTTAGATTAGGAGTGTATTTCAGGCAATGTTACAGCAATTTATTTTTTTGGACAGTGTGTCTATATTAATATCATAATTCATTTAGTAATGGATTAAATATTTAAATATAGAGATGGAAAAGATGGAAATTGCAGCTTTAATTGTAGATTATTCTTGGTGCTTGACCACTAGTTAACCCATTTAACCTAGGTTTTCAGTTATTTTTTTTTTAATTTTTTTTTTTTAACGTTTTATTTATTTTTAAGACAGAGAGAGACAGAGCATGAACAGGGGAGGGGCAGAGAGAGAGGGAGACACAGAATCGGAAGCAGGCTCTAGGCTCTGAGCCATCAGCCCAGAGCCCGACACGGGGCTCGAACTCAGGGACTGCGAGATCGTGACCCGAGCCAAAGTCGGACGTTTAACCGACTGAGCCACCCAGGCGCCCCGGTTTTCAGTTATTTTAAAGAATAAAATGTATATGTTTAAGTACTCAGGAACACAAGTCTGACAAAATTTGATTTCTTTCCCAAATGGTTTTCTCTGTTTCACACTCCTTTTATTAAAGTGCTCATGTTTATGATGCAATTGCATGCTAAATAGGTCTGAAGCACATTTTCCCATAACTAGAACTACCCACTGATTTCACTTTATTGGTGATTTTTGTTTCCTTTTGGGATTGCCTGATATTTTCTGTGGTATTTTCTGAAATTTAGCCAGTGCCCTTTAGTCATTGTCAGTACTGCTAGGGTATAAGCTGGTTCTTGGGCACTTTGCAATTGTCCCTCAAACAAAAGGATATTATTTAGAATTGGCTGTTTCACTTTACCTTTGGTAGGTCGTTGTTTTGGGGGAGAATTATGCCCTCCAGTCCCTGGTATGCTGCAACTCCCTCCTTTCTAGCAGAATTGGTATAGATTTGCCACTCTTCGTTTTATTTGTTTTATTTCAAGGATTAAGTGGATATCCTGACCAAATTTAATAGTGATGTCTTTTACTGACTCAAACTTCACAAATATTATTTAAGTATTAAGTTAGATAACAATTTTATTTTAAATTTTGAAAGCACCCTTTTGTCTCTTTGTTTTGCCAGGCGGTAATGGGTACATGACTGTTTATGTTGGACAATCTGAAACCCTGTTCTGGTCTCTCCTTGGCTGTTAATAGCCATGTGCCTTGGAGAACAAAGAAAAGTCTAAGGTTCATCATATGTTTCCTCATCTGTTTGATGAAATGGTTGGATTAGTAGTACTAAAGTTTTATTCAAACTCTAAAGTTTCATTCAAACTTGAATTCTATGAAAATATAATAGGAGAGTATCCTCTGTAGTCTCTTGCTCCATGTTAGCCTTTCATCGAAAAGCAAAATGGTGAAATATAAGAATATCCCTCATCCACAGTGTTTCCCCTCTGTAAAAAGTTCTCTGCCCATTTTAAAAAACAAATGCTGTTTTATGACTGTTGCATGTCGTGCTCCAAATGTTATTAATTTTTACATAATGATCTCTTTGTTCCATCAATTCTTATTAGCTTGAGGTAATATGACACTTTCATAATAAGCACGGTTGTATTTTTGTCTGTTTAAGCAATAAAACAGCAACTTCAGCAGATTACTAGGTAGATTGGCTTGGAATGTGTATTGATAGGTCACAGCCAATGTTTTCCTGCATTATGTGGACATAAAACATTAAATGTTGTTGGCACTCAGATTTAATGGATATTTTATCTAGCACTCGGCTGTGTAATAATAGTCGGACATTCTCTGTTTAGCTTGATTTCACTGTCAGTAAATTCCATTGGCAGCCCCAATGGCGTTGACTTTTTACTACAATATGGGGAATAAAAATCAAAAACATCTTCCTCTTGTTATGCTAGTGGCTTCATAAGGGTTTGATTGAATTAGAGGGAAAAATCCTAGTTTTTAACTTATATGGTTGCTTTCTGTATATTTTAGAAAAATCTTGGAACTTTTCTAAGCAACAGTTGGCATCAAGTCTTATGATTGGGTGTCTGTGCTGAAAGTGCTGGGATTGTAAAATGATAGTCAAGACTTTGATTCTTTTGAATTCATGTGGATATTGTTATTCTTAAAGTCTGGTAGAAACATCTGAGGGACAGCTTTTGATACTACAATTGTGTGGTTCATTCCATTCTTTAGAAAAATAAATTATTGTATTGGGTTGAAATGTGTGAAATTGCTAATACTGTATTTGATTTTTTTTAATCTGCAGAAACTGCAATTTTATACAACTTAATATATTGCTTTATATTTCCTTATGCTTGTACACGACCCACTTTCCCTGGAGACAAAGATAGACCATTGAATTATCCCATATGCTATACCATATATTCTGCATTTCTATTTCCACCTTTTGGTTGTGAAACTGACTATGAAGATCAAGAAAAACCATGAAAAGTTTGCAAAATTTACATAGATTTTAAAATTTAATTTTATCATTACTTTACTGTCTTTATTTTCTTTGTTTTGCCTCTGACTACTGAAAACTTAGTGCTGAGCTGGCAGTGTTGTGCAGGCTGATACTTGGGGACCATCGTCCTGGATTTTAAGAGGGGACTTTTCACTGCTGGGGCTCGGGGTGGGGGTTGGTTAAGTGACATGTCAAAGGCTCCTAGGGAGTGAGTAGGAAGTGGCTCACTTTATCATAATTTTAATTCTGTATATTATTGTGTGTTTTTTTTTTTTTTTTCCTTTTCTCTTTTCTGGTTCTTAGTTTCCCAGTTTAAAAAAAAATTATGAGGTAACTTTTTTTAAAAAAAATATGTATCAGAGGGATCTCTAAAGTCTATGCTGATATCCCATTGTTTTATTATTCATGTTTTGTTGGAGAAGCATTTTCAAGATTGAACCATGTAGTGATTTTTTTTGCTGTGCTAGTAAAAAGGAGTAGAAACTTAAGGAAAAAAGGTTTGCTATGATATATGAACATGTTTGAATATTACTCACATATTGCCATAGTTGCTAATGTCTTTTCTTGAGGAAACATCTTTATAATGCTTGTGAGTAAGTTAGCCAAGGATCCGGAGTAAGAATCTTCTTGGGAGAGAACACTGAGTACAACCTCAAGAGGGGCTTAGTGTGGCATGTTTGAAGAACAGCAAGTAGTATAGCTGGCAGGACCACCTGATGACTTTGGATGTGGGACGGCAGAATGAACATTTACCACCTTGTCCTCTTCTTACTTCTGTCCCTTCTCTCAAGTAGCCAGTGCACTTGTTTTCCTAGTAATTGGTGTGCTGGCAGCTCTGAATGAAGTTCTTTCTGTTTCCTTAGCAGCTGTTTGATCTGCTGTGCAATTCCCGTGTCGGTGCTTGGGTCAAAATGTCTCAGGATTCTGCTATCTTTAACACAGATGACCAGGGCTGACCTTTAGCTGAGGGGAGCTTTTTTGGCAGATAAATTGCAACATGCTAGTGGTTCTTTGCTTAGAGATCTTATTTAACCAGTTTTTTTTTTCAATATATGAAATTTATTGTCAAATTGGTTTCCTTATTTAACCAGTTTTTGAGTTTGTATTATAGATGCCATTAATGAAATGGTTTAAGAAACTGGAGATTTCTCCCAAGGGAAATTTTGAACTGTTTGAAGGCAAAAGACTTGTTTGTTTTTATTTCTAATTATCAGCATCTGTCATATTGCCTAGCACATAGTGAGATTCATGTGCTCACTCTTTTACTATCTTTGATTTGATGCTTGGAATAAGCTCCTTTTGGTATCATGTTGCCAGCTAGTTTTTCCAAAGATAGGCCAGCTTTCTTTCAGGAGTTTTCTTTTCCCCATCCCTACCACAATGTGAGAATTGACCTTGCTACTTTCTTCCTATTGAACACATTATTAGCAATTGTTATTTATAATTCTTGAAGATAGATGGTATTATCATCATTATTACTGTTGAGAAAACTGAGCTCAGAGACTTTGATTCACTTGTCCAGGACCACAGACTGGTAATTGGTAGATGACAGGCTTTAAATCCTACCTAGTTTCCAAGTTTATACTTTTTATTTTATCATATTTGCAACCCCTGATAAGAGCCCCAGTCCTGATAAGAGAAGCTGAAGTGAGCACATATAGATGTCTAAGAACCAGCCATCTCTGTTGACAGAGTAGACCATTCATAGTAGCCCTTGTTGTTGTCCATGTGTATTGTAAGAATATATACATATGTGAAATATAAGCTAACTTTCTTAAACAAGTTTAAGCAACATCGGTAATCCCAAAATTCTCTGTGAAACCTACCTCCCCAGAAGCACTATTAAGTATCAGAGTATTTTTGTGTAATAGAAATTTTGAAGGGCCATGCTTTGGAATGTTTCTGTTGTTTAAAACAGTACATTGAATGAGTTGGAAAACATCATTTTGAAATATTTTTGAGATCTCTATTAGTGTAATGTTATGCATAAAGAATAAAACTATGTCTATGCATTTAGTTTAAGAAGTGCTTTGCAACTGAAATAGAATTCTGTTTACCATTATTATGTTCATAGTTTAAGGGATTTCAGTTTTTCTTAATACATAATTTAATTTTTCCTTAATGTCAGTACTTCCCAGGAAAGCCACACCTAAAAGTCCTATAATTTTTTTCTCTTTTCTACTTTTGAACACACTTTTACAAACCTTCAAAATTCAGTGATTTATAAGATCATTGAAATACAGTTTGTATACAGATTGTTAAATAGTTTGGGTAGGAACAATAAAGTTCCCAAGTTTGAATTTCTTTGTTTTTTTTTTGAGTAGTTCACTTGTGGCCTCAACATCCTCTCCCGCACTTTCTTCCAGGACATTGAAACCATATATAATGCTTCCCAGGACTGAAATTTTGTTCAAGTACCTGAAAGATAACAGATGCTGCTGTGCTCCTCATAGCAGAGAATAGTGCTAAACCAGCCAAAACACATCACTGGAACATAACTCCAGCAGCAAAATGGTTGTGGTGATTGGTAAAGGGAAATTGTGCTATAGTAGAGTAGATGACTTTCCCCATCTGTTGGATTCCATCAGCAAGTCCTGGCAACACCCCTTCAACAATGGCCCAAGTGTTCTTCTGTTGAGAAATCCACTTACACTAGGAAGCAAAATCTGTTAAAAAAGACTGTACTGAGGAGTGAATGAATCTGACATGTATCTGTTTTTAAACTGTTTTCCCCAGTTCGTAGGAGCTACCTAATATTATTCTGACTGCAGGTTTTTTTTAACTTTAAAGATTGCATATGTTTATAATTACAAAAACTTACAAATTCCCTTTTTTATTCCAGATTTTTAAATGTATCTTTATAGAATTGACATCATTCTCTCCATATAGTTTTATATCAGTATTTTGTTTATTAATATAATATTTATATTCACTTAATATTATATATGTGTTTATATTTATTATATTTTATTAATGCTCTTTAAAAACATCATTTATAATGCTGGCATAATATGGCCATTCCATAATTTATTTATATATTTTTAAATGAACACTTTTGGGGGGATACTTTTGTAAAGGACATTAATCTTTTTTATTAATCATAAATAATAGTGATGTTTTTAACTGGGAGAATAAAGGCTTTTTTTCCTGAAAGGATAAATCTTTTTTTTTTAAATAAATGCTTATTCATTTTTGAGAGAGAGAGAGAGAGAGGAGAGAGGAGGGGCATAGAGAGAGGGGGACAGAGATGATCTAAAGTGGATTCTGCACTGACAGCAGTGAGTCCGATGCGGGGCTCGAACTCACACACTATGAGATTGTGATCTGAGCTGAAGTTGGACACTGTACTGTCTAACCTACCCAGGTGCCCCCAAAGGATAAATATTTTGATAGAAATGTTTATATAGATATTTTAAAAGTTATTTATTTATTTTGAGAGAGCTCAAGCAAGGGAGGGGTAGAGAGAGAGGGGGAGAGAGAATCCCAAGCAGGCTTTGCACTGTCAGCGTGGAGCCCGATGCAGGGCTCAAACCCATGAACCATGAGATCATGACCTGAGCCAAAACCAAGAGTTGGGTGCTTAACCAGCTGAGCCACTCAGACCCCCCAGAAATGTTTATATAGTAAGAGAGAATTGGGTACCTGTCTAGATGAGCTTTTCCTGTTTCAGTCTGTCATGTCATGTTAAAAGTTTAGTATTTAGGGCATATATTTTAGGTAATTTTCTAGATGAAAATTTTCTGGATAATATTTGCAAAGATTATGCTGCAGATCCCACAGGTTAATGCTGGAGACCTAAAAGGGAAGGAAAACCATCATTTGTTGAAGCCCCAGGCCTTACATATTAATGGCTAGCAGCTTTATGACTGGTATCTCATATAACCTTGTAATTTAGAAAATCTTGTGCTCATTTTGTAGGTGAAGAAGCAGGTTTAGAATTGTAACCAAACTTTAAGACCACATGGATTGCATGAATGAAACATTTTAAGTTATTTTAATAGAGTTGTATTGAAGCTCCACTCTTATAGTCATGTTTACCTCATATTAGTTGCATGACTAATTCTAATTATATAATTCTGATTAGTTGTATAACTAGTTCATAACTAATTGTGGTTCTAGACCACAAAGTCAGGGGTTTATTACATTTCTTACCTAATTTATTATAATGTTTAACTATATGATAATTTGCCATAGACTTAATTTTATGATCACATGAGCTAATATTTTTAAATATTATATTTTAATTTCATTCTTTAAAATAAACTTGTTTTTAGTCACATATACTTTTGTATGAAAAGCAATGTAAATTCTTTTATATAGAAAGTAACCAAAAATAAATACCTAATCAGTAAAATTAAAAGTGTGTATCTAGGGGCGCCTGGGTGGCTCCGTCGGTTAAGCATCTGGCTTTGGCTCAGGTCATGATCTCACAATTCGTGAGTTCAAGCCCCGTGTCGGGCTCTGTGCTGACAGCTCAGAGCCTGGAGCCTGCTTCACATTCTGTGTATCCCTCTCTCTCTGCCCCTTCCCTGCTCATGCTCTGTCTCTCTCTGTCTCAAAAATAAATAAACATTAAAAAAAATTTTAAAAAAGTGTGTATCTACAATAATCTCTAAGATCACTTCTCAGTGTCCCCTGCTACACCTTGGAAAGTTTTATTAATTTGAGAGAGAAGTTGCTCTCTGAATAATGGAACATAACTCCAAGTGAGTATAAAAACTGTTACAAAGATTCTATGAATATTTTAAGATTCTCAAGTGAATTGCAGCAAGCCTAACTATTTTTTTAGAACCAGAAAGTGTTTAGGATTTCCTGGGCTCCCAACTTTGTAATATGTGCTAGGATTGAGTCTCTTCCATGCAATCCCTTTCTGACTGCTGTGTAGTCATTGGGTCAACATCAGATGCACCACTGGCCCTCAACTCTATAGTTACATACTAAAAAGACACATTTCTAGCTATGCCTTTGTGACTGGATTCGATCTTTGAAAAACACCATTGTTTATGGCCCCGAGGAAAGGGCCAGTACTACAAGTATGAATATTTCTGACAGCAAATGTGTGGGTCATATTTCCCAATCCAACCATTTCTTTCACTCCCCAGACACAACTGGGTGTCCTACAATTTAGTTTCTGATGCTAACAGCTCAGAGTTAGTGCAGCCCCCACAGGTTAAGGAGTCATTGCCACAAGATGCCCCTACTTCAGATATCAATTGCAAGTTGTTACTCGTGACCAATGTACTACAAAGGCTGGGGCTTCCTACAGCTCCCTTCTCGGGTTTGATCATTTGCTGGAATGGTTCACAGAACTCAGGAAAGCACGTTATATTTACTGGTTTACAATTCAGGGACAGCCAAAAGGAAGGGATGTACAGGGCAGGGTTGGGGTGAGGAGAGTATGTACAGAACTTTCATCCCTCTCCAGGTACATCACCCTCACAGTATCTTGATGTGTTCAATCCTGAAGCTTTCTGAACCCTGTTGTTTAAGGTTTGTTTGGTTTTTAAAGTTGCAGCATAGTTAATGTACAGTGTTATTTTCATTTCAGGGATACAATATAGTGATTAAGTAATTCTGTACATTTACTCAGGGCTCATCATGATAAGTGTACTCTTAATCCCCTTCACCTATGTCACCCATCCTGCCACCCATCTCACTTCTGGCAACCATAGTTTGTCCTGTATAGTTAAGAGTTTGTTCCTTGGTTTATCTTTATTTTTCTTTGTTTTGTCTTAAATTTCATGTAAGAGTGGAATCATGTATTTATCATTCTCTGATTGACTTATTTTGTATGTGTACACACACACACACACACACACACACACACACATGCACACACACACACACACACCACAACTTCTTTATCCATTTGTCTATCCATGGACCTTTGGGCTCCTTCCCTAATTTGGCTATTGTAAATAATGCCGCAATAAACATAGGTGTGCATATATCTTTTTGAATTGGTGTTTTCATATTCTTTGGGCAAATACCAAGTAGTGGAATTACTGAATCATGTAGTAATTCTATTTTTAATGTTTTGAGAAATCTCTACACTGTTTTCCAGACTGCCTACACTAGTTTGCACCAGCAGTGCATGAGGGTTTCCCTTTCTCCATATCCTCACTAACACATGTTTCTTGTGTTTTTGATTTTAGCCTATCTGACAAGTGAGAGGTGATATCTCATTGTAGTTTTGATTTGCATTTTCCTGATAATAAGTGTAGATTTGATTTGCATTTTCCTGGTAATGAGTAATGTTGAGCATCTTTTCATGTGTCTGTTGGTCATCTGGATGTCTTCTTTGGAGAAATGTCTATTCATGTCTTCTGTCCATTTTTTTTTAGTTATATTATTTGTGTTTTGGGTGTTGAGTTTTATAAATTCTTTATATAGTTTAGATACTAATCCTTTATTGGATGTGTCATTTGCAAATATTTTTTGCATTCAGTAAGTTGTCTTTTAGTCATGTTGATTGTTTCCTTTGCCGTGCAGATGCTTTTTATTTTGATGTAGTTCCAATAGTTTATTTTTGCTTTTATTTCTCTTGCCTGGGGAGACCTATCTAGAAAAATGCTATGGCAATGTCAGAGAAATTACTGCCTGTGCTCTCTCCCAGGATTTTTATGGCTTAAGGTCACATATTTAGGAACTTAGTCCATTTTGCATTTTAGAGCTTTTGTGGAGGCTCATTTGTCCACACAATTGAATAAACCATCGTCTATTGGCAATTTAACTTAATCACCAGCCCCTGTCCCCTCCACTGAGGTAAGAGGTGCAGCTGAAGTGCCAATCCTCTAATCATGCCTTGGTCTTTCTGGTGGCCTGCTTCAATCCTGAAGCTATTTCAGGGCCCCCAGCTACCAGTCAGTCATCGTATTAGCATACAAAAGATGCTTTTATCTATTCTAAGATTCCAGGAGTCTTAGAAGCTCTGTGTCAGGAACGAGACTAAGACCAAATATTTCACCCAATGGTGCTCTTCTCACCCATACCTCTCAGGAAATTCCAAGAGTTTTAGGAACTCTCTGCCAGGAACTGGATCAAAGACCAAATATATTTCATTTTATATTACAGTATCACAGTGAGTATGATTTGAATAGCAAGCAGGGAGGATAATTTTGGAGATGCATTTAAGACACACTGATGAAGCATGAGGTGAGTTGTAAGCAGGCTGCCTATGAGGGGCTGCTTAGTGTGATTTTATGTAAGAGGCAGAAGTGTGATTACCTGTTAGTATTCAGCTATCATATATATAAATAAAGTACTGTTAATTTACCTCTTAATTCTTCTTGAGCACTATTCATGGGTACTTTGTGCATATCTATTCCCATTACCTCTCTCCAAGAGCTCTTATTTCTGCCAGAAATATTTAGAATCAGAGACAAAGTTTGGTTTCTTAAGTATATATCAGAAAAAAATTATTTTTTAAAATTTTTTAGTTTTTTATTTTTATAAGATTTTATTTTTAAGTAATCTCTATACCCAACATGAGGGCTGAACTCACGACCCTAAAATCAAGAATCATATGCTACACTGAGCCAGGCAGGTGCCCCTAATTTTTAATTTTGAGAGTTTTAATTTTAATTCCAGTTAGTTAACATACAGTGTTATGTTAGTTTCAGGTATACAATATAGTGATTCAACACTTCTGTACATTGCTGGGTGCTTGTCACAACAATTGCACTCCTTAATCCCTGTCACCTATTTCACCCATCCCTTCTGGGAACCATCAGTTTCTTCTGTATAGTTAAGAGTCTGTTTCTTGGTTTGCCTCTCCCTTTTTCTCCCCTTTGCTCCTTTGTTTTGTTTCTTAAATTCTGCATATGAGTGAAATCATATGGCACTTGTCTTTCTCTGACTTATTTCACTTAGCATAAATTCTAGCTCCATCCCTGTCATTATAAATGGCAAGATTTCATTCTTTTTTTACGGCTGAGTAGTATTTCATTTTATATATACTTTATATTTTATATACAAAATATAATTTTGTGTATATGTATGTGTGTGTATACACACACATACATATACACAAAATTTTATGAACTTCTTTACCCATTCATCAGTCGATGGACATTTGGGTTCTTTTCATAATTTTTAAAAATTTCTTTAAATCCAAGTTAGTTAACATATAGCGTAATAATGGTTTCAAGAGTAGAATTTAGTGATTCATCACTTACATATAATACCCAATGCTCGTCCCAACAAGTGCCCTCCTTAATGCCCATCACCCATTTAGTCCATCCCCATATCCAACACCCCTCCAGCAACCCTCAGTTTGTTTTCTGTATTTAAGAGTCTCTTATGGTTTGCCTCTCTCTGTTTTTGTCTTATTTTTCCTTCCTGTCCCCTATGTTCAACTGTTTTGTTTCTTAAATTACACATACAAGTGCAATTATATATTTGTCTTTCTCTGACTTATTTTGCTTAGCATAATACATTCAGATTCCGTCCATGTTTTTGCAAATGGCAAGATTTCATTCTTTTTGATTGCCAAGTAATATTCCATTGTGTATATCCAGATAGATAGATAGATAGATAGATAGATAGATAGATATACACAGATATACTACATCTTCTTTATCCATTCATCAGTCAGTGGACATTTGGGCTCTTTTCGTAATTTGGCTATTATTGATAGTGCTGCTACAAACATTGGGATGCATGTGCCCCCTTTGAATCAGCATTTTTGTATCCTTCGGATAAATACCTAGAAGTGCAATTGTTGGGTCGTAGGGTAACTGTATTTTTAATTTTTTGAGGAATCTCCATATTGTTTTCTAGAGCAACTGCACCAGTTTGCATTTCCACTAACAGTGCAAAAATGTTCCCCTTTCTCCTCATCCTTGCCAACATCTTTTGTTTCCTGAGTTGTTAATTTTAGCCATTGTGACAGGTGTGAAGTGGTATCTCATTGTGGTTTAGATTTGTATTTCTCTAATGATGAGTGATGTTGAGTATCTTTTCATGTGTCTTTTAGCCATCTAGATGTCTTCTTTGGAAAAATATAATTCAAAAATAATAAATATATAAAATATAAAAATAAAACAAATATTAAAATATTTAAAAATATAAATATATTTATATAAATATATGTATTTATATAAGTATAAATATAATAATTATCATTGATAATGTTGCCATAAGCATCAGGGTACATGTGTCTTTTGAAATAAGTTATTTTTGTATCTTTTGAGTAAATACCTGGTAGTGCAATTCCTGGATCATAGGGTAGTTCTATTTTTAACTTTTTGAGGAACACTCCTACCATTTTCCAGAGTGGCTGCACCAGTTTGGATTCCCACCAACAGTTCATGAGGGTCCCTTTTTCTATACATCTTCACCAACACCCGATGTTTATGCTGCTTTTGATTTTAGCCATTCTGACAAGTGTGAGGTGATACCTCATTGTAGTTTTGATTTGCATTTCCTTGATGGTAAGTTATGATGAACACTTTTTCATGTGTCTGTTGGCCACCTGGATATCTTTGGAGAAATGTCTGTTCATGTCTTCTGCCAATTTTTTTTTGGTTGGACTATTTATGTTTTGGGTGTTGGGTTTTATAAGTTCTTTATATATTTGGATACTAATCCTTTATCAGATATGTCATTTGCAAATATCTTTCCATACGTTGGCTATTGCACAACTTACTGTTTTTTTAGTGACATGGCAATCAAAAATTTCAGGGCAGCTATTGAAGGTGCTGCTGGTATGGCAGTAACATTTTTAACAGGTTACTTCAGTATATTTATCCAAGATAGTATGTATTTTCCCCATTTTTCCATCATAGTAGTGGTTGTTAGGGAGCTGACCATCCTTCATGGGAGGCCACCTAAGCCATTGCTTACATTTCCTTTCTCAGGACAAAGTTCCGGAGAACATGGTGTCTTGAGCTGTGTTACAACTTGCTTCTATGAATTCTGTATAAGCACTTATACAAATTTAAGGAACTGCTATGTATTTAGGCTCATGGTTTTCTTAACTGTATTTCACTCACTACAGAGTTATGGGAACATTTTTGTAAAGTGCTGTTGGCATAGAATTTGTTTTCTACTATAGCTAACAAACCTTGTAGACCTTGATGAAGGAACTGAGAGGAAAGGATGCCTTCTTCTAGTATTGACTTGTTTTCTTTTTGTTTAAGCATCACACATTGATTGGGGAAAGTGATTTATAAAATTCTTGCCTGGCTGTCAGAACAGAGTCTACACCTGTTTTTTTTGGGCTGTATTGTTGAACAGTAACTCTGTGATACTAATATTTTCAGTGTATATATATATATATATATATGTTTGTGTTTCTCGACCTTTTTGCTCTCAGGACTCCCTATGCACTTAAATTTTTGAGGATCCCAAAGAGGTTTCCTTTCATCTTGTCATGTCCTTTCCTTTTTGCCTTCCCTTCCCATGGGTTTATTCTATGTATATTTACTTGCTGGAAGTTAAAACAGGAAAAGTTTTAAATGTGTTTAACTGTATTTAACTGTATTAATTCATTTGAAAGTAGCAACAATACATTCATAAATAGTTACATTTATTTTCATAAAAAACTAACAATATCCCCAAATCATAAAAAACAAAGAAGGGAATGGTATTGTTTCACATTATTTGCACAAGTGTTTAGTATTAGATTTAATAGAAATAATTGGATTCTTATATCTGCTTCTGCATTCAGTGTGCTGCATTATGTTCTGGTTGAAGTATGTGAAGAAAGTCCAGCTTCACACAGATAGGAGATTGGATGGGGTACCATATTTCAGTAGCCTTTTCAGATAATTACGGATATTCTTCTTTGACACTACACCAAAGCTTGGCATATGTTAGTTTTTTTAAAGGTTAGTTGCATTGTGGAATCTGAAATCACGTCAATGAACTCTTTGTACTCTGTTAAGCTACAGATTCATTGGTGTGTCTTGCACTTTGAGTGATTCTTTTACAGATGCTTCATTTTGTAACAGCATCCATTGGTAAACAGTTACATAGGTCTCTTTATGTAATATTTAAAAATTACATTTGATATTATCTCCATCAATCTCATCACAAACAGCTTTAAGTATTGGGAAGCTATCAAGCTTATAGTAGTGGATACACATTTTCTAGAATTCTAATTTTGACTCATAAACTTGAATTTACCATTGTCAACAAATACTCTGAATAGTTTTTTTTTTATTAAAATGACAGTCTTTTTGTTCCCTTTCATGAAAATTCCTGCCAGACCCAAGTCTGAGTAACCATAGTTTGTCTGTTAATCATTCTTTTAAGTAAAAATGGTGTCCCGTGAAAGACACAGCTTATCCATCTTGCAATTCAATTAATTGCATATGTGCTTTTCCCCAAGACAACTATTGAACTTCATTGTGCAGCAGAAGTACTGTATGAATATATCCTATGTTTATCACAAATTTAATAAAATAGACGCCAGGGTGAGATAGACAAATAACGTCTTTGTGTTATTATGAAAGTAATTCTGACCATCCAGACCCTGTGAAATTGTCCTTTGTGTCTCTGGGAGTCCACAGACCTTACTTTGAGAACTGCTGTTAAACTATTAGCTCTTCTTTTGTTCTCGTTGGGAATACAGTAACTGCTGGTAATGTTTTCACAGATTTACCAAACTTTGATGCCCTTACGCCAAGGGATTTTTCATTTGCCTCACTCGCTCCTGAATCTACAGCAAAGTGTAGCATTCAGGATGAGACTCAGATCTGTGTACAATCTTCTGATTGTTGGTATGCTGTTATAAAAGAGGATATAATTTTTTGGGGCGCCTGGGTGGCTCAGTCGGTTAAGTGTCCGACTTCGGCTCAGGTCATGATCTCGGCTCAGGTCATGAGTTCGAGCCCCGTGTCAGGCTGTGTGCTGACAGCTCAGAGCCTGGAGCCTGCTTCCGATTCTGTGTCTCCCTTTCTCTCTGCCCCTCCCCTGCTCATGCTCTGTCTCAAAAGTAAAAATAAAAACATCAAAAAAATTTTAAAAAAGAGGATATAATTTTAGTAATAAAAACATTGGTAATTCATTAAATGCCTGCAGTGTCTATGTCTTTTTTTGTTTGATAATTTCTACCTTGCCCTTTTATTTTACAAGGATGTTGTGAGAACTAATTTGATATTTAACAACTGTAAGAATCTATTTTTATCACATCACATCTTTTAAAATACATCATGTTGTGAGGTAATTATGTACTAATGAGTACAGTGACTCATTTAGGGGTTCATTAGTCAACTATAGTTGAAGAAAGAGAGGAAGAGAGGAAATTCCTAGGCATAGTGATGCCAAATGATCGAAACGTCTCAAAGCTGCAATAAAAGAAACATTTTTCGTCATCTGTATATTGGAAGTAGAAGTATTTTTTTTAAAAAACTAAGTAGATGAAGGTGTACTAAAATGGAACCAAGAAGTGTGGAGGTTCCTCAAAAAATTAAAAATAGACCTACCCTATGACCCAGCAGTAGCACTGCTAGGAATGTACCCAAGGGATACAAGAGTACTGATGCATAGGGGCACTTGTACCCCAATGTTTATAGCAGCACTCTCAACAATAGCCAAATTATGGAAAGAGCCTAAATGTCCATCAACTGATGAATGGATAAAGAAATTATGGTTTATATATACAATGGGGTACTACATGGCAATGAGAAAGAATGAAATATGGGCCCTTTGTAACAACGTGGATGGAACTGGAGAGAGTGTGATGCTAAGTGAAATAAGCCATACAGAGAAAGACATATACCATATGTGTTCACTCTTATGTGGATCCTGAGAAACTTAACAGGAACCCATGGGGGAGGGGAAGAAAAAAAAAAGAGGTTAGAGTGGGAGAGAGCCAAAGCATAAGAGACTCTTTAAAACTGAGAACAAACTGAGGGTTGATGGGGGGTGGGAGGGAGGGGAGGGTGGGTGATGGGTATTGAGGAGGGCACCTTTTGGGATGAGCACTGGGTGTTGTATGGAAACCAATTTGACAATAAATTTCATATATTTAAAAAAAATAAAATAAAATGGAACCAGGAGCAGGAGTAGAGGCTAAAAGGGAGAGTTTTCATTTGAAGTAATGTGATGAAAGTTTTAGATATCCCAAAGGGATTCCCCACACCCAAAACCTTCTTGGTTCCCTAAGGGATTGAGATTTGTTGTTAAATGAATGTCATTAATCTATGAAAAGCAATAGCCAGCTTAGTCTGTGGTTGACCAATGCATGGGTCAAGAGTAAGCAAGAGTTCTTGGGAGATGGAGGAGAGGATGAAGAAATTTCAGCAGGACAGAATGTTTACCTTCAAAAATGTGCCAGTGATTTTGACTTTTAAAGCTAAAGTAAAATATGAATAATCATCTGATTAAATGCACTATCTTTTCCCCCTCATAAAATATTGTAGCATTTAATTGATGAACAGATCAAATGAAAATAAGATGATTAGATGGATTTTACATAATAATGTATATATTAAGTATGTCACTTTAGACTTTACAAAGAACTCCAGCACTTTAGATTTTATTTTTTTTAAATGTTTATTTATTTTGACAGAGAGAGAATGCATGTGCATTCAATCAGGGGTGGGGCAGAGAGAGAGAAAGAGAGAGAGAGAATCCCAAGCAGGTTCCGCAATGTCGGCTCAAAGCCTAACATGGAGGTCAATCCCATGAACATGAACCCTGGGGTCATGACCTGAGCCAAAATCAGGAGTTGGATGCTTAACCAACTGAGCCACCCAAGCACCCCAGCACTTCAGATTTTAAAGAGAAGTTTTACATTTACTATTTCACTTTAAAATTAAAAAGAAAAAAAAAAGCTCTTAAGTAGGTGAGAAAGGAATTCTCACTATGTGAGAATCTATTTACCCAAAGCCGTAAGCCTTTTGATCAAAGACTTTGAATTAAAAAAAAAAAAAAAATTATGTTTTATTTATTATTTTTGAAAGAGAAACACAGCGCGAGTGGGGAAGGAGCAGAGAGAGAGGGAGATACAGAATCCGAAGCAGGCTCCAGGTTCTGAGCTATCAGCACAGGGCCAGACACGGGGCTTGAACCCATGAGCTGTAAGATCATGACCTGAGCTGAAGCCAGTCACTTAACCGACTGAGCCCCAAAGGGCTTGAATTTAAAACTAGGTCTCTGGAATAACAGTTCCCTGTACTTGGTGCTGCACAGTGTTGCTGCCTTGCCACTTTTAAGTGATGGGATTACATAGTTATGTTCACTGTGTATTCTGGCCTGGAGATTATCCAAACAGAAGATAAATACTCTTTGGGCCAGAGTGCAACATCACCTTTGGGGAAGGACATCTGTAGAGCAAGATTCTCTACCAGGTCACTGTTGAGAAAGTTTGGGAAGTGTTCAATTTGAGTCAGGATGTCCTAGGTCAAGTCTTGCTCTGGGTCTTGCCCACACTATCTGGCTCCATTGTTAGGAATTGTCCTTTTCCACTACTTCTTTCTCTTTGTTAGGCTTTTAGGAGATAATAGTATTTCCTCCATCCCTAAAGATATTTTGAGAACTCTGCACATTTACTTATGACCAATCAAAGGGATAAGGGCATCATCTATCTTGTATGTTTCAACCTTTTATAATAAAGTAAGTGATATGGTAAACTTATAGTGTGTCAGGAAGAGGCAATAGCTATTCAAACCCAAAGGATTTCTTTTAGTTTAGATCCCAGTTTTAGTGTGTATGTGGGAGATATTAGCCTGTAAGTTAAGGACCTAATGGTATTTCAAATTCTTGGTCGACTTTTCACTCCCATCTTTCATTTGTCAAATCTAAGTGTTCACAGAAAGTCTTCTATTCTGTATTATAGGGAGACTGAGGTGGAAGTGATTTCTGTTTAGCATCAGATTACTTCACTGCAAACATTCTTACCTTTTGTTTTGCTTTCAAACACTGCCTGGCTGAATACTAAGCATTTTCTGTAGATGATGATGATGATACCACTACCACCATGGAAGCAGGAACATTCCCTTTCACTTCAGTTGGCATTTGATGTCTTTTGAGTTATTTTCAGCCTCATTTAGCCCATCTTATTTTTCCATCTCAGCAAATCTATTTTGACTTTTTTTTTAGAACAGGTAAGTCAACAAGGCAAGGGCTGGAGCGCACTGATTCACAGGAGCACCTGTGCTTGGGACTTGAGGACAGTGCTCCACAGTTTTGATTTGTAAGACTGTGACAGCTACTGGTGAGGAGTTTTAGAATGTGTCACAGCTGTAGATGTTAAGTACTAGATGTGCTGTGATGGCTGCCACCTGCCCTGGTATACTGTCCCCTGCTATAGACATGAGGAATTTTTTTCTCTTAACCTGTTAGGTCTTTCTGTATTTTTCTGGCCTTCTATAAAATTTGGTAAAATGGTATTTTTTGTGGAGTAGATCTCTGCCTCTTTCACATTAACAGATATATGTGCTTAAGAGACTTAACCCTCGGGGGGCATTATATTGAATAAATAAGATTTGAAAAGGAATTGTCCTTCATATTCATGTGATAGCAGTGTATTGCTTGGCATCTGATAGGTGCTCTATAAATATTGTTATGAATTCTTGAACCCAAAAATTAAATGACATTCAATTAATAAATTTTTGTTTAGCCACATACAATGTTAGGTGAAGAAATGAAAAATATTGGCAAGGCAGTTACTGGGCTAGCAAATTCCTCTGCTAGTTGGAAGGTAATCTCACAGATAAAAGCTGCTTTACCATGTGAGTTGTTAATGGTAGCAGTGGAAACAGAAGTGAAATTGAAGGAGGGGACAGTTTAGTCATTCCTGGCAGGAATGGGGAGGGTGTCAAAAGGAGACTCATTGTCGGGCCATTAGATCTGATCTAGCGCTTGAAGATGAGGAGGATGAAAAGGACATTCCTTTTGTTCTGCTTCTGTCAGAATGTATTTGAAAGATAAAATAGGTTTCCTGTCTGACATTAATATCACAGGTACTTTGGAATGTTTGCTTCTTTTATAACCAGGGTGAATTTTCCCTGGGTCCCATGCTCACAGTGTTTTCATGCCTTGATTTGTAAGAATTGCCCGAGGTTACATCGATTGAGGAGGAAGTGGAAGAAACAGAGTCTTGGGCGAAGCCTTTGGTCCACCTTTGGCAGACGAAGTCCCCAAACTTTGTGGCTGAACAGGAGTATAACGCAGCCATGGCCAGAATGGAGCCACACTGTGCCATCTGTGCTCTTCTTATGCCATACTACAAGGTAATAAGGGTTGAGGGGTCGCTGCCAAGGTGTCCTTTCACTGCTGCACTTTCTGTATGACCATAAAAACACAGATGAATCACTGTAAGGTAAGTATGCACATGAAAAGGAAGGCATTGATATGTATGTACCCACATGGCTGTTAGCAAACAGAATTTCTGAGTGCTACTTGAAAGACATTTTTCTGATAGTGCTTTATTGTTTTAATTAAATGATTGGTTTATTTGTCAGTCTTGGTTTATTTCAGTCAAGGGGAAGTTCCAACCTTTCTTTCTACCCTTTTCATCAAGAAACACAGAACTTAAAGCGCAACCATAGTAGAAGCATTGCAAAGAGAGAACTTAGCCCTACTTTCTGTTTTGTGTTTGAATATATCACTCTCAATAACATGTCACCTCTGGGCCCACATTTAAAGTGTCTCTCTTCTCCTGTGGAACACACATATGATACAGCAGGACTCAATACAAACCGAATTGTTCAGTTCACCCTCACAGCCAGCTATGCACGGTGCTGTTTTCAATGTTATTTCACATATGTAGTACTGATGGCATTTTAGTTTGCTGTGGGCCACATTCTTTAACACTGTCTTGGACAAAGTGATCTTTAGGAATCTAGTAAGGGTGGAACTTCTTGACCTATTTTAAGATATACTATACTATTAAGTGTATCGATGTGAGCATTCTGTTCTGAGTTATATTCTTAATAATTGAATCAGAAGTATTTTGTTTAAGATTGCATCTCTCTTAGAGTCCATGTAAATACTTTCTGTTCAGCCATTTCAAGGCATGAAAATGTGTGATATACCACATTTTCAGACCTTTGTAAATGGAGGAAGTAGTTTTCTCACTTATCTTTGATGTGGCCCTTGTGAGTGACACACATTGTTTTTATTTTCTGTTTAGTCATTGAATGTCTGTGTTTTCTTGGAAAAACTTAACTGTATTGACTCTGATTTCTATATCATAATCTGCCTGTGTATTTTCCCAATAATTAAAAAAATTCTCACACAAATTATAAGATATAGGGAAATTAATTAATTTAAGAACTCTGGAGATAATAGGATAGTTCATTAAGTAGAATTTCAATTAAGAATTAAATGCTTTTCATATATTTTGGTGAGAGATGACAGTTTTGTTTTGCACATATTTTCTTATTTAGTGACATTTGCCAGATCTTTCTGTCTTGATGTTTTAAAACTTTGTGGTGAGGTGAAAACCTTCAAAAATTCTCTAAAAACTGTTGCACAGATTAAAACTGAGGTCTTTGAATACACTCTTTCAAGTGTGAGCAGGTAAAATTCTTCAGTAAATTAAACCAGGTCTGTTAAACTAGTGGAAATAAAGAAGTGAATAAAAATTCATCAGAAAAATTGATGCTTTCCATGAACTACTTATGTAAGAATATAGTTTTAGCAGGTTATCGCTTTTTGTACAAGCAGATGTACAGAATGTCCTCCTGTTTCTACAGCTTTAGCTTCTGGATGGGAGCCTGAAGAGGAACATTGATAAAAAGCTAATAGTTATATCAAGGAAAGCAACAGGAAGAACAGAAGCTGGAAGTTAGTGCATGGAACCTGTTAGTGGATTTGAGTGACCAGAACAAATGATGAACTTTTTTGCATGTTAATCACTCATGTGAGAATATTATGTTTTTCAGCCAGATAGCAGCAATGAAGAAAATGATTCTAGATGGGAGACAAAATTAGACGAAGTTGTTACTCCGGGAGGAAAGACTAAGCCCCTCATTCCAGAGATGTGTTTTATTTATAGTGAAGAAAATATAGAATATTCTCCGCCTAATGCCTTTCTGGAAGAGGATGGAACAAGTCTTCTGATTTCCTGTGCAAAGTGCTGCGTACGGGTTCATGCAAGTAAATGAATCTCTCATTCATCAGTCGTTAGCTTTCAGTACTTCACATAGTCTTTTTCTCTTACCCGTTTGTCCCCTGCCAAATGTATTACATTGAACTTTGGCATTTGTAATGGTTAGATCATTCTTTCTCACATTGCTTCTGATGGAAGTATGAGTAAGTATAATAATCCCTTTTTCTACAGTTTTGTGCAGTGTCAGTGAAGAGCAGTTTTGTTTGTTTGTTGTCCAGATAATGGGGTCATTGTGGGGCTCCTTTCATACACTTGAATTTTACTTATTTTCAGATATAGTTTGTAAAAACTTGACTTTAAGCTCACATGTTGATTCATGATTATTTTTCTTTGTGACTTTTTAAAAAGAAAACAATATTTCTTTGGTGGTTTGGGGAATTATTGTTAAATTTAATAATCATAGAGCTTAATTTTTATTCTTTGTAAGAGTAAGAGATCTCTCTTGCCTTCCAGGGGAGAATAGTCATTACAATTATTTCCCCCCGGACTGAGATGGTAGGGCTCCATACCTGTCTCAGTTTGGTATTTTCACATCATGGATAAATGGAAGATAGTTTTTTTTTTTTTGTTTTTTTTTTTTTAATTAGCCTGCCTTATAAATCCTCTGAAATGTGAAAATATTCTAAATCTATTTTAAAACATTTTAATATTCCAGATCTCACGAAATTATATGTCATATTAACATACTTTTGTAGGGCTTATCTCTGTCAGTGTAGCACACAGACAAGGTAGGCATACCTTCTGTATTTACCCCTGAGAAACACCAGTCTTACATTGACTAAGTTGAAATGGTTTCCCTATCATTTATTGATTAATTGCATATTGTCAGCTTCCCCAAGAGATTTGAACATAATGTACTTAAAATATAGCAATTCTTGTACTTGTGTCAGTTTGTAACACACCCATATATATATACACACGTTCACCCTGTATTATTATAGAATATAACAGCCAATTCATCATTTCACAAAAAACTAGGATTTAGTTTTTATTCCTAAATGTACTAGTTATAGAATTTAGCCATAGTATTTCATAAACATGTGTCTGAACTAAACATTTTATAGCCTTGGTTAACTATGATAGGCTTTTCTTTGGTAATCACATTTCTGTTATTTTCTCTTTTATTTAAATGTTATGGAAATTTGATATTAAAAATTACTTCTTTAAGTCTTTTAAAACCCTTTGAAAGAAAGTCGGAATAACACATGTTTGTTGGTACTGTATAATTGCTGCTTATATTTGCATCATCAGCTATCTCCTTACACAGTTATTTTGAGTCAGACATGTAACTGAATAGACAAGTAAAATTGAAGATACCCCTTCATCACTAACCTTGAATTGTGCATCCTCTGTCCCTATCACTGAAATTAAAACTAATTAAACATTTTTGAAATGTAATTTTAAATTACATTAATTTGCAAAATATGTCAGAGTTTATTTATTGTGTTATTTTAAAACTTCTTCAGATTTTGCTTCATGAATTGCAGCTTATTTTGAAATATGTTTTGTATGAGTAAAGGACTGGACCCAACAATTTAGAAATTTACTTATTGCAAGAATTATCATCAGTATCCTTTGATAACTATTATGAGCATTTAGTAATAATTACGACCCATACTCTCATGTTTCCTGGTGCTGATCCTGTTAGTTATGAGGCATGAGAACCAAAAGTATCTTTGAGACAGCCTGGTTTATGTTTTGTTCTAAGCAGTGAGAATCAAGAATGGTATCATGGCAAGTAATTCCGATTTTATGTATTTAGTGCTAAGATGTATAATATTGCCAAAATATGAAAGACCTAATTCATGGATCCATTCTATTATATTATAGGTTGCTATGGTATCCCTTCTCACGAGATCTGTGATGGATGGCTATGTGCCCGGTGCAAAAGAAATGCATGGACAGCAGTAAGTCGCCTATTTTAATATATTCTAACCCCTCTTCTCACTCTGCCCACTGTGGACACGTTTAAATCTAGCAATAAGGTAAGGCTGTGCACATGCTTTTGTGTGTACTTCTACACTTACCCATCTTTCCAGTCTTTTCTTTTCAAATCATCCTTTCTGGTGGCTCTGTTCATCATTGAAATATTAAATAAATTTCTAGGTGTCACTTCTCTACTCAGGAGCCTACAGAGGTTGCCAGTTCATCAAAGCAAGTCTAAAATATTACTTCATTTTCTGGTGTAGCTCTATTTTGCAATTATTGAAAATGTATTCTAAGTAACAGTCAAGGTGAGGATTCTTGCTGACCCCTAATGAAACCATGCTCATATGTAACTTTTCCACTAACATGAGGTCTTTCCCCCGTTATTCATTCATGCATTCATACTTCAACAAACTTTGGAGTCTGTCCTGTGCTAAGCATTACCATGAACTTGAGACAGAATCTTTCAAAAATAAGATACCCCACTTGGGGGACATAGATTCCTTCTCATTTTAAATTGTTTTTCCTGATGAACCTGTTGAAACTTTAGCTTACATCCAAGCATTGAGTTCTGCTCACCTGTTTTTCACTTAATCTACCCTGTCACCTGTTTTTTCACTTAATTATGTGCTACCTTGATATTTCTTAAAAAATCTCTTTCAAGAACTATCAGGCATTTTTGAAAGTTAGGACCTGTTATATCTCAACATTGTACCCTCACTCTTGATCTCAGAGCAGATTATTTCAATTGTAATAGTAGCATTTGCTTTATTTCTCAGTGATCTCCAATGACAATGAATTAAATTTATTTGCAACTAGAGTTAAAAACCTCATGGACAATATAAGGAAAATGCCTTACGTGATGAAAATTTATGTCATGGTATGTATGTTTAGCTCTCAGGGTTGAAAGAGACATATGGTGACTATAAATTAAACATGTCTGAGAATGTCTTTCTGAGTGATTTTATTGCTGGCATTCACTTTAGATAGTGAGGGGAAAATGGGGGAAAGTATGGACATTCTTTATAGCCCAAATAATCTTATCTATTTGGTGTTAGAGGTACTATCTTCTATTTAAGAAGTCTTTTATTAGTGGGCCCAGAAAACATTTTAATATTTCCTTTGATGCGATCATTATGTTAACAAAAACTATGTAAGTGTAGAGTATCTTAAAATTGGCCAGAAAGTCCTGCTGTAATAAGTGTATTCAATTCTTGTTTACCACGCATGTGCTGTGTTTATTGTATGAGCCAACATAAAGCTTTGTAGCATCAGTCTGGCCAGTGATGTCCTCTCATTTACCCTGAAGTATAGGTTTAGAGATTAGAGATATTCTAACCCAGTTCACCAAGGTGTGAACAATTCTCTGTTTCATCCACAGTTACTGCTTGACTCCTGTGCTTACACACTGAGCAGTTCTGTTACCCAAGGTACTATTGTCTTTGCATGGCAGAGCCAGGGCCAGGCCTAAGCCACCCACCCTGATTTTAAGGCTGCTTCTGATAGTTTGTGCTGTTTTCCTTTAGCATGTCTTAAGAAGGAAATACTACATCAATAACTCTTTAGAACTGATTTAAAGCTTCTATTTATGTTAACCTCTCACTACCTTGGAAAATATGTCTTTTGTGTTTTAATCTTGATACCATGTAAATCTCTTTAAAATTGCAATAGAAATTGAAACTTCTTATTTTAAACAAAGTTTAGTTTTCATTCTTTTTTGAGAGAGAGTGCGCGCAAGAGAGCACTCCTGCAAGCATGCACAGGGGAGAGGCAGAGGGAGGGGGAGAGAGAGAATCTTGACCAGGCTCCATGTTCAGTGTGAAGCCTGACTTGGGCCTCAGTCTCACAATCATAAGATCATGGACCTGAGCTGAAATCAAGAGTTAGACTCTTGACTGAGTCACCTCGGTGGCCCAGAAATGGAAATTCTTGAATACAATTTTACAATGATATTTTTAGACCCACATAATATTTCTAAGTGGAAATGACCCAAATTCACAGTGAGCCAGTTGTTTTTTAAACTTACCTGTTTGAGTGAATTTTGTCTAGGAAGCTCTATTCCTACTTTTTTCTCCTTAGAAATCAGTGAATTGCAGTTTAAGCATTGCAGAGAAGTAACTGGTAATATCAATATTTTGGCTTTAACTCCCTTATTTAGTATGGCTGTGTTACAATATTAATTTTTAGCAGACACGTTAAGTATGATTCTTTGGGTTTTGTGGCTGGAATGATTGCATTTTATTTATTTATTTAGTTTATTTACGTATTTGAGATGGAGACAGCATGAGTGGGGAGGGAGCAGAGAGAGGGAGAGAGAGAGAGGGAGAGAGAGAGAGAATCCTAAGCAGGCTCTGTGCTGCCAGCACAAAGTCTGATGTGGGACTTGAACTCACGAACCCGTGAGATCATGACCTGAGCTAAAACCAAGAGTCAGACGCTTTAAGCTTTAACCGAGTGAACCACCAAGTTGCCCCTGGAATGATTGCATTTTATTTTTATTTTATGTTTTTTTTAATTTTTTTTTTTTAACGTTTATTTATTTTTGAGACAGAGAGAGACAGAGCATGAATGGGGGAGGGTCACAGAGAGAGGGAGACACAGAATCTGAAACAGGCTCCAGGCTCTGAGCTGTCAGCACAGAGCCCGACGCGGGGCTCGAACCCACGGACCGTGAGATCATGACCTGAGCCGAAGTCGGATGCTTGACCGACCGAGCCACCCAGGCGCTGATTGCATTTTTAAGTATCCTTAGACCTGACTTCTTCAGGAATCAATCTCACATTGTCAGTTTTAGGTTCCAGAGGAGACTTACAGCTCCTTTTAATGGAGGCTCCAAAGGAGCTGATGGAGATCTAACAGTGCAGGGGTGGGTCAGATGATATTTCATTGCTGGTTTGTACATCACTAACTCTCATTCCGAACTATTTTGTAGGATTTTCTTTTTAAATATACTTTGTGAATGTAAGACTTATTCATCATGGATACAAAATATTTCAATAGCATATTTTGCTTGGGATATATATTTATGCAACAAATGTGATTATTCCAGCTAATTCTGTTCCCTTTTATGATGAGTACTTTACACATCTGGAGGCTAGAAAGAACGTAGCCTGAAATACCTTATATTTATCTTTATAAGGTATATGTGAAAGTTGACTGTGGTTCTGTTTTTTAAAGATTCATTTTAAAGAGTTCCCATATGACAGATGAATGAATAAAGAAAATGTGGGGTGTGTGTGTATATATATATATATATATATATATATATATATATATATATACTGAAATTTCATATTCAGCCATATAAAAGAAGGAAATCCTGCCATTTGCAACAACATAAATGGACCTTGAGAGCATTATGCTAAGTGCAATAAGTCAGAGAAAGACAAATGCTCTCATTTATATGTGTAATCTTAAAAAAGCACACTGAACTCATAGAAATACAAAGTAGACCGGTGATTGCCAAGGGTGGGGGGCACTGGGGGCAATAGATAAAGGTGGTTAAAGGGAACAGACTTCCAGTTTATTCTGGGAATATAACATACAGTATAGTATTTATAGTTAGAAATACTGTAATGCATAGTACTACACTTGAATATTGCTAAGATCTTTAAAGTTCTTGCCACAAAACAATAAATAAATAAATAAATAAATAAATAAATAAATAAATAAATAAAACTATGTGAGGTGATGATGTGTTACCAAACCTTATTTTGGTGATCATTTCTCAATATGTAAATAAATCATCATGTTATACATTTTAAACTTACAATGTTATATGTCAATTACATTTCAATAAAGCTAGGTGGAAAAGGAGAGTATAACCATAACTGTATCATAGAGTTAAGCATTAGTAATTTAAATTTTGGAAGTAAAGGCATTGTAGGGATTATTTCATCTGTTCTGAATTAATTCACTTATTCATGAGGAAATTCTCTTAGCATTACAAGGTTTTGTCACTGTCCACTTGGGCGAGGTAACTGAGGACTTATGCAAGGCTGGGATCAGTGCTCACAGACCAGCCGTCTTTTTATTTACCAATTCTAAAGAGGAGCATTGCTCTGGCCCCATCTGTTCTGTTAGATTTTAAGTAACCAGAATCCAGAACTTTGTCTCATTTACCTCTGTAGCACCCCTCACACCTGGTGCAGTGTGGGATCATTTCTGAACAGGTGAAGCATAAAGTAAGAAGGTTGTGTTTGCAGCGATAGGGACCAGACATTTATTTGTGGCCTTTAGTGCTCTCACTGTTTCCAGAGTTTTGCTTCAGTACTCTCTGTGTTTCATTTTGCTACCTTTTCTTTATCCATTTATGTCAACTAAAACAAGAAAGAAGAAGCTGTATTGCAGCTTCAACTGAATGTATTGGTGGAAGAGATTAGTTACAAATTTTAGATTGCACCCTAACTTGGATTCTAGGATCCTGGCTCTATATCCAAATTCAAATGAGATGAAATTAGATAAAGAACCACCCCTCCACCCCAGCCCCACAAATACCTGTCTATCCTCAGATTCAGGTTGTACGTCCAATTGTTCTAATAAATAACATTGCTTTGTACCTATTTTCCTATTTCAGTACTGCTCAGGTATATAGATACAACTATCTGAGAGCTACCTTTGAGCTTATGGCTTAAAACCCAACTGTATTGGATTATTTTATTTTCAGTTCTGTTTTCAGCCTTTTTGTGACTATTTATAAAACTCATTTTGGAACAATTTTTACTCTTTTATAGTATCACTTGAGAGTACATGCTGAACATTATCAAGGTCTGTAGACTGTCAGTACTCCAATTCTATCATGTATTTCTTATTACTTGAATTCTTAATGTGAATCTAATCACTTTTGATTTAAAATGCTATAGTTTGTCTCCAATCTGTTTATTGATTTCCACTGAATAATGACTACAAGTTACTACTAATTAAAAATGCTAGTATTCTCACTATAAAAATACAGAATTTGTATTGTTTTCATTCAGGCTTTTCCCCAACCATTTTATTTTTATCCCTATACTGAAAAAAATGTTTTGAGTCTGGGTATTTCTGTGAAATACCTGAATATTCCTTTAGGGCTACACTTCTGATTTATGAAGAAAGATGTTAGTTATTTGTCTGGAATAATAACCTAACTACTATTATTCTAAAATAACCCATGTGCTTAATATTATATAGAGTAAGAACAGGATGTTCTATATTATATTTTGAAGAGTTTATAAGATAGAATTTTAAAGGATACATAAATATAAGCATGTTAAAGAGGTTAAAAAGGAGTATGGATAAGATTTTCTTTTTTTTTCATTTAAGGATAATGTAGCTGTCTGGTGGTTCTTTCTTTCTAGGAAATTTAGGCATTTCTTCAGGGGCCTTTCCGGGGGCAGGGGCTATGAAGTTTTGTTTTAGTGCCATAAATGGTGAAAACTGCATGTGAAGATTGGTAACTTATCATGGAGAATCACATCATACTCAGATTTATGACTCTGACAGATCATGAGTTGCCAGCCTTCTGTGCTTGGCAGCATTATACCTGTACTGTAGTTTTCCATCTTAAGTGTGAAAAATTTTAAATAAAGTATATATCATTTATGCTGTGTCTTATTAGGGAGCTTTTTTATGATCTTATATAATTCTTGGTGGGCAGGGTTGACTCAGTAGCTCATATACTTATAATCTAAACAAAACCTAAATTAAAGAAAGATTTTAAAACAATGTAATGAGAAGCTTCTACTAGAGATTATGTCAAAGGTCTCTTCTGACCCTAAAATCCCTTGAGTCTGTGTTGCTTTGTGTTTCCATTTTGCTTTAATTAGCTTTCCTTTAGAATTGGGAACCTTCAAGAATACTAAATTTATTGTGCACTTCTTAACCTAGTTAGAGATGCTGAGTAACAGAAATAGTATAGGAATGGGTTATTATTGGCTGGATCAGTATAGTTTTTATGAGCTAAAGGAAATTTTAAACCAGTGGCTTCAAGGCCTTCATATAACTTTATCTGCCTACTGTTTGGAATGCATGTCAGTTTGCATTATCTTCTAAGTTCTTTTTTTTTTTTTTTAATTTTAGTATATTTCACTATACTTAATTTAGGAGAATTTGCTTCAATATTTTTATTTGAAATTATAAAAAAAAGTAGCTGTATATTATATTCTTGGGTGAATATTGCCATTTTATCAAAAAAGCAGATTTTGTAATGAAAAATTTAAAAAACCCTTTAGAGGTTGGAATTTTCATTCTGTTTAATGAAATGCACAAACTTGGTAATTGCATGCATTTATTATCTATTGAAAAGCATTTATTGTACTCTGTAGAAGTTGTATATGTGTAACATAACATTCTGGGTTTTTTTCCCCCCAAAATGGTTTCAGGAAATCAAAACCCAAACATGAAAATGTGTTTTCACATTTATTCACTGTGCCCTTTATTTCTCTTATTTGCTTGTTTTTAAAAATGGAGTAACAAATAGATATGAGCAAGTTATACCTTGATGACCATTTGGAATTTGCATTTCCTTTCCTTATAAAGAATGGAATATGCAATTACAATGATTAAAGATAACATTTTGGTGTTTATTATTTTACTGCTTAACTGTAAGTAAGTGATATCAATAGATGGGTAGTGGTTGCTATTCATGCCCTCTGAACATAGCTGTTTTATTTGACTTCTGAAAGAAAATGAAGTCTTTTTTCTGCATAAATCATAGTCACAAAGTTAAAGTATGGAAATTCCTAAGGTAGTGGTATCTACAAAATTCACTCCCATGGTGTTACTTGTAGACTGAAGAATCTAAGTCATTTGTTGAAATGCATTTGTCTGAACTCCTGATCTCTGGAGTGTACCTTAGTCTGCCAACTCTTAGATCTCAGGTAAAAATGATCTACCTCTTAGAAATGGTGGCTCTTCAGACCTTTGGGAATGATGAAGTGCCTACCTGTGTACCTTTCTCTTTACTCTGCTTGATGATTGGTGGGTGGAGGAAGGTGGTTTATTAGGTAGTCTTTGGTTCCTACATTGCATTGAGACTGGGTCCTATAGATGGAGGTGTATCTATTATGAAACAATCCTAATTTAGCTATGTTGAATCTCAAGTAGTGTTTGCCCTCTCTCTAAAGTAGGAGTTCTCTTTGGGTGGATATTAGTAAAGAAAATCTGTGTATAAGGTTTCTTTTACCTTTGCCACATAACACAACCTTATTTCCCCTGTTTAGCTCCCCAGATATATAAATAATGGTATTGATAATAGATGTTAGAAATTACTAATAATTATGCTCTTAGAAGTCTTTCATTTTACAAAAAGTTTTATTTTTCAACTTTTGACCTACAAATTCAGGAAACTCTTGATTTAAATATAAACTAATATAGGCAGCATACAGTTTCCATGTAATACTGGCAGGACTAAAGAATTCTTCATCTGTCTCAAAAATCTCCTTTTACAGATAATGAACCAGGGTTTGAGAAAGTAAGTGTTTTACCCCCAGGATCACCTCACAATATGGTAAGAGAGCCTGGATTCATGGGACTACTCAAGTCTTCAGATTTCCAGGCCCAGACTCTTTTTTTCTCAGTTGTTTGTTTTTAGAGTGGGAAGAAGGCTAAGCAATTGGCCAGTTTTTGAATAATGTTTTTGAATGATTTTTGTTTGTTTACATTGAAAATTAATCCAGCACTAACTTCTAGTGTAATTACACTATAATTAGTTATCTACTTAATGTAGGATAATTAGCATTACTGGGTGGTTGACTAGAGCAGTTTCTTTACTCTTTCATATTTACTTTAGTTTCTGCCCATAGGACCTTCCCCAGAACTGGATAATCTCCTGAATCCAATTTCCCAACTGACAACAGCATTGACATTTTTCTTTTACGAAGAGCTCTGAAGTGGCTTTGTAGATCAGAGACATTGATTTTTAGATCAGATTGGCTTATGGCCTTGAGAGGTCATGGTGGCGCTGCTGCTCCCTGTGATGTGTTTTATGCTGTATTTTTTTATTCCATGAGACACTGTTAAGACCAGGTGATGGGAGGCTGTCAGCCTAAAAGGCTGACTTTGATCCTCATATACAGTAAAACTGGTAAGAAAAAAGAAAGGCTCCATTCTTGTTAAAGGCAGGGCATTTACAAGTGAGCACTGGCTATTTGTAGACAAGTGGTTGCTTCTGTAACTGCTCCTCTCCATTGAGGTGTCCCTTTAAGACACTAGGCAGAACCACACGCTCCCATTTGAGGGAATACATTCGGGTTCACAATGACCTCTTGCCTCCTGAAGAGGCAGATTATTCTAAACAGCTTCGGCCTTAACCCTTGGCTCACAAAGGCCAGGGTGATAATTATTATGTTACTTTAACCAAACAGAACAGCACATTTGAGGATATCAGTTATCCTGACAACATAACTATGATGTGGAGGCCTTCCTGTTAGGGACCTTCTTACAGGCTAAAAAGTCAAAAATCATTTTTTTCTGTACTTTCTTCTTCCTTTCAATAAACATCATTCTTCTCCCTCCCTCCACTTGGTAATGAGAGAAAGAAAGTCTACATAGCTTATTGTAAGTGGAACTATATTCATAAATAGCTTCTTGATTGAGAACAAATGCTTCATTAATCTTAAGTGCTTCAACCAGAGAGCAGAAGTAAAGTCAGGAAGAATAATGACTGACATTATGGGGAGCATAGCATACTGTACTACATACCAGGATGTGCATGCCCAGAGGTCACTGGGCTACAAGGCACATCTCCTTAGCAATGAGGAAAGGGATCCCTAGGAAGAGTGGAGGGGGGAAGAAGTGGAAGGCAGGCATTTCTCATGAATAGCAAAAATTAGTTTGGTGGCAGGATGAAGAAATCAAGTACTTTGCTATTTGTTATTGAAGGTCCTGCTGGGAAGAAAGAATAAACCAGCTGGGTTTTTATTTGAAAGCCAAAGGTTGTACAGTTTTAACAAAGATATACATTCAGCTTGAAGTACTTTGCTCAGGTTCCTGGAAATACGATTATGTAAATGCATTAAGTTTCATGGAGATGACTTCTGACCAATTTTAAATTATAGAGGTGTTTGTTGCCATTGAACATGTATCTGGCCTGCTACCAGATAGGTGTTCTGTCAATCTCAAATTAATTTTTATTTTTGGTGTAAGCAATGCTATTAGAAAGATGAATCCAGGGGGGAAAAGAATTTGAAACAGAGTATGTATGAGTTTCTATTCTTCTGTTATATTCCCTTCATACACATGGTTGTATGAGACAATGTGGTGAATGCACTCCCACTCCCAGGTTTCCTTGTCTAGATCCCTGGAACCTATGGGTGTGTTTGTCATGTTGCATAAAAAATGGAATTATGGTAGCAGATAGAATTAAGGTTGCTAATCAGCTGACCTGATGGTATCCGGGTGCACCTGGTGGAGTCACAGGGGTCCTTAACTGTGGAAGAGGCAGAAGAGGAGGTCAGAGTGAAGTGAAATGAGAGGCACTTGATGTGCTTTGCAGATGGAGGAAGGCCATGAGCCAGGGTATGCAGTCCACCCATAAAAGCTGGACACGGCAAAGAAATGCCGTTTACCCGAGAGCCTCCAGAAATGAATGACCCTGTGGACACCTTGATTCTAGCCCAGTGAGACCCATTTTGGACTTCTGACCTACTGAACTGTATAAATTTGTGTTAGTTGAAGTCATTAAGTTTGAGGTAATTTGTTATTGCAGTAATAAAGAACTAATACAGCATTCAGTAGAATTTCTAAAGAAATTCTTTCTAAAGAAAGAGTCGTTCATTTGTTTTCACTCTTCACCATTTGGCATTCCACAAGACATGTCCATTTCCAGTGTCTTCTCCCAATCTGAGGCATCTTCCTCAGACTGCCTTCTTCTGTGTTACAAGCCCACACTCTCTAGTGCCTGAAATCCAGCAATCCTTTACCTCTCTGTGACATGGGATTTAGTAATGCTCCCCGCTTTTCAGTCTCTCCCTCCCCTCTTGTCCTTAAGTATCTTTTTTGCTACTGTGTGTCCTTGCACACTTTCAGCTCTCCAGCTTGCTAACTTTGTTATTCTCCCAAGATAGAACTCAACCCTGGTAAAACCTGTTATCTATCTGCTCTGCACCTGCACCCCTGCAGCTAAATATGGCTGTGGAGAAACACCCAGCATGCAGAGTGCTTTTGCTTTTAGTTTGTAACTATTGATGTGTCCTCATGGTGCCAGTAATTCATGCTGCAGTCCCATCACACATTCCCTCTACCACTCTCTGGCTTGACTGTTTCATACCTCTGTCACCTGAAACTTCCCATCTTCTCTCCCATCCTTACTCTTACCTTGCAAACACACTTTATATTTTACTGAGCAACAAGAAGCCGTCAGTGGAGATCTCCAAGTTTCCACCTGCATCATATCTACAGTATCTCTGGTCCTACCTACACTACTCGCTCTCTTATACACATGACCATAGTTCCAATAATTCATCCCTTTCTTTCCCATACCAGCAGGGCTCCCTGTCTAGGTAATTCTCATTATCATCCAAACAAGCTGTTATTTCTCCCATTTTCAAATAAACCAAGAACCTTCTCTTGACCCTTCTTCCCCACCAGCTCCCACCCTCTCTCTCCATGTCTCTATGTATAGTAACACTCCTTAAAAGATTTGTCTTTTATTCACTCTCTCCCATTCTTCCCCGCTTCTCTCTTAAACTTATTCCAGTCACAGGCTTTGCCCACGTTTTTGTAGAAACTTCGGGTCTTTTAGTGCTATCAGTTGGCCTGCCTCCCGTTTGAAGCACTGTTTTCCTTTGGCTCCCAGGACAGTGGATACTCCTGCTTTTCTTCTTCCTTTACCAGTCACTTCTTTTCCTTCCGCAGAACTCAAAACATAGGCCTCTTTTCTCCACCAGACCGTTTGGTCATCTCATCCGTGTCATAGCTTTGATGGTTTTAAACAGCAGCTAGTCATTGATGGCCTATGTATGTCTGTGTCCACTCAGCCTCTCCCCTAGATGCAGAGCTGTATGGCCAACTTCATGACCAGTGTCTCCTCTCACATGCCTGATAGATAGCTCAAGTTCACCATGTCCCACACTGAATTCCAGATCTTCTTCTCCCACAGGCTTCTTATTTCTAGGCTTTCCAGCTGCTGAAACCAAAATCTCTAGGGTAAGTTGTGGTGCTTTTCTTCTTCTCATACCCATATTTGTCTAACAGTAAACCCTATCTTGGCTACTTTTAAAATGAATCTGGAATTCTCACCACTTCTTAATTGCCTCTGCTCGCATTACCCAGACTGATCTACTGATTACCTCTTTCCTGGATTATGGCAGTAACCTACTAACTTCTCTTTTTGTTTCTAACCTTTTTTAAAAAAGTTTTTTATTTCAATTCCAGTTAGTTTACATCCAGTATAGTATTAGTTTCATGTGTACAATATAGTGATTCAACATTTCCATACAACACCCAGTGCTCACCACTACAGGTGGCCTCCTTAATACCCACAACCTATTTCACCCATCCCTCTGGTAACCAACAATTTGTTCTTTATAGTTAAAAGTCTTTTTCTTGGTTTGTGTCCCTTTTTTTCCCCACTTTGTTAATTTGTTTCATTTCTTAAATTCCACATAGAGTGAAATCATATGGTATTTATCTTTCTCCAACTGACTTATTTCACTTAACATTTCTTACTTCTGCTCTTGAACCTTTATTGTCTGCTGTCAACACAGCTATTGGGATGACCCAATTAAAATGTAATTCAGATGATGTCCTTGCTGTACTCAAACCTTACAGTGCCTTGCCATCTCAGAATAAAGTTGTTGCCTTTTTTCATGGCCTGTGAAGCCTTGTCAGTTATTCCCGCTTTTAAATTTCTGATCACCTTTCCTATTAGAAAAGGCCAAAATTTTCTGGCATCACCTTCCCTTTGATAATTCCATGGCCTGCTCTCATAGCACTTAACATCCTCTACCATCTAAATAATGTCCTGATTTAGTTTGTCTGCTGTCCCAGCAGAAGGTAAGTTCATTGAGGGTGGGTTCTTTATCATTCACTGCTGTTGCCCAGTGCTTAGAACATGACAATTAACCAATATTTGTTGAATGAATATATGTTTTCACTTATGGTACAAAATCAATGTGGGCATTTAAATTGGAGAATTCACTTACTAGTGTGAAATTCACGAGCCTGTGGAATTTCCATTCAGAAGATACCAGCAGAAAACCAGTCATGTAATTTCCTTAATCACTTAGAATTCATGCCCATCCTGTCCTTTTGTGAGATCCCATCCTCTTCTCAGCTCTGATAAATGAGCCACATCTCCAGAAATGGTTCTTC
Organism: Panthera onca; assembly: GCF_046562875.1. Taxonomy (NCBI): domain Eukaryota; kingdom Metazoa; phylum Chordata; class Mammalia; order Carnivora; family Felidae; genus Panthera; species Panthera onca. The sequence goes on from NC_138351.1 coordinate 33,448,309, forward strand.
CATGTTTTGTTGATCAGCACTTTGTAAGCTAGCTTTCTGTTAATGTGATTAATTACTCTTTGTTTTCCCAGCTCAGGCAACCCTATTTTATGGTTTTGCATTTCTGTTATGAACATGTCAGATAAATATGGGTGTAGGGAGGTACTTCAATTTTGTAGTTTTTCTATAGCATTGAAAATTGGCTTTAGTGGCACTTATAGATATGTCAGCTAAAATGAGAGCTTCTTATGAGGCAGCTTGAGAATGTTGGTATTGGCATTTCTTTAACTGATGTTTTATAGAAGAGCCATTGGAACGTGATTTCCCTCTACCACAAATAATGAACAACTGTGATAGCTGTATTATAACAATGTCCTTCTCACCATTATTGTTAATGTTGTGTCAGCACTTTGATTATAAACACTCTTTTTCATAGTTTAATAACTGAGCTATTAAGAAACCATTCCATGTAGTAAATGGGTATACTTGCTGTTCATTGCAGTGGTGATTTTTTATAAAACCAAATTTAAAAAATACTTGGTAATCCTAGAAGGGGATTTTTGTGAATGCTGTTAGGTGAGGGAAAGGGATCCAAGCAAGAGAGGTGCAGTGTTCAGTATATGATCTGAATTTGTACTTTTTCATTCAGGTTTTAGCTGCCCTGGGGTGGGGGGATAAGTATAACAGAATGGCTCTTTTGACGCTGTACTTGAGAGACAGGAATTAGAGCTGTCTTATAGATTAATCATGTTGTGACAGACATTTTAGTATTTGTTTTGTTTTAGGAGACATTGGTTCACTAGCAATATATCTAAATCTTTATAATAGTGAGTCATTTTATATTGGGTGTTGTTGTTCCTGGAAAAGGCATGCTCATTAAACATGAGATAAAACAAGGCTGGCAATGAGCCCTGAATACTGAATTTTATTTATTTATTTTGTACTCTGGGTATTTCCAGAGGTTAGACTGGAAAGAAGTTTCAATATACTGAAAGACGGTAGAAGAAATCATAGTGTTCAGTTAAAATTTTCATTTAAGTAAAAAAAAAAAAATAGGATACACCTCCACAGTTACATTAATTTTAAATTGCACATGTTTAATAGAGGAAAAAGGTTAAATTTCCTTGTCTGTGGGTTTTCTCTTTTTTTAATTATTGTGATTATTTTTTTATTTTATTTAAATCCAGGTTAGTTAACATATAGTGTAATGGTTTCAGGAGTAGAATTTAGTGATTCATCACTTACATTCAACACCCAGTGCTCATCACAACAAATGCCCTCCTTAATGCCCATCACCCACCTAGTCCAACCCCCCAACCACATCCCCTCCAGCAACCCTCAGTTTGTTCTCTGTATTTAAGAGTCTCTAATGGTTTACCTCCCTCTCTGTTTTTATCTCATTTTTCCTTCCCTTCCCATGTGTTCATCTGTTTTGTTTCTTTAATTCCACATATGAATGAAATCATATGGTATTTGTCTTTCTTTGACTAACTTTATTTAGCATAATACATTCCAGTTCTATCCACATTGTTGCAAATGACAAGATTTTATTCTTTTAGATCACTGAGTAATATTCCATTGTATATATTATATCATGTCTTTTTTTTAAATGTTTATTTATTTTTGAGAGAGAGAGAGAGAGACAGCAAGAGAGAGGGAGAGAGCACATGAGGGGTGGGGGGAGGCAGAGAGAGAGAGAGGGAGACAGAACCCAAAGCAGGCTCTGCACTATCAGCCAGAGTTGGACACCCAGGCACCCCTATACCACATCTTCTTTATTCATTCATCAGTCATGGACATTTGTGCTCTTTCCATAATTTGTCTGTTGTTGATTAGTCACGCTATAAACATTGTACCCCTTCAAATTAGCATTTTTGTATCCTTTGTATAAATAGGAGTACAACTGCTGGGTCATAGGGTAGCTCAATTTTTCATTTTTTGAGGAACCTCATTGCTGTTTTCCACAGTGGTTGCACCAGTTTGCACCAGTGCAGAAGTCTTCCCCTTTCTCCTCATCCTTGTCAACATATGTTGTTTCCTGAGTTGTTAATTTTAACCATTCTGACAGGTGTGAGTTGGTATCTCATTGTGTCTTTTGCCCATTTCCTCACTGGATTATTTGTTTTTTGGGTGTTGAGTTTGCTAAATTCTTCATAGATTTTGGATTCTAACCCTTTATCTGATGTCATGTGCAAACATCTTCTCCCATTCTGTCAGTTGTCTTTTAGTTTTGCTGATTATTTCCTTCTCTGTGCAGGAGCTTTTTATCTTGGTGAGGTCCCAATAGTTCATGTTTGCTTTTGTTTCTCTTGCCTCCAGAAACACGTGTAGAAAGAAGTAGCTATGGCTGAGGTCAGAGAAGTTGTTTCCTGTTTTCTCCTCTAGGATTTCGATTCGTTCCTGTCTTATGTTTCAAGGTCTTTCATCCATTTTGAGTTTAGTATTGTGTATGGTGTAGAAAGTGGTTCAGGTTCATTCTTCTGCATGTCGCTGTCCAGTTTTCCCAATATCATTTGCTGAAGATACTGTCCTTTTTCCATTGGATATTCTTTCCTGCTTTGTCAGATATTAGTTTGGCATATATTTGGGGGTCCGTTTCTGGGTTCTCTGTTCTGTTCCACTGATCTATGTGTCTGTTCTTGTGCCAGTACCGTACTATCTTCATGATTATAGCTTTGTAATACAGCTTGAAGTCTAGAATTGTGATGCCTCCAGCTTTGGTATTCTTTATCAAAATTGCTTTGGCTATTCAAGGTCTTTTGTGGTTCCATACAAATTTTAGGATTGTTTGTTCTAGCTCTGTGAAGAATGCTGGTGTTATTTTGATAGGGATTGCATTGAGTGTATAGATTGCTTTGGGTGGCTTTTCTTTTTTTGGTATGAGAGTACTAAACATTGTTAGGAAGGTTTCCCATTCCCAACACTCTCGAATTCTGAACTCTTTTTTAAACAAAACTACTCATACTGTTTTGTCGGTTGAGCTTTTAGATCTTTTCTATACATACATTAATGTAATGGCTTACTTCTCTTGGGGAACCCAAATGGTATCACAGTTTAATGTACCTTTATGTTTTCATTTAGTAATACATTGTGTCATTCTTAGTCACTCAATATTTATGGATTTACCAGATCTTTTTCATTGATACTTTAAATTTCAATCTTGATTCTATTCTTATTTTAAAAATCTAAGCATTACAAGTAAAATCTAAGCAATTGACAAGGCCAGTTCCTCCCAGAGGTAATTGTTTTCTCAGTTATAAACAGAAATAGATGATTGTACATTCTTCCTGCTGCACAGATATAAATGTTTATCTAAGATAGATTCTAAGAAGTTGAATTGCTGATTCATACTTCATGTGCATTTGCTGCTAGGAATTTATCCAAGGGATACAGGAGTACTGATGCATAGGGGCACCTGTACCCCAATGTTTATAGCGGCACTCTCAACAATAGCCAAATTATGGAAAGAGCCTAAATGTCCATCAACTGATGAATGGATAAAGAAATTGTGGTTTATATACACAATGGAATACTACGTGGCAATGAGAAAAAATGAAATATGGCCTTTTGTAGCAACATGGATGGAACTGGAGAGTGTGATGCTAAGTGAAATAAGCCATACAGAGAAAGACAGATACCATATGGTTTCACTCTTATGTGGATCCTGAGAAACATAACAGAAACCCATGGGGGAGGGGAAGGAAAAAAAAAAAAAAAAAGAGGTTAGAGTGGGAGAGAGCCAAAGCATTAGAGACTGTTAAAAACTGAGAACAAACTGAGGGTTGATGGGGGGTGGGAGGGAGGGCAGGGTGGGTGATGGGTATTGAGGAGGGCACCTTTTGGGATGAGCACTGGGTGTTGTATGGAAACCAATTTGACAGTAAATTTCATATATTAAAAAATAAAAAAAAAAAAAAAAAACATACTTCATGTGCATTTAAAATTTTGATTGATAATGCCAAATTCCTCTCCAAATCCACCATAAAATCTTATATACCCCCAACCCATATGTTTTCTGATGTAAAAATCTGAAGTTATATCTCATTATTTCGTTTTTCACCCTTTATTCTCGAAGTTGGGTATCTTTCTGTGTTTATTGTCAGTGAAGAGTCTTTGAATCTTTTGTCTATTTTTCAAAAGTGTGGGTTTTTACAAAATACTTTCTGGATAGCAGTCTTTGTTTTATATTGGAAATATTTTTTGTCTTATCATCCTAGGTTAATTTATTTATTAGTATGTTATTTATCCTTCAGAATGTTAAAATGTTGATATAGTCAGAATTTACTAATCTTTCCAATATGCCTTTTATCTTTTAAATGTTATATTAAGGAGTCATATTTATTCTAAATACATCAATATATTTGCCTACAATTCATTTTAATACTTTTATATGTCTGTTTTGTTTTTGAGTTTAGATTAGTAAATCAATTGTAATTTATTTTTATGATTCAGAGACGGATACTCTCTCTTTGACTCTGTCTCTCTCTCTCTCTCTCTCTCTCTCTCTCTCACACACACACACACACACACACACACACACACACACATTTCAGTATTCAGTTGAATACATTGTTGAATAGTTTGTGGTATTGATTTTTGGTTATTTAGCTCTTTGTTTTTTCTAATTTTCTGTTACTAAGAGTGATCTATTTAACATTCTTCAAGTTTTTTAACTATATTTTTTGGTTATAGAATTTTTATATTGTTTTTAAAAATCTAATTTGTCATTTATTTATAGTCTCTTACTTGCATTTCTAATACCTGCATTAAATTTTAAAACATGCTAAAGTACTTATTTTATATCTTGTGCCTATGATTATTATATATCTATCTATCTAATTCTACATTTTATTTATTCTGCTCATGGAATCATGTTTTCTTGCATGGCTTTTGAGTTTTGATTTTGAGCATATTAACCCTTAGAATTTAATATCTGGGAATTTTTTGTGACCTTTGTTATGGGTGGTGACTGAAAATCATAATTTTCACTTCAAAATTATCACAACCCACCTTCCAGTAATATCACCCTACTTTATGAACAATGTAAGAACTTTACAGTAGTGTGATTTCATTAAGCCTCTTTCCCTTTATGATCTTATCTTACATTTACCATTACATACATTAAACTCTACAACATTGTTATTTTTGTTTGAAACAGTCAAGTCTTCTTATGAAACTTACAGTCTCTGTCTCTCTCTCTTTGTATCTTTGTGTTTTGAAAATACAAAACATTTATTTATATTTACCCATGTATTTATTCTTTTTTGGTGTTCTTCGTTCTTTTGTGCCAATCCATGGTTCAGGCTGGTGTCATTTTCCTTCATTCTTTCAAATTTTTTGTCTCTATTTTTTATTTTTTTATTTTATCTTTATTTTCAAAGGATATTTCCTTGGAAATGAATTCCAGATTGCCAGCTTTTTTTTTTTTTTTTTTTTTTTTTTTTAGTATTTTATAGATATTGTTCCATTGCCACTTTTCTGGTCAGATATCAAATGTAATTCATAGAGTTTACTGAATATGTCTTTTTTCTTGTGCTTCTAAGAATATGGTCTTTATATTTGGTTATCACAATTTTGACTACTGTATATTTAGATGTGTTTTCTTTATATTTATCTCTTGGGATTTGCTGGGCATCTTGAATCTGTGGGTTCACCTTTTTTTTTTTTTTTTTTTTTACCACTTTTGGAAAGTTTTCTACCATTTTCTCTTCCAGTATTTCTTGTCATCTACTCTCTCTTTCCTCTCCTTCTCAGTCTCCACTTATACAGAAATGGAACAGGTTATTTTCCTTTAGATCTCTATTCCTCCTCCTAACTGTTATTATTCCTTCTATTTCCTATTCATGTCTTTAAAGCCATTTAAGTTTTACTCTCACAATTCCAGTCTGTTTGGAAATCTATTGAATTCAACATTATTGATGTCATTTTTTTTTATTTCTACCATTTACACTTTTTAAAAATAGTTTCTATGACTTTGCTAAAATATTTCTCTCTTCACATATGTTGTCTTTTTCATTAGCTCCTTTAGCATTTTGAACATACCAGTATGAAACTCTCCATGTGATCATTCCAGTATCTTGTTCATTTTTTGTGTCTGATTTTATTGATTCTTTCCTTTCTTGATTGTAAATCATCTTCTTGTTTTTTTAGTGTACGATGTGCTCTTCTTGATTATGTGCTGGATATTTTGTCTGTAGCAACTGATGTTAATATTATTTTCATAAAGGACATGGCCTTTTGTCTGTCAGTTTTCTACAGTAGTAGTAAGTCAGTCTGATTTGTAGGTTGAGCTGGGTTTGAGCTTTGTTTCAACTTTAGTTTGATTCAGTCTACTCTATTTTGAGATGTTTTGAGGATAGGATTGGGATTTTCCCTTCAGCATGTCTGTTCTCTCAGCACTGTGGAAACTCTAGCATCTGTTGGCTTTTCATAACTGAGTTGACAGCTTTTAGAACTATAGAAGATCTTCCCTTGCTTTAGAGCCTAGCTGCCTGGATTTGAGGTTCCTGGAGAGTTTTCTTTTCTCTCCAGTTCTACTTCTTGCATTTTGCACCTCACGAGAATTATTGATGACAGATCTATATTTTGTTCCCTGCTAAACCACTGTACCCAGATAATTCACTGGCAATGTTATGTATAAGTTGTCTAGAAGCACAATTAACTTTTCACATATGTAACCACTGTTCTTGTATTTATTGTGTGTTTGTGGAATGCTTTACATTTATTAACTCATTTAGGGAAGTAGCATTTTCCCCACCCTTTTACAGATAAGATATCTGAGGCAGGGTCATACCACTAGTAAGTGACAGAACTGATTTGAACCCTGACTGTCTGCACCTTATTAAACCTCAGGATATGGCCTGGCTCTCTAGTGTTACTGTTGTTCCTCTCAGTTAAGTTGGATTCATATAGCCCAGACTACCTGAAATGTTGTTTTTTCCTAAAATGGTATCATTTTTCAAAGGAAGGAGTGGAGATAAATTTAATGATCTTATACCAGTGAGAAGCTTTATTTTCTAGATTAATGAAACAAGTGGGAATACAAATTGTTAATTGATACATGCTACTGTAGTTCAATTTTTTATGATAGGTGTTCTTTCGAGGGTATTAGTTAAAATATGAATTCTTAGTCATTTGTAGAAATGAGGAAATGGGGACTTGATTATACCCTTTATCATTTTCTTCTTCATAATATGGTTAAGTACACATCTGTCTTCTCCCTTCCTAAACTGTGAGTTTCCTAGGGCAGGCATAGTTCCCTGTTTACTTGGGCACTCTACTTTGAAATCTCGTGCCTTGCCTTGTACTTACAGGCAGAGGATGCTGGAGAAAAAGGTCATGGGCATGTGCTCAGGAAGGCCTGAGTTTGAACCCCAGCTACTCCCTTTGCTGGTTGGAACACTATAGCTTGGGCCAAATCCAGCTCACTGCCAAGTTTTGTAAATAACATTGTTATTGGAATACAACTAGACCCATTTGTTTACATATTGCCCTCCAACGTCAGAGTTTAGTTACAACTCTGTAGTTGTGCAAAGCCTGAATTAGTAAATATCTGGCAATTTACAGAAGAAGTTTGATGGCTCCTGGATTGGATGGTTTTAGGCAAGTTACTTAATCTCTTGAATCTTAGTTTCCTCATAAATGAAGTGGGATATAAATTACCTAATAAGTTCATGTTAAGGAAGGGAGGTAAAGTATATGATGTTTCCGACATGGTATATCTGGAGTGAATTAGGCCTTTGATTACCTTTATTCTTCTAATTGAAAATACTTATTATTGATAACCAGTTTAATAAATCAGGGTCCTGAAGGACTCTATCACTCTGCATTCATTCAATCCTTTTACTGAATTAAAAGATGAGCGATACTAGAACAATTGGTATATTTGGTAGGTGTGAGCCTTTATGTAGCTCAGGTATTGTATGGATTCTTTAGAAAACTTGCACTACTTTTTAGCTAAGGATGTTAATCCTTATTAATCCCTATTAAATTTTAGAATTATCAATTTAGTTTCCTGACAATAAAGTACTATTTAGAAAAGGAAAGAAATGTTAAAAAGTGTCCATTCTGATATTGCCCTTTATTGGGTTATAAACATAGGCATTTAGGGCAAGTTCATTTACAAATGAATGAATTGACAAATTGACATGTTTGTGCTGTGACAAATCAGCTAGTTTGCACCATGTGAGTGATGGTTCACAATGACATAACTGGATACGACTTTTTTCTTTTCCTACTTATTTTTTCAAAATTGAGTGAATTAAATAGAAACCATGATATCATATATATCATGTAAATAATATAAATAACTAACTGGCCAGGAATATTTTTCTCTTTTACTAAGAAAGATGATTTTTCAGGTAAATTGTGACAAAAATAACTCCATGTCAAATCATTGTTTCTTAAGTCCATGTTAAGTTACCAAAGCCTGCAGCTTTCTTTCCTTAGTGCTCCAGTATGTGAAAATGATCTTTGCAGTTTTTTAAACCTTTGGTAATTTTCAAGATTTTCACTCTGCCCTATTTTGCCATTTTCTCATTTATTTAACAAATTCATCTGGAAGATGTACTCTTTATTGGGCATTGTAATAGAGAAAGAGTAACCTGACAGATATTTCCACAGCACTCATTGAGCTTACAGTTTAGTGAGGAGAGCAAAATGAATTCAACAAATAGTTAAAAAGAGTAATGAGTGAGAAGTAACTGGGCCAGGAAACTAGGAGAGCCTTCTTTGAGGAATCAACATTGAGGTTGAGATGTCAAGGATGTGTTCAGTGTAATTAATAAAGACATAGATAGAATAGTACAGAGCAAGGGTGGACAAGGTCTAGGCCTGACGATCCTGGCCCTTTGGAATGATGTTAAGTCCTGGGAAGCATTCAAACCCATTCTGGTTAGTTCTTCACTGACCTGGAGTGGCTGTTGCAGTAAAGTAGGTCTGCTTGAAGGGCACTGGGGGTATCAACTAATGTGGCAGCAGTGATGGTGGAGAGAGGAGGATGTGTTTGGACATGGGATCGACAGAACTCAAGTGATTAGATCTAGGATGAGAGGAAAATTATGGCTTCCAGCATGAGCTAGAAAGGTACATGGTGCCACTGATGGGAAACAGTGGCGAGTTGAGGAGACATGAGTTCATTTTTGCATGTGTGTTTGAGATGCCTGTCGAGTGTTAGCCAGACATTCCAGGAAATTAATGTTTGAGTCACTCACCAGCCTTTTGAGAGTCAAGGTAGTGGATCAGATGCCCAGCAAGTAGATGTGGATAAGAAGTAAACGGGAACTCTTACAAAAATTACAGTGTTTAAGGAGTGTGGAAGAGATGGCTGTTAAAGGAAGCACAGGATCAGCTAGAGATGGAGAAGGACAGTGAGGGGTGTGTAGGGTCATAGAAACCACAGGTAGAAATTGTCAGGTATGCTTCACATACCTGTGTTGAATGCCGCTTAGAGGTCAGGTGAACCAGGGGCTTGGAATTATCCGTTAGATTTTGTGACACAGAGGTCACTGGTAACCCCAGAAAGAACTAGTTCTATATTGTGGCGAGTGGAAGCCTTCTCAGCTTCACTTAAAATCGAGAGTCTATCTGTTCTGTTTGAGAGGACGCTTTCCTCCCAGTGTGGTGGTGTGCTGCAGTGCGTGCCCCTTTCCGGGATCCTCTTCAGGTGCTTTAAAGCACTTGCCACGCTGCTTTGCTGTATTTAACTCTGCTAATGTGTCCCTTTAGGCTTCTTCTCACTACTAGTTTCATTCATCAGAACTCTTACGCTCTTAGTGTCTGAGCTCCGCACCCTCCACAGCCCTCTTTTGCCACATTCCCACTTCAATCCTGGTATTTTTAAATATTCAATGAAAATATTTTACCTCGTGTTTTGTTTTCATTTTCGTTTTCTCTCTCTGTAGAAAGTGTGTTGAAATGCTGGAAAAATAGTAAAATCAGTAATGTTTTATGAAATTGTTTTTGAATATTTTAGATATTGAATAATTTGAACTGGTAATATTCGGACTGAACTATTACTTTTAACGTGTGTTTCATCAAAACCATTATTTCAAAGGCCTCTAGAATCTGGCTTTGTTACGGAGAAAATCCATCAAGTTATCTCCTTGAGCTGGGTTTATACTGGATTCAGATGTATATACACATGGCAGCTTTTGCTGCTCTGAACCTTTTAATAATAACCCAGGAAATTTCAAATAGATGTTTAGAGGCTTTCCAGACCCACAAACCCATTGAACATTTCTGGTTGTTTGCCTTTTTTGCTGCCTGTTAGGAGTTATACAGGTATATTGATTCTCCTGAGTTGTTTTGGTATTTCACTACTCAGAAAAATTAAAGCTATGGAGTTTGACATCCCGGTATTAATAGTAGATGAGTTAAAGGGATTTCCTGTAAATTAGGCAAAACTGTCAACATTAGTTAAAGAAGATCACCTTGGAGAACAGATAAAGAGATTTTATATATATAGTGTGGAGAGGTAAAAAACCCAAAATAACCCATAGTTATTTTTAAAAACTTATTAATTCAGTAAATTGAAAGGACATCTATTAGTGCCTGAGGTTGAAAATTTTAAAAGTTACTTAGGTATTTAATTTAAAAATTATAGGTCAGCAAAAGGCTGACCCTGGCCCTGTTTTCTCATGGACTTTTTCACAGAGTTTTAGTGAGAAATGATAAAGTTTGTATTTGTGGTAAAGGGAGTCCTCTTCAAGTGAAACAGTCTATGCCAATCTAAGATATACAAAAGTGCCCAAAATAGAAACTTAGGTGGGAGGAGACATTTCTTGGCACTTTCTTCTGAAGGGGGTGGATAGCCTGGGTTTATCAGTATGATTTTTGCAATACCGTTTGCCCACAGAAAGACCCAAATGATATTTTTGTGAAAAGAGTACCTTTTAAAAAGAGCTTTGTGCTAATCCTTATATCGAATGGAGCCTGCTAATACTCTATTCTGTAGCTATCCTGTATACACGAACGGATTCCCAGAGCACAAGAGAACTCAGTCATATGTATATTCTCTGTTCTATAATTCTAGTACATACTGTCTAGTCTGTCAAGTGCTGTGTGTCACAGCTTTCCCCCAAGGATGGCAATGAACACGATACCAGGGTAATGATGGTTCCCTCTAGGATATATCTGTTTCTGTCTGTCTGTCTGTCTGCCTGTCTGTCTATTGATCTCTAGAGAGAGAGAACATTTTTGTGTGTACCCTCACTTTTTACCCTCTCTTTTTCCCTTCCTTTCTTGAACTGCTTAGAGATAGCCATTATGAAGTTCCTGATGGCTTTAATTTCAAAATAAAAAGGTGGAATTTATGGGAATATTTACATATATAGTAATGATGTCTGTTAAATGGGTGTGATAATTGTGTGTTTTTTTTTTTTGTTTGTTTGTTTGTTTTTTTGTCCTAGGAGTGCTGTCTCTGCAATTTGAGAGGGGGTGCTCTTAAGGAAACGAAGAACAATAAGTGAGTAATGTGTTAATTGTGTTCAATTTCATTGTTTCCTTCTGCTGTCTAGAATGTTGAACCTCAGTGTGGACTGTTTGCTTTACCTCTCATTATTGGACACATTGTTCCAGAACTTTTGCTGCCCAGATCTGAAGTTGAGATTCTGTGCATGTCTTCGGAGACCATTCATTACTGAAAGCACAGCACATTCCCCTCTGCTGGACAAAGGTGGTCTTGCTTCTCTCCATGTCTCTGACACTGATGAAGGATAACCCCTCTTTTACTGATGGTGTTTTTAAAATGAAGGCAGCCCATGTCATCTAGGTATCATTGGGATCCTAGTGTTTAATATGATGAATCCTATTAGTCTAATAGAACCAATGTGCCTGAAAACAGTGAAATCTGTTGCCTTCAGATAAATAAAATCAATCATAGTCATAACATTTAAACAAAATTATTTGCTTTTAAAACCAAATTAACAAGAAAGTGTGTATACTAAAATAGAAACACAGGGAGAAAACATTAATTTTAAGATACAAAGGGGATTGGAGAACATGAAGAGAATCTTGAAAGAGTAATTAAGTGAACATAAAAGAAAGGCAATCTGGTTTTTAATGTGGTTATTGAAATATATTTTTTGCATGAGTATTATTTTCATGACCCAATTTTAGTATTGAAAGTAGGGACAAAGCATATTAAAGGTTCCTTTGGTAATAGGAATATGTAGAAATGGTAGAGGCAGGGGCACCTGGGTGGCTCAGTCAGTTAAGCGTCCGACTTCAGCTCAGGTCATGATCTCACAGTTTGTGAATTTGAGACCCATGTTGGGCTCTGTGCTGACAGCTCAGAGCCTGGAACCTGCTTTGGATTCTGTGTCTCCATATCTCTCTCTGCCCCTCCTCTGCTCAGGCTCTCTCTGTCTCTCTCTGTCTCTCTGTCTCTCTCTCTCTCTCTCTCTCTCTCTCTCTCTCTCTCTCTCTCCCAAAAATAAACAAACATTTAAAACAGTTAAAAAAAACAAAAACAAAAAGAAAACAAAAAAGTAGAGGCAGAGGTTGTAAGCTGGCATTAAAGGGTCAAATACAACCCCAAGGTATGTTTTAGTTGACTGACACACAATTTTATAAATTTGATCTAAATTTTAGAAGTTGATAGATTTTATATAAAAATCCAGATATTTATCTGTACTTGAAATATAATTGTGCATCTCTAAATGGCAATAACATGTTGGGATGAGAACCTGGCCTCAATAGGACAGATGCTCCCCAGGTTACCATCATTTACCAGTACACATATATTTGCTTACCTCCTGCCTGGCCCTGTAGGCACTAGAGTTGAGACCCCTGGTGTAATGTAATGATTGAATTAGCATTAACTATGTGCATGTGCACTTGTTTCTGATTGCTTCTAAGGAAGAGTAAAGGCATTTATCATTCCTATGTTGATAAATTTCAGTCTATTAGACTTAATATTTGCTTGATTTTAGATCTTCCTCTTTCAGTCTTAGTTAATGTGATTGGTAAGGTACTAAAAAGTGTTGCTTGGTCTAGGGTATTGAACAAATCATGCAGACTGTTAGATGATTTAGGTGGTTCCTATAAAGACAAAGGTGATAAGAACTTCTCTTCCTACCCATGGGCCAGGACAAAAGGGAATAATGTGTACTATAGAATTATAATATTTATTTAGATTTGAAAGAATGCCCTGATGGGGTGGACACTTGTCCTTTCTCCTTTGGTCTTTAAAGGCAGAATAGAGTCTGAGTGACATACTACTCTTTGACTTATAAATGGGCTGATGGATGTGGTAATTCCTTCAAGGTGTCTTTAAACCTCAAGAGTCTTTATTTTTACTTGGGGCATAACATTTATGAGAAACTAAATAGTGTTAATGGGGACATTTTTCTGGAGTAATTCAGAATTTGAGAGGAGATACTAGGATTTAAGTAGGAAGTGAGAGAACCAGCTAATTTCATTCCTCCTTATCTTGGGTTCCTTTGGTTATAGTTCGATTGAAATGAGAAACGATTTAATTAAAGACTTAGTACTAATTCTCTTAGAAAACTTTACTATTCTAATTTTCATGACACTTGTATTATGTAAAAGATTATACGCTGTATCCAATTCATACCTTTTATTAATTGAACTAATCTTTTGCCACATATTGATTTGCTTAAGTATATTAAACACCTGTTATATTTTAGTACCAAATGAAATAGCAGCCCTACATTTCAGTATTTTGCAGATCCAGTGTAGAAAAATACCATATATTGATAGGATCAAGTCTCGGTCTTCACCCCACTCTGCAGGTTGCAATTGTGGGCAGGTGTGGTACTGAATCTATCCGGAGATCACCTGATAGGTTTAAAATTCAGAGTCTGGTTTGTGATTGGTTTAGGCTTTTGGCTTTCCTTCTCTGTGAGAATTGCCACTGCCCAGTTGAAGTATGTGGTGTGCAAGCTTAGAGAACTTTTGTTTATGTTTCATGTCTCCTTTCCCATAGGTGGGCCCATGTCATGTGCGCCGTTGCGGTCCCAGAAGTTCGATTCACTAATGTCCCAGAAAGGACACAGATAGATGTAGGCAGAATACCTTTACAGAGGTTAAAATTGGTGAGTGACAAAGCTTCTTTTTAACTTCATAAATTAGTGTTAATTTCAATTTATGAATATTTCTTTTAATGTATACATTCTCAAGATAATTTTTTTTAGTTTCATTTAATATTCTACCCTTTTCTCCTAAATTTACTTATTTGTATATGTTCTTTCCATGTTATATTATAAATATGCATATAACCTTCCTCAATTCGTTTAAAATGAGGCAAAAGAATACTACTTTTTTTGGATTAGTGTGAATTTTCAAACCATAGGCTGTCTGGTGAAGTTTGTTAGTAATATACCTGAGATATCTATCTTTATTTCAATTGTTTAGTTTTCCTCTCTGGCCTGTCTTTGGTTGGTCCTGACTTAGCAAAATGTACCTAACCTGATTTCATCATTTCTTCACCAAGAGATTTGCAGAGAAATAGAAAAAGTTTTTTTATTACTAAGGAATTTTTTTCGCTTATGAATAGATACAAGTCATTTAATTTGCCAGACTCTCTGGCTGATTATCTTCTGACTGGTTTAGAAACATTCATAGAAATCTTCCTACTGGTTCTCTTTGTTAAGAATGTTTTTCACTGCAAAGATTTAGGCCTTTAATTCCTCAACATTGAAGTAATGTTGGAGTTCTGTTCAAGTGTGAGCCAAGAGAGCATTAGTTTAGGCCCTTAAATTTCATATTTAATGACGATTTTTTCTTATTTTATATTGCATGATTTAGAAAATACTGGAGTGTGTTTTACACATGGATTTAATTCCCTAGAATTTCTTCAGTACTTGTTATTTTTGACTTGAGGTCTTTCCAAGTATTTCCAGGTATTCCAAAATAGAATATTTTGGGTACGGTAGCTGTAACTTTTTACCCAACTATTAACTTGTTACTAGTCTCTTGCCCTTCAGGGAGCTGGGCATATTGTCTCTGGACCTCTGTCATGAGCACTTCGATTTTAGTCTACAGTCTTTCATTCTCAGAGAAGAGAAAGTATATATTGTTATGTTCCATTGAAGCTGCATCAAGAATTTTGCATCACTAGAAAATATGTGGTGACCTGATGATTGTCATTGGCAGGTGTAAGTGGTAGGGCCAGGATGTTCAGGATGTGGTAATGGAAATTTTGTGGATGAAATTGAAATAATGGGTCATTTAAATGGCCCTGTAAAGCTCACAGTGATATAAGAAGAGAGTAAAAAGTTCTTCAGCTCATGGACTTCCCATAGGAAAGTTTGAAATCATATATCTTGGTCAACAGTTGAAACACACACACACACACACACACACACACACACACACCCCAATGAGAAACAGTTTGCCAGAATTAGGACTATGAGGCAGGATATTTAAAGAATGTTGAGTTCATCACATGTTGAAGAATTCAATGTTTATTAGGACAAATATTAACAAAAGTCTTGTATTTTAATTTTTTTCTAATTTACAAGTGTTACATATTTGCGAAAATTCCAACACGGCATTTAACAATCATCTTTGGTTCTCTATCCTGAAAGATGACTTCTGTTACCAGTTACCCCTCATTGTTACCCCTCAGAATGAGTGGTCACTACTCTTGATGTGTTCCCTTAAGGAACTATATCCTGGCGAATCTAGTCCATGAATGCTTCCTTAATGATTTATTGTTCCTCACACCAGTCCCAAAGGGGTTTTAAGGGAACAGCAGGAAAGGACAACATGGGATCACTTCAGTGCTATTCAGGAAGTTATATTTAGAAATTTGAAATCTGAAATGGCAAAGCTTACTGTTTTCTTCTCAGTGGTATGCTTCACCTTGATTGTGTATATCACATATTCCTTATAGAATGTTTTACATCCTTAAACAATTGGTATCTTGAAAAGAGTATGTTTTGACTGAATTTAAGATCACCTAAAGTCTACTTCTGATGTCAAGGTAGAGCTGTTTATTGACATGTTTGGCTAAAAATGGCAGGCTTTTTTTCTATTTTCAATATGCATGGAGAGTTTCTTGGAGTGGTATTTATAAAAGTACTCACAGTGGTTAAGTGGGAAAATACAAGGAAGAACTTCATTTTGGGGAAAAGATCACTCAAAATGAAGTTATAGTTTGAAAGTGGGCAACAGCCAAAAGTCTGGATGACTTTTTTGTAAGAATCCTCAAGAAAGCAGCATCACTGTGGTGAATCTCCCATCACAGTGTCTGTGCACTAGTCTTTCTCACTTGGTGATCAGACTCAGCTAGGCTGGCTTGAAAAGCAAAATTCACAAATGATCACCTGTGTGTGGTATGGGATGCACCTTTCCAGGGAACGAAATGCTGTGCCCTATAGGTACAGTCAAGGGTATGCTTTCCCAATATTAATTAGTATCCTTTTAAAGTTAAGTAATCTATTGGTACATGCCAACATTAGATGTCAGTATTAATTTATTTCACCAAACAATTATTACCTTACCTTGCCAGATACCTAGCGTATATTTTTTAAAATTTTTTTTAACGTTTATTTATTTTTGAGACAGAGAGAGACAGAGCATGAATGGGGAGGGTCAGAGAGAGGGAGACACAGAATCCGAAACAGGCTCCAGGCTCTGAGCCATCAGCACAGAGCCTGATGCAGGGCTTGAACTCACGAACCACGAGATCATGACCTGAGCTGAAGTCGGCCGCTTAACTGACTGAGCCACCCAGGCGCCCCCCTAGTGTATATTTTTAAATGAGGCATCATTCCTGTATTTTGGCATCTTACAGTTCAGATGGGCTTTCTCAACTTTGGCCCTGTTGATGTTTTACACAGGATAATTTTTTGTTCTGGGTGACTGTCATGTGCTTCGTGGATTGCAGCAACCCTGACCAAACAGACCAAACCCTCCCAGATATCTTCTGGGAGGCAGTATCATTCCCATTGAGAACCAACCCACTGGTCTATAGGGAAGATATACACATAAAGATAAAATTTTAATTTTTGTCATTTTCAGGCAGAGAATATCTTGGTTGAAAGAAGTTGGAGACTGAGAGAATAGAAATTCTTAATTGTTTTCTAAAATAATTCTAGAGAACTTTTTTTGGCAAATTGTTTGAATTTATTTGTCAATAATGAAATTTGGCACATATATGTATGTTTACTACTGTATAATTATTACATAATCTAAGTGTTTTAACATTACTTGTTCTTATAAGAACTGAACAACCTTGAATAGTAATCAGGTGATGTGTATGTGTGTGTGCATGTACACACACACACAGTAATTTTGAGTATTTACGGAATAAAGAAAGGCAGGAAATTGTTACTATTTCTGGTTCTGGCTTAAAATTATCATGGCTGGAGACAATACCAAATGTCTTCTGCCTTTTTATGGCCTCTCCTTTAAAAGTTGTGGTGGTAAATTTATGCACAACTTTGTGTAAGCTGCTCCAAAGCAAGCATTGATTTCCTGATTAACATCACAGTCACACAGATGATTAAGTCCAAGTAACTAGGAGTACTTCGGAGAGCCTGTGGAATTGGAACATCCATTCGGCACTTGCCCTGTTGTCTGAGAGTTCTGATGATGGAACTTCTGGTCAGTTGAGGATTGAAAACTGAAGTGACCTATTGTAGGAAGGACAAATTGCTCATCCATGAAGCAGCTGCAGCAAGTGGGGGTTGGGGCGGGGGGGGGCTCTGAGCCTCTCCCCAGTGCCCACTAGGTGGTGCTGCTGTACAAGGTTTTCATCACATTGCCCTTAAATCACCTCCCTTAGCAAGTGCCTAATTGGAGTCCTGCCCACGTTTGTAGAGGTGTGTGTGTGTGTGTGTGTGTGTGTGTGTGAGAGAGAGAGAGAGAGAGAGAGAGAGAGAGCAAGAGACAGAGACAGAGAAAGACACAGAGAGAGGGATGGCAGCAGGTTAGCGAAAGTGCTACTGGCTGTGCATTCAAAATGCTGAATTCCAGAGGGCAGGGTTTTAGTTCAGTTTTCATTTAGCTATAAGAAAAGAGCAGCTTTCCCTTGGGGCAAGTTAGTGTTTTTCTATATAAGTAATAAGCAATGCTATTAACAGCTAGTAACTGCAAGAGGCTTAAGGAGCAGCTGCTGGCAAACAAAAGTTTAAAATGTCTTCTGAAGTGTGAAAGCTGTATATTTAAAAAATGATCATTACTATTAGTTTTTCTAGAACATGGAATAGTGGAATTTTTGCAGAGGTATTTGAATGTTTTGGTAATACTGTTGTTAGTCTTTTATTTATTCATTGGTTCAACTTGCAGCTTTTGAAATAGCTCTCTGTACAATTTTTTGTATAGGAAGTACCCCCCCCCCCACCCCCCGTAGAGGGTATAAGAAAGGATTTGTTTACTTTAGCAGATTTTCCCTCTTATTTACAATGACCATTTTCATAAAAGAGACAGCAAATGGAAAACAACTTTTCCAGTGCTCATCAGTGGATTATGTTGATCCTAAAATGGTGTGTGCTTATACGAAGAACCTTTATCTCATCCAGCCACCTTGTTTGGTAATGTCACAGGTGTGGCCTCTGCTCATCAGATAATTAAATGGACAATAATGATGATGCTAGAGTTATTTTCAAGACAATGTATTTTATTTTATGTGGTTGATAATTTTAAATACTTTAATAAAAGTCATTATTTTTTAAACTAAACAAGATTTTTGTGCAAAAATTTATTTGGCATATAGTGGTCTTTATCTAGATAGTTTTTTCTTTCCTTTCTTTCTTTAATAACATTTAGTTTTTGTGTAGAGTAATTATCTCAAGGGTTATGAAAGTAATTGCTGCCTTATCTAAAAAAAATGCCACAGGTTGCTCTCTAAAAGCACCAGGTTATCAAGCAGAGCCATCCTTTAATAGGAAAGAAATGGCTGAAAGTGACCTGAATAGGCTATAGCAAAGTTATGTCCAAAGAGAGAACCATTTATTCTCTGTCAGCCTGAGCACTCTTCTGATTATTAATGCACATTCTAGATTACTTCGTATTTTTCTAACCTCATTTTGAATGATTTCCTTTGCCTCTGCATGACTTTTCAACATGGGAAAAATTATTCTTTCGGTAAGCCCTGTCACAAACCCCTTCTTGTGTTTTCCAATACCTTCTCCACTCTCCAGTGAACATCAGAGCAAGGCACCTTGTAGGACAAATAATGAGGAAGATCCTGAGTACATTCCTACTCCCTACTTGAATGGCGTGCTCAAGGACAGCCAGTCTAGGGGTTTGTTTGAAGTCACAGATGACAGGTATGCCTGAAGACAAAAAGAAAACAATTGACCTCAGAATCTACTCAATCATTTCCTTTTCTTAATTCCTTCAGCTTTGTTTTATATATTAATATGATTGCTTGGCCATGGTCATAATTGAATCTCTCAGGAACAAAATTGTGCAAAGATGGAAATACAAGAAAAGGAAATAGAGATAAAACACATATGAAGTTAGAATTCCTTTTTTTTTTTTAATTTTTACAATCGAAAAAAATATATAGGTAAAAATTATCAGGAAGAAGAATTAAGGACAGAAATTTAGAGAGGTAAAACAATATATTCTTTATATAGTGTAATCACACAGAAGACAGCAGTATTGTCTGCTGAAATAATCTTCAGTATCATTACTGTCTTTTGGAAGCAGATCACCAAAAAATCTTTAAATCTGATTATAAAATTTAAGGGAAGAACATTTTAAGAACCTAACAAAAGGAGTAAAACAGCATGAAGTTCTGTATTTGTTACATACTTACCATGAATGTCTGTTGCATACATCGATCACTTGAAGATTAAATTAATTAAAGATCTGTGGAATTGGTATAAATAAAACAGCAAGTAGGATTTGTAGATTCTAAGAAATCTTGGAAATTTGCAGAAGACCTTAAATGCAGCCATTAGTTATTTTTTTTTTTCCTATAGGGAGAAAAGTTCTCAAATAGAAATGTAAGAATATTTATGGGACACATGGGTTGACTCAGTCAGTTAAGTGTCTGACTTCAGCTCAGGTCATGATCTCATGGTTTGTGGGTTCCAGCCCCCGCATCAGGCTCTGTGCTGACAGCTCAGAGCCTGGAGCCTACTTCAAATTCTGTGTCTCCCTCTCTCTCTGCCCCTCCCCTGCTCACGCTCTGTCTGTCTCTCTCAACAATAAATAAACATTAAAAAATTTTAATATTAAATGCATGTATCAAAGCAAATGATGTTTATGTTGATTGCCATCATTGCATAAGAACTTTCGCTGTTCTTTCACCACACATCTGTTCTTACAGAGGCATAGCACAGGGCCTTTGGCTTCTGTGTGTGTGTGTGTGTGTGTGTGTGTGTGTGTGTGTACGTTCCTACGGTTTTTACATTTGAAATACTATTTTTGCAACCAAATAGAGGGAGAAATGAATTTTGGAATAGCTAAAGTTGCCCCCAGGCCTTCAGTGACCTCCGATGTGTATTTGACGAGTGAACTGAGCACAGGCACAAGTGTTCTCTGAGTGAAGAACATTATTTTGAAAAGGAATTTACACTGCAATGATGACTGAGCTACAAGCCTTTCAGTATCTGTCTGAGACCAACTATTCTGCTTAGAAGCCTCTATACACTTTAAAATTTGTACCTGAAGGCAAATAATAGTGAACTTGAAAGCCAGAGATTATAGTTTTGAAAGGTACATCAATTCTGAAAATAGAGTGGTTTCACTGTGGTGTTCCATCTGAAGAGTTGAATCAAGGGAAAAAAAAATACATCCAGGCTTCCTATTTCTTAGAATAAAGCACTTGTTCTCTTGCTAACTGACTTGTGTTATCAGATGTATTGCATACTAAAAATAGAATTACTGAGAGAGTTGAGGTCTGCCTCATGGGCTGGAAGATCACCCTAAGTCCTGTTTAGTTAATGTTACAGCAGTGTTAGAGATCAGCTTTGCTTCCTTTCTAAAGGAATCACGGTTGTATTTGACAGAGCCTCTGTTAATGCATTTTGGAAAATGTAAAGACATATTGATTATCTTTCATCACTTTGAAGGAAAAAAAAACAGCATTATAAAGCAATCAAAAAGTGTCATTGTGTTCCACATTAACTTATGTACTGTTTTATTCACATATTCAGTTGTTTTCAAAGACAAAGAGGAATTCTAAGAGAATAATAAACATTGACCGTGACCAGAGACTTTATTGTTTAAATGCTGTTGAGGAAAAATTTGCTTTTAATAAAGTGAACTCCTGAAGGAAGAATAAGTTATACTACTAATGACATAATTGTGGTGTGATGTATAGGATCCTATGATTTAATAAATTCAGTATGAAATTTACAATATCATTAAGACTATTCTTCAGGATTTCAACAAACACTGTATCCTCAACTTTGTAAGATTTTAAAACAAGTTTAGTGTAAAAAAAGGTACATTAGTAGCTGTATAGTACTTAACTGTCACAATGATTTGCTACAGGGACTAGATCCTATTGCAAGCTGTCAAATTTGTATATTGCTGTAATACCAAACCATAAAATCTTTTGAGTAAAATGGAAAATGTCAGATAGGCATGACTACAAATAATATACTTTCTGAAGGCTGTAGACATCTATAGGAGAAGATGTGTAAATGCATGAAATGTTATCTTGTTACTATGGATTTTTCTTTATCTGCTGAAAGAAAACTCCGAGGCAAAAGGAAATTGATTGGAATCTTTAAATTTTTACTTTTGAACTCATTTTTCCTGGGGACTAATTTTTGCAACATTATTAGATAGATAAGTAGAACTTCAGATGATTCACGATTAAAACATATTGTAAGAGAGTAATCTTATTTTTTAGCTTGCATTTCTGAATTATTCAATTTTTTTGTGATCTTATCTGTGTGAATAATGATTACTGATGGATCTTTTAGTTGAGTTAGTGAGCTGGGGTCGAGGTTCCAGAGATGGGGTCCCCCCCTTCACTCCAGCATTGACTGGGCCAATGCCAACAAACACATGCCAAACCAAGGCAGCTGCTAGGTGGCTCTAAACTATCTATAGGGTTTTCCTTGGCTAACAGTGATTGATAGCAGAGAGGTTATAGTTTTGGAAAGGTATAGTCATTATTTTGAAACAGTGGATTCATTATTATTTGTTTTTCTAATATTTTAGCATAAATTAGGTTGTTTATTCTCTCAGAAGGGTGTTTTTAGAATCTACAAAAATAGGTTGTGAGATGTTTTTGTATAGAGGGTGAATTTTTCCATAACTTGTAATTAATTTAACATATCACTGTGGTATATTTTAGACATGTTCTTTTATTTTTTTTATTTTTTTTTGTATGGAACATATTTATTTATTTATTTTTTCAATATATGAAGTTTATTGTCAGATTGGTTTCCATACAACACCCAGTGCTCATCCCAAAAGGTGCCCTCCTCAATACCCATCACCCACCCTCCCCTTCCTCCCACCCCCCATCAACCCTCAGTTTGTTCTCAGTTTTTAAGAGTCTCTTATGCTTTGGCTTTCTTCAACTCTAACCTCTTTTTTTTTCCTTCCCCTCCCCCATGGGTTTCTGTTAAGTTTCTCAGGATCCACATAAGAGTGAAACCATATGGTATCTGTCTTTCTCTATATGGCTTATTTCACTTAGCATAACACTCTCCAGTTCCATCCATGTTGCTACCAAGGGCCATATTTCATTCTTTCTCATTGCCACGTAGTACTCCATTGTGTATATAAACCACAATTTCTTTATCCATTCATCAGTTGATGGACATTTAGGCTCTTTCCATAATTTGGCTATTGTTGAGAGTGCTGCTATAAACATTGGGGTACAAGCGCCCCTATAGGCCCCTATAATTTAGTGATGTCATTTTCTAACATGAGTTCATAAATACAGGTACCAGCACTGTTTTAGCCAGCCACAGTTTGGACTTCCTGATTGAAATATGAAAATGCCTTTACATTCATCTGTGTTACTGTTTGGATCATGTAATTGTACGTCTCTGTTACATTGAGATTAGGCTGTTTGTATCCAGTGTCCTCCACTTAAGCAAGCTTGCCATGCAGATTGATCTCTCTTAAACTCATCTGTAAACTGGGGTGGTTGTGAGGATGAAGTAAGAAAGTGAAGGGCCTGTAATATAGTCTCTGTGAGCTGCCATTTGGCCAATCAGGAACAGAGCAGATAAATGTTTCTAAGGAGGGAGTAGGTTCCTGGCTCTATTTTGTATGTTTGTTTATTTATCTGTTCAATAATTATTTCTTTAAGGCTTGCTTTGTGGTTAGGTGATAGATTTTATTTCATTTCTACAAATATTACAGAATAATGGAAGTTATTGAACATTAGACAAACAAATATTAGACAAGCAAAGCAGTATGAAAAGATCTTTTGTAGTAGAAATCTGGACTGCAGTGAAGGACCTTACTATATTTGGAGTATCAGGGTTGGCAATCCAGAGGTGGAGAAAAGCTTCCTGGAAGAAGCAATGCGTTAATCTGAGACCTGAAAGATGAGGAGAGCTAGCTGGAAGAGGGGTCAGTATGCTTAGTAGCCTGGAAGTGGGGGGAATTGTAAGGTCTAGTGAAATTTCAGTAGAGCTGGAGCATGGAGTATAAAGAGGGAGATTGGAGTCTTGAGGAGAGAAAGCCTCAGATGATCTGGAACTGTGCGGTCCAACATGATAGCCACTTATGGCTGTTGAACACCTAGAATGTGGTTAGTGTTACTAAAGAATTGAACTTTAAAATTTTTGTTTTTTGGGGGCACCTGGGTGGCTCAGTAGGTTGAGCATTCAACTCTTGATTTTGGTTCAGGTCATGATCCCAGGATCATGGGATTGAGCTCCGCATCAGGCTCCGTGCTTGGTATGGAGCCTACTTGGGATTCTCTCTCACCTTCCCTCCTCCTGCCCTTCTCTCTTTCTCTCTCTCTCAAATAAAATTTTTAAAAAAATTGTATTTATTCTCATTCACATGGACACACCTCCCACTGCATTCCACTGACCCTCCACAAGTTTAGGCCCAACCACAGATATGGAGCACCAGCATGCAGGGGCTGGTAATGTCTAGCCCTAAAATATGCCTCTGTTGTACAGTGCCCAACAACAGTTCTGCCTCTCTAAATGAACCCTGACTAAGATACGTCCTGAGACAGTTAATTTCCACTCCTGCTATGTAACCTGAAGCAGGTGGGCAGTGGGCTAATGTTGGCAGGAACTATATTTTCACACTCCCCTTTTATTTTAAATTTTATTTAATTTTAATAAGCTACACTTAAAAACTGATGCAGCATAAACACATGAAAGACAATTGTAGTTTTGGTAGGTATACATTTCAAACACCCTTGAAAATTTAGTATCATAGTTGAGATGTGCTGTAAGTGCAAATAAGTACACAGCATATTTAAAAGACAGTATGAAAAAAAAGAATGTGAAATGTCTCATTAATTTTCATATTGGCTACATGTCAAAATGATAATATTTTACATTTGTTGACTTAAATAAGATATATTAAAATTAATTTCACCTGATTTATTTTTTATTGTAAAATATACTTAACATAAAATTTTCAATTTAATCATTTTTAGGTGTATATTTCTGTAGCATTAAATGTATTTACATCTCATGCCCCTGTATCTTCAGAACTTTTTCATCTTTCTAAATTAAGCTTACTCATTGAACAAATAATTCTCCATTCTCTCTACCCTCACCCATTTTTTAATGTTGCTCCTGAAATATTAAAAATTGTAGTATGGCTTCTATTGTATTTCTGTGGACATTGCTATTCTAGAAGACTTTGTACTTTATTATAAACACACTGGAGAACCTTTAATTACTGTTAAGAAGTGGAGTAGCATGGTCATATTTGTATTTCAACTATTTTTTTTTAAGTTTATTTATTTATTTTGAGAGAGACAGAGTCAGTGCAAGTGGGGGAGGGGGAGAGAGAAAGAGAGAGAATCCCAAGCAGGCTCTGTGCTGGCAGCACAGAGACCAATGTGGGGCTCCAACTCACAAACCGTGAGATCATGACTTGAGCCAAAACCAAGAGTCAGACGCTTAACTGACTGAGCCACCCAAGAACCCCTGAGCACAGGGCTCCACCACTGGAAGGAACATAAGGTTCGGGGGAAGTACATTTTGCACATACTTAATCTGAGGTCCTTATAGTTCATCTCCTGTTGCTCAGGAGAGAGATGTCCCAGAATCCTCCTTGTTGTGGGTATGTAGCTATTTAACAGCTTGCTCCTAGATTGTTAGGGCTAGAGGCATGTGATGGTCAATGACTATTACTGGTCAGTAATTCAGAGGTGGTGAACAACTGGGCTTTCTCTGGATGTGCGTTTGGTTCATGATAGTAGTGTATCTGCCATTCCAAACTCTTATTTGAAGTGTAATAGTAAACACAGTGTCAGCCCTGTAAGTTGCATTTAAGTTTTTCTTAAAGCAAAGTTGAAAATGAAAACGAAATCTATGGAAGTGAAATAGTTTGGTTCATAAGAAGACAAGCAAGAAAGAATGTCTCATGTTCTCCTGAAAGATAAATGTGTCCTTCAACCAATAAAAACACAGTATACTCTGGTATGTTGTTGCCAAGATGGGTGGCCACAGTATGAAAAAGGATTTGTTGTAAGAGTCACACGGGATTCACAAATCCATGAAAAGGTATTCATTTCAGGATTGTTTTTAGTTGTAATTTTAGCCTAATTTTAGTTCAAAATCATCTTTTTACTAACAGTTTTGGAGATAAAACTGACTTTAGGGTAAAATTTTAAATTGTGAATTTTTTCCATTCAGAATATAAAATACATTCCATCTTTCTTTGGTAACAAAATATTTTCCTTTAAATAAATGGAAAAATAGTGAAATAAATTGACCACTTTTCTTTACAGGAATAGTACTTAAAGTTAATTAACACTTAACCATTTTTCCCCTAGAGTCATCTGTTGCTCCTAATTGATTTAAAATTCATTGATTTTAAAACACTTATTCTCTATAGACAAAGCAAAAAAAATATGGTAAAATCTTTTCACTAAACAGATATTTTTCAGTAAAAAGAATTGTGAGATTCTGGCAAAAGTATAATTTTCATAGACTAATGAGCTATCTGACCAGAGCCAACTGAGCTTCAGGTGTTTTTTTTTTACAGTGATAAATTGACCATGTCAAAATATGCAATCTAGTCTGGTGAAATATTTTACTATGAAAGTTTAATTCTCATTTTTTATTTATGAAAGCAGGGGAGTGTCATACTAGCTGATAATATGCTGGCCATTTGGTATGATTTATTTCAATGAGTGTCACTTGTTGATGTGTTTAGTGATTGTTGACCTATATTTAATTCTAAAACTCTAAGTGGTATGAAATGTAATAAATCAGCTGCTGTAGTTAAAAAAAAAAACCAAAACAAATCATGATCCACAGATCTATTCAGTTGTCTTTTCTTAGTTTTAATGATGTCACAGCTTTATATTTGACAGCTGTTGATTTGGGGACAATGGAAGATTAACAGATTTCTTTACAATTGTGGGAATCTGCTTAGAATAATTTCTACAAAGCATATCTTTAAAATGTAATAAAATCATCTTTTATTACATGATTTTGGAATTCCAGCTTGTCATTTTCAAGGTTTTGAGGAAAATTATGGAATAAAGAGCATTTCTTTCATTCATTTATCAATCTTTTATTCAGTAAATACTTATGGAGCTGATCTTAGCATTTGTTGCTTGATGACAAGGTGCACAAGATGGATAGGGTCACTCCTCTTTTTGGGTTTCCATTCTGGAAGAATTTAGATGTAGAACTTCTAAGGATGTGATTTCTTCTTTGGGTCATTTTGGAAGGCAGAAGGAAGGGCTGGAATAGAATGTTCATCTAAGGCATTTATTTACAGAGAGATTGAAATATGTACATCTGTTTCCTAATGTTTCCTAACAGGTATTTTTCTCACGTAGATAATTTCTTACAAATAGATAAAGTTTTAAAAAATGTACTGGGGAGCCTGGGGAGCTCAGTTGGTGAAGTGTCTGACTCTTAATATTGGCGCAGGTCATGATCTCACCATCTTGAGATCGAGCCCCGTGTTGGGCTCCACACTGAGTGTGGAACTTGCTTGGGATCCTCTCTCTCCCTTTCTCTCTGCCCTTCCCTTGCTCATGCTGTCTCTCAAATAAATAAACTTTAAAAATGTACATCTTTCAGATATGAAATTAGTTTGAGATCATTTTAGAAATAATAAACATCTTTGAAAGCATGATTTTAAGGGGCACCTGGGTGGCTCAATTGGTTAAGTGTCTGACTTTTGATTTTGGCTCAGGTCATGATTCCACAGTCGGTGAGATCAAGCCCCGCACTGACAGCATGGAGCCTGCTTGGGATTCTCTGTCACTCCTTCTCTCTCTGCCCTTCACCTGTGCTCACTCTCCCTCTCCCTGTCCTAAAAATAAATAAACATTCTTAAACAATTTAAAAAACCTGGGGCACTTGGGTGGCTCAGTCGGTTAAGCGGCTGACTTCAGGTCAGGTCATGATCTCACAGTTTGTGAGTTCAAGCCCCACATCGGACTCTGTACTGAAAGCTCGGAGCCTAGAGCCAGCTTCTGATTCTGTGTCTCCCCCTCTGTCTCTTCCCCTTCACCACTCATGCTCTCTCTCTCTCTCTCTCTCTCTCTCAAAAATAAATATTAAAAAAAAATTCTTTTTAATTTAAAAAACCATAATTTTGTTTTATTTTTTTAAGGTTTATTCATTTTTCAGAGACAGAGAGACAGAGTGTGAGTGGGGGAGGGGCAGAGAGGAAGGGAGACAAAGAATCTGAAACAGGCTCCAGGTTCTGAGCTCTCAGCACAGAGCCGGATGCGGGGCGAATTCACGGATGGTGAGATCATGACCTGAGCTGAAGTCGGACGCTTAACCGACTGAGCCACCCAGGCACCCCAAAAAACCATAATTTTAAAATAGTGGTATACTGTTACCATAAAATTTTAAATTAGTCATAGCTTACAACAAAATTAAATATGAATAAAAACATTCATAATGATGAAAAGTTATTTATAATATGTACTGTTTCAAATACCACAATGTCTCAGAGTTGTTGTTTAAACAATTGAAGAGCATTGGGTGTTGTATGGAAACCAATTTGACAATAAATTTCATATTTAAAAAAAATAAATAAAGAATTGAAGAGTTACGTTACTTCACTTATACTGCACAGTAAAAGGCATAAACTCAGTACTGCTGTAGGAATTTGCTTTAAAATTTCTCTAGGAAGAGGCCATTCAGAGGTAACTATCCTTTGGTATTACCCCTTTCTTATGTTTCTCAAAGCAATTTGTAAATATTTTTCAAATAATAATTTTAGTTGGCAGATCAACTTAGAACTAAGAAGGAGATTAATAGCCCAAATGTTTTTAGAAACAACAAAAAATTTTTTAAATACTTCTAATTCTTAAGTCCTGTTTCTCTAAAAATCCTTTTTCATAATGTGAAAATAAAGAAGTCAACAACACGAGAATCACTCCTTTTCCTGGCAGGCCCAGCAGTTAATATATGTGCATTTTCAGGCTTCTCAATTTGACAGGGGCAATCACCATTTAATTTCAAAATTCCATTTATCTTAGTGATAGCCTTAGAACTATTGAGTCTTCTTTTCCTGTCTGTGACAGCATTACTGTGTCTCTGCTCTTTGCCACATGCTGATTTGGGGATCCCTGCCCAACACCTATGGCATATAACACCACTGCCATGTACATTCTGCATAGATAAGGCATGACAGCCTTGTAACCTCAGCTTGCTGTGCATGCAGAGGGGGACAGCCCACCTGCACTGGGGAAAGCAAACAAGCAAGTGTGATGTGTTCATCCTTAATCACATTCTGTTTCTCCCAGAGACGTTTCAAGAAAATGATAGGCCACGCTCAGAGTTCAGGTTATCAGCCTGAGACACACGAGGTGCAGGGCATCTCCATAGCCAATAAGGCTAAACTGTACTATTGAACTTTGACCTGTTTATTTAATGTTAGAATTTTAATATACAGATCATGTACAGCTCTTGGTCCTTTAACTTTTAGTTTAAAAGACTTACTGTTTTAGTTATAAAAGTAATGTGTGTTTCTCTTCAAAGATTAAAAAAAACAACTAAGTGTATAAAATACACAAATAAAGTAATCTCCAGCTCCATGGCACTCCACAGAAGTGATCATGTTTCATATTGATTCTTAGCTTCTTTCTATAGAAAAAACAGCTTGGAAGGATACAGCATTTTACCACCTTGTGTTATAATTGAGTATGTGTCAGTAGCCTATTATATATATGATAGTCAAACACATGTATGTAAACCTGTTTTATAAAAATGTCAATCTTAAAGATAGTTGTGTTGTTCCTTTGGTCTGTGAACCCAGCAGTACTCCTAATATTTCACACGCCTTTGCTTATCTCACCCATTTTGAAATCTTTTAGTCTGCAGGTTTGAATTTTGTTTTTTTAATAGAATTCGATTATCTGAATTGCACTAAAGGTAGTGCTGACTGGTTCTTGTGTGACTTGGAACACATTTTTCTCATACATAAAACATTAAAAATGATTAAGTACCAGTACAGTTCACAAATGTTTAACTTTTTAAAAGAAACTTTTGATTTGTAAATGGTTACAGATTCCTAAGAAGTTGTGAAGTTAGTATGCTCTTCTGTGCTCTTCTCCCAGTGCCCTCCTCTGGTTACCACTTACCTACATATAGTACAGTATCAAAACCAGGAAATTGATATGTATGTAGAGCTCTATGTAGTTTTATCATGTTTATTGCTATAATTTTATTATAAGGAAATGTAGTTTCTTGGAAATGGTTAAAAGGAAGTCAAACAAAAATAGTAGCAATGTATTATGGCTTATAGCATATGTAAAAGTAAAAATAACTCGACACTTGGCATAAAGCCCTGTAAAATTGTGCAAAAATTTGATCTTACACTTCACCAGAGGACTAATATGGATAGCACATAAGTGCATGACAAGTTGCTTAATATCTTTATCCATTAGGTAAAGCAAGTAAAACCACAATGGGATGCCACTACCTATCTGTGAAATAGTTAAAATCAATATAACTGACAATACCAACTGGTGATGGAACTCTGTTACATTGGAAATCTCTTATATTCTGATGGGAATGCAAAATGGTACAGCCATGCTGGGAAACAGTCTGGCATATTAAATTAAACATGCAATTTACCATGTTGCCCAGCAATCTCACTCCTAGGAATTTATCTAAAAGAAATTTTATGTTCACACAAAAACCTGTAAGTGACATTTTTTTGTGGCTTTATTCATCATCACCAAAATCTGGAAACAGCCTGATGGTTTCCAACTGGCTAATGAATTAACAAACCGTGGTGTATCCATAGAATGTAATACCATTCAGTACTAAGAAGAAACAAACTGATACCATCAATGTAGATGAATCTTAAATGCAGCATGCTAGATGAAAGAAGCCTGACTGAAAGACTCCATACTATATAATTCCATTTCTATTACATTGTGGCAAAACAAAACAAAACAAAACAAAACTAAGCTAACCCCCCTCCCCAAAACTATAAGGACAGAGACTGCACAGGGGTGGAGTGTTGACTACAGAAGGACCCAAGGGAATTTTTTTGTGCTGGTGGAACTGCTGTATATGTTAATTGTGGTGGGCGTTGCATGACTGAGTTGTTTTACTGAAATTTATAGAAGTGTACACCTGAAAGGGTAAATTTTACTATAGTTAATTACACAGTAATTTTAAAATTATGTGTAAAACTTTGCAAAGGCCCATGGTGGGTGTTGATACAATGTGACTTTTGCCCAGTGTTCTGAATGTCAAAGTGAAGAAATTCAATGAGGCGCAGTAAATGGTGGGAATAACTATTACTTTTTCAAGGTAGCCAAATGCCTTGTTATCTAATTAGTGCCATGCATGAATGGATGAACGAGATACCCGCTGTCCCTACCTACTATCCAGAGAAGCTATAGCCAAGAATAAAAATTATGTGTAAAACTTTATTTTTAATATTGAGCATGTGGCTCTTGATTTTGGGATTGTAAACTCAAGCCTTATGTTGGGTGTAGAGATTACTTAAAAAAATGAAATCTTAAAAAAAATATTACTAGACTGACTATGGAAATGACTAACAAAACTAATGATAACTCAGTGGCATAAGGAGAAAGAAAATGTGAAGGGAAAGAAAAATAGAGGAAATCAAAGAATGGAGATGACAGCAGAAAAGGAAAGGTTTTGGGAAGCTTAAGAGGCAATAAAGACCATGACTGCTCACATCCCACCCCAAACTCAGTGTTTTCTTTCCTTCTTGACAACATTTGACTTTTGTGGCTGGAATCTTCTGCTCATAAGGCTTTTCACGTAGATCTCCTTCCATTCAGAAAGTTCTGATCTCAGGTAGTTATTTCCATAGTTAAAATCCTACTGCCAAAATGATTCCTAAGAAGGGTGTTAATTTTAGCTTCTACTGCTTCATCAACATAATCATTATCTCATTGAAGAGTAAATGAAATATTTGTTATGTTGGCACATTGACTGGCACTGAGTAAGTTCCAATAATTAAATGTCATGAAGTGATGGTGTTGACTCTTATTTAATAGATGAGAAATCAGAGGTTTAATGTGGTTATATAGGTAATAATTGAAGAGCTGTGCTAAACCTGGCCTCTTGACCCAAATCCCATGCTCTATGCTACTAGGCTATATTCATCATTGAGTTAGGTAGCTCCTTGAACTTTTCAAAGGCTGAAAACAAGCACTGATGTGCAGAAGTTAATTGTGTCCAATATCTTCCATGAAAATGATCATCTCAGTCAGGTATACAAACTTTTTGTTTTATTTTGTTTTGTTCTCTATGTCAGAGGACATTAGCTGTGTCCAGTACCATAAAAAGATGTCTATGTTATTTAAGTCCTTGGGAGAAATAAGTTGCAAGAGAATTGGGGAAGTATTCTTAAATTAAGTTACAAAATATTCTCACATAGTGCCATTAGCCTTGCAGGGCCCGTCAAACTCCAGTTTGCTCTTGCCTGGTGTCAGATCTGTTGGAAAGCTTTGACAAACAGTTGGTATGTCAGAGACAGAAGCCTCAGAGAGGCACATAAAGACACGTAAATCTATCATCTAAATAAACTCTACCAGTGGCAGGTGTCTCCGAATTCTAACTCACAGTGATGGGGGCACATGGGTTTTGTTAACCAGAAACAGCATTTTAACATTGACAGCTTTTAAAAAGACAGTTCTAGATAGGGATTTGCTATCTGAAAAACTGCAAACTAACCTTTCCCTCAAATGAAAATATTGTACTGGAGTTCACTTTAGAGAGAAGAGAAGGATGTCATCATTGGGTTTGATTTCCTAACGTCTGAATCTTTTAAGTATATAAGCAATTTTTATATAAGCTGTTCTTAGAACTTAGCCAGAATGAAAACTTTGGTTATAGAAAGTTATGTACAATTAAAATTTACCACTTCGTTTTTACACTTGTGAAGGGCATATTATTTCCTTTATGTTGAAAAAAAAAATGCAGATGGTTTTGAAGCATTCCAGTTACTGTATTAAATTCAACAAAAACATTTCGCCTGTCTACCCTTTGCAATGTTTATTATTTGTGAATAACTCTAAAAGGCTAGATAGATCCTTGTATTTAGTAGTTTTGCCGAGTCTTTTGTGGCTGCTGTAAAAGGTATTAGCCAGTGACCCTAGCTGACCATTCAGCCT
This sequence comes from Panthera onca, assembly GCF_046562875.1. NCBI lineage: Eukaryota > Metazoa > Chordata > Mammalia > Carnivora > Felidae > Panthera > Panthera onca. The sequence goes on from NC_138351.1 coordinate 33,480,965, forward strand.
TGACATGCAGGCATAACCTTGTTGCTTCTGTACATCAAAATGTGTGTTTTACATGGAAAGGTATGTATTCTACAGGTTTTCATGAATTTGGGGGTTTACAGAGGTCTCTGGACCTCTGACAATATCTTCTACCATATATAGTGAGTGGATGATTTCCATCCTTGAGAATGAAGGTCTCCTTTCTTTGTACTTGTGAGGCAATAAACAGAATCCCCTCTTTCTCAAGCAAAAGAAGGGATATGACACAATTTCCTCCCCAAGTGGACCCCAGTAGAAAATACCTCAGCTGTGATGGTGACATGGTATGCAGTGAGTGGACTGTCAACAAAACAATTCTGTATTCGGATATTTTGCCAGTGCCCCCCAGAACAGATCCCAGAGCTTAGTATCTCTTTGCATGTAGTAAATTAGTTGTGATTCTTTCTGTTTAGCCAGAGTTTTTACATGCTTTTTTTTTTTTTAACTTAACAAGCCTATATAGTCAATCTGATCTTATCAGAAAGGGCAAGCTAGCTGGTGGAGAGAAGAGAGACCCCTTCTCCTGGACATTTTATTTAGTTATTTTGAAAGATTTTTATTTGGAGGATAAATTAGATCTTTGGCACAATGATTTGTCTTGTTCGTATTCTTAAAATGAGTCAATCCTCGCTTATCCCCACTCATGGAAAAGAACACTAGTAGCAGAGCTTGTGGGAAAGAACTGACAGCGTGTGTGTGCCCTGCAGTGAGTGCTTTGCCCAGCCCTACCACGTGCATCACCCTTGTAGTTCTTGACAGTTCTGTATCCTCATTCTTTCTGTTCCCCCTTTGCCAGACCCTGTTGTAGACATGCTGCTGTGATGAAACAATAGTAAAAACAACAGCAAATCCCCCCAGAGCTCTTGCTTTCATGATGTTTTATGGTAGGCATTATTGCCAACTCATTTTTACTAGAAAGAGATAATTTTAAGGAAATTGAGATATATGAAAATACAGTCAAGATATACAATATGGGAAGTGGTTGACCTGGGATTAAATTGATCTGTATTAATGCTAAAGCCTTTGCTATGTACACTACTATTCATTAATGCCTAGCATATTGGGCTTTTGAAACTTATGATACATTGAATTTTTTAAGGTAGATTAGGAATCTGTACACTGAACAACAACAATAATAATGAAGGCTTACCATGAAAATGACAGTTTTAAGTAGGAAGTAGAAGGTTGCATTGGCACACCACCCCTGCCCCTACCCTATCTTATTTAAGATGCTATTTCTCATCCTAGATGGGAATAGCCAGCATAATCTCTAGAATGGGGACACAACAGCCTGAGCTCCTGCTTGAGTCATCCATGGATTTTTCCCAAGATAATATGTCACCTGTCATTCTCCCCTGAAACCTTAGGATTTTGTGCTCAGTTATTTTAAGTTTTGTTTGTTGACCTAATGTGTGGATAAGCTACTTCTTTTGACTAGTGTACTTCTCCTATCCTGGAATCTCTCTTTCCTTTTGTATCCTATTACAGCCTCAAAAATAATAAGTAGAATCAAAATCTTTCCAAGGTATATCAAGTTAATGATTTTGGTACATCCTGGGGTCACTTCCCATGGCATGGAAGCATTTTAATAGGAGTCTCAGAAGTAGAGCTCTTAATCCTGCAGCACATCATGTGCCCAGAGGCTTGTTTCCTGGGGAATACACTTTGTATCGCAGCCTGAATACTGCTTTCCTGCAGCACATCAAAGCAACTGAACATACTTTGGGTTTTGGGGAAACTATCACTCATTCATCAAAGTTCTATCTGGATAATATATGTTTTCATTTTGTTTATTTGATTATAATTGACTCACAATGTTACATTCATTTTGTATATACAATATAGTGAGTCAGCATCTCTACATGTTTTGCTACGCTTACCACAAGTGCGGCTACCATCTGTAACCATACAGTGCTATTACAATATCATTGACTGTATTCACTATGCTGTACCTTTTATCCTGTCACTAATTCATTCCATAACTAGAAGTCATATCTCCCACTCCCCTTCACCCATTTTATTATTTTTTAATTTTTTTTTATCTGCCAAGCTACTTCTTAGTATTTTATTTTTTTCAATAGATGAAGTTTATTGTCAAATTGGTTTCCATACAACACCCAGTGCTCATCCCAAAAGGTGCCCTCCTCAATACCCATCACCCACCCTCCCCTCCCTCCCACCCCCCATCAGCCCTCAGTTTGTTCTCAGTTTTTAACAGTCTCTTATGCTTTGGCTCTCTCCCACTCTAACCTCTTTCTTTTTTTCCTTCTCCTCCCCCATGGGTTTCTGTTAAGTTTCTCAGGATCCACATAAGAGTGAAAACATATGGTATCTGTCTTTCTCTGTATGGCTTATTTCACTTAGCATAACACTCTCCAGTTCCATCCATGTTGCTACAAAGGGCCATATTTCATTCTTTCCCATTGCCATGTAGTATTCCATTGTGTATATAAACCACAATTTCTTTATCCATTCATCAGTTGATGGACATTTAGGCTCTTTCCATAATTTGGCTATCGTTGAGATGCTGCTATAAACATTGGGGTACAAGTGCCCCTGTGCATCAGTACTCCTGTATCCCTTGGGTGAATTTCTAGCAGTGCTATTGCTGGGTCATAGGGTAGGTCTATTTTAAAATTTTTGAGGAACCCCCACACTGTTTTCCAGAGTGGCTGCACCAGTTTGCATTCCCACCAACAGTGCAAGAGGGTTCCCGTTTCCCCACATCCTCTACAGCATCTATAGTCTCTGGATTTGTTCATTTTGGCCACTCTGACTGGCGTGAGGTAATATCTGAGTGTGGTTTTGATTTGTGTTTCCCTGATGAGGAGCGACGTTGAGCATCTTTTCATGTGCCTGTTGGCCATCTGGATATCTTCTTTAGAGAAGTGTTTATTCATGTTTTCTGCCCATTTCTTCACTGGGTTATTTGTTTTTCGGGTGTGGAGTTTGGTGAGCTCTTTATAGATTTTGGATATTAGCCCTTTGTCCAATATGTCATTTGCAAATATCTTTTCCCATTCCGTTGGTTGCCTTTTAGTTTTGTTGGTTGTTTCCTTTGCTGTGCAGAAGCTTTTTATCTTCATAAGGTCCCAGTAATTCACTTTTGCTTTTAATTCCCTTACCTTTGGGGATGTGTCAAGTAAGAAATTGCTACGGCTGAGGTCAGGTCTTTTCCTGCTTTCTCCTCTAGGGTTTTGATGGTTTCCTGTCTCACATTCAGGTCCTTTATCCATTTTGAGTTTATTTTTGTGAATGGTGTGAGAAAGTGGTCTAGTTTCAATCATCTGCATGTTGCTGTCCGGTTCTCCCAGCACCATTTGTTAAAGAGACTGTCTTTTTTCCATTGGATGTTCTTTCCTGCTTTTCAAAGATTAGTTGGCCATACATTTGTGGGTCTAGTTCTGGGGTTTCTATTCTATTCCATTGGTCTATGTGTCTGTTTTTGTGCCAATACCATGCTGTCTTGGTGATTACAGCTTTGTAGTAGAGGCTAAAGTCTGGGATTGTGATACCTCCTGCTTTGGTCTTCTTCTTCAAAATTACTTTTGTTATTCGGGGCCTTTTGTGGTTCCATATGAATTTTAGGATTGCTTGTTCTAGCTTTGAGAAGAATGCTGGTGCAATTTTGATTGGGATTGCATTGAAAGTGTAGATAGCTTTGGGTAGTATTGACATTTTGACAATATTTATTCTTCCAATCCATGAGCACGGAGTGTTTTTCCATTTCTTTATATCTTCTTCAATTTCCTTCATAAGCTTTCTATAGTTTCAGCATACAGATCTTTTACATCTTTGGTTAGATATATCCCTAGGTATTTTATGCTTCTTGGTGCAATTGTGAATGGGATCAGTTTCTTTATTTGTCTTTCTGTTGCTTCATTATTAGTGTATAAGAATGTAACTGATTTCTGTACATTGATTTTGTATCCTGAAACTTTGCTAAATTCATGTATCAGTTCTAGAAGACTTTTGGTGGAGTCTATCGGATTTGCCATGTATAATATCATGTCATCTGCAAAAAGTGAAAGCTTAACTTCATTTTTGCCCATTTTGATGCCTTTGATTTCCTTTTGTTTTCTGATTGCTGATGCTAGAACTTCCAACACTACGTTAAACAACAACGGTGAGAGTGGACATCCCTGTCGTGTTCCTGATCTCAGGGAAAAAGCTGTCAGTTTTTCCCTATGGAGGATGATGTTAGCTGTGGGCTTTTCATAAATGGCTTTTATGATGTTTAAGTATGTTCCTTCTATCCCGACTTTCTCGAGGGTTTTTATTAAAGGATGCTGAATTTTGTCAAATGCCTTTTCTGCATCGATTGACAGGATCATATGGTTCTTATCTTTTCCTTTATTAATGTGATGTATCACGTTGATTGATTTTCGAATGTTGAACCAGCCCTGCATCCCAGGAATGAATCCCACTTGATCATGGTGAATAATTCCTTTTATATGCTGTTTAATTTGATTTGCTAGTATCTTGTTGAGAATTTTTGCATCCATATTCATCAGGGATATTGGCCTGTAGTTCTCTTTTTTTACTGGGTCTCTGTCTGGTTTAGGAATCAAAGTAATACTCGCTTCATAGAATGAGTCTGGAAGTTTTCCTTCCCTTTCTATTTCTTGGAATAGCTTGAGAAGGATAGGTATTATCTCTGCTTTAAACGTCTGGTAGAACTCCCCTGGGAAGCCATCTGGTCCTGGACTCTTATTTGTTGGGAGATTTTTGATAACCGATTCAATTTCTTCGCTGGTTATGGGTCTGTTCAAGCTTTCTATTTTCTCCTGATTGAGTTTTGGAAGTGTGTGGGTGTTTAGGAATTTGTCCATTTCTTCTGGGTTGGCCAGTTTGTTGGCACATAGTTTTTCATAGTATTCCCTGATAATTGTTTGTATCTCTGAGGGATTGGTTGTAATAATTCCATTTTCATTCATGATTTTATCTATTTGGGTCATCTCCCTTTTCTTTTTGAGAAGCCTGGCTAGAGGTTTATCAATTTTGTTTATTTTTTCAAAAAACCAACTCTTGGTTTCATTGATCTGCTCTACAGTTTTTTTCGATTCCATATTGTTTATTTCTGCTCTGATCTTTATTATTTCTCTTCTTCTGGATTTAGGCTGTCTTTGCTGTTCTGCTTCTATTTCCTTTAGGTGTGCTGTTAGATTTTGTATTTGGGATTTTTCTTGTTTCTTGAGATAGGCCTGGATTGCAATGTATTTTCCTCTCAGGACTGCCTTCGCTGCATCCCAAAGCATTTGGATTGTTGTATTTTCATTTTCGTTTGTTTCCATATATTTTTTAATTTCTTCTCTAATTGCCTGGTTGACCCACTCATTCTTTAGTAGGGTGTTCTTTAACCTGCATGCTTTTGGAGGTTTTCCAGACTTTTTCCTGTGGTTTATTTCAAGCTTCATAGCATTGTGGCCTGACAGTATGCATGGTATGATTTCAATTCTTGTATACTTATGAAGGGCTGTTTTGTGACCCAGTATATGATCTAACTTGGAGAATGTTCCATGTGCACTCGAGAAGAAAGTATATTCTGTTGCTTTGGGATGCAGAGTTCTAAACATATCTGTCAAGTCCGTCTGATCCAATGTGTCATTCAGGGCCCTTGTTTCTTTATTGACCGTGTGTCTAGATGATCTATCCATTTCTGTAAGTGGGGTGTTAAAGTCCCCTTGCAATTACCACATTCTTATCAATAAGGTTGCTTATGTTTGTGAGTAATTGTTTTATATATTTGGGGGCTCCTGTATTCGGCGCATAGACATTTATAATTGTTAGCTCTTCCTGATGGATAGACCCTGTGATTATTATATAATGCTGTTCTTCATGTCTTGTTACAGCCTTTAAGTTAAAGTCTAGTTTGCTGATATAAGTATGGCTACTCCAGCTTTCTTTTGACTTCCAGTAGCATGATAGATAGTTCTCCATCCCCTCACTCTCAATCTGAAGGTGTCCTCAGGTCTAAACCAAGTCTCTTGTAGACAGCAAATAGATGGGTCTTGTTTTTTTTATCCATTCTGATACCCTATGTCTTTTGGTTGACGCATTTAGTCCATTGACATTCAGTGTTATTATAGAAAGTTACAGGTTTAGAGTCATTGTGATGTCCATAGGTTTCATGCTTGTAGCGATGTCTCTGGTACTTTGTCTCACAGGATCCCCCTTAGGATCTCTTGTAGGGCTGGTTTAGTGGTTTAGGTTCAGTTTTTGTTTGTTTGGGAAGACCTTTATCTCTCCTTCTATTCTAAATGTCAGACTTGCTGGATAAAAGATTCTCGGCTGCATATTTTTTCTGTTCATCACATGGAAGATTTCCTGCCATTCCTTTCTGGCCTGCCAAGTTTCAGTAGAGAGATTGGTCACGAGTCTTATAGGTCTCCCTTTATATGTTAGAGCACGTTTATCCCTTGCTGCTTTCAGAATTTTCTCTTTATCCTTGTAGTTTGCCAGTTTCACTATGATATGTTGTGCAGAAGATCGATTCAAGTTACGTCTGAAGGGAGTTCTCTGTGCCCCTCGGATTTCTATGCCTTTTTCCTTCCCCAGATCAGGGAAGTTCTCAGCTATGATTTCTCTAAGTACACCTTCAGCACCTTTCCCTCTCTCTTCCTCCTCTGGAATACCAATTATGCGTAGATTATTTCTCTTTAGTGCATCACTTAGTTCCTAATTTTCCTCTCATACTCCTGGATTTTTTTTATCTCTCTTTTTCTCAGCTTCCTCTTTTTCCATAATTTTATCTTCTAGTTCACCTATTCTCTCCTCTGCCTCTTCTATCCAAGCCGTGGTCGTTTCCATTTTATTTTGCAGCTCGTTTATTGCTTTTTTTTTTTTAGCTCCTCCTGACTGTTCCTTAGTCCCTTGATCTCTGTAGCAATAGATTCTCTGCTGTCCTTTTCAAGCCCAGTGATTAATTTTATGACTATTATTCTAAATTCACTTTTTGTTATATTGTTTAAATCGTTTTTGATCAGTTCATTAGCTTTCGTTATTTCCTCGAGGTTTTTCTGAGGGAATTCTTCCATTTTGTCGTTTTGGATGGTCCCTGGAGTGGTGTGGAACTGCAGGGCACTTTCCCTGTGCTGTCTTGAATAACTTGCGTTGGTGGGCGGGGCTGCAGTCATACCTGATGTCTGCCCTCGGCCCACCTCTGGGGCCACAGTCAGACTGGTGTGTACCTTCTCTTCCCCTCTCCTAGGGGTGGGATTCACTGTGGGGTGGCCTGGCCCATCTGGGCTACTTGCACACTGCCAGGCTTGTGGTGCTGCGGATCTGGTGTTTTAGCTGGGGTGGATCGGCAAGGTGCACAGGGGCGGGAGGGGCAGGCTCAGCTCACTTATCCTTCGGTGATGAGCTTCAGGAGGGGCCCTGCAGCACCTGGAGGGAGTCAGACCCGCCCGAGGGATGGATGCTCAGAAGCACAATGTTGGGTGTTTGCGGGGTGCCAGCAAGTTCCCTGGCAGGAACTGGTTCCCTTTGGGATTTTGGCTGGGGGATGGGCGAGGGAGATGGTGCCGGTGAGCGCCTTTGTTCCCCACCACGCTGAGCTCTGTCGTCTGGGTCTCAACAACTCTCCCTCCAGTTGTTCTCCAGCCTTCCCGCTCTCTGAGCAGAGCTGTTAACTTATAACCTTCCAGATATTAAGTCCCGCTTGCTGTCAGAACACACTCTGTCCGGCTCCTCCGCTTTTGCCAGCCAGACTGGGTGTCTCTGCTTGGCCAGCGGGCTGCCCCTCCACCCTGGCTCCCTCCCGCCAGTCCATGTAGTGAGCACCGCCTCTCTGCCCTTCCTACCCTCTTCCTTGGGCCTCTCGTCTGCGCTTGGCTCCAGAGAATCCGTTCTGCTAGTCTTCTGGCGGTTTTCTGGGTTATTTAGGCAGATGTAGGTGGAATCTAAGTGATCAGCAGGACGCGGTGAGCCCAGCGTCCTCCTATGCCGCCGTCTTCTATAGCCCACTCTAGTTCTTTGGTTATTAACCCCTTATATATATCATTTGCAGATATGTTCTCTCATTCCATAGCTTGCCTTTTATTTTTATTGATGGTTTTCTTCACTGTGCAAAAGGTTTTTATTTTGACATAGTCACAATAGTTTTTTGTTTTGTTTTGTTTTTGTTTCCCTTGCCTGAGGAGACATATCTGGAAAAAAGTTGCTGCAGCCAATGTAAAAGAGGTTATTGCCTGTGTTGTCTTCTAGGATTTTTATGGTTTCAAGTCTCACATTTAAGTCTTTCATCCATTTTGAGTTTATTTTTGTGTGTAAACCACATTTTGATGAGAAAAAAGAGTTTAAGAGACATTATATGCGCAGCATTTTCCTAATTGTTGTTGTTGTTTTTAACAAGCAGGGAAAAGATTCTAAATGCCGTATTGTGGTTGCCTCTGGATGGTAGTGTATATTGGGTGATTAAAAACTAATTTTAGACATACTTTGGTGTAATTTGAAGTTTTTCTACAAGAACCCTTGTACTGCTTGTAAAATCAGAGGGAAACAGTAAAGTATAAAATTGGAGAAAATGTTATTTAAACAGTTTGGTCTTTTGTGTGACTTATTGTCTAATGACCCAATAGGAGGGGTATGTGACAAACTATAGTTGAGAGAGTGTCTATGGGTTTCCTCCTTCTTATCCCATCACTTATCATTCCATAACTGGAAGCCATATCTCCCACTCCCCTTCACCCATTTTGCACCCCCCCTCAGCAAAACATCAGTTCGTTCATGACTCTGAGTCATCTTTTTTTCCCCCCCCTTTCAATTATGGACACATTTTTTTTTTCTTAAAAATGTTCACAATTCCATATTCATCTTCTTATTAATGGTTCCTTTCAACATAGAAGTTTCCTTTCTGATATCTTTGGTAGTAATTTTCAGGGAATCCTTGTTTTACTTGTTAGCTAAGACCAAGATCAGTATTTTTAAATGATTTTCATTATCGTCTGTCATTTAAAAAGTATGTAGCTTAATTAAATTGAATATAAATTGCTTTGAGCCTTTTCTAGAGGTCCCATATCCCCCCAAATAACTTGAATTCAAAATGTACTGAAATATCTATCTTTACTTACTATGTTTTAAATATCCTGAAATTAGTCTGTTCTTATTTGTCAGGAGACCCCAGACCACCCCCAAGTTCAGTGATTCACTGGCAGGATTCACAGGACCCTGCACACAGCTGTGCTCACAGCTGTGATTACAGTGCAGGTGCAGAGAGCACAGTTAGCCAAGCAAAAAGGTACTGGGGATAAAGGCTGGAGGAAACCAGGGGCAAGCTTCCAGAGTCCTCTCCCAGCTGAGTCGCATAGCACTCCTTGATTCCCCCTGGAATGAGTTGTGACAACACGTGCAAAATGTTGCCAACCAGACAATCTTGTGAGAGAATCAGTGCCCACAGTTTTTACTGGGTACCCTCTGCCTAGCATGTACCAAAATTCCAGACTCCTGGAAGAGAAGCAAGCACTCACCATATTGTTGGGACTGTACAGTTTCGGCACAGTGAGTCATTCTTAGGGAATTGGCAGAACTCTCCTGAAATTGAGGTTGCCAGCCAACTGCCAGGGGCCAACCTTGTAAGCAGGATTTTCAGTGAATACCAATCTCAGGCCTGCTCTGTTAGCTCCTATCTACACACCATGCAATAAAAGCTAAAAATACCTATTCACACCAAAGGCAAAAATGAGTTTGCTAAAGTAAGGAATGGCCCTACTATGTGCATTAACCTCTGTGAGAGTGACTTTGGACATCTCTTTGGCTAATTTTCCACCTCTGTAAAATGCACTGGTACTTTGTACTTTAGAATTCTGTGATCCTGAATGTGTTCTAATACTTTGTATGTCAGTGATTCAAACTGGGGTCCAGGTGCATAGAGTTATGCAAAGACTGTCTTAGAGATCCAATGCAGTGATAGATCTGAGAGAATTAATTACCAGACCCTCAACTTTTGTATGTACTCTTTTCTCATATTGATCTGTATGAGAATGAATGTTGGAAGGGGCTGCTGGTTCTCTTTTCCCACTACCCATTTTGCTTTATAGAATAATTGCATTACTCTCAGATAGGTAAACAAAGAAATCCTGAATGCAAGTCTTTTTTGTGTGTGTGATTTTTTTAATGTTTATTTATTTTTGAGAGAGACAGAGAGACAGAATGCAAGCAGGGGAGGGGCAGAGACAGAGGGAGACACAGAATCTAAAGTAGGCTCCAGGCTCTGAGCTGTCAGCACAGAACCTGATGCAGAGCTCGAACCCACGAACTGTGAGATCATGACCTGAGCCAAAGTCAGACGCTTAACCGACTGAGCCACCCAGGCGCCCCCTGAATGCAAGTCTTAAGGCAGCAAAACAAAGATAGATTAGGTAATAAGTACTAAAGAGAATAGCACATTGTTTCATGTAGGCCATAAGTTTATTGCAAAAGCTGTGACCTTATCTACTAGCTACCCATTAATATCCACAGTCTTCTCTTCTTTGGTCCACAGCTGGTCCGCGTCATCCAGCCTTCCTTGCAGCTAGAAGCTCAGCCAGAGATAAGGGAGTGGAAATGATGGGTACTACTCCCAAGTCTGGCTTCTAAATCTCCCCACATGCTGTTCTCCTTACTGTCCAGATTGACACCCCAGAACCCAAATGTTGACATGGCGGCACTTTTGTCCCTGAATGACTGGAGGAGTGCTGCTCCAGCCCAGTACTGTTACATGAGCCAGAAATGAATTCCTATTATGTGTAAGTCATTATATACTTGAGGCCTATATTTTATCCTAATACACTTTTGATTAACTCTTCGAAATAGAATTCAGAAATGAGATGCTTGATAAGGGAATATGTATTAATATATGTATTTTGTTTTAAAAATGAATTCAGACTTATTCTGATAGAAACCAAATCAGTTTTGGCAGATTGGTTTGGTAATGAGGATTGCCTTTGTCTGTTGTGTTACACACACACACACACACACACACACACGTATATCAGATACTTCACATAAATTGGGTTTAATCTGTAGTCTCAAAAGTTTGACAAAAATATATTGAAAGCACACATATGATTATAACTTAGAATTCTATACTAGAAAATAATATCCTTTAATATTTTTAATCCTAAAATAAAAAAAAATAAAATTTATAAGGGTTAACTTTAACATATGCAAGGAAAGATGTAGTTTCCAAAAGTCTTTGGGGAAATGTAAGAAAAAACATTTGAAGACGACTACTGTATAAAGAGGACTGTTAGCAAATAGTTTAAATGAGTCTTTGTTGGCCTGATTAATAAATAGGCAGTTAGTTTTTCACTTGTGTAAATGAGTTAAATGTCCAGGGCAAACCTAAAGCAAACGATGGAGACTAATGCTACAGCTTGAACAACTTCTGCTGTTGTAAGTCTTCCAAATTACCCTCTTAAAATATTTGTAGATCTCATCAGGCAGGTGAATGAAAAGGTTGAGTAAGAACCTTCTTACTTCTTCCTGTAAGAAAAGTGTATGCGTAGTGGGATTACTTCACTTAGTGCTGCCAGTAAACCTGAATTTTTATTGTTCTTCTCCTTTCCTGAATCTCTTTTATGTGCCGAAGAGACACGTTGATACGGGATGGACCTCAGGATCTGGGCCAAATGTTTGTAGGGAAGAAATTGAAGAATAACTCAGTGACTAAAGTGCTAAGGGAAGGACTTAGTCTAACAGAATGCAATTTCCTAAATTTATGGTTTGGCAAGCCTGACGCCCGTAGGGTTTTAAATAACTGAAGGGAAACATTCCTACCCATGCCCCACACAATAGGCCAAATTCACTGCAAGCAAGGAGCAACAGAGGGAAACCTGAGCATGTGTTCTCCACACAGGTACGTAAAAGATCAGAGGAGATCATCCGCTTTCATAGGTGTTACTAACCCAGCGACTGATAGTGCCTCCAGGAGTACATCCCTGGCATTCATCCACTTTGAAGATGTTGGCAACCATAAATGCCAGAATCACACCTGACATTTCTGTTGAAAAACATTGAACACACCCATGGGCCCAGAGCCTGTAGGAGTAATGGGGAAATCTAGGAAGTAGAATGGCTGCTTTGCATAAAGAAATATGAAGACAGACCTCTTCATGTTGATGGAAGAAATCCTTTGGGTTTCTGGTGTCTGAAAAATAAGTGTCTAAAGCTCTGGAGATGAGTTCAGAGGGGCAGTCAGTAGAAGGTAGACCAAGGGGCTCATAAGCAATGGCACGTGTTACTTCACAAACTCAAGGGACAGGATGAATATTTTAAATTTCTTGCACTCCTTTAGAGATTGGATGGTGCAGGAACTAAAGAGCTAATTACTGGCCAAAGGACTTTTTAGGAAGGTATTTGGGTAGATTACATTTAGACATGAAGTGCCATTCTCTTGGCTTGGCCTGTCTTCCTGTGAATGGCATCATGGTGGCTCTGAGAATGAAATCACCAAAGAAATATTCCAGAAAGTTCTTTCTCTGGGGATTCTGTTCTTCCTGCAGGACAGAGACTGTAATCTGTTCGTCTTTGCATCACTAGAGCTTCAGGTGGGGCCTGAGCCCATACCCAGAAAAGGCTTAAATGATGAATGAGTGGGGGTGCCTGGGTGGCTCAGTTGGTTAAGTGTCAGTCTTCAGCTCAGGTCATGATCTCACAGTTCATGGGTTTGAGCCCTGCATCGGGCTCTGTGCTGACAACTTGAAGCCTGGAGCCTGCTTCGGATAGTCTGTCTCTGTCTCTGTCTCTCTCTCTTTCTCAAATATAAAATAAATAAATAAATAGAAAATAAATGATGAATGAGTGGACAAGTTACAAGATTTCCCTCCAACCTTGGCTGCTAGAATGGCACAGAGGGACTCAAACCAATACTCCATTAGGAATAGTGTGTGCCCACCTGTGTTTCATATCAGGATTCCTAGCAGGTGAGATTTAGGAGGAGTTAGGAGACCCAGTCAGGCATTGTCACTTATATTGTGATCAAGGTAAGACACGAGGGACAAAGGCATCCCATTTAGAGTGACTCCTCAAATGTTCATTGGATCTTCCAGAGCCTTGTAGTTTGGGTCTTCTCTGAGGTTGATGGTGAAAGGGATAGTCCTTCACATGTAACCATTTGCAGAAGCAGAGCTTTGATTGTGTCCTGCCTGTGAGTCCCAGCATGCTGCCAGAGGGCTGCAGGCAGTCCTTTTCCTGTGAGAGTCTGCTTTGCTTTTGCAGCCAGCTTTGTCTGCTGACTTGACACTTCATCTTGAGACTGCTGGGTTGTCATGCTCCACTCCAGATCTCACACTGCTTCAGAGCCACTTCCTTGAGGGCAGAACGATCTATAGGGAATAAAAAATGAAACGGGCAATTTTGTCAAGCATTTGCAGTAGCAAAACAGAGAGCTGACAATAGGGGCTTATGTCTGTTGTTCAACAGAATGAATGATCAAGTTGTATGCAATAAAAGGAAATTGTCAGATTTAGGAGAAGTGATAAAATATAGCACCAAACATTACAGGCATTTTCCTTATTTAATATTTATGTTCCTTGCCGTTGTTAGGGTTCAGTCTCAAGCAGGAATGAGACCTGCAGTTCCCTATTGTCTATTTTCATGAAGAAGTGAGCACAGTATTTAATTATTTATCAAATAAGTAGAGTTCTGTCAGTTCACCAGTGTGCAAGTATTCAACAGTTCAAGAACATTACCCCCTCCCCCCCACCATTCTGAGTCAGTGTTTTGTGCATATGTTCATATGTGTGTATATATATAAAGCACACACATGCATATAAAAATATATATATTTAGTATGTGTGAATAGATACCTTTGTGTATGTCAGGGGAAAGGAATTGGTGATGTTTACTCCAGCTATGTCTTAACTTTAGCTCAAAGTCATTAGAAATTATAGGTTAACATTTCTGTGCAAGGGGTAGAACACCAGGAGGGGTCTTCTTGTCCTGGTTCTGCTGCTGGCTATGAATCTTAATGCAAGGAACTTAATCACTAGGCATCTAATATTATTTGCTACCTGTAAAATGAGATAATCATATCTAACATCCAAAGACATAACGAATCATGAATTATCACATGTAAAGAGCCCCGGGCAAATAGAAGTTAAGTTCCATATGAGACAAAGTGGTATCATTTAAACAGTAAAATTGTTAGATTATATTCCTTCTTTATCGTCCCTTCTCTCAAAGGAAAGATAGGCGAGGTCTCTCCACTGTACCTCTATGAGAATTTTGGTCCAGGTCATTAAGGGGTTTTTCGGTTGGGATAAGGTTGAATGAGTAAAAGCACTATGTAGAGACAGGACTAAAAAGCCTTAGAGATTTATAGAAAGGATTCAACTGGTAGTCTGTGGTATAGCTGTGGCAAAGAGTTACTCAGATCATCGCCTTTAGGTCCTTGTAATCAAGTGCCTAGAGAAGACAGACTCTAAGTAACCATGAGCATTTTAGTGAAAATAATCTTAATGGAGTTAGTTGGTTGCTTCTAATGCACTGGGGAACTTAAGGAAAGAAAATAATGAGCATGGGAGCTCTTAATTTAATGTCCATGGTAATGACCTGAGTGCTACTAAACTGAAGCTTTAGGAGCCCCTGCATGGTGCCACCATCTGTGACAATGGCTTGGTTCTGATGGGGGATGTGCCCTCAGCCTTGATCCCAGATTAAAGAAGGCCCAGAACAGAGTCATAGCCAGCATTTGACATGAACAAGAAATAAACATTTTGTGTTGTTAGCCACTGAGGTTTTAGAGATTGTTTCTACTAGAGCATGAAAGATAATATAAAGTCTGTTCAATCATATGCTTTTGGAAAATGTTGCCATAGTGCCCAGTGGGCTTGTCCTATAGTAATTGTTCTAAGTGTTGGGGGCTCCTGGGTGCCTCAGTAGGTTAAGCGTCTGACTCTTGGTTTCAACTCAGGTCATGATCTCATGGTTTGTGAGTTCGAGCCCCACATCAGGCTCTGTGCTGGCCATATGGAGCCTGCTTGGGATTTCTGTCTCCCTCTCTCTCTGCCTTTCCCCAACTTGTGCTGTCTCTGTCTCTTTCAAAATAAATAAATAAACTTAAATAATGATAATAATTGTTCCAAGCATTGATTATGTCCTAATGCAGGTCTCTTTGATCATTCATAAAGCTGCTACCATAAACGAGACCCAGTGCACATTGCATGTATTATTTATTTATTTATTTATTTATTTATTTATTTATTTATTTATGACTAGGTTTATTTTGCAAACTAATTATTCTTTTTTTATGAATATAATTTATTGTCAAGTTGGCTTACATACCACACCCAGTGCTCATCCCAACAAGTGCCCTCCTTAATGCCCATCACCCATTTTCCCCTCTCCCCCACCCTGCCATCTACCCTCAGTTTGTTCTCTGTATTTAAGAGTCTCTTGTGGTTTGCCCCCCTCCCTCTATGTAACTATTTTTTTTCCCCATTCCTTTCCTTCATGGCATTCTGTTAAGTTTCTCAAGATCCACATATTAGTGAAAACATGATAATCTGTCCTTCTCTGACTTATTTCACTCAGCATAATACCTTATAGTTCCATCCATGTTGCTGCAAATGGCATGATTTCATTCTTTCTCATTGCTAAGTAGTATTCCATTGTATATATAAACCACATCTTCTTTATCCACTCATCAATTGATGGACATTTAGGCTCTCTCCATAATTTGGCTATTGTAGAAAGTGCTGCTATAAACATTGGGGTACACATGCCGTTTTGCATCAGCATTCCTGTATCCTTTGGATAAATTCCTAGTAGTACTATTGCTGGGTCATAGGGTAGTTCTATTTTTAATTTTTTGAGGAACATTCACACTGCACTGTTTTCCAAAGTGGCCGCACCAGTTTGCATTCCCACCAACAGTGCAAGAGGGTTCCTGTTTCTCCACATCCTCACCAGCATCTATAGTCTCCTAATTTGTTCATTTTAGCCACTCTGACTGGCATGAGGTGGTATCACAGTGTGGCCTTCATTTGTATTTCCCAGATGATGAGTGACATTGAGCGTCGTTTCATGTGTCTGTTGGCCATCTGGATGTCTTCTTTGGAAAAGTGTCCATTCGTGTCTTCCGCCCATTTCTTTACTAGATTATTTGTTTTTCAGGTGTGGAGTTTGGAGGTGGAGGTGTGTTCAGGTTTGGAGTTCTTTATAGATTTTGGATACTAGCCCTTTATCCTGTATGTCATTTGCAAATATCTTTTCCCATTCCGTTGGTTGCCTTTTAGTTTTGTTGATTGTTTCCTTTGCAGTGCAGAAGTGTTTTTTTGCTTTTTTTTTTTAATCTTGATGAGGTCCCAATAGTTCATTTTTCCTTGTAATTCCCTTGCCTTTGGAGATGTGTCGAGTAAGAAATTGCTGTGGCTGAGGTCAAAGAGGTTGCTACCTGCTTTCTCATGTAGGGTTTTGATGGTTTCCTGTCTCCCATTCAGGTCTTCCATACATTTTGAGTTTATTTTTGTGTAGGGTGTAAGAAAATGGTCTAGTTTCATTCTTCTGCATGTTGCTGTCCAGTTCTCCTGGACACCATTTGCTAAAGAGACTTGTCTTTTTTTCCATTGGATGCTCTCTCCTCCTTTGTCAAAGATTAGTTGGCCATACATTTATGGGTCCAATTCTGGGTTCTCTATTCCATTGGTCTATGTGTCTGTTTTTGTGCCAATACCATATTGTCTTGATGATTACAGCTTTGTAGTAGAGGCTAACGTCTGGGATTGTGATGCCTCCCACTTTGGTTTTCTTCTTCAATATTACTTTGCCTATTCAGGGTCTTTTGTGGTTCCATATAAATTTTAGGGTTGTTTGTTCTAGGTTTGGGAAGAATGCTGGTGCAATTTTGATTGGGATTGCATTGACTGTGTAGATTGCTTTGGGTAATATTGACCTTTTAACAATACTTATTCTTCCAGTTCATGAGCATGGAATGTTTTTCCATTTATTTGTGTCTTCTTAAATTTCCTTCATAAACTTTCTATAGTTTTCAGCATATAGATCTTTTACATCTTTGGTTAGGTTTATTCCTAGGTATTTTATGGTTCTTGGTGCAATTGTAAATGGGATCAGTTTCTTTATATCTCTTTCTGTTGCTTCATTATTGGTGTATAAAAATGCAACCAATTTCTGTGCATTGATTTTGTACCCTGTGACTTTGCTGAATTCATGTATCAGTTCTAGCAGTCTTTTGGTAGAGTCTTTTGGGTTTTCCATGTAGAGTATCACACTGTATGTATTTTAAATAACTCTTCCACTTACAAGCTGTGTGATCTTGGTGAAGTTTCTGAACTGCTCTGTACCTCAGTTTCTTCTTCTGTAAAGTGGAAATATTTGTGTTACCTATTTCATGGAGTTTAGAGGATTAAGTGAATAGTTTGTATAACATCCTGAAAGCAATGTCTGACATGTAGTAAATATTTATTAAATTTGTCTGTAAATATGTTCCAGGTCCTGAGAAGTTACTTATAAGGGGTTACACATAAAGGCTTATAAACATGAACAAGGACATATTAGTTCCAGTGTTCTTGAGTTCTTAGAGCTCATAGGTCTAAGTAGAGAGATATGTTAAAAAATGATTATGAAGACGTGTGATGCTGCAAGAATATCTATCAGGCAGACTAAGTTAATTTGTGGGGTCAAGAATGGATTCTCTTGAAGGAATGACATTTCAGAGCTTAAAGGTGGGTAGGTATAGCCAAGATGAAGGTAGTGATGGCAGGGGAAGAGGGGAGGGAGTTATGTAGGTAAAGGGAGTGGTACATTCAAGGACCCTGAAGGGGGTAGCAGCTAGGCACATCAGGGAACTGAAAGAAGCCAGTGGGATGGGAGCCAAGTAGAATGATGCAGGAACCCTGGAGCAGTGTGGCAGAGGAGAGCAGCATGGCCTACACGGGCATCCTGGCCGTGGTTGTGTGACCATGGGCAAATGCTCATCCTCTTCAGGCCTTAGTTTCTTCATTTCTAAGGTAAATTATCCTTTCAGTTCCAAAATTAATATTCTAGGATCTGTCTTCCCTTTTCCTTTCCTAGTTTCAAAGAGCCAATAAGTTGTTTCCAACAAACTCTAATTGTTTAGAGAGAACTAAGGAACAAATGAAAGGAAGGGAGAAATAGATTCTTTCTAGTCTGATGCTTAACCTGACTTTTATGCTGTAAGATATGGAGTCATGATGGCTGACCCTTGGGCAGCTCTGGGTCCTTGGATGACATTTAATCTTGCTTGAGGATGGCATCATGTTGAAAGCTCCTGCTAGATGCAGAAAGGCAGGCGTTAGGGTGATGGTCCCACGCCCCTCCTCTGCTCACAGGAGTGTGGACTTTTAAAAACTTTTTTCCTGTTGTTGTGTTTTTCTTCTCAGACTATATGGTGAGATAATTTTAGCATTTATAGAAAACGTTGCTCCCCACTGAGTTTCTACGTTAACCCCTCCTGAGGTGAATGGAGCATGCAGCGGAAGAATTTCGTGTTTTCCTTTTTCTTTCTTTTATTATTTTTCATTAAAAATATTCATCTCTAGTATATTTGAATACCACATCAAGCAGGAAAGTTTTAAAAATTGGTAGATATTTCTATATTTTGAAACTCCACCAGCCCTAATTGTGGATTTCAGAGTTAGGCCACACAGGATTTTGGTCTTGGGTCCTCTTATGTACAGTGATTCGTGCAACAGCAGTATCAGAACAGAATTACTCTGCTGAGTAAATATGCCTTCTGCCACAGAGGGAAATAATTATCCACATTTTGTGCTGTGTTTCCCAATGGATTCTTTATAGAAGAGTGAGGCTGGGGGAGATCGTGGAGCCAGGAGAGTCCACTTTGGGATAGGCTCCTCTAAGAGGGATATTCACACCCTTCCTTCAGTTCTAGTGCCCCCGCCCCATCTGCCACACTGTCCTTGGGAAGTAAGCACTGTACTGGACACCACCCTGTTTAGTCCTTTCTTCTGTCTGAGCTGCTATCAGTGTGCTCTCTGCCTTGGGTAACTGTAGGTGCCACCAGAAGACCCCTGCAATCATGGGCTGCAGGATCATCTTGCAAGAACCTTCAAACTGGTATACACCCCCTGAGTACCTTCATAAGGACAGGCCCATGGGTAATTCATACTTTTCCCTAAAGTTTGTCTGCCCGAGAGCAGGCCTGAAGTCTATAGGGTCTTCTGGCCTCCTGCCCTTCAGTCAGTCTCCCATTTGACTCTCCCTCATTTCTAATCTTATGGTGGGACACGGTTCCTGCCCCAAGTTGAAAGACCTCTGGCATGCTAAACAGAGGTAGGGTGCAAAATACTGGTCTTAATAAAGTTGCAAACTGAAAGTAATGACAGGGTAACATGTATTTATTTGCCACTCACATGGCTCCTTTACTTTTGACAAAACTGAAGGAGCTCCCAAAGGATATCAGCCATTAGATAGTGCTGGATGGGGGCTGGTATGCATTTGGGCATCTGACTTGGAAGGAGTTCAAAAGAATTGAGAGATATTGCTGCAACAGAACTCTTATATTTCTACCCACTTACTGATGTGAGTGCTTTTTTTTTTTAAAAGAAAAATACAATTTAAGTGACACTTGAAACTTGTCTCACTCCATCAGTGTGCAAAATAAACCCATATTTATATAAGCTAATTTAAAAGAATCTTCATTTGTTTATCTGGTTAATAGATACATTTCTCCCGGGGCTCCTGGGTGACTCAGTCATTTAAGCATCCTACTTTAGCTCAGGTCGTGATCTCACAGTTTGTGAGTTCGAGCCCTGCGTCGGGCTCTGTGCTGACAGCCTGCTTCCAGTTCTGTGTCTCCCTGCCTCTCTGCCCCTCTACTGTTCACGCTCTGTCTCTCTCTGTCTCAAAAATAAATAAACGTTTAAAAAAATTAAAAAAAAATTTAGAGCCTTGTCATAGGAAAATTAAAAACTGAAACTTCAATTAATATGCATGTTTTTGTTATGCAGAGGATTATGATAGTGGTCAATAAAAGGGCTTTGAGCATAAAAGTATCTTCAGATAAAATTCTGTGGAGGAAGTAGAATATAGATAATATAAGTTTAAAAAGAAGAAGGAATGCTATAACATCTGTGAAAGAAGCGCCTGTTCTTTCATGATTTTTTTTTTTTTTAATTTTTTTTTTTTAACGTTTATTTATTTTTGAGACAGAGAGAGACAGAGCATGAACGGGGGAGGGGCAGAGAGAGAGGGAGACACAGAATCGGAAGCAGGCTCCAGGCTCTGAGCCATCAGCCCAGAGCCCGACGCGGGGCTCGAACTCACGGACCGCGAGATCGTGACCTGGCTGAAGTCGGCCGCTTAACTGACTGCGCCACCCAGGCGCCCCTCTTTCATGATTTTTAAATGGATGGGAGGGGTAGAGATGTGTTTTTTTTTTCTAAACATCAATATTTAATACAGAAGAATTATAACTTTAAAAAAAATTAATGTTTATTTATTAAAAATTTTTTAAAATCTTTTATTTATTTTTGAGAGACAGAGAGAGACAGACCATGAATCGGGGAGGGGTAGAGAGAGTGGGAGGCACAGAATCTGAAGCAGGCTCCAGGCTCCGAGCTGTCAGCACAGAGCCTGACATGGGGCTCGAACTCATGAAACATGAGATCATGACCTGAGATGAAGTCGAACCCTTAACTGACTGAGCCACCCAAGTGCCCACACTGCTTATTTATTTTTGAGAGAGACAGAGACAGAGTGTGAGTGGGTTAGGGGCAGAGAGAGAGGGAGACAGAATCCGAAGCAGGCTCCAGGCTCTGAGATGCCAGCACAGAGCCTGACATGGGGCTTGAACTCACGAACTGAGAGATCATTACCTGAGGCAGAGTCAGATGCTTAACCAACTGAGCCACCCAGGTGCCCCAGAGGAATTATAACTTTTATAATTACTTAAAGTTATGAGAAATTTTATATGTCTACTTAAAACTGTGCGAAGGAGCATATAGATTTTCAAAATTCTATCTGTTTTTGGTTTGTGAAGGAGGCTGGTTTGGGATGCTACGGTGGTTTCCAGCTCTGGCTTGGGAGTGTATGAACAATACAGATATCTGAGCCCCTGTTCAGACTATGAATCAGAAATTCTAATTGGGGGCTGGGGTGGGACCTTATGTTTCACACAAGTCCCTGATTCTCAGTGGATCTCAGTACTAGTGTTTGGCTCTCTCGTGTACACTTGCTTGCTTTCCTCCTGGGAGGGACTCCTGAAGCAGGAGGTGACAGACCACTGCACAGGTGGTGCGGTGCCAGACACTCAGGTGGGAAGAAACCAAAAGCCAGAAGTTCCTGGGGTGTCCACCATGGAATGGGGAGCTGCAACAAAGGCCATTTTGTCCATTCACTTTAGGGGAGGTTCATTATCCATAAATGATCGCTGCATAGCTCATCCTAAGTGGCATTTTTGAGCTCCTCTTTGAGAACTTTCAGTTCCTTATTGCAATGTTTTAGCCTTATTAGGATTAATATTGACCCAAGATCTACCCAGGATCAGTCAAAAACCATTGATTTAGAAACTTTTTGAGTTTCAAAATCTGAGTCCATTGAATAATGAAAAGTAGTCAGTGATTCCTAGCCATCCTCCTAGATCTTTTGATCATAAAAAATTCCCTCAAGATATGAAATGTGGCTATTATTAGGCAGTATGAAATAGTCTGAAGGGTTTGACTTAATGGACTAAATTTGCTACACATTGCCATGGGTGCATTGTCTTTCTCTATTTTTTCTTTTATGTGAGAAATTTGTTGCCGTTTCCTGTGTCTCGACAAGATAAATGAACTAATTTAAAATATTTTCCACGCCTCATCTGTCCACTCCACAAGCTGTCGATGGGCTCGGATTGGGTGCCTGCATGCCAGCCATCCTCAGCCGGGAGTATTGTTACTATGAAGAAAGAATGTCGTTTCCATAGCAGCTTGGACCTCCTTTGCAAGTGTGCTTACACATTCTTGCAGGATTGGGTGAGAAAGTCGATATTTGGTCGAGCTTTCTAAAGCACATTTGCTTGACTTAAATGAAGTTATTACATTTCTTTTTTTTTTTTGTTTTTAATTGAAGAGGTGGGAGAAAATTTTCAAGAACCAATGAAGGGGAAAAGTTGAATGAGTTAAAAACCAAAACAGAAAGGAAGAAGAAAAATATTGGAGTTATTAAAATCTAGAATTATAAAAACTACAATTGGAAAAAGTTACTATTTGTCTTCAAAATAACGTTTCTAATTTACATATATTACGGGTTGGGTAATTTAAAAAATATCATGGAATTTCCGCATGTATATTATTTTTTACAGTCACTCGAATTCACCATAGATTCCTTCATTGCACATTTCAAGGAAAGATTATGTTCAGAACATTGCAGTGGCACACAGCTGTCAGGCATTCTCATCCTCTTTTGCATCAGCATTGAGTTCTTCACTGTATTTACTTACTGGTAGGCAGAGCAAAGAAGTGATAAGTTGGAGACCATTTTTACTGTTTCTGAGATAGTACAGACAGATTCCTTTTGGATTTTCTGAACTTTTTTTCCACTTAATAATACATTTTAATGGGTCTTTGGGGGAAGTCATAACTTTACTACACTGCTTATCACACCGG
Source organism: Panthera onca (assembly GCF_046562875.1). Taxonomy (NCBI): domain Eukaryota; kingdom Metazoa; phylum Chordata; class Mammalia; order Carnivora; family Felidae; genus Panthera; species Panthera onca. The sequence goes on from NC_138351.1 coordinate 33,503,551, forward strand.
CTGCTCACATGACAATACTCTTGTGAGGTATAATATTAAAATCATCTCTGGCTAAAAGTAGATTTTGGCTTTTAGCCTAACACTGAGCAAATAACCTTTCCAGTCTAAGTTAAATGTTCCCATAAGCTCCTTAAAACCAAATTTTCCTTGTTAAAAAAAAAGTTACTGAATATAATTCCCAAAGGGTAGGGTATGGAAGCTATTTAAATTAGACTTAAAAAAAATCCTTCCTGTATTTTGCTGGCTTGGCCTTTCTTTTGCTAATATTTGGTTGGTACTTCTTTGCTAGGTTTGATGTGAGAGGTCAGAATTCTCCCCAGGAAGGTTGATGGTCCATCAGATGGGTTCACTTCCTTAGTTTGAACCGTGGCTTAAAGCAGGATGCTGAAGTCTGCCACCGAGTGATGGTGCCTTCCCTGGGAGTCGTTGCAGAATCTGTCTCAAGCCTCATCTTGTACTTGACTGTGACCCTGTTACTGCCCAGAGCTCTAAACCTCCAGCTCCCTCATAACAGAAGGCCAGGCTTTCTGTGGTTTCCCCAGTAGGTCAGCTTTAAGGTAGATGAAAATTTGATAAATGCACTTATAACCTCTTTGGAGCTTTCTGTGGGAACTTTGACAAGTACATTCTTTCTCCTAAATATTTTAACACACAGCCTTTAAAATGACATTTACCTCTTCTAGGACCATTTCTGACAGTGGCATGTGGTAGTTTTATTTTTATTTTATTTGAAAACATCATTTGGGGTTTTATAGAAAAAGAATAAAATATTTATCTCCACAGCTTGTTATCAGCAGGGAGGATAGGCATTCTTGGATGGATGGAAGGTTTATTGGTGGAAAGAGTTAAGAAGCTATTTTGTGATAAAGGATTTCTTTGCATTTTTTCCTGTAGTCAAGTAAATTGCTTGTGGGTTCTTGCTAAAAAAAAAAAAATAATAATCCCTCTGGTGCTGCTTTTAATTTGATCAGGCTTAAAATGTTTTCAGAAGGGTTAAGCTTCCTTTGCATTAGTGTCTGGTGTGATCAAATAAAGGGATGGCTTTGGAATGGACTAGATTTTTTTTATGATGCTGTTTAACGTTTTTACAGAAGGTGCAGTGTAGTGGGCCATTCAAAACAACAGCACCATTTTTACATGACTTTGGGGTGTGTGGTGTATCCCCTTTCCACCGATAGATTTGACTCATGTAAGAATTTGTTTCCTGTGATGTATATCTAATGTAACTCCAATGTCATTTAGAGGTAGTAGGCATAGCAACCCACTGACATGATTTCTCATGTATGGCTACTGATAACTAAACTTTACCTGCAAGGGGAAGAATTAATTGTATATCCTGTTCTTCTTCATTAGGTAAAAATTAGCAAGATAATATATAATCCCGTTAGGGCATAGAACCATTTTATGAACAGGTGAGCCAAGTTGTGAAAAGACCATCGAAAAGCCTAAAACTTGGTGGAAAAACCAAAAGCCTCCACTGCTTGGGGGCTCTGTTTTTAATCTGATTCTCTGCTGAGTTCATGAATATTTCAAGTGGACCTGAACAGGTGACTCTTTGTTCCCTGGGAAGAAGATGGTTTTCAGTGGAAACTTATAGTCTGTCATTTTCATGGGAATGGCTTTAACCTAATACAGAGTGGAGGTCTGAATCCACCTGAGAGAAATAGGAAAATACTGTGTGACATTTTGCCAAACTTTTCACAAGTCTAGTAGTAGAATAGACTATTTTCCACCCTAATAATGTAGATGTTGTTTTGTTTTGTTTAACTGAGAAACTTGAAATCGTTGATAGAGTTTTTCCCTTCTAGAAGAAAGTAGAAATAGATGCTGTCTGTACTATAACACAAGTCTGTGAGCCCAAATATCTAGCTTCTTATATTTTGATAAGTGATAGATGCACATAGGTAGATACATGCTTTTAGTGACCCTGCTTTAAAAATTAGTTTACTAAACGTGGCTATAGCAGAAAAAAATGTAAATACTTCAGTGTTCTGGATGCAGACCCTGAATCTGGTAAGGAAATTTCTCCCCACTCCTCCTGGTTCATAAAAATAAATCTGAAAAACGTACACTGGTGATAAAGAGTTAAACTGTAGTCATCACACTTGCCATCAAAATGGGAAGATAGGATTGAAGAATGAACATACCGGCTCACAGCTGGGAAGATTTTGGCAGGAAAAAATCACATGACATTGAGTGAGGCCAGGTCCATCAAGGAGACTTGCTACAGATTAGTTTGAGAAGAGTTGTTGATGCTTGTCTTACCATTGGGCTCTGCACAGGTTCGGCAAATGCTGCTACACTCTTTGTGAAGATTTGTTTAAAAATCACACATTTTTGTCCCTTGGTGGTACACTCCCCTGATAAACAGTGCAACTTGATTTTCTGCCCCATTTGTGTTGTATACCCAAGCACTGGTGCCTTTTGCTTTGGCACCCTGAAGAGAACTGATGTATTATCACATTCTATTTCTTTTTCCCCCCTCATCTTTTAAAGAAAATAGTAACAATGGCCGTGTTTGTAACCTTTTATGTTTAGAGGGCACTTCTGTACCCATTAATTCCTACAGTGATTCTGCCAAGTATAGCTGGAGAAACTGAGGCACAGGCACAGGGGTGCTTGCCCAGGAGTGCTCCTCCTTAGTGGAAAAGCTGGAACTCATACTCTAGGCTCTACCAGTGCCTCTAGTCTGGCAGGTAGGGGTAAGTGGTGTGAATTAGTCTGAAAATTGCTGAAATACCAGTAAGCATTATGAGCCCCAACCCTTACTTTATTACAAAAAAAATCTCGAGGCCTTGAACTCTTCTATTCCCTCAGTTGCATTAATCTTACCAGGGCCAGTGAAGAGGATTCCAAACAAAAAGGTTTTTTCTTTTTAATTTACCATTTAAAAGTACTACTTTGGCCTTGAAGTTGTAGGACTAAAACATATGTGTACATACACTTAGACCAAAGCCGTTTATACTTTACTACCTTGAAGCTTGATGGACTCTTGTTGAATGGAGAGAGCGAAGGGACTCTCTTTCTACACAAGCATACACATGACAGAAATAGAAGTGTGTGCATTCCAGGATAAACTGGATTGTCTTCATCTTTTAAAAAAGTAATGTGAATGATAGAAGACCACACTTCAGTTTTATGATTGCCAACGAGCCATAGTATAAGCAGTAAATGTCTCTTAAAGTATGAACACGTTCTTTCACACATCTGCTTGGGTAATTCACTGTTCTGTTTGGAAGGATCTCACAGAAATGGAATTTTTAAATATTGAGAAATCCATTAAGAAATAGAGGGAGAATGAAAAGCTTATTATAAGAGCCATGCCAAGGATAATTAAGATGTGGCCTAGCATCCAAAAAATACTTACTTTTAATTGAAATGAACTTTTAAAAGAAGTTAATGTTCCCACCCTTTGGCTGAAGAGTTCATTGCTGGGTTGGTCTAACATCAGTTTGAAGTTGATCAGCCAATTTTTCACAAAAGAAAAATGTTGTATACAATGTAGATAAGGCATTATCATTTTCATGAAGAAAATCAGCAATTTTGGAATTGACTTACTCCTCTGTTGCAGCTGTACACCTTTTTGTGACCTGTTCATGGCTAGTTGCAAAGACAGGGAAACAGAGGGTAGTACATGGTGCCTTTGGTTCACTGTGGGAGTAAGTTGGCTACTTCTGATCCTGAAATGATAGGAGAGGAAAAAATAGGTCTAAAGATATCATGGTTTATGCCCTATCCTTTTTTTTTTTTATATTATTGTAAAAACAATAAAGCAACAACCTTAGAGGAGAAAAAGAAAACCCAGAATTCCACTAACCTAAACATGATGTTCTTCATTGAAGTCTCTGTTCATTTGTGTGCATGGTTGTAATCACGGTGTCCGTAGTGACTGTGGACATTTTTAATAGTTCTGTGTCAGGAGTTCTTAACTCTTCTGTTCCATGGACTCCTTTGGCAGTATTTTTAGTAAAGCCTATGGATCTCTTTTCAGAAAAATGTTTTTAAGTTTTTAAAATAAAATATACAGGATTACATAGGAGACAATTATATTTAAATGCACTTATTAAAATAGTTTTAAAATTAGCTTGTGATATGGTAACACATGCTTTACTACCAAAGCATTAAATAACAAGATGTGACAAAGCCATCGTTACCTAATTTCTGAGTAATTGTGAGTATAAATATTTTGAAATTGTGGATCTGAAGGTGGAGGGGAGGGCAGGACAGGTGGGGAATTTCATGCCTGATGATCTCTATTACCTGGGTGAAGGAAGAGGCTCAGGGTTTCTAGAATGTGAGGAGTTGGGCTAGTGTTGGAGAGTGTTAAGGTTTTGGAACAGATGGGGCAGCATTGCTTAGTTCTTATTGTGTCTTAGGTACTGTACAAAACTTTTTATGTATGTCATTTCTTTTAACACTGAGAACACTCTCATGAGGGATAGTTGTTACTGTCATCTTTACTTGACCGATGTGGTAACTAAGCTTGGAGAAATTACCCACGAATAGATCATTCACTGTTCTTCAAAGGAAGTCTACCTAAATAATCCAGAAGTAATATCCCTGATTGGTAATGCAAATTCAGGGCCTCATTGGGGACAGCATTAGGATTCAGTCCTAAACCTTTGACGAGAGCCTGTTTTACTGCCTTTTGTCCACTTCTGAAACTGAGAAAGATAATTTGTCTTATCTAGAAGATAAATCCTCAAGCTCACTGGTGATTTTTCTCCTGAAGCTACTGTTGTAGAAACCTGAACAGGAAAGGCAGTAGGACGGAGGCCGCAGAAGATAGGATAGGCTCTGGATTGTTCACACCTTCAGTCAGCTCTTTGCAGGACCACAGTCGTCTCTACTGGAGAGGTTCTTCCTCTGAAAAGTCACATGGGACATATCTGCACCGCATTAACTTTATAGCTTTTCATCGCTGCTTCCTCAGGGTTGTTTGGGCATACGTTGCCAGGGCATTATAATGTAAGCGTAAATTTTCTCGATGTGGTCTAAGGCTGGCATAATCGAAGGACAAGAGGCAAAGGGTTTGGGGCAGGCCACAGACCAAGTACTTCATAAGTGACAGTCTCTAATAAGGGTCAGATGTATGCAGGGGTCTTGGGACAGCTCTGGTGCTCAAAGCAGGAAGCATGTCCCAGGACAGCAGCTTGTAGAGCCTTCAGCGAAAACTGATGAGGCTTCTGGATGTTTCCTTTTCCCAACCACCTGAATAAGAACCATTCACTGAGATAAACATATGCAGTAGGAGTGTATATAATTGTTCATTTAAACTGCTAAAAAACGCGTGTGGGAAGTTGGATATGAGAGAGGTGCTTAGAACCTGACTCACACAACCTAGTTCCCTCATTGCAGACTGACGAATGGGAAATGTTTTTACTCTTCCAACCCAGATTTCACCAATGAATGCAATAAATTTACAGAAAACAGAGATTTAAGAAACTTCAATAAATCTACAGAAAACAGAGATTTAAGAAACTATACGCGCCTCTCTAAAAAAAAAAAAAAAAACATTGAACAAAACAATACTGCAGTCTTTCATGGGATTGGATGTTTGCACTGTCTCAAAACAAATACTGCTACGGTCTCTGTCTTTGATTTATTTATTTTTTGGTCAAATATCTTTAGAACGTCAGGCTCAAGGCCAGAAATAAATAGAAAATGTTTTATGGTCCTTGATTTGATAATGCCAATAGCAAATCATATCTGATATTCATAATAAATAAAGTTTCTTTGGCCAGGGGCAGAGGGTGGGGGCTGCCCTTGGAGCAGCGGAAAGCTTTGTAAGCCAGCCTTCCAAAGTTGTGTGAAACAGGAAAATTGTTTCTTTTTAAATTTAACACTGAGAATTAAATGATTAAAATATTATCATTTCCAACCTTAATTCAGAGAGATCTAAAGAAAATGAATTTAGAAATCCTCCTAAGTTACAAGTAATTTACAAATCTGGGTTGTTTTTTATTAAATGGGTGGAGAGCACCCTCAGTAACTTTAGCAGGGCTTACTTGTACCAAAAAGAATAGAGGGTTTTAAAAAAAAAATTGAGTAAATAATTCAGTAATTTTGAGTTCAATTAAATGCTTTATTCAAGGGGAGTAAGAATTCCTGTTTGATCTCTTGTAAATAGTAATTTCAAATAATGAAATTTCCTCTAGGAAACAGGTGCTCTTTAATATTAACATAAAAAGAAATAAAAATGCAAATACAAAAGTACTTAGAGAATGTTTATTTTGTGATTTAGGAGGCTTGCTTTTCCCTCCCATCGGCTGAAAGATGTTTAGTGACACTTAATAAGTACTCGGAATAAGATTTGTTCTAAAGCTCTCTGTATGCTGTAATTGTATGCCCCCTTTGCCCTTTAAATTTGAAATAAACTTGAAATGAAGGGTGGAATCCAAACAGGCTGTTAGAGAAGTAGAAATGATAAGTGATTGATTTTTCCCAACATAGATAACATTGCCTATTTTGTGATTCAGCAAATGCTGCTATATACTATCAGTGAAGTGCCTATTTCAGCAAGAGATTGTGATGTTGCCTTTAATTTATTTGCAAATGCTGCTTTTATGTCTGGGTTTTTCTGTGCAGCCCAGGTAGTAAGTGCAGAGGGGAAGCTGTTTTATGTTGAGGGAGGATAGGAAAGAAGGGCAGGAAGCATTCAGAGGCTAGCCTGTTTCCCCCAGGACCTTCTCTTCACTTATGTGTGTTCAGGCCCCTTTCCCCCACCCCTCCCGTGACTTGCCCTTGTGTTGTACCTGTGCAGAACTAGAGTCAAAACCACATCTCTCTGACTTCCCAGTGCGGGCTTCCAAATACTATTGAAATCCTGTCTGTGTAGGGAAGGCAGAAGTGTGGTCTTTGGTCAGCATACTTCCCAGATACTTTGTAAACTGTGCCAGGTGCCTTTGGTAAGAAGATGAGTAGAATTTGTCCAACCCCTGAGAAGCAAAAGACGGACAAGCAAAGAGACATACCTGAGCAACAAGCATTCTTAGTCAAAGGTTGTTCTGATTTTCTGGATGGGCTGGTTTGGGAATTGCTTGGTTGCCTGGGTTTAAACCTAAGTCACTCAGAAAACTAATAAAATAGCAGTTCTGTTTTCCATCTAAAATAAACCAACACTACTAAACCTTCCTCAGTCTCTCATCTTGGCAAGAGAAGGTGAGGTTTGTGTCAGGTACCGTCTAAGACCTTCTGAGATCTTGCCTTTCCAGCCTTTCATCCCTTAGCTTTGCTCACACTTCAGTTAGTTTTGCCTGTTTTTCCATCTCTGAGCTTTGTTACATCTATCTAGAATGTCCTTCCTCTTTGCCATGCTACTGCACATGCACTGGCTAACACCTGCTGGTCCTTCCAAGGTGAGCACCACCTGCTTTTGCTAGCCTCCCTAGTTTTCTAAAACCCTGCTGGCAGCTTCTCTGAACCATGTGGCAAACCCTGTATCCCTGCTGCTGCAGGCTCGGTTGATGTACAGAACGTCCCCAACACTCTCCAAGGCAGTGTCTGACCTGGTAAGAAAGCACTCCACGTTGTCTCTAAACTCCAAGAAATTAGTTATAGGAAACTTCTGGCTTTGGAGAAATCCCATTTTTACTTTATTACAAGTTCTCTAGAGCCAGCCTGATGGAACTGACCTGACAGTGCCTGGACTTGGTGACTTGTGCCCTCAGTTCAGAGAGGTGCACAGGTCACTTGCCTGAGCTCTGCTGCCACATGACCTGAGCCATTCAAGCAGAATCATACCTGCTGTCTTGTCCTGTATGTGGTGTCCCTCAAATGGCTGTCATGAAGGTCATCCTGTCTTTCCCCTCAGTGAGAGAAGGATGGTAGAAGTGCTGGGGGCGGGGGAAGTGACCAACTGAGGCCACATGTTGGCCTCACCTTGGTTCTCCAGCCCTCTCTCCTTCCAAATCCAGTAGCACTTCATCTTGCTTATTGTGATGACCACTGCAAAGCTTTTGTTACAGCTATTTTTGTATGCCAGATTGAGCTCCTTAAATACACAGATTATATCTTTTTCACTTTTATATCTCCTTTCACATTTAGCAAAGTACCTTTTATATGGAAGATATTTAATAAGTATTGAAATGGCCGAAAGAATGGATTAACACATGATCTATAATAAGGAAACAATAATTCATTTAATCAGTGTGTATTTATTATACACCTGCTGTGTGCAGTCAGTGTTCTGGTGCTGGGGTTAAAAGGTGCTTCCAGGGGCGCCTGGGTGGCGTAGTCGGTTAAGCGTCCGACTTCAGCCAGGTCACGATCTCGCGGTCCGTGAGTTCGAGCCCCGCGTCGGGCTCTGGGCTGATGGCTCGGAGCCTGGAGCCTGTTTCGGATTCTGTGTCTCCCTCTCTCTCTGCCCCTCCCCCGTTCATGCTCTGTCTCTCTCTGTCCCAAAAATAAATAAAAAACGTTGAAAAAAAAATTAAAAAAAAAAAAAAAAAAAAGGTGCTTCCAGACGGATTCCTATTTGATGAGCTTCTCTGTGGTGTATCTTCTGATCTAAAATAAAAAGTGTGACTGGGCTGTTGACATAGTACTTTTCAAGAGTCATTTGTTAATTTGTCAGTTTATGTATGAACTACTATGGCCTTTCCAGTTCTAGAATTCTTCTGTGCTTCTTTAAATTTCTCAGGGTCAACAATGACTCTTTAGCCTTGTTTTGAATAAGTGCAGACTTTGATCTGATCCCTACCACCTCTGCCCATTTTTCTAGCTGTGTTTCTTGGCCTGACTGAGCTCATTCCTCTGCCCTTTCCTCTTTATCCTGCTTCTTGACTTTTTCTTAGCTTCTCATTTTTTTGCATGGTGAATCTCACTGAACAAAAAGCAATGAGATAAATGGCTTCTGATACATATCATAAATAAAGATTTAATGAAACACACTTGACATCATGAACCATATATTTTAATGCTCTGAACTTGAAGTGTAGAAATAACTTTTCGTGAGGAGGGTGGGGAGACAAAGGACTTATGAGCTGATGCATGAGTATTCAGAATTGAGTTTTACTGTACCATTTCATAGTGTCTTCTGTTTGTAACATGCTTAGATGGTTGAGGTCAGACAGTTCTGCGTGGTGTGAGTGGTGTGAGTCTGTGTAGTGCTTGGAAAAAGCATCTTTGGAGAGCAAAAGGAAAAGGGAATTAGCTACTATATCATTATCATTAGCTTGTTAGTTGTCTGATAGGGAAACACTAATTAAAAAACATTTGTGCCTGTTTGGAAATTACCTGCCTATATAAGGAAAGGAAAAACAATCACTAAATTGGAAAAACAACAATAAAATCATACTACAAATCATATTAAAAGGGGAAAAAAAGGCAATGGATGTGCTTTGAACTTCCAACTCCTTCACAGCTCATCATTTCTTGTTGCCCTTTGTGCTCAAGGAATCTAATGATACACAAAGCTTCATTGCCAGATACTTCATTAATTCCTCAATCCATTAGGAGCCTTAATGGCCTATGCCATTGGAATAAGTATGGAAATCCAGTCCCCCAAGAAAGTATAGTGCTCTATAAATCATACTCGCCCGAGGATTCTCTAAGCCCTTGACACAGAAGAATAGATGAAAAATCATTGTACTTCCTGAATTGCCTTATCCTAAGAGGCTCAGAATAATCAACATCATTTAACCCTTTAACCCTCAACCCATGGTTCTCAAAGTGTGATCCCTGGATCAGCAACATCAGCACCACTGGGAACTTGTTAGAAATGCAAATTTGGTGGCCCTAGCCAGACACACTGAAGCTCTGGGGGTGGATCCAGCAATCTGTGTTAAGCAGGTCTCCCTGTGACCTGCTCTAATGTCCCTGTGGCATAGTTCTATAATGAAGGCCTTTTTTTTTTTTTTTTTTTTACTGTTAAGGAAAAAGGTGAGCAGGTCCATAGCTTCATCCTAATCTACTTGTTTGGATTCAGTTTAATTGAGCAAACCTTCACTGAGTAGCTGTTACATCCCAAGCGTCCTCTCAAGGAAAAGGACACTTTAAAATCTCTCTAGTGTCATCTGTGCTAGCATTTTCCTGCTGTGGTTGGCCTGCCTGGAGGGCAGCCCCTCCTCAACTTTGTTCTAAAGCACCAAAAACAGTGGTCCTCTGGGCTGCCTTATTTGACTTCTCAAATCTCCTTCATTAATTGTCATCCACCAGTTGCTTCCTCATCCCTTTCCCAGAGGGACACTGACACCTCTGAGACCTGCAGGAAGAATGGCCCTGTCTTTCTGAATCTTTTCTGCTTTCAAATGTCTGATAATCTTGCCTTGCCATTCATAAGCTCCCTTCTATCCCTGTCCCTCTAGAATTACTTTTGCCTCTACCCCATCCACTGCTAGTGAGGATCTTTCCCCCAGGGGACAGACTGTTCAACCCTAATCTTTTTTTTTTAAATATATGGAATTTATTGTCAAATTGGTTTCCATACAACACCCAGTGCTCATCCCAAAAGATGCCCTCTTCAATACCCATCACCCACCCTCCTCTCCCTCCCACCCCCCATCAGCCCTCAGTTTGTTCTCAGTTTTTAAGAGTCTCTTATGCTTTGGCTCTCTCCCACTCTAACCTCTCTCTCTCTTTTGTTTTTTTCCTTCCCCTCCCCCATATGTTCCTGTTAAGTTTCTCAGGATCCACCTAAGAGTGAAAACATATGGTATCTGTCTTTCTCTGTATGGCTTATTTCACTTAGCATAACACTCTCCACTTCCATCCACGTTGCTACAAAGAGCCATATTTCATTCTTTCTCATTGCCACGTAGTACTCCATTGTGTATATAAACCACAATTTCTTTATCTGTTCATCAGTTGACAGACATTTAGGCTCTTTCCATAATTTGGCTATCGTTGAGAGTGCTGCTATAAACATTGGGGTACAAGTGCCCCTATGCATCCGTACTCCTGTATCCCTTGGGTAAATTCCTAGCAGTGCTATTGCTGGGTCATAGGGTAGGTCTATTTTAAAATTTTTGAGGAACCCCCACACTGTTTTCCAGAGTGGCTGCACCAGTTTGCATTCCCACCAACAGTGCAAGAGGGTTCCCGTTTCTCCACATCCTCTCCAGCATCTATAGTCTCCTGATTTGTTCATTTCGGCCACTCTGACTGGTGTGAGGTGATATCTGAGTGTGGTTTTGACTTGTATTTCCCTGATGAGGAGCGACGTTGAGCATCTTTTCATGTGCCTGTTGGCCATCCGGATATCTTCTTTAGACAAGTGTTTATTCATGTTTTCTGCCCATTTCTTCACTGGGTTATTTGTTTTTCGGGTGTGGAGTTTGGTGAGCTCTTTACAGATTTTGGATACTAGCCCTTTGTCCAATATGTCATTTGCAAGTATCTTTTCCCATTCCGTTGGTTGCCTTTTAGTTTTGTTGGTTGTTTCCTTTGCTGTGCAGAAGCTTTTTATCTTCATGAGGTGCCAATAGTTCATTTTTGCTTTTAATTCCCTTGCCTTTGGGGATGTGTCAAGTAAGAAATTGCTACGGCTGAGGTCAGAGAGGTCTTTTCCTGCTTTCTCCTCTAGGGTTTTGATGGTTTCCTGTCTCACATTCAGGTCCTTTATCCATTTTGAGTTTATTTTTGTGAATGGTGTGAGAAAGTGGTCTAGTTTCAACCTTCTGCATGTTGCTGTCTGGTTCTCCCAGCACCATTTGTTAAAGAGACTGTCTTTTTTCCATTGGATATTCTTTTCTGCTTTGTCAAAGATTAGTTGGCCATACGTTTGTGGGTCTAGTCCTGGGGTTTCTATTCTATTCCCTTGGTCTATGTGTCTGTTTTTGTGCCAATACCATGCTGTCTTGATGATAAACAGCTTTGTAGTAGAGACTAAAGTCTGAGATTGTGATGCCTCCTGCTTTGGTCTTCTTCAAAATTACTTTGGCTATTTGGGGCCTTTTGTGGTTCCATGTGAATTTTAGGATTGCTTGTTCTAGCTTCGAGAAGAATGCTGGTGTGTTCAACCCTGGTCTTAAGTGCGGAGCTCTATTTAGAGGAACACCTAGAACCTCTATCAACAAAGGGTAACAAGAGTAAAAAACTCTTAAATTTACCTTTCTCCTAATAGCTGTTTCCCGAGCCCAAGGCCTCATTATCCTGTGCCTCAGTTTTTCTGTGGCTTCCTAACGGTTTTTCCACCTTGATCCCTCTTGCTGCTAGAGTGGCTACTCTTAAATACTAACTCTATCATTTCTCAGCCTACTATCTTCACATATGTGCCTATGGCCAAAGCAGGGGTCAGCAAACTAAGGTGTGTGTTTATTGTTGTATATAAAGTTTTACTGGAACACAATGACACTCATCATTTGCAGATTATCCATGGCTGCTTTTGTGCTACAATGGCAGAATTGAGTGGTTGCAATTGGGACTATATACTACACAAGCCTAAAATATTTATTATCTGGCACTGTAAGAAAAAGTTTGCTACCCATGGTCTATAAAGTTTAGTCTGTTTACACATAACAAACTGGCATATTTGAGTTCAATTCTGCCAGATTACAATATGCTTTCCCTTTACTCCTGTCTGTGCTGCTTGTTTCCTTCCTTTCATGCCTTTGTTTGAATTTATTATTTTTCCTTATTCTGTTTCATTTTTCACACTATAAGTTAATTGGTACTTTCACCCTTGTCCCAAACAACTCAAGAACCTTAGAACATTTTAAATGTCACTTTTACCGTTTCTTATACACTTTAGTTGTCATCTGTTCATGTTCTCTATATTTGAAACCCAGAAGTCATTACTATTATTGTGCATAAAGTCAATATTAATTTAGACTTATCTACATATTTAGCATTTTGGTTGTTCTTCACTTCACACTTACTTCTGATCCTTGTTTATGAAAGAAAAAGGAAAAATTCCTATGTTTGCCCTCACATTTGAATGATAACTAGGCTGAATATAGACCAAATTTAATTTTCTTCCAGAAACCAAAGACATTGCTTCATTGTCTTTTAACATTCACTTTTGCAAATTAGAGATCTGATGGTAATCTTATTTTTCTCTTTTCTTTTCTGGAAGATTTTGGGATTTTCTCTTTTTATTTTGAAGTCTAATATGTGTTTAGGTGATTCTTTTTTCTTTTCTTTTGTTTTTTTTTTTTTTTGTTTTTGTTTTTGTTGTTGTTGTTGTTATTGTTTACTTGATTCTACCTGTTGGGCTTTTTTTTCAGGTCTGGAAAAACTTTCTGTTATTTTGTCTGTTTTTATTCCTCTAAATGCCTTTTGGAAAGATAATAGAATATCTGGATTTTACGAAACTGGTTAGCATTTGTGTTCTATTTTACTTATTTTGATATTTTCTTCTCTCTTCTATAGGCTCCATCTTCCAGTTGCTAATTTGGGATGTAATACAATACATCTTGATTCTTCTTTTTCATTTTCTTCTCTTTTTTTTTTTTTTTTTTTTTATCCACCCACTCAGCCCCCACCCTCCAGCCCCCAGGCGCCAACCCCCGGCCCCGCCCGCACCGCACCCCCCCTCCGTTCGGGTGCCGGAAAGGTGCAAAGCTTGGGTGTGGCTTCCAGCCGCTCAGTGCGATTTGGCTGGGTGCGGGGAGCGGGGAGCGTGCCCCTTGTGAAGTGCGGTGGGGTGTGCCGGCTGGGCGGGGTGGGGCCTGGCCAGGCCGCTTTGCTGGCCCGGGAGGGGCTGAGGGAGCAGTGGCTGGGGTGTGTTTGGCCCCAGGAGCCGCCCTCTCTGGGGAGAGAGGACAGAGGAGGGACGGGGGGCGCCGGCGGGCGCCAAAGGAGAGGTCAAGGAGGCCAAAGGCAAAAGCCTACAGCACCTGGTATTCCCAAGTGGTCTCCCATCCAAGTACTAACCAGGCCTGACCCTGCTTAGCTTCCGAGATCAGACGACATCTGGCGCGTTCAGGGTGGTATGGCCATGCCAGCGGCTGCAGCTGGGCGCCTCAAGAGCCTGCTCCACGAGTCCCAAGCCCAGCGGGTGCCGCGCTTCACCCATGCACTGGCCAGACTGCCTGCCTGTCTGCCTGCCTGCCGCCGCCCTCTGCCACGGGCCTTGATTCTTCTTTTTCTTAATGTTTATTTATTTTGAGAGAGAGAGAGCGTGAGCATGAGTAGGGGAGGGGCAGAGAGAGAGAGGGAGAGAGAATTCCAAGCAGGCTCTGTGCTGTCAGTGTGGAGCCTGACGTGGGGCTTGAACCATAAACCGTGAGATCATGACCTGAACTGAAATCAAGAGTTGGACGCTTAACCTACTGCGTCACCCAGGCACTCCATCTTGATTCTTTTTAACAATGATATTTTGAATGTCTTAGAGCTATGTAGTTGTTCATTTTTTTTTTAATTGATGGGATATATTTTGGAATCTGTATCATAATCTATACTGTACCTCTTTTAAACTCATCTGCTTTCACTTACCTGACTCCTTAGGTCAGATATTCTTCTATTTGGTAATAATCATAGCACCTCTCATTTATTTTTGTTTTCCTTCAAATGTTTCTGGTTTTTAAAATGTCTGATTGTATTTTGGTTGCACATCATGGGTGTACTTTTTCTTTTCTCAGCCCAAATGAAAATCTACTTGTCTTGTTGGTGAATGATGGGTCAGATCACAGGACTCGGATTCAGATCAGATAAGATGACCTCACCTGCTGATGATAATTGGGGCAGGATGGGCCATGGGCTGGTCTGACAGTGGGTAGCTTGTCTTTTAGGTGTTTGCTTCCACTCTTGGCACTGGCCTTACCAGAACTGTCTCCTCAGAGATATCTACTGTTTTCTGGGGATTTGCTCCCTGGGGTTAGTTACACCTTTTCTTGATAGTCAGTACTATTAGGGTTTCACTCTTTTTCCTTTATCTTTACTTAGGGGTTGAAGCTGGGAAGTTTGTAACACAGGCTGACTCTACCATCTTGATCCAATCAGCAATGTGTTTCCTGAAGGCCTTCTTCCCTGTCTTACCTCCAAGCATGACTCATTGCACAGTCATTCTGGTTCCACATAGCACTTTGTCTCTACTTCTTTCATAGTGCTTATTCCATTGTAACATTTCTTAAGAAGTATCTATTTGTCCTTGTCTTTGCCCTGCTGAATTAAATTCTGTAGCTAAGACATTGTATAGGTGTCAGATTGCCATAGACATTTCATCCAGGGTACAGAAAAACTGGTTTAGTAGTCAGCAAGTGAAAATGGGGTTTGGAAATGTAACTTAGGCTATACTGTAAGATACAGAATGGCTCCCCTACTTGGTTTTATGTATTTATCTCAAGAACCTGCTTGATGTTTAAGTCAAACTTTCCAACTCTATGAATAAACATCTTCCAAAGCATCAAATTATACTAGTCTGAAGTTAGATTGATTTTGCAAAGGATAAAGTTGTATCCTTAGAGATGTCTGCCTCTGGGGGAAAAGAGGGCCCTTCCCTTATTGGATTCCAAGGATTGAATCCTCACTGGGATTAAGTGTATTATCTCTGTTTCCTTTGCCTTTAAAAAAAAAAAACAAAAAACTTTTTATTTCTTTTTTTTTTCTTTTTTCTTTTTTTTTTTTTTTTGAGAGAGAGAGAGAGATAGAGAGCAGAGGAGGGGCAGAGAGAGAGGGAGACAGAGGATCCAAAGTAGAATCCAAAGCAGGCTCCATGCTGACAGCAGAGAGCCCAATGAAGGCTCAAAATCATGAACTGTGAGATCATGACCTGAGGTGAAGTTTGATGCTCACCTGACTGAGCCACTTAGGTGCCCCTAAAACACTTTTTGAGAGAGAGAGAAAGATTGTGTGTGCATGTGTGCAAGTGGGGGGAGGAGCAGAGGGAGGGAGAGAGAGAGTCCCAAGCAGGCTCCACATTCAGTACAGAGCCTGACATGGGGCTTGGTCCCATGACCCTGGGATTATGACCTGAACTGAAATCGAGAGTCAGATGCTCGACTGAGCCACCCATGCACTCCTCCTTCACCTTTTCTGGAAGGTCTCTGTTTAATGAGGAAGCTAATGATGGAAGAGGCTGGAGTTACCAATTCATTAATTAGCTAAATCACAATACTCTTTCCTACTCTTAAAAAATCCTATTTAATTAGGAAAATAAGAAACAGTTTCTGCTTTCATATCTGTCATTATCTGAACTTACTCAAACGCTGACATCTAGGTAGTATGATTAGGCTCTTAAAAGATTGATTATGCCTAGGGCTCCTGTTATGAATTTTTCCTGTTATATCTGCCATCACATTTCAAAAGGTTGGAATTGGCAAAAAGATTCCAAAATAACAGGGCATCTGGGTGACTCAGTTGGTTAAGTGTCCGACTTCAGCTTAGGTCATGATCTCACAGTTTGTGATTTTGAGCCCTGCATTGGGCTCTGTGCTGACAGCTCAGAGCCTGGAGCCTGCTTCGGATTCTGTGTCTCCCTGTATCGCTCTGCCTCTCCCCTCCTCTCTCTCTCTCTTTCTCTCTTTCTCTCTTTCACTCTTTCTCTGTCTCCCTCTCCCCCTTACTCTCTCAAAAATAAGTATTAAAAAAAATACTACCAAGAATTACCAAGAATGTATTGAAACTGATAACAAGAATTGCCAAGACATCAAGATATTAAATAATGCTTTTATTCAGATTGTAATGGATCTTGTTTCAGTTCTGTGTGTTTGTATGTAGTTTTTAAATCAGCTAAGCCACATTCTTAACCCCCACTTTAAAAATGCTTCATTGTATATTGAATCTAGATGTATAGGGAGATCAGATAAATGCCTGAAGTGTAGAGCCCCTATGGGGACTAGTGAGAAATAAGACTGCTCATATGGACCATAAGGGCCTTTTCTAAGGTTTCCTCTTCCATCTCATGCTGTTCCTTTTTTTCTGGAATATTTTGGAGATAAGGAGAAGCCATTGAAGGACATTTAAGCAGGGGGCTGACCTTAGATTTATGTTGTAAAGAGATCACTGGCCTCTTCCTAGGGAGGATGATTGAAGTGGAATGAAATCAAAGACTGATTAGGAGGACACTCCTATGCTGGGTACCATGAGCAGAGGCAGTGGCAGTTGATACAGATGGATAGAGAGAGATCAGAGCAAGATTAAGGTACAGAATCTGTAAGACTGAAGTTGCTGATCGGACGTGAAGGCAAAGAAGAGTGAAAAGTTAAGTGCACATTGATTCTTAAGGTCTGTGATAAAATATTACAATCCCCAAAAGACATTGAGTTTAAGTACCATTCCTGTCCCAGGAAGGAAAATGTTCCTATAAAAGAGCACACCAGCATTTGATCAGATTGCAGACCCTTTTTATCCATAGGAATGAAAAGTCAAGCTTTTAGATCATTCTGTTTCTTCTGCTTTCTAAACCTTATTCTACACCCACTGTTTCTAGTCCTTAAGTATTTACTAATTGTACATATAGTGAAGCTGTTTGATTTTTCTCATCTTTCATAACAAATATACTAATAATGTCTAGGGCCAACTGTATGTGATTTAATTTTTAGACTGTGGTAGTTTTTAGATTGCTGTTTTTATTTTCATTCTCTCTTCAGGCATAGTCAGCTATGAATACTCAACAAAATCATGCCCTTTGGGGTGATTTTCAACTTTCTTACTTTGGGAAGCATATTTTTGTGTCAGTCATGTAGGGTTCAGATGTGTATTATTAAGCACTTGAGCCCCGATTTTCCACATTGGACCATTTAACACAGTTCCTTGTAAATAGAAAAATTAGACCATCTGTGTGCTATTTTGGATATTTCTGAAGACTTCATCTAACTTAGGAGAGTAGGTACCTGTATTCCAAACCCATATTCTATCTCTTGATGTACCAAAAGTCCTGCCATGCAGGAGGTAAAAGGGAGGTAACTTAAGCATTCATGGGTGATTTATAGGAGCACCCTGGGGGCTTTTCCTCACTGTGCCTGGAGAAGCATATGTAAAAGGCTTTGGCTTTCTTAACCACAGATGTTTCAACATGTGTTTGGTAGTATGTGACCATAGCAGTGCGTTTCATTAGAAGTACATGACTTATATTTTCACAGTTGCTCTCACCACTAGGGCCCCTGGAGGGCCAGGACTTGTTGATGTAATCAGTTTTCTGCATCTCTAATAGCTATTATTCTCTGAAGTGTGGAAATAAGCTGAGTTACAGAGTTTGAATTGATATTCTTCATTTTCACCCTACAGAAATGCATCTTCTGCAGACACCGGGTCAAGAAGGTCTCTGGAGCCTGCATCCAGTGTTCCTATGGCCGTTGCCCAGCCTCCTTCCATGTCACATGTGCTCATGCTGCTGGGGTGCTGATGGAGCCTGATGATTGGCCATACGTGGTGAACATCACATGCTTTCGACATAAGGTCAACCCAAATGTGGTAAGGCCCTCCTTTCCTTCCCTGATGCCAGGACTGCATAAGAATTCCCTCCTGTCCCATGGCTAGCATGCTCTGCCCTGTAATGTTACTTATTGTTGACATGTCTAGACTGTGAGTTCCTTGAGGGCAGGGATTGTACATTATTATTTACTTGTATTTGTCCAGGACCCATCAGTGTCTGGCACATGCTAGATACAATAATTATTTATTGAGTTGAATAAGTGAATGAACAGATGAATGAATAAAATTCTTTATGCCTGTTCTGATTTTGGATCTGTATGTAGGTCTACTGAGTATGGCTGTATAGATTGTGCAATGCACATATCCAGGATGAAGGTGAGATCACTTCTGAGAAGGGAATGATGTGAAAGTACCACTTGAAAACATGCAGTGTTCAATCCATGTACCTGTACATTCTGGCCTTTGGGTTTTATTTCATCTCTTCTGGAAGAAACAAAGAGCAGTAACACAGTAAAGGGAGAATGGAGATGGTCATAAACATTTGGGTCCTTGTTGTCTGTGATGGGATCAGCTAGGTATAGCATGTGGAGGCCCTAGGAGGAATGAGGACAATTTCAGAAAAGCAGAAATGTAGAAGGGAAGTATAGAGGTCACTTTTTTTCTGTTTTTTTCTATTTCACTCAGGACTGAACCTATTTCTGGGAAAAGAGTGTTTGCAAGTAAATAGCGTGTGAATTTAACTATAAATTAGTTTACCTGTCCTTGGTAAATGGAATCTTTTGTCTGTTTTAAGTGCTTAGAAAAACTAGGACAGTGTGGAGATGGTTGATATGCCTTTGTTACTTTTCCAGTTCACTGTAATTGTTTTTTTCTGCCAACGAGGAGGCTAAAGCTTCAGCTTTGCTAACTTGCTGCCCTTTGTTATCCCTGGGAGGCTTGGCCACTGACTATTTGCAGCCTAACATGCTTGTCCTATGTCTCTAATAACCTTCTGTGAACAGACTGCCAGGGTGTCAGTATGGACTTGGGGAGTCATGACCCATACACAACAAATCTCCTGGATTTTTAATGATTCCAGCAACTTCCATTGGCATCTTGAGAGATACTTGATGTTTGCAGGTAGAGACTTTGTGCGGATGTGTGTGAATGCACAAATGTACGAAATGACACCACCGTCACCTCTATTTTAAACTTATTTTCCATGTTTTAGGTGACAAGTTGCATATTCATTCATGCTTTTTCCTTAATTTCTTGAATTAATGGGCTCTTGCTAACAATAGTATTATATATTCAGAAGAAAATACTTTTTAAAAACTTAAAAAAATGGCAGTAATAACACATTGCATTACTGTGGTGCTTTGCCATTTACAGTGTACCATCAATACCTCATTAGGTGACACATGGGAATGCATTTGAGATGTGAATCAGATCATGACCTCCAGAGTCAGAGTAGTTTGTGTTCACACTTGGATTCTGCCAGCAGCACATATGCAACCTTGTGCAAGTTTTGCCCTCTAAGCCTCAGCGTCCTTGTCTACAAATGATGGCATGCCTATGCTCACCATGTTGTTTTTAGTCCATGGCACAGAATAAACACTCAGAAAATGAAAGCCATATTATTACTTTCTCTTTTACTACTGCTGTGCTGCTGCTGGCTTTGGTGTTACAATTCTATGTGAATGAGGCCACATGAGTAGTATTATCCCTGCTTCAAGGATAAGAAACCTAAGTGCCAAAAGGTATAATTCCTTGTCCAAGTAGATTCAGTTAATGAGCAACAGGTGCTGGAATGTCAGTGCTTTTTCAGCTCATGCTCTATTATTTGTTGAATTCCCAACTCCAAACCCTGAATGGAGCTAGAGGTGTTCATCTAAAGCTTTGCTTGGGATCACACATTCTTATTCTAATATTCCAAAGCTCTGTGGTTACTGATGATTATATTGAAGTTGCTATTAAAGAGATCCAGATGTTTAATCAGGACTTCATTCCTCTTAACTGTGATGTGTGGTTCAGTCATGTTTATATTACTGTTTGTTTCATAAATGATGACCAAAAAGAACATCTACTCTCCTCTATAGATTGACTTTAAGTTTGGTACACTTTGTCAAATGTGAGTAAAATATCATATAATTTACATTAAATGAGTTTTTCCTTATGAAGATAACATTTTAGCATTTCTAAATTGCCTTGAGAAGTTCTCTGGCAGGAAGTACTGTGAATACTACATTTCCAAAATATATTTCTGGTAGCTATTACTTATCCCTTATTCTTCATTTGGACTTCAAGTATGGATTCTTCCCCAAAATGTTTGACAACTAACCAGAAGGAATTCATGGAATCTGGTAATTTGGTTCAGAGCATTGTGAATTGTCCCTGTTTATATTGAATATGCTTTAGTTTTCAAGCATACAAAAGTTCAAATTCATTCCAGTATTTCTCTTTGTGTAAATTGCGTATGCCAGGGGTTGTGCTCTCAAGAGCTGGAACCATAATGTGGCTATATTTTCCACCATACCTTGATTATTTGAGAGTAATGGACAATTGCTGAATCATAGCAGTGAAAACTGTAAATAAAATTCAGGCTAACTTGGCAGCCTAATCCAGTCATTCTACAGAACAGAGGATGCCTATTTAGTTTCAGTGAAATGAAGTATAAAGCTGCAGTTCCTTCAATAGAGTCTACATTTTTACTCATTTTAGGGTTTTTGTTTCCTTTATTTTTTTCTCCCAATTATTTGCTGTTTGAACCAAAAAGGACTGTTTTAAGGCAACTTTACTCTTCCTTTAATGCCAGAAATGTTTTAAATATAATAGTTTTTTCAATGTTATTGAGCTTTTGAGCATAAAATCACTCTAGATAAGAGTGCAAAAATCTCATCTGATTTATTATAATGAATTCTTCCATTAGAAGTAAGCACCCTTTTAATTGAAAAGGTGGTATTTGAAAAAATAGGCAGCTTACAAAGTCTTAAAGCTATGAATACATTATATAAAGTGCATAGCTAATCCCAGTTATTTTAATCTAAAGTTTAGTATATATTTTTCAGTGTTTTTGTCGAGCATACTTTTTGACTGGCACCTGCTGTCTTTCAAATGTAAGATTTCATTCGTGTGTGTGTGTGTGTGTGTGTGTGTGTGTGTGTGTGTGTGTCTGTGTCTGCACATGTGTTTCTGTTGTAGTGTTGTGGTACTTGACCACCCACCTTTGCTATGATTTAGTGTGACCTATTTTCTGGCTATATTTCAGAAGTTTCCATTGGATGTATTCCTAACCTACTTATGTAGATCTTGCACAAATGTTTGATAAGGAAAAGGAAAAACCAAAGAACACAATAAATAGTAAAATGGTTTTGAAACTGGCATCCTTGAACATATTCCTTCTCCAAAGCAAACAATGAACTACTCATAAATTATATACTTCCTGCAAAGTACAACTACCATAGGGTCTGTCTCCTTACACCTGAGTAAACTAGACAGGTGTCCAATGGAAGAGACACCTGAGTAATGGAGAGTAATGGATGTGAGAAAGATGGCATGCACAGATCTTTTTTTTTTTTTTTGAGGCAACTTACTTCAATAAACCTTCATGTTGGATTAGAATATTCCATACATGCAGTGTAGAAACACTAAAATCACTGGCACTTTATATATTAGTTCATTGCAGTGAATAAGGCCTTTTTTGTTTTTGTTTTTTGTTATTTTTCAATTTTGTATTTGGACTTAGGAGTATAATTCAATAATTCATCACTTATATACAACACCCAGTGTTTCTTGTAACAAGTGCCCTTCTTAATACCCATCACTCATTTAACCCAACCCCCACCCACCTCCCTCCATGGTTAGTTTACCTCTCTCTTTTATCCCTCCCATATATTCATCCATTTGTTTCTTAAATTCAACATATGAGTGAAACCATATAGTATTTGTCTTTCTCTGACATCTTTTGCTTAGCATAATACACTCTAGCTCCATCAACATCCTTGCAAATGACAAGATTTCATTCTTTTTGATGTCTGAGTAATATTCAATGGTGTGTGTGTGTGTGTGTGTGTGTGTGTGTGTGTGTGTGTACACATCTTCTTTATCCATTCATCAATTGATGGATAATATTTGGGCTCTCTCCATAGCTTTGGTATTGTTGATAAAGATGCTATAAACATCAGGTGCATGTACTCCTTCAAACCTGTATTTTTATACCCTTTGGGTAAATACCTAGTAGTACAATTGCTGGATCATAGGGTAGTTTATTTTTAACTTTTTAAGGAATCTCCATACTGTTCTCAAGAGTGGCTGCACCAGTTTGTATTCCCACCGTCAATACAAGAGGGTTTCCCTTTCTCTACGCCCTTGTGTAGAGAACAACACCTGTTGTTTCTTGTATTGTTAATTTTAGCTATTCTGGCAGGGGTGAAGTGGTATCTCATCATGGTTTTGATTTGTATTTTCCTGATGATGACTGATGTTGAGCATCTTTCCTGTGTGAGCCATCTGTATGTCTTCTTTGGAAAAGTCTGTTCATTCTTCTGCCCATTTCTTAACTAGATTATTTGTTTTTTGGGTGTTGAGTTTGCTATGTTCTTTATAGATTTTGGATACTAACCTTTTATCAGATATATCATTTGCAAATATCTTCTCTTATTCCATAGGCTGCCTTTTAGTTTTGTTGATTGTTTCCTTCACCGTGCAGAAGCTTTTTATTTTGATGAAGTCCCAATAGTTCATTTTTGCTTTTGTTTCCCTTGCCTCTGGCAACGTTTCTAGTAAGAAGTTCCTGTGGGCAAGGTCAAAGAGGTTGCTGCCTGTGTTCTACCGTAGGATTTTGATCTTTTCCTGTCTCAAATTTGGGTATTACATCCATTTTGAATTTATTTTTGTGTTTGGTGTAAGAAAGCGGTCCAGTTTCATTCTTTTGCATGTTGCCATCCAGTTTTCCCAGCACCATTTTTTTGCCATCCAGTGTTTCCCAACATTGTCTTTTTTCCGTTGGCTATTTCCTGCTTGTCAAAGATTAGTTGACCATATAGTTAGGGGTCAAACAAGGTATTTTTCTTCAAGTTTATTTATTTTGAGAGAGAGATAGAGAGAGTGCATGAGTGGGGCAGAGAGACAGGGAGAGAGAAAATCCCAACTAGGCTCAGCACTGTCAGTGCAGAGCCCAGTGTGGGCTCAAACTCAGGAACCATGAGATCATTACCTGAGTCAAAATCAAGAGTCGGACACTTAACCGACTGAGCCACCCAGATACCTTAGGTATCTTGTATGAGGTACACCATTCTTATCTCAATATCCTCTCCTCCTCTTGGAAAACATGACATTTGAGAAATTTGTTTCTTTCATAGTTTTCTAAGTTGTAACTATTAACATGGAGACAGACACCTATCCAAAGAAGAACTTTTATAGAGAAAACATCTTAGTGGTCAATTTTTCCCTAGTATTTTGTGTATTATTTTATTCAATATTATTTTAACTAAATTATTTTTAACTAGATTATTTAACTAGGTTTAATTAATATTTTGTCTCTTTAACTAGCATTTGGCCATCCATGGAAGCTGCTTGATATAAATTTGTTGAAATAATTCTCTAATGCTAACGACTGGGATTAGAGGAAAGAAAGAGAACTAGTATTTATTGAGCAACTTTATGTCAAGGGTGTGTTAGATATTTTGCATGTGCATCTTATTTCCAGGTTGTGTTATTGGTGTGGATAATGGAAAGTAGTGGTTATGTTGGCTTCTGTATTGGTACTTCCCGCTCTGGGAAGTTGTCTTGTCTTTTGTTATTCTGCCCTTCTAGCCATCCTTCGTGTCCTATTCTGGCATTCATCTTTGTAATAGAACTTGAGACCTTGCTCAGCACTTACGGACTTATTTTTCCCAGGCTTCATGTCTTCAGGCGAGCTCCTCAGGAAGCCTTCAGGACAACTCTTCCCTGCCATCACTATGCTTGGCTCAGGACAGGACCCACATTGCACGGGATCTGGTGATGGGCTCAGGGCAAGATGGCTCTTCTGGTTAATCTCTGCTTATGTAACTAAACTTTGGGTGGTGTCGGGTAAAGATACCTGTCAAAACTAACTTAATAAAGTCTTCTCTTGGTATGCAAAAATAGCTCTTACCTCACCAACTTGTGGAACAATGGATGATCAAAGCTCCTAAATTCTACACCCTAGAATAGTTCTTATCACAGGAGAATATTGTATAGCATATTTTACTTCCAGTATCAGTTATTGAGAAAACACGTAATGGAAAAAAAAAAAAACAAAAACAAAACAACCTTTGGGAAATCAGTTCACACTTTTATATGAATTCATTAATTACAATGAATCTTCAGTGTTTCATGTTAATTATGGATTGATAAAGACCCAACACACACTCCCACTGTAAATTTCCACTTAATTAGCCAGGGATATAGAAATGTAGCAGAAATGGTTTGACCAGAGAGGGTGGAAGTGAATGCAACCTATCATAACAAAACTTCCCTTGGCCATATTTCCCTAATGAGCATATGCAGTTGCCTGTGTGTTAGGTGCTGCCAGATCTGAAGCAAACAATATATTGCTGTACCACAGGTGTTTATATTTGGGACTCATTCAAGAAAACTAATTATCCATGCCTTTCATTTAATAAAATGCTTATAAACATGAAAACACCCTAGTTCTTACACAGAATCAAGGTCAACAAGACCACACACTCTACCAGAGGAAGAAGGTAGCCTCAGTTCCCAGATTGGTACCTAAGCAATATCTCCCCACAGTGTTCTACTGTTCTAGAAACCTATTTTCCCTGAGTCTACTCCTGACTCTGGCTTATGACTGTTAATCCAGTTAGTTCTGATATACATGCGATATACATGAAGACCAGAATTATATTTCATCATATGTTGCATTTTAACATATGGTGCCCCTTGGGCCCATGATGGGTGGTCATAGGCTTATATTTTTGTAATCAGGCAGCATTTATTTAATTCACATCAGTAAGTACTTTGCTTGGCTGTGCTTTATATTATTTGACCCTTTGAACATCATTTTGGTTCATAGCCTTTTATAGACTCAACGAGTACCAATTGACTTGTAATTTTCTTCTTGATACTTCTGTCACACTTTGACTATTTGGGGCCTCTTCAAGGTGATTTTATTTTCCTTATTTAAAACCACTTCAGGTATGTTTGAAACTGTCATTGCTTTATTTCAATAAGCAATGGCAAAATCATCTTGATTTTCATTGTTCTAAACTTGAAATCAGCAACTCATCAAGGAGCCCAGGTTCTGTTTTTTTTTAATATTTATTTCTGAGGGGGGGGAGGAGGGGCAGAGAAAGAGGGAGACACAGAATCTGAAGCAAGCTCCAGGCTCCGAGCTGTCAGCACAGAGACCAACGCAAGGCTCAAACTCAAGAACCATGAGATCATGTCCTGAGCTGAAGTCAGACGCTTAACCAACTGAGCCACCCAGTCTCAGCTTCTTTTTTATAGGTGCTCTATTAGCAACCACATTTGGAATGAAGGGTGTTTTTGTTTTTTGTTTCATGTGAGCACTGGCTACTTGGGCAACGGAGCCACATTAGTGACAGAGCAGAAAAGTAAAAATTTTTCAAATGATCAAAAATGTTTATGTTTATGTGTCCAATTTTCCTATCTTTAATAAATTTATTTTTATATTCTAATTTTAAGGCTTTATTAATACATTTTTTCTTATTACCATTAACTGGTCTTTTGATATGTCACAGCATACGTTGTCATACTACATGTGTTTGTATTATGTTGCTGATAAAAATTTTAGGGGTCTTGGTTTTCTCTTCTTTGAACCATTGGATCAAGTGTCATGGAATTGGCCTCAGTGTTTTTTAGGTGTAGAAAATCCCAACTTCAAGCATCACCTAAGCACCACTTATCTAAAAAGAAACAAACAAAAAATGCTTATCTTCTTTTAAGAAACACTAAAGCAATGAAAATACTACTAACACCATCGATACTGTCATTTTTAGGATTTTCAGAAAAATATAAGATTTTGATGTTTTGTCTAAAATTCTTTTAATTTCTCATGGGCTGTGAATGGTTTTGGGGGTAGGCCCATCTCGTCACCACTCACGTACCCAGCACCAGAGCTCCAGACTGCAACCCATGTTACTCTCTAGAGGGCAGCCTTCTGGTTTTCAGCTCCCTTTCATTATCCTTTCAGGATGGTTCCCCAAACTTGCAAACATGTTAAACTTTTTGAAGAAAGGATGGGAATGAGGTAGAAACCTCATAAATTGTGATCCCGTTCCAAGATTTTTAAATGAACTGAAGCCAAGGAAAATAAAGCCACTTTTTAAAGATTGTCGGTATTGGAGGGAAACTTTGATAACAAATTGGCCAGCCATAATGTCTGCCTCCTCTTTTTTATCTCACCACTTATGTTCTCAGCACCAGGTCATTAAGAAATATATCCAGCACAAAGGTTAGTTATAGAGAACTTCAGTTAGATTGCTCAAACTGTTCAGTTCAATATACTAGGGGCCATGGAGTGTCCTGGGAATAAAAACATATATATTTTTTTAACTTCTCAGCCCAACAGTAAACATTCCTTCTGACATGCCTCCATTCATATACCTGTTTTAAGCAGATCAAAAAATGATGACAAAATTTATTTAATACATAACATCAGTTGTGTTCTAAAGGCTTTACAAGTATTATCTCCTTAATCTTCAAAGCACCACTTGTGGTAGATACTCTTATTAATCCCTTTTTACAGATGAGGAAACTGAGGCAAAAGATGCTTAGGTTTCTGTAATTTGCTATTTATTACATAGGTAGTAAGGGGAAGAACAATCAAAACCAGGCAACCTGACTCAGTGCCCAGGCTCTTAACTACTATATTCTATTACTGTAACAAGATAGGCTAAATAAAAGTAAAGATAAAATGTTTATCTGGGAGCCCAAAGAAGGAAGCCAGTAACTCTACAAAGACAGTCAGGTAGAATTCACAGAGGAGGTTATGACTAAGAGTTTTGTCTGCTCTAAATGTGGCCTTCTAATGCCAGTGAACTTGCCTCAGCTCCAACAGGGTTGACCAATGAAATGCAGCGTTGGAATGAATCCACCTTTTCTTTTTCCTTTCCTTTTTCCCTCCTTTAGTCTGGAGCTCAGTTCTATGGCTCAGCTCGTCCATTTTTAGTTTCTCTTCCATTCTTTTAAGAAAGGGAACCAGGGACGCCTGGGTGGCTCACTCAGTCGAGCATCCGATTTTGGCTCAGGTCATGATCTCGCAGTTGACGAGTTCAAGCTCCACGTCCGGCTGTATGCTGACAGCTCAGAGCCTGGAGCCTGCTTTGGATTCTGTGTGTGTCTCTCTTTCTCTGCCCCTCCCCCACTCATGCTCTGCCTCTCTCTGTCTCAAAAATAAACATTAAAAAAAAAAGGAAGAGAAAAGAAAAGAAAGGGAATCAGAATTTAGCCAAAACTCATCTAACAATGATCTGAATGGTCTCTTCCTGTTTCCCAGACTTGGGTGGGTGTCTTTGTGTTTTGTAGGTAGTAGAATTGTTTTGGTGGATGTTGTTTTTTTCATAACATTTTGCATATTGCCAGCTCCCATTCTGTTCAGTTATGTTTGCTATGGCCAACTTTATTCTTCTCAGACTTGCTCACAATCATCTTGCGTTTATATATGGTTTTTTATTTTACATTCTACATAAGTTATTTTCCAAATGCCCTGCTGACTTTGCACTGATAATGAAAAACAGAATTCTAATCAAAGAAAAGGTCTGGAATAAAAAAACAATTGTCAATAAGGATTAAAAAAAAATACTACAATGATTCAGGCCTGAATCTGATCAATCTTCCTCAATCAAACATACAGTAAACAAAATGAATCCCTTACCCTTTCATCAATAGAAGTATTTTGTTGAGATCTCAATCCACATATCCCAGGTGATAGAAAGTTAACATCAGATTAGCCTCTGAGGAGAGGTCTTTAGCACAGACATTTTAGAATAGTTACATTTGGAATGAATCTTTCCCTTGCTCACTTTATCAGGTAAAACCAGTAAAGACATCATTTTTTCTTAATTTTGTAAACAAAATGAAGTGTATCCTACCTCAAATTTTTCTATTCTCTATTTAATACCCCACATTTAACTTCCTCCTCCTACTTCCATAGCCATTTCCATAGGAAGGGTGGGATCAGCGAGCACAGAGCTTCTCTCCCCCATGCTTTTGGTCAGGATAA